>NC_066580.1:456168436-456827617 GCF_024323335.1 Lathyrus oleraceus
GGGAACCTTTTAGTCTAATTTGCTATTTGAATGTTAGTTAAATGTTATTTGCTTTCTTCGAGTAATTAGAGTTGATAATAGAGATGGATGAAGACCTCAAAAGGGGAAAGAGGAGGTTTTTTATTAGTGTGCTCGCGAAGATACATCAATCTCCTGCCTACGTATCCTTATGGTGTAATAAGGAAATCAGAGCAATCGTAGTTCGGGGTACTACGAATATTTGGTGTGTTTTGTTTGATGAACGATTGTGTAGGTCGGCGTTCTAACGGCTAAACGTTGGTTTGTCTACTCTCGATGGAGGCTCTAGCACTGGTTTGTTGTGCGCATTAGAAAGGATTTACAGTGTTCTTTTGAAAGAAGTTTTGGTCACGCGGGGGTGACGAGTTGAATTGATGTGTTTGGGTGTTTGATTGGTTTTGATCGCGCGAGGGCGAGAAATTAGATTTGATTTGTTTAAGATGTTTTTGAAGAACGACCAAAGATTGAGCAATGTGGTGCACACCAATCGTCCAATTCTTTCGAGGAATAATAAGGCGACCGCCTTCTACTCCTTTTTCGTTCGAATTATTTTGAAAGTTTGTTTGTGGATGTTGAATATGCACGGTAGTGAGGCATGCGCCTCCTACTTGCTTATTCAAAGAATAATGAGGCGTGCGCCACTTATTCCTTTATCCAAGTTTAATTAGAATGTATTAGTCGGAAGTCGATAATTTGAGCAATGTGGTGAGTGCCAATTATTCAAATAATCGAGAGATGGTGAGGCGAACGCCTCCCATCTTTTATCATCTGAAGTTTGATTTATAAAAGATATGTTTTTAGACGTTGTATTTGATTTGGGAAAATAGTTTGTATTTTGAATTGGTAGGTTTTGAAAAGTCGATGATTTGAGCAATGTGGCGTACGCCAATTATTCAAATAATCAAGGAATGGTGAGACAAAAGCCTCCCATTCGTCCAACTGAAAAAGTTTGCTTTTTTGTGAGATTGTATTCAATATAAGATGTGATTTGAATTTATTTGATTGAGTTTTAATTGGATGACGAAAACTCGAGCAATGTGGTGTACGCCAATTATTCGAATAATCGAAGGATAGTGATGCGAACGCCTCCTATTCTTTTATTATCGGAAATTTAGAATTAAAAAGGTTTAGAGTTTATAGTTAATTTGAAAGAAATGATTTGATTATTGGTTGAAGTTTTAATTAGACGACGAGAATTTAAGCAATATGGCGAACGCCAATTATTCGAATACTCGAGAGTTAGTGAAGCGTGCGCTTACTATACCCTTTTTCATCCCAAGTTTGTAAGATGATATTTTCAATTGAGTTTTAATGAATAAATAAATAATAAAAAAAATCATGGAAAAGAGTTTGATGTTTCAATTTGAAAACTTAATGTTTAGAACAAACACATGTCCAACTAAGCTTCCTTTCCATCATAACAACTTTATTACTTAAAAAAATATCAAGAACAAATTAATCTTTTAATTTGATAAATAACTTAAAAGGAAGGGTCAACTTTGTTCAGAATAAAATAATGAATAAAAGGTATACCTTTCGGTAACTAATTAAAAATGCTATTACTACAACCATCATTCACAGGCCAGGAAGATTTCAAGAAAACCAATGTAACATAGAAAGAAGGAATTTTGTTAATAATCAGCATGCTATCCTTATACCATATTTCTAGAAAAAAGTACACTAGGATATAGAAGAGGAACAGAACGTGCGACCTTTCAGATTAAAGAAATGAATAATTTGAACAATTACTGTACATGGCAAACATATTACTCCAAGTCTATTGCGAAGAATATATGGTAAACGGCACAGTGACGTGTGAACAAGGCACCTCAATGATGACTACATGTTGAAAATATATACATTACTAACCATACAACAGGAAAACAAAGTAAATGATATCTTCATAATACACAGCCGGTGATATGGTGGTTTTTCTGAAAGAAACCACAACTGCACTATACTATTGAGTTTTAAACAAATAAAAAAAATGAATAAAATTTCATAATGCAACATATGCAAACTTGAGGAGAAAGAGGGAAAATGTAGCAATATTACAATACCACTCAACAAATGCAAATCCTGTAATTATTTCTAAACTTTGCATATAAACAAAACATGATATACCATGGATCTCTAACAACACATACACACCCATACATCAGTGCACGACGGGTGGCAAAAACGGAAGAATTTCAACTACAACGGAATCTTAATAATCATTACCAGATCTCCGAAATAGAGGCGTGAATCAGCACAACGGCAACCCATACGAGCGGAGGTATCGTGGCTTATCGGAAGCGAGCACGCAAAGGCTCGAGCTTCGTTGTTGGAAGCTGGATTATTTGGAGGTTGTAGTTGAGGAACAGTCCGACGGAGGGAAGAGGTTGGCGACGGTGCGACCGGGGAGTGGAGAGAAATTACTTCGCTGGAAAATACCTTTCACGTCGTTGTTGTTGTAGTGCCTATTTAGGATCTCGCCGGAGCCATTCGTTTGGGTCAGCGGTCGAAGGCGGCATCGCGGCGGTTCGTATGGGTTTGAAAGCGATTTCGCCGGCGGATGGTAGTTTTGCGGAAGTAACGGAGTTGGTATCGGAAACGGAAGATGGTGGATGCGGATGTTTTAGGTTGCGATTGTGGTTCGCGATGGTTTGATTTGTGGAGAGAGGTCAAAGTTTGTGGTAAAGGGATTTGTTGGATGAAGGTTAACGGAAAAGAAATGGCGGTAGGTGTTGGTTTCCGGCGATGACAATGGAGAAGACGTAGAGGGACCTTTTTCTCCTCTTTCTGAGAATGATTATTCTGGCTTTTCTTTTTCGTGAGTGGAGAGAGAATCTGAGAGATTTTGTGAGGATTTCAGAGAGTGATGAGATGGTGAGTTGGAACGTGAGAGTTTTCTTTTTTGTGCGTGTGGTAACGTGTGTGTGGGTATTAAATGGGAAACAGTAATTCCATTTTATTTCCCTTTTTTGTAACGTTGAGTGAGTGGGGAGAGAGAAGAGAGGGTAGCGTGAAGATTGAGGAAACGTGAGGGAAAGAGACGTTGAGAGATTGGAAACGGTATTGTGCTGAGCTGTCAACTTAAAAAAAGGAGAATCCAATGCCACCTTATTTTAACATTATTATTCTGAAAACCATTATTGTTATTCATTTTTAACTAAAATATGATTATCACAAATAAAAAAACTTAATTATTTAATTTGATATTTTGAATAAAGAAATAAAATGACCTGACTAAAAATAGAAATTGGATATAAATTTACTCGAAAAATTAAATCGGACACATTAAAATAATCAGCACAAAATATACTTATTGAAAAAAATACAATATTTCTTCAAATTCTGAAATAAGTTTGCACCGGTTAAAAGGCTCAGGCGAGTCGAAATGCAACCAAAACAGCCGCTGAAAAATACAACGAGCACACCAGGTTAAACTACGTGAACCGTAGATTAATAATACTGGTGTCTGTGTTTTTAATTTTGAAACTTTTTTACCCGCTGATTTGTGCATGTTCTTGAGAAACGATTTAACCAATATGTCTGTATTCTCAATAAATTTATCTTGACTGATATTTTAGGTATTTATTCATGATGAAATGTACGTCATGCTATGCATATGATGCAAAAATAAAAATGAAATCAATGCTATGAAAATTTAAATATGCCTGGACAAAATTGGGGTACGACAGCTGCCCCTATTTAAGTAACTTGAACTAGAAGGTAAGAATGACAACAGTCTTCATACATTCATAGTGTAAGGTAATTAAATACGAAAAGACCCAAATTTTGTCCTTTGAAATGCAAGGAAAAAATGCAAAAAAGAAAATGCAGTGAGAAATATAGTAAGAAAAATTACCAAAAGGTAAAATGAGACAAATAAGACTTTCTGGGAGTCGTCAGAACAGTATCTTGGATGCCACAGTTGAGATTTTTCCAACAATGGAATGATACCTCAACTGTATCTAAGATTTTCTGAAAATTAGCAGATCATTGTCTTGAAAAGAAAACACGATATTCGCTGGGGATCAACGGAGCAATTTCTTACATGATATAATTGAGACATTTCAACAAGGGAGTGATACCTCAACCGTATCTAAGATTCTCTGTATCGAGTCGAAGCAGCATCTTATATGATAGAATTAAGATATTCCGAACAAGGGAATGATACCTTAATTGAATCTAAGACTCTCCGAGGATACTTAGAGCAGTATCTCTAAAAAATCTGAAATGAGACTCTTCATATTGATGAAGCAGTATCTCAAACAGTAAAAATGAGATTCTCTATATCGAGTCGAAGCAACATCTTATATGATAGAATTAAGATATTCCAAACAAGGGAATGATACCTTAATTGAATCTAAGACTCTCCGAGGATACTTAGAGCAGTATCTCTAGAAAATCTGAAATGAGATTCTCCATTTTGATGAAGCGGTATCTCAAACAACAAAAATGAGACTCTCTGTATCGAGTCGAAGCAGCATCTTATATGATAGAATTAAGATATTCCAACAAGGGAAAGATACCTTAACCGAATCTAAGACTCTCCGAGGATACTTAGAGCAGTATCTCTAGAAAATCTGAAATGAGATTCTCCATTTTGATGAAGCGGTATCTCAAACAGCAAAAATGAGACTTTCTGTATCGAGTCGAAGCAGCATCTTATATGATAGAATTGAGATATTCCAACAAGGGAAAGATACCTTAACCGAATCTAAGACTCTCCGAGGATACTTAGAGCAGTATCTCTATAAAATCTGAAATGAGATTCTCCATTTTGATGAAGTAGTATCTCAAACAGCAAAAATGAGACTCTCTGTATCGAGTCGAAGCAGCATCTTATATGATAGAATTAAGATATTCCAACAAGGGAAAGATACCTTAACCGAATCTAAGACTCTCCGAGGATATTAAAGCAGTATCTCTAAAAGAATCTGAAATGAGACTCTTCATATTGATGAAGCAGTATCCCAAACAGCAAAAATGAGATTCTTCAAATAAATGAAGCAGTATCTCAAATGGATAAATGAGATTCTTCAGATAAATGAAGCAGTATCTCAAAACAGATAAATGAGATTCTTCAAATAAATGAAGCAATATCTCAAAAATGAATGTCTGTTGGGGAGATATTTTAGAAAAGATTCCTTTTGGAGGAAATTTGCTGAAGAAGCTCTGCAAGGGAGAAGCTCATAAGAGACTTTTATGGTAACCTCTGCTTGGGGAGCAATGATAGCAAAGATGATAGGGAATATCATTATCAATCATAAAGTTGAAGAATGATTGGCTGAGGAATAATTCCACAAGCACATGCAGGGTAATAACTTTATTGAATTAAATGAGGAAAGTCCAGGATACGTATGGACGACCCTGGATCCTGATATTTTACATTTGACTTTTATATGATGTTCCACTTTAGGTGGGAATACCATGCATGGGATGATGCATGAGATGCATGCGAGTAGGAAATTGCTGGGGATATTTGGCTGTGTAAGAGAATGCAAATGATTTTTTTTTTTTGATTTTGTATAAGGTTATGCATAAGTATGCTGATGATTGATATGACTATGTTTTTTTGAATTTTCTGTTTGGTAGGAAAACCATTTATGAATGATTCATGTGATGCATGTGGGAATGCAAACGGGTAATTGTGCTTTTGTAGGGTTTTATTCTTGATTGCCAATGAGGTTGGACTTTAAATGGGAACTGCCAAATGAGAACTGGTGAAGAAGATTGAACTTCCAGATGAGGACAAAACTTGAAGGATATGTTACTAGACGAGAACTTGTAAAAATAATTGAAATGTCAGACGGGACTGAATTTGTTTTTGTTTGTCAGACGGGAACTGACTTTTTTAAAATAGGCTACCAGACGAGAATTGGTGAAAATAATTGACTACCAGACGAGAACTGGTATCGAAATAAGTGACCTACCAGACGAGAACTGGTATTAAGAGATAATTTACCAGACGAGAACTGGTATTAAGAGATAATTTACCAGACGAGAACTGGTATTAAGAGATAATTTACCAGACGAGAACTGGTATTTGGCAAATGATTTATCATGCAAGAACTAATTTTTGATATAGTTCGCCAGACGAGAGCTGGACTTTGGAAATAAATCGCCAGACGAGAACTGGACTTTGGAAATAAATTTCCAGACGGGAACTGGGCTTTGAAATAAATTGCCAGACGGGAACTGGGCTTTTGAAAAAGGTTTGCCAGACGGGAACTGGGCTTTGAAATAAGATGCCAAACGAGAATTGGACTTTGAAAAGGTTTGCCATACGGGAACCGGACTTTGAAATGAATGCCAAACGAGAATTGGACTTTGAAAAGGTTTTCCAGACGGGAACTGGACTCTGAATTGCCAAGCGATGTTGGGCTTCGGTGTCAGATTTTGTGCTTCAAGGCTTTTTGATGTCAGGTTCAATGTTATGGGGTTAGGCTCGATGAATGTTATGATATGCATGGTTTTATGCTAGAGAAAAGCGAAATGACTAATGCATGATGATGATTTATGTAATGATTGGAAGGTTTCCAAAATCCCCCTGCGCGGGTATTGGAAGAGAAGGTTCTTTGCAGAAAGGCTTTTGTCTTCCAGATGGTTGTTTTATAGGGTGGTAGCATGATTCCTCGACACTCATCTTGAACCCTGCAGTTGGTGACGTGCGAAAAAGGTTTCGCTTGAACTGCTTGAAAACATGGAGAGGACTCGCTCCTGTATGGCTCATCTTGCCCCAATGTGATGGGTCTATGCAAAATGTTTACCTCGAAAGGATTTTGAAAGCAATTGTACCATAATTTGGAAATGGATTGCCCTAGAATTTTGATCCATGAAAGGATTTATCCTTGGTTAACCGACTCTTGGAGCGGTTGACTTTTCTGTGCTCTTGAGGTATCTTGCCCCGGTATGAGCGTTGAAGCGATTTAACTCACCCTAAGTGAACATTGAAGGGGTCTGCCCTTGGCCCACAGAACCTCTAGGTGATCTACCCCTAGTTAATAGAGTCCTGAGATGATTTGCTCTAGATCAACTGATTCTTGAAATGATTTGCACATTTATTAACAGATGTTAGGGGACTGTTTCAAGCTGACCAATTCTTGGAGCAATCTTCCTCCGATCAACTGCTGTTTTTGGGTGGCATGCCCCTGATTCATGGATTATGAGGTAGTCTTGATTCGGGTCGGCACCAACGAATGTCCAAGTTCCTCTGATTGTTCCTTATTGTTGGAATTTCCCTGACGTCAAGTACTGACTTGCAGTTAAAATTGTTTGTTCAGAAATGGTAATTTTAATGCGATACTCATGCAAGTTTTGAAAATAAATTATTTGAATGATGTGATAATATGAAACGAGTGGACCATGAGTCCAAATGTAATGCTGATTTAGCAATTTAAAGTGTGAAAGACACAGTGAGAATAATGACATCGATGTTGAAGTTTAGCAAATCTTTAGGAGTCAGTTTACGCAACGTTGCTGTAATATGCTTTCAGAAATAACCCTGCTTCAATTAGGTCTTTTATGGGTTGTAACGTGGCCTGGTTCATGGTTATCGAAACAAAGGATATGAGGCTCAAAATTATTATTGTACCCACCCTTCTTCTTGATAAACTCCAATCCTACGCTCAGTTAATTCAACATACACATTCATCTTTTTGAAGGTGTAAGGATAAAGATGGTGATTCAAGGTCTCTTGAAATGGCAGCCACCTTATTTCGTTTTTTTTAATGTCGGTGACCCTTTGATTTTGGTATCGTGGTCACTGAATCTTGTTTTGTTTTATTGAGGGTTTTCGTGACCTCTTTTGATTTTTTTTCTTGATCCCTAACTTTTGCCTGAACTGCTTTTGAAGCTTTTAGTCCATCGGGATTGCCCTAATTTTTGCCTAAGTCGCCTCTTGGGTGTTCGACTTAGCGGGCTTTTCTTTGATTTTATTTTTGATAGGTTGTGACTGCCAAGTCAATGGTCATTGAAGAACAATCTTCATAACTTTTGGATTTTTCAGGGTTCCTTTGACACTTTAGGATGTGTGCGAAAAATGGCATGTAGTTGATCCACAGACGGGATGTTTCATCTTGAAATTTGAATGCGTAGTCAGATTAACTGAACACTACCTTTCCCCAGGTTAAACATAAGGGTTTGTTCATCCGAAAGAAACACCTACGTCTAGGCTCGAAGTGATTGACTAGGGATTAACTTCTTATCTCTCCAGTGTTTGGGAATTTGAAACAATGCCTGTACATCATCAGCAGGATCTTATCTGAAAGCATACGGTCAGCAATTATGGGTATTTTATTTTCGTCATCCTCCCTCCAATATTGCTAAAACAACAGTTTGATAAAGAATGTGAGGTAAAGAACATGGATGTATTTTTTTTTGTTTTTTTTTAAATAAGAAAAGAAAAAAAATGAGCGAATGCGATATAATTGGTTCAAAACATGCGTCATTACTTCATTAATATTACCATTAAAGACAACATTTTTTTAAAAAACAAGTAGCACTTAATCAAAGAAATTACAAATGCAATGATAAAAAATGGCCAAAGATTGCCAATGTTGAGGATGTCCTTTTGCATGAGCCATTGGCACTTAGAAGGAACTCCATAAAGTCTTCAAACTCATTTGGGTGAGAGGTTGACATGCACCAATAGGTTTCCTTCCGGAAAGGATATGTACTTTTTCTCAATCAACTGTTGAACCTTGGCTTTGAAAGCATTGCAGTCTTCAATCGAGTGCCCTATTGACCCGACATGATATCCACATTGCACATCAGGGTCATATCCAGGTGGGTATGGTTCTGGCAATGGCCTGAGAGATTTGGGATCCACCAACGAGCTTTGAATCAGATATGGCAGAAGTTGACTGTATGACATAGGAATTGGATCGAGAGGAGCGTTCCTTCTTTCAAGATTGTTTCGAGACCTAGATTGGTTCAAAGGTTGATTTTGATATCCTCGACCACGAGATCGTTGATTTGCGTAAGGAGCAGACCACAGTTGCTGGTATGGTGCTCTCGGCGTTGTTGGTTGCCTGACATCGGTTATGACTGCATTGGTTTCATCCTTTTCTTCCTTTTGGGAATTGATGAGGGATTCTGTCTCGCTAGCTTGGCTGCTCGAGGCGCCTTGGATTCTTCCACTTTTTAGGGCACTCTCGATGCGTTCTCCAATTGTCACTAAGTGGGCGAAGTCTGATAACGCATTGCCTACCATCCTTTCAAAGTAAGGACTCTACAAGATATCCATAAACAAGTCGACCAATTCCTTATCCAAGAGTGGTGGTTGCACTTGGGCTGCCAATTCTCTCCATTGTTGTGCATATCCTTTGAAAGATTCGTTGCTCTTTTGGGATAAGCTTTGCAGCTACCTTCGGTCTGGAGCCATGTCCAAGTTGTAGTTGTACTGCTTCAAAAAAGCATTGGCTAAGTCTTCCCATGACTGAATATGGCTTCTTTTCAATTTCATATACTAGTTCAATGATGCTCCAATCAAACTGTCTTGAAAATAGTGAATCATCAGCATGTCATCGTGAGTATGTGATGCCATTTTTCGGAAGAACATCACCAAATGGTGCCTAGGACAACTATCCCCTTTGTACTTCTCGAAGTTGGGTAATTTGAATTTCGGGGGGATTATTAGGCCTGGTACTAAGCACATATCAAGCCTAAAATTGTCATTCACATCCATTGCTCGGACTCTCTCCTCAAGGGCATGAAGCCTTTCAACATCAGGATTGGTCAATGGCATCAACTGGGATTGAGTAGGAATGTTCACTTGTGGAGGATTATAGTCAGACAGAGCGTCATACATTGGGGTGGTAATTATAGTAAAGCCTGATGAGGAACCAACATTCTCTGTGACACCATGTTAAAAATTGTTCTTTGATTGGGCTAGCCTAGCCTCCAACATCTGGTCTACCTTTCCTTTCATGTTGTTCATATCCATTTTCAACTCAACTTGATTATGTTCTCAATGGTCCCTTGTCTTTTAGTAGCTCTCAAAGGTTCAGTACGAGTGTCAGGAAATCAGCCTGCTGGTAATTGGCAAAAGGACGAGATAAGTTTTTTATATTGGAAAATGATATGCAATCCATGTTGATGAAATGCGAATGCATGAAATTTTATATTTGTATGCAAAGAAAATGTAATGCAGGTATAATTAGGATCCAGGATATCATGAGTATCACATGGTACACCTTATACGGAGGTTCTATGTTCTCTACCCCACACACAAAGGATGGCTCCTAAGGTTGTTCGTTTTCTGGAAAAGAACTTAGAGTCATGGACCAAGTTCAGTCTTCCATCGCAATAATGGGCTAGCCACATCGAAATGGAAATTCTGAATCAGTCTACTCTAAGTGAGATCCTCGTATTGTTCGAACATGGTGTAGACCCTTCGGTGCAATACTACATGATCGCCAATCATGAAGACGGACTTCAGTTTAAGATGAGGTTCCCAGAGTCATGGACCATGTTCAACGTTTCCTCGCAATAATGGGCTAGCCATATTATGATGGAAATTTTGAACAGATCTACTCTAGGTTGAGTTCTCGTATTGTCCCAATAAGGTGTACACCCCTCGGTTCAATACTACACAACTCCGGGTTCTAGGTTCTTCTCAAAGCTCGGGTACGGAGCTTATCTCACAACATGTGTCAAACACCATAGATTACCCAACATAATAGCAGAATAAATTACATAGCATGAATAATACAGTAAGATAAGGAAGAAAACAATATTTTAACATTCATAGCAATTTGAACTAAATTCGGCTTGACTCTCTCTAGCTTGGAGCTAAATATTCCCCAGCAGAGTCGCCATCTGTCGCATCTCGAAAAATACGATTCCTCGCGATGGTCGTGGAAATATTTATATTCGAATAGAGTCGCCACCGAACTTTATTTATCCCAATGAAGGAATAGGAAAATATCGATAAAACCCTTAAGAAAATAGAATAATGGTCGTCGCAACCATATTCGGGTTCGGGAGTCGATTACGCAAGGGGAAGGTATTAGCACCCCTCACGTCCGTTGTACTCAACGGGAACCTTTTAGTCTAATTTGCTATTTGAATGTTAGTTAAATGTTATTTGATTTCTTCGAGTAATTAGAGTTGATAATAGAGATGGATGAAGACCTCAGAAGGGGAAAGAGGAGGTTTTTTATTAGTGTGCTCGCGAAGATACATCAATCTCCTGCCTACGTATCCTTATGGTGTAATAAGGAAATCAGAGCAATCGTAGTTCGGGGTACTACGAATATTTGGTGTGTTTTGTTTGATGAACGACTGTGTAGGTCGGCGTTCTAACGGCTAAACACTGGCTTGTCTACTCTCGGTGGAGGCCCTAGCACTGGTTTGTTGTGCGCATTAGAAAGGATTTACAGTGTTCTTTTGAAAGAAGTTTTGGTCACGCGGGGGTGACGAGTTGAATTGATGTGTTTGGGTGTTTGATTGGTTTCGATCGCGCGGGGGCGAGAAATTAGATTTGATTTGTTTGAGATGTTTTTGAATTGGTAGGTTTTGAAAAGTCGATGATTTGAGCAATGTGGCGTATGCCAATTATTCAAATAATCAAGGAATGATGAGGCGAACGCCTCCCATTCGTCCAACTGAAGTTTAATTTATAAAGTTTGTTTTTTTGTGAAATTGTATTCGATATAAGATGTGATTTGAATTTATTTGATTGCATTTTAATTGGATAACGAAAACTTGAGCAATGTGGCGTACGCCAATTATTCGAATAATCGAAGGATAGTGAGGCGAACGCCTCCTATTCTCTTATTATCGGAAATTTAGAATTAAAAAGGTTTAGAGTTTATAGTTAATTTGAAAGAAATGATTTGATTATTGGTTGAAGTTTTAATTATACGACGAGAATTCAAGGAATATGGCGAACGCCAATTATTCGAATACTCGAGAGTTAGTGAAGCGTGCGCTTACTATACCCCTTTTCATCCCAAGTTTGTAAGATGATATTTTCAATTGAGTTTTAATGAATAAATAAATAATAATAAAAAATCATGGAAAAGAGTTTGATGTTTCAATTTGAAAACTTAATGTTTAGAACAAACACATATCCAACTAAGCTTCCTCTCAATCATAACAACTTTAATACTTAAAAAAATATCAAGAACAAATTAATCTTTTAATTTGATAAATAACTTAAAAGGAAGGGTCAACTTTGTTTAGAATAAAATAATGAATAAAAGGTATACCTTTCGGTAACTAATTAAAAACGCTATTACTACAACCATCATTCACAGGCCAGGAAGATTTCAACAAAACCAATGTAACATAGAAAGAAGGAATTTTGTTAATAATCAGCATGCTATCCTTATACCATATTTCTAGAAAAAAGTACACTAGGATATAGAAGAGGAACAAAACGTACAACCTTTCAGATTAAAGAAATGAATAATTTGAACAATTACTATACATGGCAAACATATTACTCCAAGTCTATTGCGAAGAATATATGGTAAACGGCACAGTGACGTGTGAACAAGGGACCTCAATGATGACTACATGTTGAAAATATATACATTACTAACCATACAACAAGAAAACAAAGTAAATGATATCTTCATAATACACAGCCGGTGATATGGTGGTTTTTCTGAAAGAAACCACAACTACACTATACTAATGAGTTTTAAACAAATAAAAAAAATGAATAAAATTTCATAATGCAACATATGCAAACTTGAGGAGAAAGAGGGAAAATGTAGCAGTATTACAATACCACTCAACAAATGAAAATCCTGTAATTATTTCTAAACTTTGCATATAAACAAAACATGATATACCATGGAGCTCTAACAACACATACACACCCATACATCAGTGCACGACGGGTAGCAAAAACGAAAGAATTTCAACTACAACGGAATCTTAATAATCATTACCAGATCTCCGAAATAGAGACGTGAATCAGCACAACGGCAACCCATATGAGCGGAGGTATCGTGGCTTATCGGAAGCGAGCACGCAAAGGCTCGAGCTTCGTTGTTGGAAGCTGGATTATTTGGAGGTTGTAGTTGAGGAACAGTCCGGCGGAGGGAAGAGGTTGGCAACGGTGCGACCGGGGAGTGGAGAGAAATTACTTCGCCGGTGTAGCGGTGTATTCGTCACTTTAAGATTTATTGACTAAATCAAAAGCAAAGCATACAAAGAATCGAGTCGCCACCGCACTTTTATTTATCCAAAGGATTGGCTAAAAAGCGAACAAAAGTCGAAGAAGTTTTACACATAGAAAACTAATGAAAGATCAGAGAATCTGGGTAAGGGGTTAATTACACAATGGGAAGGTGTTAGGCACCCAAAACGTCCTAGGTACTCCTAGGGAGCCCTTTTCACACTTGTTGTATAAAAAAGTTTATTTGTTTATGACATATTGTGCAAACATGATTGGGAAGATGAGAAAAGAATATACAATTTTTATTGTTTTTGTGTTTGAACGGATGAACCCGTTGCCTACGTACCTTTCCATGGAAGGTAAGGATCAAAACGCCGTAGTTCGGCTAAAAGATTTCCAAAAGGTAGGTGAATTGATTTTAAAACAAGAGCACTAAGGCTTTTCATTATCATCGGGAGAAAACTCAACCAAGACCAACAATCCACCATGCGAGGATAGCTTCAACATACTAGTGAGGGGTTAACCCTATAATAAGTATGGAAGACTTACAATCAACTCACTAAGGATGTGGTGAGATTTACATCAACCACTATGATAATTGAAATCTATGGCTAATGTATGAAAACATATCAACAATGGACAAAGCCACAAACAATTGAATGAGTGTAATTAACCAATTATGAGTATTTACAAAATATGGTCAAAGTATGATTAGAATTCAATTCAAAAAGAAGTGTTATAAGAAATAGAGTTTGAAAATCAAGGGCTTAAGGCCCAAGTTTCTAATTTGAAAACAGGTGAAAAGTTTGCACAATAATATTTTCAAGTTGGGTATAACATGCAAAGGTGGAAGTTTAAAGAAACAAAAGGTGGGAGGGTGAGGGAGTGTAAAACTTCTCAGATGTTCACCTCTTGAAATCATATGGAAGATGATTCAAGTGTGTCCTTTGAAATAAGCAATGAGCAATAACAAATAAGCAAAACAAATGATACCGGATGCCAATCAATGGACTTACACCAATCTCACAAACAAAGGTGGATATCGGATACCAATCAATGGATTTACACCAATCTCCTAAAACAAACAGGGATATCAGATGCCAATAAATGGACTTATACCAATCTCCTAAAGCAAAACAAAACATGGATATCAGATGCCAATCTATCTGGACTTATACCAATCTCCTAAAACAAACAAGGATACCAGATGCCAATCAATGGACTTATACTAGTCTCACACCATATCATTGGAACAACTGCCAAGTAATGGACTTATGCTTGTCTCCTCCATGGACAAAGCAAAAATGCTATAAAGCAAAGCTTATGAAATGATATACAGATGGTGATGATAAATGCACAAAGGCACACTCAAGCAACTATGCACAGATGAATCAAGTAATCAGACAAACAAGTCAATTAGCACACACTATATACAAGCAATTAGGCTCAAACAAGGTTAGACTTTAAAGTCAACTGGAATGGGGTAAGTGGTGCTCTTAACCTTAACATTGAGAGTTAAGGTGAAGCAGATGAAATGGAGATGAGGGGTGTGCCTCATAGCTCCTATCCCTGGCCTGGGAGAGCTTTGAATAATAGAAGGTGTGGGAGTTCAGAAAGTTAGAACTCTCTCCACAAGTTAATGACTCTATAGATCTTGGGTTAATATCCACAATGCATCAACATGTAATGTGAGCAAAGGGATGACACACTGAATAGTAGGAGATGGACTACACATCTCTTTTATCTACCAATTGCCTTATCAAAGGACTTTTCCTGCTTAGTACAAAGAGTAAACAATCACAAGCATTGCCTCTTAAGGAGGACTTTAGACAGGTGCCTGACCACATAACAGGCCAGGTCTTCCAGACTACATGAAGAAGAGAAATTATACCTAAGTGGTTAAGAAACCAGGCAAAAGCAAGTTCAAAGTGAACTTAAGCAACTAATGTACCTGTGGAAACATCAAACAAATCAGTATACAACTCAGATAAACAACCAACAGTTAATGCAACAGTCAACCAATATACACAATGTGTAATCCAAAAGTCAAACTCAAGAGAGTCAACATCAACCTACAAAACACACATTAGTAATCAAAAGCAAATATCAAATGCTCTCAAGATGAGGCATCATCAATTGTGTAACTTGAATGTGTAACCTGAAACAAAGCTTCAAACATGAGAGGCAAACCACTAGGTCAAAGCCTAGGGTCAAAGATGGGGAAAAAATTCAGAACAGAAGCTCATATTTGACATGATAAAACTTCAAACAATTATTGACACATAGAAAAGTCTCACATCAATATCATTTACCAAATGTATTTCATGATCAATTGAAGTTCAAGGCAATTTTAAAGTCCAAATCTGACCAAACAGAATGAAAAAATCTCAATTAAATCAGAAATGATTCACAAAAATCTGGAAAAATTCATGCATATTCAAGACACCTCATATGATCAGCATGCAAAAAATCAGAACAATTGAGCATCATTTGATAGGGTAAACACATAGCATAAGATGAACAAGCAAAGGTGTGACACAAATTGTCACACCTACTTAGAAAATTCACAAACCAGAAACCACAAATGATAAAAATGCAAACTCAACACCAAAATGTCAAGGAATGAATCTAGTTTCAACATGTAAATTTTCAGATTCATAGGATCAACAACCATTATTTCACAAAGGAAAAGGCAAGGTAATGTCAAAATGCATACACATACAAGAAACCTATGTAAGACCCCAATTTTGGCCCTAAGATCCCTCATGGCCCATATCATATCATATCATGGCCTCAAGGATCATTGCATACCCTAGCTGCCCTCATAGTGGGTGGGATACCTTGTGAGTGTGATTCTTGATCACCAAGCATGTATTGCATTTGTATATCATTGCTTTTCATATGTTTACTAACCAAATGTACAAAAATATTGTCATCTAACCTTGTTGCTTGCAGATGAAGCAATCATCAGTCAATCAGTCAGATCAGGCTTTGAGCAATAGATGGTGGCCATTCTTGAAGAATTTGGACACCATGATCATTCATAAAGAGTTCATATAACTTGTGATATCATTTGGAGGCAAGATCTCATGTGAAAGAGGCTTGGAATTCATCAGAACATGGCCAAGTCAACAAAAGTCAACTGTGGTCAACTGTGGATTTAATCAGTGATTTGATGATTGGAATTGGTTAGAAAGATCTCATTCATGTCTATATAAATTTCATTCGGCATTTCAAAGACCGAGGTTGAAGGAATTGAAGTCAGACAGAAAGTTTCCAAAAATGGCAGTGGACCTGTGATTTCAGCTGCCCAAAATGGAAAGTTTTTCCCCTCAAGATAACTTCATGATACAAGCTTCAAATCAAAATTTGTCCAACATGAAAGTTGAAGATCTTGTCCTCACCTTTCCAAAAAGTCCAAGAACTTGAAAATCCCATGTGTGGTTTGCAAGATATGGCTCAGTGAATTTCAAAAAAGACCCGTAATCAGGAGGCCATAACTTCCACATGGTTTGTCCAAATTGCAAGTTCTTTATATGCACAAACTCCATTTGACATGTACTTTCACGGTGCATAATTGGATTTCTTCAAAAGTGGTCTATGCAAAAGGTCATTTTTGAAGTGAACTAATTAAAAGTGAGGGGCAAAATGGTCCAAAATGAAAAGTATGAGGAATTTGGACATGAGACCTATGCCATTAGCTTCCAAATGATATTTGCAACTTGTTCAAAAGGAAAAATTATTGCTGCAAGGTCTCTAACCATTCAAGGGCATAAAGGCCAAAGGCATTACAAAGCTACATTTGCTAATTCACTATTTTTTGCTAATTATGATTAAAGTGGGATTATGAGCATGATATATAAACTTAATCTCTAACAGAAACTGCACACACTAATCACTTTTCAAGATCACAACAGAAAATTTTCACCATGCTCTCATTTTTTCATTTTGAGCTTTCATCTCTTTTTTACCAATTCATCCACAATTCTTCAAGTTTGGTGCGAATTCTTGATGGATTCATCATTTGTATATGTTTGTGAAGTTCTGTTTGCAGGTATTTGGATCAAGAAAGCTCATAAACACCAACTGTTGAAGCATCCCTACATCCATGGCAGTCAAGATTTTCTGCGATTGTAAGCATTGTTGAACCATTCTGAAGCTTCCTCACCCCTCCCTAGCTGCTGTAGATCATCTGTTTTCACCATTGGAGCTCCGAAACTCGCCGATTCCGATACTGCACGTCAAGAAGGTTCGGATTCGATCATCACCATTTCACAAATTTCGTTGTGGTTATTGTAGATCCTAGCTTGTAGAGTACGCAGCAATTCGTAGAATTGAATATCGTTGTGAATCGATTGAGTAATCCGTGATTTAAGTTTATGTGCCGTACTTTCTTTCCATCGATTCGCTGCGTACACGAGGTTCTGGACGATTCCATTAGGATATTCGAGTTCTACTCGGTTAGACCTTTCCAACGGTGTGCCATTTGTGTCGTTTCGTTAGAAATTCCTCATAACTGCATTTGAGATGAAGAACATGAAGAACGCTTGTGTTCTTGAAGTTTTCTGCAGAAAACCCGTGCGTTGATCTTGCTGGCAGCGTTTCGTTTCAAATTTCGCGTTTCCCTCTACACTCCAGCGAATAGGAAGCCGCCACATCAGATTAATGATGCGCCGCGTTTTGGCGCAGGCAGGCATTATTTACGGATTTGCCATCGGACCTTAATTAATTTAATTTAATCCATATAAATCTTAAATAATTATTCAATAAATACACCAAAACTTCTAAAAATCATAGAATCATCAATATTAATCCAATTAATTTGAGACTTTTTTTGTTAATCTCCATTTTTTATCTATTATTTTTTAGGCATGAAAATTAAAATTGTGCTTGGTAGAAATTTTAATTGGTATAGGAATGTATACAATGTATGCCATTTTCACATGTTCTACTATTTTAATCATAAAATCACCATGCCTAATCCAAATTAAATGAAATTTTAGATGTAGATCCTTGACTCATTTCTGGAATTTTTGATATAGGATTTGTATTTTTTAGACCTATGGTCTTTTAGCTATGATTTATTGAACTTGAGTGTGACAAAATGTGACACGAAATGATATGTTGAGTTCCCTGAATTTTTTTACCATGCTTCCCTTTGGCCTATGGCCTTGAATTTTTGCATGTAGCACATTTGATATGTTAACATTCACTATGATTTTTCGTGGATTTTTATAATCCATTTCCTAATTGATTAGGATTTTTGCTTGCTGCCTAGCATTTTAGGGCTTTACTTGTGTAACCTTTTGTATATATGTTGCCAAATCCACATCCTTATCCAATGATCATGAAACTTGGTAGGGTAGTTCCTAACACATTAAGCTTTCATTTAGCTTTGGTCCCATCCATTTCCCATGTAATGTCACTGTTTACCATTGGATTGAAGTTAGTATACATTTTGGACCTCATTTGATTGTGTCTTTGCATGCTTTGTCATGTTGAATTAATTCCCATAGCTCCACTAGTCCAAATGGCATGAAAATTGACATGTAGCTTGTTGAATGTCCTCTGTTTAGGATATAATTTTTGTGGAATTTTCTATGCTGTTTTGATATTTTTTGTGATGTGATCTTGCTGGTTGCTCATATGTGGTTTACATTTGCTTCCTTTGCCTTACATGATGCATAAATTGAAATAGGGGCATAGTTTGGATTTGGGACCAATTGGAGTCCTTTCTTAATTGAAATATCTTGGTTTTGATTATGATTTACTTGCTGTTTTAGGATTTTTCCACCCTTTGGACCCTAGGCTTGGCCTAGTGGTCTTGTTACTTATGTTTGAGCTTGACTTTGACTTTTCAGGTTAAAAAGCTAATGCCTTAAGGAGGTTGATGCATAATTGAGTTGAAATCATTTGACCAATTGTTTGTTTTGTAGGGCTTGGTTCATTTGATCCTTGTGCCATGCACATGTTGCACATTATTGTTTGATTGTACATTGGTTGATTCTTATGTTATTGTTTTGTTTATGTTGGGATGCTGATCATTTTTGACTGATTCCAGGTACCCTTAGTTGCTCAGTTCTCTTAAGAACTTGCATTGCTTTGCTTATAAGCAATTAGCATTGAGGTATTGCACCTTCTTCTTCATGTAGTCTGGAGACCCGGCCTGTTATTTGGCCGGGCAAACTGTCTGAAGTCCTCCTTAAGAGGCAATGCTTGTGTATGTTTATATTTGTCCCAAGCAGGAAAAGTCCTCATTCGAGGCAATTGGTGGATATAAGAGATAAGTAGCCTATCTCCCACTATTCAGTGTGTCTTCTCCTTGCTCCCATTACATGGTTGTAGCATTGAGATCCAAACCCAAGATCTATCGAGTCCAATTGGGGAAAGAGTTCCATCTTTCTGAACTCCCCCACATTCTTATATTTACATGCTCTCTCGGACTTGAGATAGAAGCAATGAGGCACACCCCTCATACCCTTTCATCTGCTTCACCTTAGCCCCTCAATGGCAAGGTTAAGAGCGACATTTACCTATTACAGTGGACTTTCATAGTCAAACCCTTTTGCTTTAGCCTCATGAATGGTTATAGTGTGTGCTACTTGAATTTATGTGATTGATTACTTGATTCATTTATACATGATTACTTGATTGCCATTGTGCATTTACTATCATTGATTGCCGTTGTGCATTTATCATCTTTGTTTGCCATTAGTGCATGATCAGTTCTTTTGTCCTTGTGACATTGATGTTTTCCCATTGAGGACAATTGTAAGTCCATGTAGATTGGCTTTTGTTCCCATGATATGGAAGAGATAGAGTGTAAGACCTCATCGGTCACTCATATCTTCTTTGCTCTTTGTTTGAGCATTGTTGTTGTATGTGAGGATTCATTGTAAGTCCCTGTGATGTGGCATTTGTATTCCTAGGATCATACTGTGGAGGTTAACATAAGTCCAGATAGATTGGCAGTTGACTTCCCTGTTTTGTTGTTTTGTTTTATTCTGATGGAGATTAGTGTAAGTCCATAGAGTGGCTTCTGATATCCTTACTTGTTTTAGGAGACAGGTATAAGACCATTGAGTGGCATCCAGTATCCGCTTTTATTTACTTTCATCTGTTACCATGTTCATATTCATTGCTCATTGCCTATTCCTAAGGACCCGCTTGAATCATCTTCTATATGATTTCAAGAGGCGGACCCTCCTAAGAAGTTTTACATACACATCATTCCATTCATCCCATTGTGCCCTACCTTTTCACACATACTTTTAAAAACTTGAAATAAGTGTTGTGCAAACATTCTCACCCCTTTTCAAATTAGAAACTTGGACCTTAAGTCCATGATTTTTCAAATTCCATTTTGTAAATACTTCTTTGAATCAATCTTAATCATACTTTGACTCCTTTTGTGAATAGTCCTAATCCATTAATTTCACTCACTCAAATGTTTTGGCTTTGTCCATTCTTGTTAATCTTTTCGTGCATTAGCCATAGGTTTCAATTCTCATTGTGGTTGATGTAAACCTCACCCTATCCGTAGTGAGTCGACAATAAGACTTCCGTACTGAAAACAGGGTTAACCCCTCTAGTACGTCGAAGTTATCCTCGCATGGTGGATGTTGGTCTTGGTCGAGTTTTCTCCCATTGATAATGAAGAACCTTAAGTGCTATTGTTTAAAATTGAACTCACTAATTTTTGGAAATCTTTTAGCCGAACTACGGCGTTTTGATCCTTACCTTTGATGGAAGGTACGTAGGCAGCGGGTTCATCCGTTCAAACCCAATAAAATTTGTATATTCTTTTCTCATCATCCCACTCATGTTTGCACAATACTTATGTCATGACAAATAATAATTTTTATACAACAAGTGTGAAAAGGGCTCCCTAGGAGTACCTAGGACGTGATGGGTGCCTAACACCTTCCCATTGCGTAATTTACCCCTTACCCCGATCTCTGATCTTTTTATTGGTTTTCTACGTGTAAAACTTCTTAGGCTTTTGTTCGCTTTTTAGCCAGTCCTTAGGATAAATAAAAGTGCGGTGGCGACTCGAATTCATTGTATACTTTGCTTATGGTTTAATCAATAGATCATATAGTAACGAATACACCGCTACAGAAAAGTGGCGACTCTGCTGGGGATCGAAGATCATTCCTTGGTGGTATTGCCTACTTTTCACCATTGTTGTGTGATATATTATTATTTGTTATTTGACATATTTTTGTACAATTTGGGATAACTGTATTGATTGTAATGTGTGAATTGCTTGATATACAAATGCTGTTTGCTTTGGTGACCTCTGTGAGATGAGTTCTATACCCGAACTCGAGTGCACTCTAGGATAGGAGAATGGCATAGTCTTGTTGACTGGTGTGGAGTAGTCCTTAGCCAGTTGACTTGCGAGCCCATTCACTTGGTGGAGGTCATGTTGGATTGATAATGTCACACAAGTCATTTGTGGTTAGGCATTATTCTTTCAATCATGTGCCTTAGAAGCCAAGGACCTTAGTTTACCAAACCCATCTTGGCCTATTTTTAGGACGTAGTGCGGAGGTCGTTCAGATGTCAGATCTGATGCGATTGTCACGCGATACTACACTCATAAGAGTTTCTCTTGAGAATATTTTTGGAATACGAGTATTCGTTCCTCCGATAATATCCGAGAGATGGGACGATGATTATGGGAACCTCTGATAGAACATGTCTGGCAGGTTTAAACCCTAGTACACTCCCTTTGGGTGGTTCTTAACCAAAGCTCCATGCTCGTGACTCTCAGCAAACCCGTGATTCGTGGTTGAGTCGTTCAAACATCGTTAATATCAATGGAACTTGGGTATTGATAAGGTGTAAAACCTAAATCTACCAAAATGGATGATTGATATTAAGGATGTTAGAGCCGGTTCATGTACCGTTAATATCAATGGAACTTGGGTGTCGATAAGGTGAAAACCTAAATCCACCAAAATGGATGATTGATATTAGGGATACATTGAGCTTTCCCATGACCTTTGTTTGGTGTGCTTTGCTTGATCCTTGAGTGTGATTGTTGCATTCATACATTCATGCATTCATCCGCATCCATATCATCAGATAAAAGGAAAATTTTCAGGGAACTCAAAGGAGTTTATTTGCAAAAGATTTCAAAACATGAAAAAACCGGGAAAAAATTTTCACCTGATATATCTGATGAGATATTCTCATATATTATCAAAATGTTGATATTTCAAAGTTTGCAAGTAAAACCCTCGAGTTCCTTTGAAATAAAAAACAAACATATGCACAAACCCTCCATGCATCATTTGCATAAGCGGGTGTTTTGTTCCGGTCTCCCATCCTGTGGTCTGACCCTGCGATCTTCATTTATTTTGAAGACGCACCTCACCGGTATTATACCAGAGCCAATTCTTCGAGATTGATGGATCATCTTGAGCAGAGAATTGTGAACTCAAGGAGGAATTTTCCGGACAGAGTGCTTTTGATGGATAGATCCCGGGCTGGCATTGGCTACTGTTCTGGGGCACTTAATGAGCAAGGTTTGTTCACAAGTGGAGGATTCATCCATGATGATCAACCTGAGGAAGAAGCTGCTACTATCTTGGAAGAGGATGCAGAGGACTTGAACAATTTCATCATACCTGGTGGTGTCTGCCACAATTGGGTCGCTGTGGATGTTCCTACGGTCATTCATAAGTCAGCGTGATTTATTCACTTTGTTTAAAACCCTTCTCCCATGCCAAAAGGAGAAGTGATGACATTGTTGGCAGCATTTAATACAATGATGTTTTCATTCAATTAATGCATTGTTAAACATTTGTTTTTCCATTTGTTTTCACTTTTTGCTTTTGCATGAAATCAGTGATCACAAAGAACCCATGAAAAACAACAAAAACAGCTTTTTCATCTGCATAAATGATTTGCTTGTTTAAATTCAAAAGCTTTTCATTATCCAGAATCATTATGCAGGTTGATCTTAAAACCCATTGAACATAATGATCCAACGCCATCTCCCAATTTTGAATCCCCTGTATTCGAGGCAGAGGAAGATGACGTTGAAGGAATTCCTGATGAGATTACCCAAACACTTGAGCAATAAAAAGCAGATCATTCAGCTGCGTCTCAATAACCCAGCATTAGTCAAACTGGGGCATTACAAATGTAATGTAATGTAAAAAAAAAAAAAGAGGAGAAGAGGGTGAAAAATCAAAATAAAAGCAAAAATCAGGAAAAAAATTTCAAATAGAAAAAGAATAAAAGAAGCTTGATACCCTCAAAGCCAAGTTGACTGATGCTGAATGGGTTCAGAGTCGTTATGACCCAACTGAACTGATTGAAGAGAAGCGATTAACCGCCATGTGTCATGGTCAGTTATATCAGCAAAGAATGAAGAAAGCATTCGATAAGAAGGTCAAGCCTCGTGTGTTCCGAGGAGGTGACCTCGTGCTCAAGAAAGTCTTGTCTTTCGTGCCCGATTCCAGGGGCAAGTGGACTCCAAACTACGAGGGTCCGTATGTTGTTAAGAGAGCCTTTTCAGGCGGTGCTTTGATGCTTACAACAATGGATGGGGAGGATTTCACTCGTCCTGTGAATTCAGATGCAGTTAAGAGATACTTTGCCTAAAAAAAAGTATATGCAAATGAAAAACAGAATAGCTCGCTAAGTTGAAAACCCGAAAGGGCGGCTTAGGCAAAAATGAGCGTCTCGGTGGAGAATCCGCAAGGGTAATCCAAGCAAAAGTTAGAGACTTGATAAAAGAGCATATTTGTATCCCGCTAGATTGAGTACCTCACCCTGGGGCAATCTAGGCAAAAGTTAGGGATTTGGCAAGTAAACTGCATCCTGACAAGACTTTCTGTTTCATCAGCCGTCTGTTCGTCAGAGGATTCTCGATTCGTCGTCAACTGAAGCGTCGAATACATCGAGATTCAAATTGGTAGAGAAAGGATCATTATGTTCAATGTAGCCCTCTTCCAATATATATCACTGATTTCAAATTTGTACAGATCTATGGGGTCTTGCCATTTGCAGGCTACCATCCCATCAAATAAATTTGAGCTTTTATCCAATTATCTGCACTCTTATTTGTTTCAATTCAACAAATGTTTTGCATGTTTTACTTGATAAAAATATCATTGTTTTAAAAACAAATTTTTCCAAAGATTTTTGTTTCAAACAAAGTGAACGTTCACAATGATAAAAGGATACTCAAAGAATTTCTCAGTGCTCTCCCGAGGGTGGCATGGTTTCCAACAGGTAAGACAGTTGTTCATACTCCTGGTTTGGTTTGTATCCTTCTTCTCCAGATTTGGTTGTTGGGGTTGTTCCCCAAGCAGAGATTTGGTTGTTGGGGTTGTTCCCTAAGCAGAGCTTCTGTGGATTTTGACTCCCCGAAGCAGAGTGGTGTATTGAAGACTCAGTCTGTTCTCCAGCAGTAGTCTCTCCCCGGCTTGAGTGCTCAGTCGTTCAGAATATTTGTGGTTAGTGGGTTGATATCCCCGTATCCCGTATTTCTCCCCAAGTGGGTTGCCAGCATGATTGCAAGTCGAGTTGTTGGTGGGGTTATTCCCCAAGCAGAGTATTGTTGAAGACTCAGTTTTCTCCAACAGCAGTTTTCCCCAGCATGGATGTTTTCCTTATGGAAGATTCGGCGGTTGATGGTTTGCCACCTTGGTGCCTCGTCACTTTATTCAGTGGGTCGCTATGCCCAGACTTTATTGGTCTCCTTGGCACAGTAGAACAGTTATTGATATCCCCATTGCAGTCGCGAGCAGAGTTGTTGTCACTCTCCCCAGCGCAGTTGCCAGCAGATTTATCTGTTTTCTCAGCACGGTCGCTTTCCTTTTGGAAGACTCGGTAAGTCAGTGGTTTGATACCCGGTACTTTACCGTTTCCCCGGCAAAAGTCGTCAGTGGAGGTGTTTACTTTCCCTCTATCAGAATGGTTGTTATTCTCAGCAGAGCAGGATTTATTTTCCTACTCCGTGGTTGATCGGGTTGATATCCCGGTGTTTTCATCCATCTTTCTCCAGCATTTGTCTGCAGAGCGGTTGTTGTGGCAGTATCGCCTGTTGAACCTCCTTCAATCCCCGGTATGGTCGGTCGATGGCTCCGTCATCCAGAGATTGTATTGATTTCCCGATTACTTTTCGATCCTCAGTAGAGCGGATTGTGTTGCAGAATTTGCTGATGTGATCCATCAGATGTGTGTTCGCCCCGAGTGGAGTGGTTTGGTGCAGGATCTACTTGTTTGGTGCTTTCCTTCCTCAGTGGGTTGTTCCCCAAGAGAGTAGCTGACAGTTTTCCCCAGTAGAGTTGCTTGTGCAGCCAAACTCTATCCGGTGACCTTTCCTCCCTCAGTGGGTTGTTCCCCAATGGAGTTATGTTGGATCCGTTTCCATAGCAATGTTTGCTAGGATCCCCTGCAGGACTCTGAGATTTTCTCTTGTTCCCCGACAGATTTGTCTTTGTGGCTCTTTGCCTGTTGTGACTTTCTGTGCCCCAGTTGGCGTGATCGCTGATCTATTGCTCAGAGATTTGGTATTCTCCAGATATCTCTGATTCTTTTGATTCTGCTTCCCAGCAGTACTCGCAGATCTTTGCTTTATAGCATATGGATCTCCAGCAGAATGGCTTTCCATTTGGTTTTCCCCTGGAAGTATAATACCGGACGTTTGATTCCTGGACCTGTTGTGTTAGAAATGTCTGTTTTGTCAGTATTCATCAAAAATAAATCACGCATATTCATGAAACATTCAGATATTCATGTTGCATTTTTTGCCATATATCCCTTGTTTGTTGTTCCCTGCTATGGTGATATAGATCTTTATAGATCTTCCTAAGCAGATGTCGGGTGTTAAATCTCTCCATATAGAGTCAGCCCCATAAGCAGAAAGTGTCTGTATGTCCTTCTGCAGTTCCCCACTGAGATATTTCCTCGTGGATGACGGTTTCTTCCGTTTCCTCCCAACACATATATTGGGATGGATGTTCCTATTTGAGTTATATCCTCATTAGGACGTGTCTTGATTCAGTCTGTCTTTTCGGATCTTTCCTGAATTGACATTTGTCGTCTGTTCATTGTGCTTCCCTGTGGTGATTTTTATCCCCAACGGAGTTCTCGGGCCTCTACCCTTATACCGGTAGTTGTAAGTCCTATTTTCCTGGCTTTCTTGGCAGAACTTGTGGTTATATACCTCTTAGTCCCCAGCCAGAGTTGTTGGTTTTCTACCTGATATTCGGTAGTCATGAATCCTAAGTTCCTACTCTCCAGCAGAGTATGTGGTCTGTTATAAATCTCATTTTTGGTTTCTCGTGCGGATTCATGATTTATTCTATCCCCACGCAGAGTTTTGGTTTTCTACCCCGTATTCGGTAGATGTAAACCCTAATTTGTGGTTATTCCCACCAGAGTATGGCTACTGCCCTCATACCGGTAGTCGTAAGTCCTATCTCTTTTCCCCTAGCAGTGGTAACCTTTGTGGTTCGATCTGGTTGTTGGTGGATCTTCTGTTGTTGTGGCTTTATCCCTAACAGAGTTCTGTTCCCTGTGGTGATTTATATCCCCAGTGGAGTTTGTGGTCTTCTACCCCGTATTCGGTAGTTGTAAATCCTATGTTGCTGTGATTTTGTCTCTCCAGCGGAGTGGTATCTTATGATACATGTGGATAATTGCCGGTCGCTAGCAATTTTATCCTCAGCTGAGTCTTTGGTTTCTTACCCAGTAGTCGGTATTGTTAAACCTCTTGTTTCCTCAGCTAGATTTTTGGTCTTCTGCCCCGTATTCGGTAGATGTAAACCCTAATCTCTTTGTGGTTATCTTCATTCAATATTCGATGTTGATATTCCTTCCTGCTTTTGGGTAGTTGCTCTTGAGTAAGCACTTATATTCCCAGCAGTCTTCTGGATCATTGCCGGATGCTTGCAATGTTATCCTTTTGAAGTCGCCAGTGGGTCTTTTCACCGTTTGCTAGTGATTTATTCCCCGAATCATTGATTGATTATCGATGTATTCCTCGCTTTTGCGGATAATTGCCGGATGCTTGCAATTTATCCCCAGCGGATCGTCTTTCATTTACCCGTTTGTTGGTAATGCTGTTACTCCCTTTGATTGGTCATCATTATATGCCTGTTGGTATCCCGATGCCTTTCTTTTCGGTCGATTTATCCTTTATTAACCCTTATACCGGTTGTGGATAATCTTCCATGCGAGTATACTATCCACGTTCTGACGGTAATGGATAATATATCTCATGCACTCTTCAGTCGAAGCCTTTTGTGTTTCCCTAGTCGAGTAAGATTCGTCATTTCCCTCTGCGGAGTTGAATATTCCTGTTGTTGGATAATTGCCGGATGCTTGCAATTTATCCCCTTGAGTTGTCTCTCGTTTACCCGGATGCTTGGTAACGATTGTCTCTCTTTTTGGTTAGTCACCTATTATATACTTCGGTATCTCTGGTGTCTTTTCCTTTCGAGTATATTATTCACGGTCTGCCGGTAATGAATAATATGTCTCATGCGTTCTTTGGTTGGAATCCTTTGTTGATTTTCCCCAGCTGAGCAAGATTCGTATTCTTTGTAGAATCGAATATTCATCCTTTAACCAGTTTGTGTTTCGGATGTGTGTTTTGGCATATATACCAATTCACGTTTTCGGTAGATCACCTATTATATGCTTCGGTATCTCTGGTGTTTCTTACCATGCGAGTTTATTATCTACGTTCTGACGGTAATAGATAATATGTCTCATGCGAGTATCTTACCCACGGTCTGCCGGTAATGGATATTATATCTCACGCACTCTTTGGGTTTGTGTCCCCAGTTGAGTAAGGTTCGTTTTCCCGTTGTGGATTCGAATGTTCCATCCTAAATTGTTTTGCTGTTTCAAGCTCTCCTTTCGGATGATGAGTGTCTTGGCATATATACCAATTCACGTTTCGGTCGGTCACCTATTATATACCTCGGTATCCCTGGTGTTCCTTCCTTTCTACTCCCTATTATGACGTTGGTCCCCTGTGGAGTCAGATTTTCCTGAGTATTATACCCTTTGTAGGTCTTTCTCAGATGTTGGTTGATTGATATCTCTCACCCTTATACCGGTCTTAGATATTCATTCTTCCTGAGTTTGTTACCCTTATACCGGTAACACCTCATTTCTTGTTGCTGTTCCCAGGAGAGTCTCTTTGTTAGACATTCCCCTGCGGAGTTTCCTTTGGTGATTTTTACCCTTTGCTATACGGGCGTTCCCCCAATATATGCATTTCCCGGCAGGGATGTTCTATGTGAATCTTTTCCTGGTCCGAGTCCGGATTTTTATCCGAAGTATCCTTGATGGATAACTTGAGTCAGCTTATGTCATTCCAAGGAATTATTTTCCTCTGGAATTCTTTACTTCCCCGGTGTGAGTCCTTTGCTTCCCCAGCAAGCTCTCCAGTCCGATGTCTGTTATCCCCACTCGGAGTCGTGCCTCGGTCACGCTGTGTCAGTTTTGTGTCCCTAATCAAAGTCGTGTCCTGCTCACGCATTCTTTTTTTATTATCCCCTAATAGAGTCCCAATAAGAGTCTTGTTATTAGATTCTCTGTTCCTGGTGAGTGTATTACTCCGATGGATCGTCTTTTCTCCTGTGTGAACCATATATTCCCCACAGAATTTGCTTTTGCATGCATACATCTGCATCATGAGGTCTCTTAGGGACCAAAATTCGTCTCATTACTATTATTTAAGCCCATTCTACCGTGTCGAAATGAAGATTTCTAAACTTCACTTCTCCGGCTAGAATGACCTTAAATAGGGGCATCTGTAAGACCCCAATTTTGGCCCTAAGATCCCTCATGGCCCATATCATATCATATCATGGCCTCAAGGATCATTGCATACCCTAGCTGCCCTCATAGTGGGTGGGATACCTTGTGAGTGTGATTCTTGATCACCAAGCATGTATTGCATTTGTATATCATTGCTTTTCATATGTTTACTAACCAAATGTACAAAAATATTGTCAACCTTGTTGCTTGCAGATGAAACAATCATCAGTCAATCAGTCAGATCAGGCTTTGAGCAATAGATGGTGGCCATTCTTGAAGAATTTGGACACCATGATCATTCATAAAGAGTTCATATAACTTGTGATATCATTTGGAGGCAAGATCTCATGTGAAAGAGGCTTGGAATTCATCAGAACATGGCCAAGTCAACAAAAGTCAACTGTGGTCAACTGTGGATTTAATCAGTGATTTGATGATTGGAATTGGTTAGAAAGATCTCATTCATGTCTATATAAATTTCATTCGGCATTTCAAAGACCGAGGTTGAAGGAATTGAAGTCAGACAGAAAGTTTCCAAAAATGGCAGTGGACCTGTGATTTCAGCTGCCCAAAATGGAAAGTTTTTCCCCTCAAGATAACTTCATGATACAAGCTTCAAATCAAAATTTGTCCAACATGAAAGTTGAAGATCTTGTCCTCACCTTTCCAAAAAGTCCAAGAACTTGAAAATCCCATGTGTGGTTTGCAAGATATGGCTCAGTGAATTTCAAAAAAGACCCGTAATCAGGAGGCCATAACTTCCACATGGTTTGTCCAAATTGCAAGTTCTTTATATGCACAAACTCCATTTGACATGTACTTTCACGGTGCATAATTGGATTTCTTCAAAAGTGGTCTATGCAAAAGGTCATTTTTGAAGTGAACTAATTAAAAGTGAGGGGCAAAATGGTCCAAAATGAAAAGTATGAGGAATTTGGACATGAGACCTATGCCATTAGCTTCCAAATGATATTTGCAACTTGTTCAAAAGGAAAAATTATTGCTGCAAGGTCTCTAACCATTCAAGGGCATAAAGGCCAAAGGCATTACAAAGCTACATTTGCTAATTCACTATTTTTGCTAATTATGATTAAAGTGGGATTATGAGCATGATATATAAACTTAATCTCTAACAGAAACTGCACACACTAATCACTTTTCAAGATCACAACAGAAAATTTTCACCATGCTCTCATTTTTTCATTTTGAGCTTTCATCTCTTTTTTACCAATTCATCCACAATTCTTCAAGTTTGGTGCGAATTCTTGATGGATTCATCATTTGTATATGTTTGTGAAGTTCTGTTTGCAGGTATTTGGATCAAGAAAGCTCATAAACACCAACTGTTGAAGCATCCCTACATCCATGGCAGTCAAGATTTTCTGCGATTGTAAGCATTGTTGAACCATTCTGAAGCTTCCTCACCCCTCCCTAGCTGCTGTAGATCATCTGTTTTCACCATTGGAGCTCCGAAACTCGCCGATTCCGATACTGCACGTCAAGAAGGTTCGGATTCGATCATCACCATTTCACAAATTTCGTTGTGGTTATTGTAGATCCTAGCTTGTAGAGTACGCAGCAATTCGTAGAATTGAATATCGTTGTGAATCGATTGAGTAATCCGTGATTTAAGTTTATGTGCCGTACTTTCTTTCCATCGATTCGCTGCGTACACGAGGTTCTGGACGATTCCATTAGGATATTCGAGTTCTACTCGGTTAGACCTTTCCAACGGTGTGCCATTTGTGTCGTTTCGTTAGAAATTCCTCATAACTGCATTTGAGATGAAGAACATGAAGAACGCTTGTGTTCTTGAAGTTTTCTGCAGAAAACCCGTGCGTTGATCTTGCTGGCAGCGTTTCGTTTCAAATTTCGCGTTTCCCTCTACACTCCAGCGAATAGGAAGCCGCCACATCAGATTAATGATGCGCCGCGTTTTGGCGCAGGCAGGCATTATTTACGGATTTGCCATCGGACCTTAATTAATTTAATTTAATCCATATAAATCTTAAATAATTATTCAATAAATACACCAAAACTTCTAAAAATCATAGAATCATCAATATTAATCCAATTAATTTGAGACTTTTTTTGTTAATCTCCATTTTTTATCTATTATTTTTTAGGCATGAAAATTAAAATTGTGCTTGGTAGAAATTTTAATTGGTATAGGAATGTATACAATGTATGCCATTTTCACATGTTCTACTATTTTAATCATAAAATCACCATGCCTAATCCAAATTAAATGAAATTTTAGATGTAGATCCTTGACTCATTTCTGGAATTTTTGATATAGGATTTGTATTTTTTAGACCTCTGGTCTTTTAGCTATGATTTATTGAACTTGAGTGTGACAAAATGTGACACGAAATGATATGTTGAGTTCCCTGAATTTTTTTACCATGCTTCCCTTTGGCCTATGGCCTTGAATTTTTGCATGTAGCACATTTGATATGTTAACATTCACTATGATTTTTCGTGGATTTTTATAATCCATTTCCTAATTGATTAGGATTTTTGCTTGCTGCCTAGCATTTTAGGGCTTTACTTGTGTAACCTTTTGTATATATGTTGCCAAATCCACATCCTTATCCAATGATCATGAAACTTGGTAGGGTAGTTCCTAACACATTAAGCTTTCATTTAGCTTTGGTCCCATCCATTTCCCTTGTAATGTCACTGTTTACCATTGGATTGAAGTTAGTATACATTTTGGACCTCATTTGATTGTGTCTTTGCATGCTTTGTCATGTTGAATTAATTCCCATAGCTCCACTAGTCCAAATGGCATGAAAATTGACATGTAGCTTGTTGAATGTCCTCTGTTTAGGATATAATTTTTGTGGAATTTTCTATGCTGTTTTGATATTTTTTGTGATGTGATCTTGCTGGTTGCTCATATGTGGTTTACATTTGCTTCCTTTGCCTTACATGATGCATAAATTGAAATAGGGGCATAGTTTGGATTTGGGACCAATTGGAGTCCTTTCTTAATTGAAATATCTTGGTTTTGATTATGATTTACTTGCTGTTTTAGGATTTTTCCACCCTTTGGACCCTAGGCTTGGCCTAGTGGTCTTGTTACTTATGTTTGAGCTTGACTTTGACTTTTCAGGTTAAAAAGCTAATGCCTTAAGGAGGTTGATGCATAATTGAGTTGAAATCATTTGACCAATTGTTTGTTTTGTAGGGCTTGGTTCATTTGATCCTTGTGCCATGCACATGTTGCACATTATTGTTTGATTGTACATTGGTTGATTCTTATGTTATTGTTTTGTTTATGTTGGGATGCTGATCATTTTTGACTGATTCCAGGTACCCTTAGTTGCTCAGTTCTCTTAAGAACTTGCATTGCTTTGCTTATAAGCAATTAGCATTGAGGTATTGCACCTTCTTCTTCATGTAGTCTGGAGACCCGACCTGTTATTTGGCCGGGCAAACTGTCTGAAGTCCTCCTTAAGAGGCAATGCTTGTGTATGTTTATATTTGTCCCAAGCAGGAAAAGTCCTCATTCGAGGCAATTGGTGGATATAAGAGATAAGTAGCCTATCTCCCACTATTCAGTGTGTCTTCTCCTTGCTCCCATTACATGGTTGTAGCATTGAGATCCAAACCCAAGATCTATCGAGTCCAATTGGGGAAAGAGTTCCATCTTTCTGAACTCCCCCACATTCTTATATTTACATGCTCTCTCGGACTTGAGATAGAAGCAATGAGGCACACCCCTCATACCCTTTCATCTGCTTCACCTTAGCCCCTCAATGGCAAGGTTAAGAGCGACATTTACCTATTACAGTGGACTTTCATAGTCAAACCCTTTTGCTTTAGCCTCATGAATGGTTATAGTGTGTGCTACTTGAATTTATGTGATTGATTACTTGATTCATTTATACATGATTACTTGATTGCCATTGTGCATTTACTATCATTGATTGCCGTTGTGCATTTATCATCTTTGTTTGCCATTAGTGCATGATCAGTTCTTTTGTCCTTGTGACATTGATGTTTTCCCATTGAGGACAATTGTAAGTCCATGTAGATTGGCTTTTGTTCCCATGATATGGAAGAGATAGAGTGTAAGACCTCATCAGTCACTCATATCTTCTTTGCTCTTTGTTTGAGCATTGTTGTTGTATGTGAGGATTCATTGTAAGTCCCTGTGATGTGGCATTTGTATTCCTAGGATCATACTGTGGAGGTTAACATAAGTCCAGATAGATTGGCAGTTGACTTCCCTGTTTTGTTGTTTTGTTTTATTCTGATGGAGATTAGTGTAAGTCCATAGAGTGGCTTCTGATATCCTTACTTGTTTTAGGAGACAGGTATAAGACCATTGAGTGGCATCCAGTATCCGCTTTTATTTACTTTCATCTGTTACCATGTTCATATTCATTGCTCATTGCCTATTCCTAAGGACCCGCTTGAATCATCTTCTATATGATTTCAAGAGGCGGACCCTCCTAAGAAGTTTTACATACACATCATTCCATTCATCCCATTGTGCCCTACCTTTTCACACATACTTTTAAAAACTTGAAATAAGTGTTGTGCAAACATTCTCACCCCTTTTCAAATTAGAAACTTGGACCTTAAGTCCATGATTTTTCAAATTCCATTTTGTAAATACTTCTTTGAATCAATCTTAATCATACTTTGACTCCTTTTGTGAATAGTCCTAATCCATTAATTTCACTCACTCAAATGTTTTGGCTTTGTCCATTCTTGTTAATCTTTTCGTGCATTAGCCATAGGTTTCAATTCTCATTGTGGTTGATGTAAACCTCACCCTATCCGTAGTGAGTCGACAATAAGACTTCCGTACTGAAAACAGGGTTAACCCCTCTAGTACGTCGAAGTTATCCTCGCATGGTGGATGTTGGTCTTGGTCGAGTTTTCTCCCATTGATAATGAAGAACCTTAAGTGCTATTGTTTAAAATTGAACTCACTAATTTTTGGAAATCTTTTAGCCGAACTACGGCGTTTTGATCCTTACCTTTGATGGAAGGTACGTAGGCAGCGGGTTCATCCGTTCAAACCCAATAAAATTTGTATATTCTTTTCTCATCATCCCACTCATGTTTGCACAATACTTATGTCATGACAAATAATAATTTTTATACAACAAGTGTGAAAAGGGCTCCCTAGGAGTACCTAGGACGTGATGGGTGCCTAACACCTTCCCATTGCGTAATTTACCCCTTACCCCGATCTCTGATCTTTTTATTGGTTTTCTACGTGTAAAACTTCTTAGGCTTTTGTTCGCTTTTTAGCCAGTCCTTAGGATAAATAAAAGTGCGGTGGCGACTCGAATTCATTGTATACTTTGCTTATGGTTTAATCAATAGATCATATAGTAACGAATACACCGCTACAACCTAGGGCAAAAATTAAATCAGCCAGGCACAACTTTGATTTTCATGTTGATAAAAAACTAGAGAGAAAAAGAAAACCATAGCAAAAATCCCCATATTTTTTGGATCATTTTCTGATTTGTTATGATTTTTTGAAGATGCAAATGAAAAATGAAATAAAAATTGAATTAGAAAATGAATTAATGGAAATATATTGAATTAATTTGAATTAAGGTGATTTGGCGCCTGAAACCAATACGCAGCGTTTCACTTATAAACGCCCCAGCCAATCAGAAGTGAGCATGGCGCGCGCATGCATCCAGTAAAATCAAAACCCTAAACACTTTGGCAACGGTTTTATGAAACTTTTGGCAACGGATTTCTGTGGTTCATGAAAATCAAAAAAACCGCTCCCTTAGCTGGATCATCTTCTTCCCAAACGCGACAGCCAATGAACAGTACGCAAGCAAGAACACTATGAACAATTTCTCCAGAATTTCAAAACGAGCACATATTCATGAAGATCTTACATCATACAACAAGAATCAACACGCATTTCATCAAATAACATCACAATACGCATGGATCGAGCAAATCAAAATTCAACATGAAAACTTTAATCAATCGAAACTAAGTGAATAAGGCATGGAATCAAGTGGTTCAAAGCTCAGAATTCTCACACAAACACGATCTACAAGAATCACATAATGAAATTGAGAAAAGAGAGAGTCGAATTCGTGACCTCTTGAAGAGCAGTTTGAAAATTCGTGTGTTCTAGGCCTTGTAGTGCTTAGATCTTCTTCTAGCAAGCTTGTGTAGTGGATTGGATGAGGTCTTGATGTTCAATTGGCTTTGAATCCACGGATTTAAGATTTCACCATTGTTGTTCAAGCTTCATGTATGCTTCCAAAGTTTGCACGAATTCAAGTGGTTCTTGCTTGAATATTGCTCAGTGATTATGCTAGATGATGAACTAGGCAAGGATTATGCAAGTTGCTTGAAGAAAATGAGAGAAAAATTTGAGAGAAATTTGAGAGAGAAATTGTAGATCTGAAATTTGTGAATTGTGGTTAGCATTTTCTGTTAGGGTTTGAGGTTATATACTCCTAATTAGTCATGCTTAATTAAGATTAACAAATGGTAATTGAAATTAGCAAAGTTTGAGGTGTTTGGACAAATTTGCAATTCACCCTTATGCATGAGTATGGTGCATGAACAGTGCACGAATTTATGTTAATTTCACTTAAAATGACATTTTAAAATCATTGGTAATTGCAAAATATCCAAATTATTCACCAATTTTAAATTGTGAAATTTCCCTCCAAAAAATCAAGTGAAAATGCAAAAGTTCATGTGATGAGAAATGATGCAATGCAATGCAAGATTATGAAATTATAGGTCATGACAAGAATTTAGCAAAAAGAGCCACATGATTTGGAGCTATGGTTTGAAAGTTATGCACTTTTGAAGTTCAATCCACACTTGGCCATGTTTTGATCATATCTCTTCAACCACAAATGAGAAATTGATGTTCTTGGACATTTTGGAAATGGGAGAGAAAGATCTACAACTTTCATGTTCAAAAAAATTTCATTTGAAGCATTTTTGGTCATGTAATTTGAAGTTGAAGTTGGATGAAAACCTTTCCATTTTTGGCAAATCCAAATTACAGGTCACTTACTATTTTTGGAAAGTTTTCATCTGACTTTATTTTCTTCAATGTTGATGTTTGAAATGTCAAATGAGACTTGTTTGAACATGAATGAGGTATTTCTAATCACTTCCCACCTCCAAAATCCACAGTTGACTGGGCAGTTGACTTTTCTAGGCCTTCAGTTGACTGAAGAATGCCTTGATGAGATTCAAGCCTCTACCACTTGGGATCTTGATTCAAAATGATACCATGGCTCATATAAGCTCTTGTGAATGATCATGGTGCCCAAATTCTCAAGAATGGCCACCATCTATTGCTCAATGGCTGCCTTTGACTATCTTTGACCGTTGATTGCTTCATCTGCAAGACAAAGGTTAGATGACATATTTTTGTACTTTTGGTTAGTGAACAAATGAAAAGCAATGATATACATATGCCAAATATGCTTGGTGATCAAGAAATCACTCTCAAAAGATAGCCCATCCACATGGAAGGAGGCAAGGTGCACAATGATCCTTGAGGCAATGAATGATATGATATGATGCCATGAGGGATCTTAGGGACAAAATTGGGGTCTTACAGCCGGAAAATACCTCTCGCATCATTGTTGTTGTAGTGCCTGTTTAGGATCTTGCCGGAGCCATTCGTTTGGGTCAGCGGTCGAAGGCAGCATCGCGGCGGTTCGTATGGGTTTGAAAGTGATTTCGCCGGCGGATGGTAGTTTTGAGGAAGTAACGGAGTTGGTATCGGAAATGGAAGATGGTGGATGCGGATGTTTTAGGTCGCGATTGTGGTTCGCGATGGTTTGATTTGTGGAGAGAGGTCAAAGTTTGTGGTAAAGGGATTTGTTGGATGAAGGTTAACGGAAAAGAAATGGCGGTAGGTGTTGGTTTCTGGCGATGACAATGGAGAAGACGTAGAGGGACACCTTTTTCTCCTCTTTATGAGAATGATTATTCTGGATTTTCTTTTTCGTGAGTGGAGAGAGAGTCTGAGAGATTTTGTGAGGATTTCAGAGAGTGATGAGTGGGTGAGTTGGAACGTGAGAGTTTTCTTTTTTGTGTGTGTGGTAACGTGTGTGTGGGTATTAAATGGGAAACAATAATTCCATTTTATTTCCCTTTTTTGTAATGTTGAGTGAGTGGGGAGAGAGAAGAGAGGGTAGCGTGAAGATTGAGGAAACGTGAGGGAAAGAGACGTTGAGAGATTGGAAACGGTATTGTGCTGAGCTGTCAACTTAAAAAAAGGAGAATCCAATGCCACCTTATTTTAACATTATTATTCTGAAAACCATTATTGTTATTCATTTTTAACTAAAATATGATTATCACAAATAAAAAAACTTAATTATTTAATTTGATATTTTGAATAAAGAAATAAAATGACCTAACTAAAAATAGAAATTGGATATAAATTTACTCGAAAAATTAAATCGGACACATTAAAATAATCAGCACAAAATATACTTATTGAAAAAAATACAGAAATTCTTCAAATTCTGAAATAAGTTTGCACCAGTTAAAAGGCTCAGGCGAGTCAAAATGCAACCTAAACAGCCGCTGAAAAATACAACGAGCACACCAGGTTAAACTACGTGAACCGTAGATTAATAATACTAGTGTCTGTGTTTTTAATTTTGAAACTTTTTTACCTACTGATTTGTGCATGTTCTTGAGAAACGATTTAACCAATATGTCGGTATTCTCAATAAATTTATCTTGACTGATATTTTAGGTATTTATTCATGATGAAATGTATGTCATGCTATGCATATGATGCAAAAATAAAAATGAAATCAATGCTATGAAAATTTAAGTATGCTCGGACAAAATTGGGGTATGACACATACGAGTAATCGTCATCCAACAAAACACTCAAACCAACCAAACTTATTTTCCACCCTTGTGTGACCTCGAAAACATTTTCAGAAACGAGTACGCTTTATCCATATTGACGTGAAACAAACAAAGACTTCCGCTTCCAAGAGTGAGCAACTAGTAAATGTTTAATCACTCGATATGTCTAAAGGATCACTCCTTAAAAGAAATCAATTCAGTAGTTCTCTTTTAGTAGAACTATGTATGCCTTGAGTTCTTCATAGCACCTGAAGATACGTAGGAGCAGGATTGCGAAATCTTTCCAGGCACATTAATATTAAAAAAAACCTAAGTCTTTCCTTTCTTTCTTTATTTTTCTCGCTTAGTAAGTAGAAGATGACAATTAACTTAGCTAACACTCTATCTGAAATCAAACTAAGTGGCTCCCGTTAAGTACAACGGATGTAAGGGATACTAATAGCTTCCCCTTGCATAACCGACTCTCGAATCCAATTTGGTTGTGACGACCATTTCTTTTTTTTTTGTGGGTTTTATCTATATTTTCCCTTTCCTCTCTTGGAATAAATAAAGTTCAGTGGAAACTACGTTCAAACATCTTTTCTGCGAGCGTGCGAGCGCCTCGTGAAGGATCGTGTTTTTCGAGATACGACACCCGACTACACTAAATAGGCGGGAGGACTAACTCTGTGAGAGAAACCTACCTACCTAGGGGGATGTGACGACCCAAAAGGAAATAGTACGTTAAGGACACAGAGTAAAGTCTATAACTCGACGCCTTTCACCATCACACATCACTCTCAGAAGAAGGGGTAAAACCTATAATCATAAACTGAAGATCGCTAAATAGAGCCAACTCATTATCAAAGAGAAAAGGTATCTTCCACCTGAACCAGTCAAAATTATCGTCCGTTTTAGCCCCAAAGATCCTTCCAGAAGGAGGTAAGGAGGTTGAAACCAACATTGAGGGAGAAGTTTTCCCTGAACGTGTCAAAAGTATCATTCGTTTTGTCCCCAATAAAGGAAACCCCTTTTCACCAAGATAATGCCAGTCAAAGATAACTGTCTATCCCACCCCTAATAGAAGCCATGAAGGTTGCACCGTATTTGGCCGTGAGGATATCAAGCCAAATACTAGAATCCCCCGAAAGCATACACCACCTACACTTGCCAAAAAGGGCCAAGTTAACTAACCGCAAATCCCAAACCCTAAGGCCTCCAAGCTTCTTAGGCTTTCAAACATCCACTTGCTTGACCCATGCAATTTTTTACTCCCCTTTCACTCCTCCCCAAAGAAGCCTCCTCTAGATCTGCGCTATCTTCTTTCATACCTTGACAGGAATCTTCAAGAAAGATAAGAAAAAGATAGGGATGACATTAAGGATAGAGTTAATGAGGATCACTCTCTCTCCCAAGGAGACATATATATGCTTTTACAAGAGGAGCCTTCTAGATAGAAGATTAACTAGAGGTTCCCACGTAGACACAAAGCAGGAGTTAGCTCCGACTGGGAGCCCCGAGTACTTAAAAGGGATTTACTCCTTCTTATAGTGGAGAAACTCATAAGCAAGGTCTAAGAAAGCCCGATTAGAGTTGACCCTAATGAGATAATTTTTTTCAAAACTCACACGAAGGCATGACGCTAACTCAAACCCACGAAGAATAACCTCGATAGTCCAAATATTATCTACAATAGCATCTACCAGAATTATTGCATCGTTTGCATACTGAAGGTGGGAAACCACCAAGTCTAAGGATCCCACTCTAACACCAGATGAAAAAGGCATCCCAACCTCCCTAGAAATAATACCGCTCAGGCCTTCGACAACCAAATGGAAAATGAAGGGGCTATGGGGTCTCATTGCTTTAACCCCTTTTGGATACTTATCTCTTGAGTCAGGCAACCATTAACCTAGGCCGCAATATTACCAAAAAACACATAAGCCCTAATCTAGCTCCTCCATTTATCACAAAACCCAAATCTGGAAAGCATATAATCAGGAAAAGACCAACTCACAGAGCCATAGGCTTTCTCCAAATAAACTTTAAAGATGAGACAAGATTTCTTACTCCTCTTAACTAGGTCCACAAGCTCATTCACAACAACAACCTCATCCATTAAGAGTCTACCTTTAAGGGAGACTGATTGGTTAGAGGAAATGAGTTTATTCATAAAATTATATAACATATAGACCAATACCTTAGCAAGGATATTATACATAGACCCAACCAATGAAATTGGTCTAAAATCCCCTAAATGAGAAGGGGAATCAACCTTTGGAATCAAGGTAACAAAGAAAGAGGAAAAGATACGGGGGAGAGTAGAAAACTAATGGAACTGCTCAAACATCACACCTACATCATCTCCGAGGAGGGGCCAAAACCTCTTGAGAAAGGAGATATTAAAACCATCCAGGCCAGGACTCTAATTTCATTCACAAAAAGAAACCACTCGATCAATCTCAGTCAAAAGGAAATGTGTCAAGAGACTATAATTATCCTTCTATGAGAGAGAGCGAAAATGAACCATGTTTAATCGAGGATGGACATCATATGGTTCTCTAGGTAAACCACATGAAAGTTATATATTATAAGTATTATAATTTATATTTGAGAGCAATGTTTTAAAATCGGACCAGACGTCAAACCCAACAAGGTCATGGGTTTAATGAGTCATTAGTTGAATCACTGGATCACTGGTTGAACCCAATGAAAAGGGGGACTCACATGAAAGTTATATCTTATAAGTATTGTAATTTATCTTTGAGAGTAATATTATAAAATTGGACCAGTCGTCAAATCCAACAAGTTCATGGGTTTAATGAGTCATTAGTCAAATCATTGGATCACTGGTTGAACCACATGACCAAACTAGATAAAATCATAACTCAATCAAATAATTTGACCTCTATGATAAAATTATATAGTTATTAAATCAAGTGAAATCGAACGAGGCTTTAAATTTAAAAAAAATCATGATATCATTGTTTGCAATTCAAAAAGTCAATCATATAAACATGAATTTTATTCCATGTTGAAAAATGAATCTAGGAAAATGTGGAGCGCAACTAGATACATAAATTACATGAAACATGTGAGAATTAGAAACACTAAAAAGTTATAATTAATTGTTAATAATGTTATTGGTTGAGGTTGAAGAATGAAATCACCTTAGTCTCGGAAAACAAATTGTGATTTTGATGTGGTCCCTGTCAATATACCTAGATTAAACATATCAGTTTCTTTTCAATTAGTTGTATCGCTCTCAACACATCCTTCACCATAAACTAACTAATAGTAAGGAATGCAAAGAGAGTGAAAATGACAAAGGGGATATGACATGGTGGAGATGGAAAACATAAGAAATGACAATGATAGAGATGGGGAAATAAGATTCTTCTATTTTCTAAAATTGTGTTTCTGTTTTGAATTTTGTCCTTCTCTTTCTCTCTGGATTTCTAATTCTCTTATATTTTACTAATAATTTACTTTTTAAAAAAGAGTAAACATCATTTTAAATCTCACCGCCCCTTAAAAATCTTGTAATAACGTGATTTGTAGAAAAATGCCACTTATCAGTTTTTCCCAGTTATGAGTGGTTCACATTAGTTTGCACTAGTTCGATAACATAGAGGGCCCTGACCGGGTCGGTTGCCCCCAATTCCTTATTCAATCAGTCAGTTTAATTTTTAAAGTAATGATTGATATCACCTTAAGAGGTACATATCCTATAGGTTTAAGTTTGGATTTTCTATATGCTGTAACCTTTTTTTCCTTAAGAAGAAGGAGGAGGAGGAGAAGAAGGAGAATGAGGAAGAAGATGAGAAAGAGAATAAAAAGAAGAATAAGGAGAAGAAGAAAACTAATTTGTAAATGGATTAATGATAATTAGTTTGTAAATTGATTAGTGAGTTATTTTGATTCATCCAGAAAGAATTTAAATTCATTTAATCATTGATTTTTTCACCACTAATCTATATGTTGTTTCTTTTACAAATTTTCTAATCTTTTTGAAAGTGATGGAGTGCCTACAATTTTGAAACTAAGTAATCAAGGAATTTTTTTAAAAAATTTAAACATATACTATGCTGGAGTGTCAAGTGTGAATAAGAGTCTCATATAAAAACAATAGATGTTAAAATCATAATGAGCGTGTGTTTGTGTGTGTAGGGGGACAAATACCAAATGTATACGAGTCATCTTGATGTTGAGTGTCATTGTGTCAATGGTGGTAGAAGTGTATTTAAATATGCAGTGATATATTTGTAAAGACCTATTAAGGGTGGGGGGATGCCGATTTCCCTTAACGGGCGACTTCTATTTATCGCCTATAACACCCCAGTTTTTTAAATATAATATTTTATTAATTATTATAATAACTTTTATTTAATTTTAGAATTCCTGTGAGCGATTAATTAATATTATATGGGTTAATGAGTTATTGGATAGAATTTACTTATATTTTTAATAATTAAATTATGTAGAAATAAATAATATTCACTATTAGAAAATATATCTTCGGTTACACAATATTACATCGGTCATTTTTCCACCATAGTCATATCACATTTTTTACGCGCATATATTTTTTAAAATTTTATTAAGAAACTTTTCATCACAATTCCTGATAATAATTATGGTCATAGAACTTGGATGACAAACTTCGAATCCTAGCATTAACATTTTTTCATTTTTTCGATAAAAATAAGCGCGCGACCCTTAACTTTTTTTTGTTATTTTAACATTGAAAGTATAACAACTATGGTTGTTTAATTCAACCGTCATTATAATTTCCATATTTCACTACGGTTGTTTCTTGCAATCGTTGTGAAATTATTTTCACTTTATAAAAATATAACAGAGACTTTATTTCATTCATATCACACAAGGGCGTCCTAGCAAACGAGACGACAACGATAGCAAAATCATTTCTGGAAATGAATATCATTTTTGGAAATAAATTTTTTATCCTCTTCGACTTACAGTACATTATCATTATGTGTTTGTTCTCTCTCTCTCTCTCTCTCTCTCTCTCTCTCTCTCTCTCTCTCTCTCTAGTTGTGGTAATGATACTGCTTTATGAAAAGTTATGTTCTTCGCTAGGGTTATATTTCATTTTTTGGTTTATTTTTTAACATAATGACATTGTGATGTATATTGTTTATGTTTTGTGACTATAACTTTGTTCATGTTACAAACTCATTATTAGGTTGTTGATTGTAGTCGTGGTTTTTGTGTCGTTAAAGGAAGTAAATGGCAACAGACACTAAGAGAAGGAAATTATTTTATTCATTAAGAAGGCATTACATTTTGGATCCGAAAGATATTAGATAATTTTATTCTATATTCCACTTTTTATCCATTGGATCCTTCTTCCTCTTAGGTTATATCATTGTTGTCTTTCTTCTACCCACTTTGAAATCCAGTTGTTGTGCCTACTCCTTCTAAGACTTCCACAAATTTTTGAACATTTGAAGCTTCCTCATACTTTTGCTTCTATTACTTTGCTTTTTTCTTCATCAACTTCCTAATTTCCTTCTCAAAATCCCTCTTTCGAGCCTTATATTACTTTGGTTTACCCATTTTAGCTGAAGATTAATGTGATATGGATGGTTATGCAAACGTCTTTTTTTATTAGAAAAAATCTTGAATGACGTACAATCTGTCTTGAAGACTATGCATCTTGGAAAGTTGTACCTTTCAGAATCTGACTCTGACTATTCTGAATATTATGGATAATTGCTTACCTTTTTCTCTAGCCATTGAGATTTTGTGAATATTTTATTTCTGGTTTTACTCATATTCTCTCTCATCTTTACTTTTTATCTTCTGCGTGTAGATTCTTGTTCTTAAGCAACACAAGTGTCTAATTCAGATGAAGAACATCAAGAAGGAATATGGGAAAAATAAAAAGTATTTTATATTCTTTATTCATAATTTATTGTAAGTTATAATTTCTAAGTTTATTCACTCACAACTATTATTATTTGAAATTATAGGTGTTTAAAGTCAAAAGACCAAGAGACAAAACACCAAGACAACAGGATAGTATTATTTCTTGTAATGATGTGTGCATTGAAGGTTGTTTTGTGTCATTTTAGTTTTGATGTAATATATAATTTTTGGTTCCTAAACGAATTTTGTCATTGATGTAATACAATTTTTGGTCTAATTCAATTCAAAAATGGTTGTATTGTTGTTTCTAGTATTATATGATTCAGAAATATTTAGGTTTGAAATTTGGGAATACTGTAAAGTTATATATATATATATATATATCACAACGGTTTTTAACCTATTCGTGGTTATAAGTAGAGCGCGCTATCTAGAATAATAAAAGGCAAGAATGATGAGGTTGGGATTCGAATCAAGGACCTACAAATTATTTCACAACGGTTGATTGAATAAACCGTTATTATAAGTAGCGCATTACCTAACTTATAACCACATACTGTTGCCCGTTGCGGAAACCACCATACATACAACCACGCGCTACCTAACAACGGACGTGCAACCACCATTATATGTTTTTCACAATTGCCATTATATGTGTTTTCCATAGTAGTGATTGGTTTTAGTATTAAATTAGAATTTAAATAAAAAATAAGGAGAATGGGTAGAGTTTATTTAATTAATTTAATAAATTAATTGATAGAAATTGAGAGAATTTGTGAGTGGGTAATGAAATAGAATATTAAATAAAAATAAGTAAGGAGTAGACTTATGAGGAATTAAGCGAATTAATATGATTAATGAAATAAAAATAAATAGAGTTTTCTATTTAAGTAGAAGGGAGAATAGAGAAAAAAAGAGTACATAGAAGTTTTGGGAAATAAGAAGTAAGAAGAGAGTGGATGTAACCCTAGGAGAGCAAGTGTATGAGAGAGCCTCCATAGCCAAAGTTCAAAGTTTTTCTAAAAAAATCGAGTAAGGTGGGAGAATTATTCAATATATGAGTGTTAGGCATGAGGGGTAGTTGTAACACCCCGATAATAATAAAATAATTATTTAAATTGAGTTAATAATGTAATTATTAATTTAATTGAATAATTAGAAATTTTATTATTTTTATTTTTGGATTATTATTTTGGGAAAATATATATATGTTGGAATAAGGAAAAGTTCTCATTTGGAAAAGCATTTCACGTGAAAACAGAACAGAGAAGCATCGTGAGAGAAAAAGGAAAAAGGGCAGAGAAGAGGAGCTGAAGAGCAAAGGTTGGAGAACGAAAGCTTGAAGCTCAAAGATTCTGCCGGATTGTCAAGGTAAGGGGGGTTTATAGTCGATTAATGGGTATTGTGGGATAATATGTCATGGGTAGTGATAAGCTGTTGATTGACCCTAATTGGGAATTGTGAATGCTGAAAATTTGTTGGATGAACCGTGTGAGAAGTTGAAATTAAATCGGTAATTGAGTCTGTTGTAATTTTCCGATCGTATAGCTTTTTACGGAATCGGATTCGGAGGTCCGGAAGTCCTCCAATGGCGGAAATTGCGGAGAATTCTGCATTCTGCCTTGAGTTAGCGCAGGAACAGCTTCTGTCTTGCGTTAACCGGTTAACCCAGGGTGTTAACCGGTTAACACTGTGTTGGATTGTGAATTATGTGCTGTTTTGTCTGCGTTAACCGGTTAACCCAGGGTGTTAACCGGTTAACACTGTTGTGATTTCTGATATATGGCTGTTTGTGCTGCGTTAACCGGTTAACCCAGGGCGTTAACCGGTTAACACTGTTAGATTTTGAGACAGAAGGCGTGTTGTGCTGCGTTAACCGGTTAACCCAGGGCGTTAACCGGTTAACGCTGTAGCAGAATGGAAAAATTGTTGTTTTAACTGTTGTGTACCTATGTGAGAGTTGGCCTATGTTGCCTATGGTGTAATAGGGATTAATTCCCGCTGTTTTGAGCAGTATAGATATTAGTGGAGTGTGCTAATATTGTGGTTGTTGGTTGGCATGATATGATATGCTTTTGTGATGAATGTGTTGATGATATGTGATGGTATACATGATGTTGTGAATGTATGCATTTGTGAATAGACTATTTTATGGCTTAGAGTGTGAGCATATGTTTATTCTTGAATTATTGTTGATGTTGCATTGCTAGATGATTAGCATGCATGGCATAGCCTTCGGGGCTGTAGCTAATTCCCATAGTGAGGAATTAGTGAGTGAACCATTGTGGATTTGTTGTTGATGTTTGCATACTAGATGAGTAGTGTGCATAGTCTAGCCTTTGGGGCTGTAGCTAATTCCCATAGTGAGGAATTAGTGAGTGAGGCATTAGATCTCAATGAGTGGGACTAGTGAGCTCAGTAGCCGTATCTGGAGGGATCGGTGAGCTTGAACTATATGTTCGAGAAGAGTCGGTACCGCATTTCATGGAGTCTCATTGCATAATGAATGCATGGCATAGCCTGTGGGGCTGTAGCTAATTCCCATTGTGAGGAATTAGTGAGTAAATTGTTGTGTTGTGTTGTTGGTGTTGAATATGGTTTGAGGATTATACATATGATATAAGTTACTGTTGAATATGACGTTTGGACGGATATTGCCGTTGCTGAATGCGTAGTCTGGTTAGGGTGAATTGATGTGTTATTTACTTAGCATTACATGTTGTTCTATAATGCTTATTATATTGATTGAGGAACTCACCCTTACAACCTATTTTTCAGGTAACGAGAAATGAGTTGAATAGAAGCTAACGCTTGGAGTCTAGAGTAGTTCTTATGGGTCATGCTCTGATAGATGTAACATCGGGAGGGAATGTTTTAATTAATTTGATATTGGTTGTGGAATGATTTACATGTATGGCGTTACATGTTTTACATTGATGTTGGATTTGATTCCGCTGCGAATTATGCAAAAGAACCTTATTTTGATCTAAATAAATGAGCATGACGGGGTATTCTGATAATTTTGTGAAATGATTGTGTGACACCCTTCGGGGCATAATTACTCTGATGATTGATATGTTGTTATAATTTAATTGAATATTTGGGGTATTTTAGAAGGGTGTTACATTAGTGGTATCAGAGCATAGTCGGTCGTGTCGAGTCGTAATTATTCTGTTTCCCCTGTACGGATAGGTGTTGTGTAACCCTATCAGTACTTATTGTTTTGGTTGTTGGGTTTTCAGAATAGAGATGGCTGGAAGAGGTAGAGATGATGCTGCAATTGCTGAGGCTCTGGGTATGCTAGCTGGAGTGCTTGGAGGAAATCAGAATGTTATGGGAATGGGAGCTGCTCGTCAACTGAGTGAGTTCCAGAAGAACAATCCTCCAATGTTCAAAGGAGCATACGATCCAGATGGTGCTCAGAAGTGGTTGAAGGAGATTGAGAGAATCTTCAGAGTAACTGAGTGTGCTGATAACCAGAAGGTCAGGTTCGGTACACATATGCTGTCAGAAGAAGCTGATGATTGGTGGGTTGCTACCCGCACTGAGTTGGAAACTGCTGGGAATGCTGAAATCACTTGGGCTGTGTTCAGAGAGAGATTCCTGAGGAAGTATTTTCCAGAGGATGTTAGAGGGAAGAAAGAGATAGAATTCTTGGAATTGAAGCAGGGTAACAAGTCTGTTACAGAGTATGCTGCTAAGTTCACAGAGCTGTCGAAGTACTATACTCCCTATAATGAGGCTGCTGGAGAATTTTCGAAGTGTGTGAAGTTTGAGAACGGGTTGCGTCCCGAGATCAAGCAGGCGATTGGATATCAGAGGATTAGAGTGTTTTCTGATTTGGTTGACTGTTGCAGAATTTTTGAACAGGATTCCAAGGCTAGAGCAGAGAGCTATCAGCAGAGGGTTGATAGGAAGGGTAAGAATCAGATGGATCGTGGAAAACCGTATGCAGCTGGCAAAGGTTTTCAGAAGCAGAGTGGGATGAAGAGGCCTAGTGGGGGAGACTCTAGTGCTCCTGTTAAGTGTTATAGATGTGGTCGGGCTGGACATCGTGTTCACGAGTGTACCAGTGCTGAGATGAAGTGTTTCAAGTGTGGGAAAGGTGGTCACTTGGCTGCAGAGTGCCGATTGAAGACTGTAACTTGTTTCAACTGTGGAGAGTTGGGTCATATCAGTCCCCAGTGTCCTAAGCCGAAGAAGGAGAATCAGTCGGGAGGCAAGGTTTTTGCTCTATCAGGTTCTGAGACTTCTGCAGATGATCGTTTAATCAGAGGTACGTGTTATATTAATGGCTTTCCTCTTATAGCTATTATTGACACAGGTGCTACTCATTCTTTTATATCTGTGGATTGTGCTGTGAAGCTTAAGTTAGAGATATCTGAGATGCGTGGAAGTATGGTGATTGATACTCCTGCAAAGGGTTCAGTGACTACTACTTCGGTTTGTTTGAGTTGTCCTTTGAATATTTTTGGTAGAGATTTTGGGATAGACCTTGTGTGTCTTCCATTAGTGCAGATTGACGTTATCTTGGGAATGAACTGGTTGGTGTTTAACCGAGTCTATATCAACTGTTTTGCTAAGACTGTGATATTTCCTGAGATTGAGGAAGGGCAGAGTCTGTTTCTATCAGCCAGGCAGGTGAATGAGGAAGTGGCAGATGAGGCAGAGTTGTTTATGCTGTTAGCGACTTTGGAGGCTAAAGATAAACTGGTGATTCGTGATCTAGCGGTGGTGTGTGACTTTCCTGATGTGTTTCCGGAAGAAGTGAATGAATTACCGCCAGAGCGTGAAGTTGAGTTTTCGATTGATTTGGTACCTGGTACTAGACCGATATCGATGGCTCCGTACCGTATGTCTGCTGTTGAGTTAGCTGAATTGAAAAGTCAGTTGGAAGATTTGTTGGATAAGAAGTTTATTCGTCCAAGTGTGTCACCGTGGGGTGCACCAGTGTTGTTGGTTAAGAAGAAGGAAGGAACTATGAGGTTGTGTGTGGACTACAGGCAACTGAATAAAGTGACGATCAAGAATCGGTATCCTTTGCCGAGGATTGATGATTTGATGGATCAATTGGTTGGTGCGAGTGTGTTCAGCAAGATAGATTTGAGATCTGGGTATCATCAGATACGTGTGAAAACTGAGGATATTCAGAAGACTGCTTTCAGAACGAGGTATGGACATTATGAGTATTCTGTAATGCCTTTTGGTGTGACTAATGCGCCTGGAGTATTTATGGAGTACATGAATAGGATTTTCCATCCGTACTTAGATCAGTTTGTCGTGGTGTTTATTGATGACATTTTGGTGTATTCGAAATCTGAAGAAGAGCATGCTGAGCATTTGAGAGTGGTTTTAGGAGTGCTGCGAGAAAAGCAGTTATTTGCTAAACTGTCAAAGTGTGAATTTTGGTTAGAAGAGGTTAGTTTTCTTGGTCATGTGATTTCAAGAGGTGGTGTTGCTGTTGATCCTTCTAAGATAGAAGCGGTATCTAAGTGGGAAGCTCCGAAGTCTGTTGCTGAAATTCGAAGTTTCCTTGGTTTGGCTGGTTATTATAGGAAGTTCATTGAGGGATTTTCTAAGTTGGCGTTACCATTGACGATGTTGACTAGAAAGGGGCAAGCGTTTGTTTGGGATTCAAAATGTGAAGAAGGTTTCCAAGAGTTAAAGAGAAGGTTGACTACTGCTCCTATTTTGATATTACCGAGTTCGTCGGAATTATTTGAGGTTTATTGTGATGCTTCATTGTTGGGTTTAGGTGGTGTGTTGATGCAGAATAAGCAGGTTATAGCTTATGCTTCGAGACAGCTGAGGATTCATGAGAGGAACTATCCTACTCACGATTTAGAGTTGGCAGCTGTGGTATTTGTTCTGAAGTTGTGGAGGCATTATTTGTATGGATCAAGATTTGAGGTTTTCAGTGACCATAAGAGTTTAAAGTATTTGTTTGATCAGAAAGAGCTGAATATGAGACAAAGGAGATGGTTAGAGTTTCTGAAGGATTATGACTTTGGTTTGAATTACCATCCGGGTAAAGCAAATGTAGTGGCTGATGCATTGAGTCGGAAATCATTACATATGTCTATGTTAATGGTTAGAGAATTGGATTTAATTGAACAGTTTAGAGACTTGAGTTTGGTGTGTGAGAGTACTCACAATAGTGTTAAATTGGGAATGTTGAAATTAACAAGTGGTATTCTGGAGGAAGGACATCGTAGGGGATTGAGTATTCATCCTGGAGCTACGAAGATGTATCATGATTTGAAGAAGTTATTTTGGTGGCCGGGAATGAAAAGAGAAATTGCGAGTTTTGTTTATTCTTGTTTGACTTGTCAGAAGTCAAAGATTGAGCATCAGAAGCCGTCTGGACTAATGCAACCGTTGGCTATTCCAGAGTGGAAGTGGGACAGTATCAGTATGGATTTTGTTTCTGGTTTGCCAAGGACGAGTAAGAATTTTGAAGCCATTTGGGTGATTGTTGATAGATTGACGAAGTCGGCTCATTTCATTCCGATCAGAATGGATTATCCGTTAGAGAGATTGGCCGAGTTGTATATTGAGAAGATTGTAAGTTGCATGGTATTCCGTCTAGTATTGTTTCGGACAGAGATCCTAGATTTACATCGAAGTTCTGGGAAGGTTTGCAGAAGGCTTTGGGAACTAAGCTGAGATTGAGTTCTGCATATCATCCGCAGACTGATGGTCAGACGGAGAGGACGATTCAGTCACTAGAGGATCTTTTGAGAGCTTGTGTTTTGGAAAAAGGAGGTGCGTGGGATTGTTATTTGCCTTTGATTGAGTTTACCTACAACAATAGTTTTCATTCGAGCATTGGTATGGCACCGTTTGAAGCTTTGTATGGTAGGAGATGTCGGACACCTTTATGTTGGTATGAGTCCGGTGAGAGTGCTGTGGTTGGACCGGAGATTGTTCAACAAACTACAGAAAGGATTAAGATGATTCAGGAGAAGATGAGAATTGCTCAGAGTCGTCAGAAAAGTTATCATGACAAGAGGAGGAAGTCACTTGAGTTCCAAGAGGGAGATCATGTGTTTCTTCGCGTCACTCCGATAACTGGTGTTGGTCGAGCCTTGAAGTCGAAGAAGTTGACACCTCGATTTATTGGTCCTTATCAGATTTTGGAGAGGGTAGGAGAGGTAGCCTATCGTATCGCTTTACCGCCGTCGCTTGCGAACTTGCATGAGGTTTTTCATGTGTCTCAGTTGAGGAGATATATTCATGATCCGTCGCATGTAGTCCAAATAGATGATGTACAGGTGAGAGATAACCTGACTGTTGAAACATCACCTATGAGGATAGAGGATCGAGAGTTGAAGCAGTTGCGGGGTAAAGAGATTGCCTTGGTGAAGGTAGCTTGGGGAGGACCAGCAGGTGGCAACGTGACTTGGGAACTGGAGAGTAAGATGAAGGAGTCTTATCCAGAGTTGTTCGCTTGAGGTATGTTTTCGAGGACGAAAACTCTTTTAGTGGGGGAGAGTTGTAACACCCCGATAATAATAAAATAATTATTTAAATTGAGTTAATAATGTAATTATTAATTTAATTGAATAATTAGAAATTTTATTATTTTTATTTTTGGATTATTATTTTGGGAAAATATATATATGTTGGAATAAGGAAAAGTTCTCATTTGGAAAAGCATTTCACGTGAAAACAGAACAGAGAAGCATCGTGAGAGAAAAAGGAAAAAGGGCAGAGAAGAGGAGCTGAAGAGCAAAGGTTGGAGAACGAAAGCTTGAAGCTCAAAGATTCTGCCGGATTGTCAAGGTAAGGGGGGTTTATAGTCGATTAATGGGTATTGTGGGATAATATGTCATGGGTAGTGATAAGCTGTTGATTGACCCTAATTGGGAATTGTGAATGCTGAAAATTTGTTGGATGAACCGTGTGAGAAGTTGAAATTAAATCGGTAATTGAGTCTGTTGTAATTTTCCGATCGTATAGCTTTTTACGGAATCGGATTCGGAGGTCCGGAAGTCCTCCAATGGCGGAAATTGCGGAGAATTCTGCATTCTGCCTTGAGTTAGCGCAGGAACAGCTTCTGTCTTGCGTTAACCGGTTAACCCAGGGTGTTAACCGGTTAACACTGTGTTGGATTGTGAATTATGTGCTGTTTTGTCTGCGTTAACCGGTTAACCCAGGGTGTTAACCGGTTAACACTGTTGTGATTTCTGATATATGGCTGTTTGTGCTGCGTTAACCGGTTAACCCAGGGCGTTAACCGGTTAACACTGTTAGATTTTGAGACAGAAGGCGTGTTGTGCTGCGTTAACCGGTTAACCCAGGGCGTTAACCGGTTAACGCTGTAGCAGAATGGAAAAATTGTTGTTTTAACTGTTGTGTACCTATGTGAGAGTTGGCCTATGTTGCCTATGGTGTAATAGGGATTAATTCCCGCTGTTTTGAGCAGTATAGATATTAGTGGAGTGTGCTAATATTGTGGTTGTTGGTTGGCATGATATGATATGCTTTTGTGATGAATGTGTTGATGATATGTGATGGTATACATGATGTTGTGAATGTATGCATTTGTGAATAGACTATTTTATGGCTTAGAGTGTGAGCATATGTTTATTCTTGAATTATTGTTGATGTTGCATTGCTAGATGATTAGCATGCATGGCATAGCCTTCGGGGCTGTAGCTAATTCCCATAGTGAGGAATTAGTGAGTGAACCATTGTGGATTTGTTGTTGATGTTTGCATACTAGATGAGTAGTGTGCATAGTCTAGCCTTTGGGGCTGTAGCTAATTCCCATAGTGAGGAATTAGTGAGTGAGGCATTAGATCTCAATGAGTGGGACTAGTGAGCTCAGTAGCCGTATCTGGAGGGATCGGTGAGCTTGAACTATATGTTCGAGAAGAGTCGGTACCGCATTTCATGGAGTCTCATTGCATAATGAATGCATGGCATAGCCTGTGGGGCTGTAGCTAATTCCCATTGTGAGGAATTAGTGAGTAAATTGTTGTGTTGTGTTGTTGGTGTTGAATATGGTTTGAGGATTATACATATGATATAAGTTACTGTTGAATATGACGTTTGGACGGATATTGCCGTTGCTGAATGCGTAGTCTGGTTAGGGTGAATTGATGTGTTATTTACTTAGCATTACATGTTGTTCTATAATGCTTATTATATTGATTGAGGAACTCACCCTTACAACCTATTTTTCAGGTAACGAGAAATGAGTTGAATAGAAGCTAACGCTTGGAGTCTAGAGTAGTTCTTATGGGTCATGCTCTGATAGATGTAACATCGGGAGGGAATGTTTTAATTAATTTGATATTGGTTGTGGAATGATTTACATGTATGGCGTTACATGTTTTACATTGATGTTGGATTTGATTCCGCTGCGAATTATGCAAAAGAACCTTATTTTGATCTAAATAAATGAGCATGACGGGGTATTCTGATAATTTTGTGAAATGATTGTGTGACACCCTTCGGGGCATAATTACTCTGATGATTGATATGTTGTTATAATTTAATTGAATATTTGGGGTATTTTAGAAGGGTGTTACAGTAGTGAGGAGTCCTTATCCTCTTTCCCTTTTACTCTTTTATGTTTCCTCTATTGATGAATAAATTGAATCTTTAAAGGATTTCTGCATAACCTCTTTAGGTTGTTGTTGTTAATCATAATTGACGTGCTATGTTAATTGCTGAAATTATATGATATATATTAAAATGTTATGATTGATGCCATGAAGTTCTCTGTTGAGATTTTGTAATTAATGAGTTCTGAGTTATGATGAGCATTGTTTTTGTTGATAATTAAATGTTGATTTCTGAGTTTGAACCGCCATGAGAGTGAAAATATAAAGGTCTGGAACTGTTGCAAAGAGAAAAATTGCAGATAGACATAGAAGGGGATTAATCGTTTTGTTTCAATCGTAACTTGAGTTTCATAAGTCTGTTTTGGATGCAGTTAGTTATGTTAGAAAGCTAACGCAATAATAATTTTGTTAAAATGGGGAAATTGGGTCAAGGAACATTTCAAGAGTAACAATTATCTGGTTTTTATACTAGAAGTGTAGTCAAATTTCAGTCATGCATTGATTATCTTATTTCACGCATAACTAAAGTTTTATAACTCCAACCGAGATACAATTATTTATGTTTGAAAGAGTGTTCAAAGAAACTTTAGAATAGAGAGTTTCATAATTTTATCATAAATATATAATATTTGGTGCTATTGTGAAGTTAGATATTTTGTTTTAGAGTTTATGCAGGAAATGTTGTGATATGATTGATTTGAAATGAATAAAACTAGAGTTAGAGTACTCCAATCGAGATGCAATCAATTTAGTCTGAAAGAGGGTTTAAGGAACCTTTAGACTGGAGAGTTTCATAACTTTATCATAAGGCTATAGTATTTGGCGCTATTGTGAAATTAAACTTTCTGTTTTAGATCAAATCAAGGGTTTAGGGACCCTTAAGGGTAAACTTAGATGGGCAAGAGTTTTGGGAAACCCTTGGAGTGATTTAAGGAATTTGAATACATTTATAAATAACTTGTATTTGAGTTATTTATATGTTTAGATTGATTCGTTAAGTAATTGAGTTAATTTAAGGTTGTTTTAAAGTCTTAAAGGACATGCTCGTAACTCTTAAACCTATGAATAACAAGTTGTTAGTATGAATTATGTTATGAGAAAATTATATATTTTACTTATTATGTTGAGTTTATGGTGAATGCCTCATGAAGAGGAAAAATGATGAGTTTATGCTGAGATGTTTTAGTTAAGTGGGACCATTGATATGGCCTTGTATTGGTGATGATTTACGTTAAGTTTTAGGTTTGAAGGAAAAAGTGACGTGTGTGACTTATGTCCAGTGAGGAGTATCGAAGTTGGAGGTTAAGATGAGTATTGCATATCTTTGTGTAGCATTCATGTATCATGTATATTGGGGATAGGTAGGACTTATGTCCAGCGATAATTTAGGACTTCGGTCCAGTGACGAGTATGACTTTGGTCCAGTGACGATTAGGACTTTGGTCTAAGTGACAAGTTGGATGCTTTAGTAACACACCTATAAATATCTGAAATATTGGTACCACATGCATAGAAGTAGAGGAGATGGATACATTGCTTACATAATTGTATTTGTTGATTAATTATATTGTTATTGGATTTGTGTGATTAATTTAACTGTGATAATATACTACGCTTGTTGTTTATGCACCGCTAATATATGGAATGTATTTCTCTCCCCTTTTCTGTTTGTTACTGTGTTGCTTTTTACACATGTGGTGCAAATACTCAGGTAGGGACTGGGGAGCTTTAGCCGGTGCTTGTATTGGAGGATGACATAGTTGGCCTTCTTCGTTGTTTAGTTTTCCGCGCGTCGCTTTGATAGTGTAACACTAGGTTGAGAACAATTTATTTTGTTTTTTCTGCGAGTTGTTGAATTATTTTATGATTAATTGAAGTTTATTTTCTAAGCATGAGACAATTTGAAGTGTTATGTTGAGAAATGTAACACCTTAACTATTCTTTTATTCCGTATGCTTTATAAATTATGTGTTGGGGTTTAGGGTTTTACATAGTTGGTATTATAGTAGGTTGGTCCATTTGACCTAAATTTTGTGAACTCGTTTATTCCCTAGTGTGCGAGATGTGTGTGAACATTGTCGATGCTTGTTTTTGGTAACCACTATTTACTTTACAATTACAAGTGGTTTTATAGCTGGTTGCGCAGGAAGTAATGGTGTGGATGCCAAAGGTTCCAAGTGTGTGATGTTTGAAAGTGGTATACATCCTGAGATCAAGTAGTTCATCAGATATCAGGAGATTCGTCATTTCTCAGTGTTGGTCAACAAATGCAAAATTTATGATGAGGATAATAGTGCCAGATCTGCTCACTACAAGAGTGTGAGTGAGAAGAAGAATGTGAATCATAATTGTGGTAAGTTGTATGTGACTCCAGTTTCTAAAGGGAAACAAAAGTTCCAGTAAAAGGCCGTGAGCGGGAGTGCAACAAGTGAGGGAGGCATTTTTGATTCGTTAAGATGCTTCAAGTCTTGAGGTTTAGGTCATCATGCCTCTGAGTGCAAGAACCCAAGCCTAACATGTTTCAAGTGTGGAAAGCTAGGACATTATGTCGTTGAGTGCAAGACTACAATTCTAACTTGTTTCAACTGTGGAGAGTCGGCTCACATCAGCCCCCAATGCCAAAAGCCGATGAAAGTTCTAGATGTTATGCAAATTAGCGGGAAAGTCTTTGCTCTTAGTGGTGTTGAGGAATCGGGACCTGATAATTGATTCAAGGTACATATCTCATAATTGGTATCTCTTTATTCACAATCATCAATAGAGTTAATGTGATGTGGAAGTTAGAGAACCAGATGAATGAGCCTTATCTAGAGTTGTTTTTATCAGGAAAATTTTTAGGGCGAAAATTCTATAGTGGGGGAGAGTTGTAACACCCAGATTTTTTTATTATAATATTTTATTAATTATTATAATAACTTTTATTTAATTTTACAATATTTGTGAGTGATTAATTAATACTACACGGGTTAATGAGTTGTTGGGTAAATTTTACTTATATTGTTAATAATTAAATTATGCAGAAGTAGAGAATATTGGTTTTAGTATTAAATTAGAATTTAAATAAAAATTAAGAATAATTGTTAGAGTTTATTTAATTAGTTTAATAAATTAATTGGTAGACATTAAGAGAATTTGTGAGTGGGCAGTGAAATAGAACTTTAAATAAAAATAAGTAAGTGAGTAGAATTACGAGGAATTAAGCAAATTAGTGTGATTAATGAAATAAAAATAAATAGGGTTTTGTATTTAAGTAGAAGGGGGAATAGAAAAATATAGAGTACATAGAAGTTTTGGGAAATAAGTAGTAAGAAGATAGTGAAGGCAACCCTAGGAGAGTAAGTGAAGGAGAGAACCTCCATAATCAAAGTTCAAAGTTTTTTTTTGCAAATTCGAGGTAAGGAGAGAGAATTATTCAATATATGAGTGTTAAACATAAGGGATAGTGGAGAGTCCTTATTCTCTTTCCCTTTTTCTATTTTATGTTTCCCCTATTGATGAATGAATTAAACCTTGAATGGGTTTATGCAAAACCTCTTAGATTGTTGTTGTTAATCCTAATTTTCGTGCTATGTTAATTGCTGAAATTATATGATGTATTAAAATGTTATGATTGATGCCATATAGTTCTCTGTTGATATGAATGTTATTAATTAACATGATATGTGTTAATATTTTGTGATTGATGAGTTTTGAGTTGTGATGAGCAATGTTGTCATTGATAAATATTGATTTCTGAGTTTAAACAACCATGAGAATGTAAATATAAAATCTTGGAAGTGTTGTAGAGAGAAAAATTGCAGATAGATATAGAAGGGGATTAATCGTCTTATTTCATGCGTAACTTAAGTTTCGTAAGTCCGTTTTGGGCGAGTTCAGTTACGTTAGAAAGCTAATGCGATAATATTTCTATTGAAATGGGGAAATTAGGACGGAAAGCACTAAAACAGTAGCAGTTCTCTAGTTTTTATACCATAAGCGTAGTCAAATTCCAGTCATGCGTTGGTCATCTTATTTCACGCGAAAAGTTATGTAACTTCAATCGAGATGATATTAATTGTGTTTGAAAGAGGTTTTAAAGAACCTTTAAAATGGAGAGTATCGTAATTTTATCATAGTCTATAATATCTGGTGCTATTGTGAAATTAGATATAATGTTTTAGAGTTTATGCAGGAAATATTGTGATATGGTTGAACTGAAATTAATAGAACTAGAGTTAGAATACTTTGATCGAGATGCAATCAATTGAGTTTGAAATATGGTTTAAAGGACCTTTAGGTTGAAGAGTTTCATAATATTATCATAAGGCTATAATATTTGGCGCTATTATGAAGTTAAACATTTTTTTTAGAGTTAAATCAAGGGTTTAGGGATCCTAAGGGTAAACTTAGAGGGGCAGGGGTTTTGGGAAACCCTTGGAGCGACTTAAGGAATTTGAATACATTTAGAAATATCTTGGAATTGAGTTATTGGTATGTTGAGAGATGAGTCGGTAAGTCATTGAGTTAATTTAGAATGTTTTAAAGTCTTAAAGGATATGCTAGTAACCCTTAAACCTATGAATAACAAGTTGTTAGTATGAGTTATGTTGTTGTTGTTTAGTTGTTAACTAACTCATGAATATGAATTACTGATGAGTATTGACGAGAAATTTATATATTTTAATTATTAAGTTGAGTTTATGTTGAGTGGCTCATGAAGAGGAAAAAAATGAGTCTATGCTGAGATGTTTCGGCTTAATGGAACTATTGATGTGACCTTGTATTGGAGATAATTTATGTTGAGTTTTAGGTTTGAAGGAACCTCTTATGTATATGACTTATGTCCAATAACGAGTATTGACTTTGGAGGTCGAGATGAGTATTGCATATCTTTGTGTAGCATTCATGCATCATGTATATTGGAGATAGGTAGGACTTATGTCCAGTGATGAGTTAGGACTTTGGTCCAATGACGAGTAGGAGTTCGATCCAGTAACAAGTAGGACTTCAGTCTAAGTGACGAGTTGGATGCTTCAGTAACACACCTCTGAATATTTAAAGTATTGTTATCATATGCATGGAAGTAAAGGAGATGAATATATTGCATAAAGTATTGTATTTTTTAAATATTTTACTCGGAAGTTTTTTTCTTTTTCCTTTTTTGCTCTGATAGGGTTTAACAACCATGGGCAAACGTGGCGTTGGCCGGCCAAGGCGTGCGGTGGTGGCGCGACGGAAAGGGGAGGAGCGAACAATAGTCACTCAAGCGATTATGGAACAGCAAGTAGGGGATTATGAAAGGCAAGACACAATGGAATCACAAGAACCCCAAGCAGGCGAACATGAAGGGCAAGACGCCACTCGTAAGGAAAAGGAGATACCGGACATGGGACCTTCTATGGCGATGGAGAGCGAAATTGAAATGCCAGGGGTTGAGGAGCCAGAGACTATGAAACTAAGGAAACCCTGGGTAGATGTCATAAGAGGCAATAGAAGAATCAATAGAGAGGTGAACATGGAGTATACCCCACCCACGATTGTCGATGGCGAAGTGGAAGTAAAAATTGAAGAATTTGATGTCGAAGAAGAGCTCGAGTTTTGGGCGAATTCAATTATATTGTTTGCTCTAGGAGAGTCTCTGTCAATGAATGCAGTCAAGAAATTCATGGAGAAGAATTGGAACTCAGTTTCGCTACCAGAGCTGTATTACAACGAGGAAGGATATTTTATTGTGCGATTCAGGAACCAAGAGGATAGAGAGCATGTGCTAGCTCAGGGCCCGTATTTCATCTATGGGAAGCCATTATACTTAAGACAATGGAGCTCAGATTTTGAGATGAAAAAGGATATATTGCGGGTTATGCCGTTGTGGGTCACATTTCCCCAATTGCCCCTTCACCTGTGGGGAGAGAAATGCTTGGCTAAGATAGCAAGCTCCATTGGAAAACCAATTACAATGGATGAATGTACTACAAAGAAGCTAAGGGTTTCATATGCCCGAATGTTGGTGGAGGTAGATGTTACACAAAAACTTCGAAACAGCATCAACATCAGGGATCATAACAACAAGCGTGTCCAACAATGTATTGAGTATGAATGGGTACCCAAATATTGCCATAAATGCCTGAAAATAGGGCATGACTGTGCACTGAAGAAGCCAATGAATCACCAAGTCAAGAAGATATGGCAACCAGTTGGGAATATACAGAAGTCAGAGCATCCACAAGGGGACCAAACTCAAAGTGGAGAGGTTCAGCCAGTCACAATGGTAGCAGAGAAACCAGTAGATGAAGAGGGTACTAGCACAGACTGGACTAAGGTGGCAGAAAAGGACAGAGGTAAAAGAGTAATGAATTATTCACCAAAGAGTTCAGCCATGGAAAATCAAAACACTTTCACACCCCTAAGGAATGGAGAAGGTCCTGTAGGGGATGAGAGAAGGCTACGATGCTAGTGACTTGGAATGTGAGAGGAATAAATAAAGGAGCTAGACACAGGGAGGTATTTTCTGACATTGCTTCTTTTAAGTCTCCTATTGTTGGCTTGTTAGAGACTAGAGTTAAAGAAGATAAGGCTGCTGGAATAAGAAGACATTATGAAAATAAGTGGTGTTTTGAAGACAACTATGACAAACACTACAATGGTAGGATCTGGCTTCTGTGGAATAAAGCTGAAGTGATAATCAGGATGATTCAAGTTCATGAACAATTTCTGCACTTTGAGGTTTATGGAATAGATAACTCCTTTCGTTATGTTGCTACAATGATTTATGCCTTCAATCAAGTGGAACATAGGAAAACATTGTGGAGCAAGTTGGAAAGTTTGGGAAGCAATATGGATAGGCCCTGGGTGGTCATTGGGGACTTTAATAATGTCTTGAAGGAGGAGGACAGAATTGGTGGACAACCAGTTAATTATGCAGAATACAGAGATTTAGATGAGATGATGCACAATGTTAGCTTGTTTGAAAATGTATCCAAAGGAAGCTACTTCACCTGGTCCAACAAACACACCCAAGGAATCATCCACTCTAGAATTGATAGAATGGTGTCGAACGTCCAGTGGTTGCAGAAGTATCCTGATGCTGTAGTGGAAAACTTGGCACCTAATATTTCTGATCATACCCCTGTCAAAGTTAGTGTTAGCCAACAGCAGATAAGGAAGGGATCGATGTTTAAATTCCTGAATTGCAGTGTTAAAGAGCCTACCTATATGCAGATTGTGAAGAACAGTTGGCAAGAAGAGGTGATAGGCAATAATATGTACAGATTATGGAGGAAATTATTGAGATTGCAACCGATTCTGAAGAAGATGAATTCTCAATACTCAGACATTCAAGACCAAATCCAGAAAGCCAGACAATTGCTTCTAGACGAACAGAAGGGTATCCATAATAACTTGTTCAATGTGTAAAGTATTGAGAGAGTGAAGCAGTATACTGAGAACCTCATCCATTTGAACCAAACAGAGGAAAATATATTGAAGCAGAAAGCCAAGGTGAATTGGCTACAACTAGGAGATGGTAATAATGCTTTCTATCATGCATATGTGAGGGACAGAAACAAGCAAAAGGGGATGTATGCTATGGAGTCTGTAAATGGATGTAGCCTAAGCAAACCAGAAGATATAGAAGAAGAAGTTCTGCAATTCTATGCCAAATTGGTAGGTACTAAATCCCTGAACCTGAGATGTATCGATATTACCACAGTAAGGAACGGTAAAACTCTTGATAGAGAGAGTGCTTGTCAGCTGATAAGACCTGTTGAGGAAGGGGAAGTGTGGAATGCTCTGAAAAGCATAGGCCAGAATAAGGCACCGGGGGTGGATGGATTCAACGCTTACTTCTTCACAGCTACATGGCAAATTGTGAAAAATGATGTGACAGCTGCAGTTAAAGAATTTTTTCATAATGGAAAGATGCTGAAGGTTTTCAACTGCTCCTTGGTAACTCTTATCCCCAAAAATCCTGATGCTAAAACTGTGAAGGATATAAGGCCTATAGCTTGTTGTAGTACAATTTACAAGATAATATCAAAAATCCTAACAACTAGACTGGGTAAGGTGATCAGTAAGCTGGTGGATGAATCACAATCTGCTTTTGTTCCAGGTAGACACATACAGGACAACATCATCTTGGCTCAAGAACTGATTAGAGGGTATAACAGAAAGAACATTTCTCCGAGGTGCATGGTGCAGATGGATATCCAAAAGGCGTATGATACGGTTGACTGGAATGCTTTAGCTCAGATTATGCAAGAGATGGGAATACCTCAGATGTTCAGGATTTGGGTAATGGAATGTGTTACCACTACTTCGTATCGGTTCAATATCAATGGGAGTCCCTCAAAAATCCTGGAAGCAAAAAGGGGATTGAGACAGGGAGATCCCATCTCCCCCCTCTTATTTGTGCTGGTGATGGAATACCTTCATAGGATGTTCCAAAACTTGAATAATAATCCAAACTTCAATTTTCACCCAAAATGTGAAAAATTGAAGCTTATTGACATGTGTTTTGCTGATGATATTGTGATCTTTGCGAGAGGGGATGTTGGTTCTCTACAACTTATTATGCAGGTGGTGGATAAATTCACAAACTCAACTGGCTTGCAAATGAGCATTCCTAAAAGCAAGCTGTTTGTGGGAGGGGTAGATGGCATTACCAAAGAAAACTTGCAGCAAGCAACTGGATTCTCTTTGGGGCAGCTCCCAGTCAAGTATCTTGGAGTGCCGCTGAACAGTAGAAAGCTCACCATCAACAATTGCCAAGGGCTGCTAGATAGAATGACTGTTAGAATTAACCATTGGTGTAGCCGTCTTTTGTCGTATGCAGGTAAATTACAGTTGGTGAAAAGTGTGTTGTTTGCTATAACCAATTATTGGATGCAAATATTCCTCCTACCCAAGAAGATCATTAGGCACATTGAAAGCATGTGTAGAAGATTCATTTGGGCTGGAAATGACGAGAAGAGTAAAAGAGCGCCGGTGGCATGGGACCATGTTTGTGATTCGATTGCAAATGGTGGAAGGAACATCATAGCCTTAGGGGAATGGAATAAAGCCACCATTGGCAAGCTTCTATGGAGTTTGAGCGAGAAGAAGGATAAAATGTGGGTTAAATGGATGCATAGTTACTACTTGAAGAATGGAGGGATGGAGGAATACCAGCCCAACAACAACAGTTCATGGTTAATGAAGTCCATATGTAAACATAAAGCTGAATTGATGTCTAATGATATTTGGGTTGAATTCCAGGCCAATGATATGTATAGCACTCGAAGAATGTATCAGCATCTGCGTGGGGACAAGCCAAGAGTTGAATGGAGGAGGTTAATGTACATAAACATGGCTAGACCAAGGGCTGTTTTTACTCTTTGGCTGGTCTGTCAGGACAGATTGCAAACCAAAGACAGATTGATGAGACACGGGACTTATACTGATGGGAATTGTCTGTTTTGTAATATGCAGGAGAATAGAGGCCATTTATTCTTTGAGTGTGCGATCACAAAGAAGATTTGGAAGGAGACTCTCAATAGGCTTGGGCTGGAGTATATCCATATTGATTGGAATGAGCATACTGCTTGGCAACAAGCTAAAGGGAAGGGCAACAAAATGCGTATTTTCAAAGCTGCGCTGGCTGAAACGGTTTACCACATTTGGTGGGTGAGAAACAGGATTTGTTTCCAACAGGGGAGGAAGGAAGAGCTTCAAAGCCAACATATTCATGACATACTTATGGATAGATTTAGAATGAATAGAAAATTGACAGCGTATTGTAATAGCCTATAGTGGTCATCGTTTGTATTCGTGTCGGTTGGGGTCTGGATCTGAGGATCGGCGTGTACTTCTTTGTTTTTGGCAATAAAGATTATTATTATTCCAAAAAAAAAAATTGTATTTGTTGATTAATTATACTGTTGTTGGATATGTGTGATTGATTTAACTGTGATAATATACTACCCTTGTTGTTTATATGCGGATAATATATGGAATGTATTTCTCACCCTTTTTTGTTTGTTTCTATGTTATTTTTTACGAATGTGGTGTAGATACTCAGGTAGAGACTGAGGAGCTTTAGTTGGTGCTTGTATTGGAGGATGACATAATTGGCCTTCTTCGTTGTTTATCTTTTTTTATTGTTTAGTTTTCTGCGTGCCTCTCTGATAGTGTAACATTGAGATGTGAATATTTTATGTTGTTTTTTTTATGCAAGATGTTGAATTATTTATTTTATGATTAATTGAAGTTGATTTTCTAATTATGAGAAATTTGAAGTGTTATGTTAAGAAATGTGACACCTTTAGTATTCTTTTATTTCGTGTACTTTATAAATTATGTGTTGGGATATAGGGCGCCATTAGGGACCACCTCACCCTGAGTTCTCCTAACTCACCCAATCGTGAAAAACGTGGAAAAAGATGTTCCTCGGTCAGAGAGAAGTCATGGTCAACAGGCTAACCCATATCTCCCTAGGAAACAAGTATTCAACAATCTACCATTTAGTGAGTAGGCGGTTATCATTCCCAAGGAAACCCCAGGCCTAAAGTGCCTATCTAAATATCCCTTTAGAGTTGTTGAGCAGACATATCATAACCTACCAAAAAAACACATAAACACTTAGTCTCTCACCTCACGTGAGTTTGCTCACTCATCACCTAAAATACCACCAAACAGGGTCTCTCACCGTCGTAGGAAAACCTTAACCACTAGAAAAGTTTTAATGTCTCTAGTCATCCCTACTAGTCTAGGAATATCATGCACTCTTGTACTTTTTACAAATACACAATATAAAAAATATTTGCTTGAGGAGGAGGACTAAGATGAATGAGTATTCAAATATGAAAAATATTATTGCTATATCAAATGTGAGAAAGAATTCCACAATAGATAACACATATGGATGTTGAACATCGTATAAGTAATCGAATTCATAATTCTAATGTATTAAAGTAGTTATTAAGTTAAATGAAAAAGTAGAAGTTAAATAACATAAATTTTGTCACTCGTATATCCAATGATTTAATTTTTTATAGTAAACATGCATATTCTTCAATTTCATTAATATAGTTGCTCATATTGTGATATATAACCTAAGTTATTAGTTAGTTAGTTAGATACTCCTTGAAGTGCAAATAACTTACTTGTAAATAATCACATTAGTGTAATTCAGTTTAACAATTCTTATTCAATATAATTATTTTTCATTCTCTCTCAATATCTATCTCTCAACCCTTCCCTACCCAAAGTGCTTATGCACTAAAAAATTGGTATCTAGAGCTTCTGATTCGTTCTTCTTGATCGAAAATTCAAGAAATACATGTTGGTGGTCATGTTTCCAAGGATCATGAATTGTATTCGCTGCAAAGATGAATGGTAGCAATGATATTCCTAACTCTTTTCAAATTCTTGATGGAAAAAATTGGATCGATGGAGAAAACATATGCAGTCATTGTTTGGTTTTCATGAAACCCTAGAAGTGGTTACTAATAACATTCTCGAGCTTGCTAACAATCCAAACAATGCTCAAAGAATCACTCACAAGGAAGCTAAGAAGAAGGATTACAAGGCTGCATTTTGTATTCAATCTATAGTAGATACAACAAATTTTGATCAGATTTCTCATGCTGAATTAGAGAAAGAGGCATGGGATATTCTTGTCAAGTATTATGAAGGTGGTGAGAAGCTTAAAGTTGTCAAGTTGCAGACACTTTGAAGGAAGTATGAGTTACTGTAGATGGAAAAAGATGAAAAGATTACAGGCTATGTCTTGAAGGTGGAGAATCTTATCATCTCATGAAAGGTTGTGGTGAAGTACAAACTGATAAGATGATAGTTGAGAAGGTAATGTGTATATTGACCTCTCACTTTGATCACGTTATCATAGGCATTCAAGAATCCAAAAATATTGAAATCTTGAAATTGAAAGATTTGGCTCGTGTGAGAGAATTCTTTACCTTGAATTAATTTTTAATGATAGCAAATTGTGTGATCATCATCCAAATGTTGGTTGTGCATTGCATTACATGATACATTTGTGTTTTTATTATGTTTTCCATCCCACTCTATTGTTGCATAACTGTACATATAAACCTACATTGATACTTCCCTTAAAATAACAATTAAAATGCATTTTATATCAGTATGCATCAATACATAAGCCTCTGCATCGATACATACAGCATGTGATAAATCACAAAACCTTTCTGTTCAGTATGCATCGATGCATACGAGTCATGCATCAATACATGGAAGGCTAAAGACTCTATGCATCGATCCACACGATCCCTGCATCGATACATGACCAATTGAAACAGCCTGTGTATCAATACATGCACATTAGGCATCGATACATACTAGTGAAATAATCACATGCATCGATACATACGAATTATGCATCGATACATGATTAATAAATTTCACCAAAAATTCACATATCTTACAGTATGCATCGATACACACTCTTATGCATCAATACATAAAGTTGTTTTATGTTATAACAGTAACAGTTTTGCAGCATATATAAGACAGGTTATGACAGCAGTGCAAAAGACGAATTCATTGAGGGAAAACAATTGAACACAAGATCAAAAGCAGTGTTGGAGCAATTGTTTGAGAGCAATTAGAAACCTGAAAGAGACTTCATCTTCTTCATCTTCTCAATCACTTTTCTTCAAGAACATTTACACATAACCATTCTTGTTCTTTGGATTAAAGAAGCATCGAGATAACGTTCAGTGGTACGATCAAGGATCTAGCTGTGGTTTGCAGTGGAACGATCGAGGATCTAGCTGAGTTGAAGATTGAAGGGGGTTTCTAGGAAAAACCTACTGGTTTGTCCTTCAAGAACTGGAGTGTTCTTGAGGGTTTGGGAGTCACGTTTGCAGAACATATTCAGCCGCAGCGTTGCGTTTGGAAATCGGGGGATTTCGCAAGCAGGTCGTGGAACCGGTGAATTGTTTGCAATTTCGTGCAGAAAAATCTTGATCGTGCTCAGATCAAGTGAAGGTTCATACAAGAAGAGGTTCTTAGAGTTTAGAATTCTGTCTTTGTATCATAACCTTGTATCAACGGATTTGGCAAATATTGATAATCAAAGTTCTCAATTTCATTTGAAATTGAGAGGGAGACGTACCCACACGCGAGGACGACGTGGGGAACTTCCTTACCAAATCTCTGCGTATTGTATTCTTACCTTACTCCTCTTTACGTTTTAAAACTGTTTTCGCAATTTCAGTTAGTGTGTGGTGATTGTTCCTGTTGCAAGACAGCAGTGGCAAGAAAACTTTTAATCAAACTCCATTGCTGTTTATCATCGATCACATACACACCAACTGTTTGACAAAACGGTTAGCTAGATTTTATTAATTGGAAATAGACTTTAATGATAAGTGCATTCAATTAGTTAAAATTCTGGTTTGAATTGTTTCTGTCATTCTCATTAAAATCCAGCAATTAAACTTGTGTGTCCGGCTTTCTAGTAGCGGTTCAGAATAGACGGAAGTCGATTCGGGACTGATTTTTCCGCCAACTTTGAAAACTCTGATAAAATTTCAAATCCGTTAAATTTCAAAGAGGTGATCTATTCACCCCCCCTCTCGATCACTAGCCACACCGTCTAACAAGTGGTATCAGAGCGCCGGTTCGCTGGTGCTCTGTGGCTGCCTGTAACAGTATGGATTCTGAACCAAAGGGGGCGTATAATAGAGCGCCTATTTTCAACGGTGAAAATTACGGCTACTGGAAAGACTGCATGCGAGTTCATATAAATTCTGTGGATAGGCTAGTATGGGCTGCCATTGAAAACGGTCTGTTTCAAATTACTATGACTAATGCAGCTGGCGCCATAGTACCTAAACCAGAAGATGATTGGAATGAGAAAGATGAGAAAAAGTGGTCGTGTGATTGGAGAGCTCGAAACATGTTAATTTCAGCACTTGGTGTTGATGAGTATTATCGAGTATCCCATTGCACGACAGCTAAAGAAATGTGGGACGCTTTAGAAGTTGCCCATGAGGGTACTACTGAAGTAAAACAGTCCCGCATTAACACACTCAATCAAGAGTTTGAGCTCTTTCGCATGAAACAAGGAGAATCCATCTCCGACATGCAAAAGAGATTCACTCATCTAACTAACCGATTGAATGCTCTTGGAAAACCTATTTCCAATGAAATTGCTACTAATAAAATTCTCAGGTGTCTTAGCAGGGAGTGGCAACCTAAAGTAACAGCAATCAAGGAAGCCAACGATCTAACAAGACTTACGATTACAACTTTGTTTGGAAAGCTGGAAGAACATCAGCAAGCATTGGAAAGTCTTGAAAAATATGAGAACAAAAGTAAGAAGGAAAAGGAGAAGAAAAGAGACAAAGAGGGAGAGAAGAAGCCAATAGCTCTTGTGGCCTCTAGCTCTAAGTCCTCACGAAAAGAGCAAAGCGACAATGATTCAAGTAGTGACAAAGACTCGGATGATGAGGAAATGGGACTGTTTGTAAGGAGATACAATAGATTCATTCGAAAGAATGGAGTCAAGCATTCCGACAAAAATCTCATGAAGTTTCGAAAACAATCTACAAATTCGAAACAAGAAGAGAACAAGAAGAGTAGAGGAAGAGGATCCTGTTTTAATTGTGGTAAATCTGGACATTATAAAACGGATTGCCCTATAAAGTATAAGGATCAAAGAAAGGATTCACCAAAAGGGTACAGCAAACAAAGAAGAGCGTACATTGCATGGGAAAGTGATAGCGATTCATCAAGCACACAAAGCTCAAGTGATGATGATGAAGCAGCAAATCTGTGCCTTATGGCTCACAAAAAAAATCTGTCCTACCACAAGAAGAAAAACAATGACAAAAAGGTAAAACAAGCCTACTACAATAATTTCTCTTCTATGTCTTTTTTGGAACTAAAAATAGCTTTTGAAAAACTGCATAACGAAGCTGTAGATGCTTTTAAAAGACTATCTTCCGACAAACATATTTTTTCATTTTTGGAAGGTAAAGTAAACAAAGCTGAAATTGAGTTAGAAGCGTTGAAAGCTAGTATTGCAGAAAATTCAAAAATTATTGACATTGACGGATGTAGTAGAGTTAGGTATTGTGACGCTTGTTATATTTGGAAAAAAGAGGTAAACACTCTTAAGGTCAAATTAGAGAAAGCGCTACAACCTAAAGTTACTTATGCCGTTGACCCCAAGTTGTTTAAGAAGTCATTGAATCCTCCATATGCAAAATACTCTTTTATTCTAAAGGATTCAATGAACAAGAAACAACAAACACATCATCATGGTTTATGTCATTATTGTTGCCATGCTGGCCATACCATTGAGAAATGCAAATTTATGAGATTTCTTGTCCCTAAAGGCATTTATCAATGGAAGCCAAAAGGCAACCATGTTAGCACTTACCCACTTGGACCCAATGAAAATTGGGTACCAACTTCTCTCTTTTGATGTTGTAGGATGAGTGCCTTGCCTCCGCAGATAGAAGGTGGTTTCTTGACAGCGGCTGCTCGAGGCACATGACCGGTGACATATCGCTCTTTATAGACTTCAAGGCAAAGAAGAAGGGATATGTCACTTATGGAGACAACAACAAAGGAGCTATACTCGGCAAAGGTAGTGTAGGTAATCCCTCCACCACTACTATTTCAAATGTCCATTTAGTTGAGGGACTTAAACACAATTTGTTAAGCATAAGTCAACTATGCGACATGGGCTATAAAGTGTCGTTTACAAAAACTTGCTGCATAATTGAACATGTTGAACAAAACATTGTGTTTAAGGGTGTAAGAGTAAACAATATCTATATGCTTGACTTGTTTGATGTACCTTTAACAAATACTAAATGTCTAGTCACCTTGAATGATGATTCTTGGCTTTGGCATAGACGTTTAGCGCATGTTAACTTCGATTTGCTAAATAAGGTTGTATCTAAGGATCTAGTAGTCGGTCTACCAAAAATAAAATTTTCAAAAGACCACCTATGTGACGCGTGCCAAATGGGAAAGCAAACAAGGGTGTCTTTTAAATCTAAAAATGTAATTTCAACTTCACGACCCCTTGAGCTTCTCCATATGGACCTCTTTGGACCTTCTAGGACAAAGAGCCTAGGTGGAAATTACTATGGCTTTGTAATAGTTGATGACTACTCTAGATTCATTTGGACTATATTCCTTCATAGCAAAGATGAAACTTTTTCTGCTTTTAAAATTTTTGCAAATCTGTCCCAAAACAAAATGAATTCCAAAATAGTTACAATTCGTAGCGATCATGGTGGTGAGTTTCAAAATTATCACTTTGAGAAGTTTTGTGACAAGTATGGTATTGAGCATAACTTTTCAGCCCCTCGCACTCCACAACAAAATGGCGTTGTGGAGCGTAAAAATCGTGTTTTAGAGGAGTTGGCAAGAACAATGCTTAATGAGGGTGGATTACCAAAATACTTTTGGGCTGATGCTGTCAGCACAGCCTGTTATGTTCTAAACAGAATCTCAATTCGCCCTATTTTAAATAAAACTCCTTATGAACTTTTGAAAGGAAGAAAACCAAACTTGTCACATCTTCACGTATTCGGTTGTAAATGTTTTGTTTTGAATAACGGTAAGGAAAACATTGGGAAGTTTGATGCAAAAGCAGATGAAGGTATCTTTCTTGGTTACTCACTATCAAGTAAAGCATATAGAGTGTATAATAAGCGTTTACTTACTGTTGAAGAATCTGTTCATGTTTCTTTTGATGAGTCTTATCTGAAAAATGTCGGAAAAGGTATTTCTTTTGATGACGCAGGTGTATCTACAGAAGACATACTCAAGGAAGCTGTTGAGGAAACTGATCAGTCCAAAACAGCTGCCCATGAGAAGGAGGAAGATACTAGTCATGAAGAAATTGAGGAAGAAAAGACAGCTGAAGTGAATGATCTTCCAACAGCTTGGAGATCCTCAAAAGACCATCCCATTGACAACATCTTGGGAGACATTTCAAAGGGAGTAATGACTCGTTCTAAGATAAGTAATTTTTGTTCTCACTTCGCGTTTGTTTCACAAGTAGAACCTAAGAATGCCAAAGAGGCCTTGATTGATGAATTTTGGCTAATGGCCATGCAAGAAGAGCTTAATCAATTTAAAAGAAATGACGTTTGGGAACTTGTCCCTCGTCCGCGAGATCATCATATCATAGGCACTAAGTGGGTTTTTAGGAACAAGCTTGATGAAAACGGAGTGATTACTAGGAACAAGGCACGTTTAGTAGCACAAGGGTATAACCAAGAGGAGGGCATAGACTATGAGAAAACTTATGCTCCAGTTGCTCGCCTTGAAGCTATACGTCTTTTGCTTGCCTATGCGTGTTCTAAGGATTTTAAGCTTTACCAAATGGACGTAAAGAGTGCCTTTCTCAATGGTGTCATAAATGAAGAAGTATATGTTTCACAACCTCCTAGTTTTGAAAATGCTGAAAATCCAGATCATGTTTACAAATTAAAACGAGCTTTGTATGGTCTTAAACAAGCCCCTCGGGTTTGGTATGAAAGGCTTAGCAAATTCCTGATTGATCATGGATATTCAAGAGGTAAAGTGGACAATACTCTCTTTATTAAACACAAAGGGAAGCGCATTCTTTTAGTTCAAGTTTATGTCGACGATATTATATTTGGTTCAACTAACATACACTTGGTCGAAGAATTTTCTAAGGTTATGCAGGGTGAATTTGAGATGAGTCTAATGGGGGAGCTGAACTACTTCTTAGGACTGCAAATAAAGCAACTTGATGAGGGTACAGCAGTATGTCAAACAAAATACTGCAGAGAACTACTCAAGCGCTTTGGAATGAATGACTCAAAATCAATCGACACCCCAATGCCTACCAACGGAAATCTAGATAAGGATGAGCACGGTAAGTGTGTAGATGTCAAAAGGTTCAGAGGTATGATTGGATCTCTCTTGTATCTTTCTGCTTCTAGACCTGACATCATGTTTAGTGTTTGTATGTGTGCACGCTATCAATCAAATCCTAAGGAATCGCACCTAAAAGCGGTGAAGCGCATATTTAGATATCTTCACGGAACACCTAAATATGGGCTTTGGTATTCCAAAGGAAGTGATTGTAGCTTAGTAGGGTACTCCGATTCTGATTTTGCTGGCTGCAAATCAGATAGGAAAAGCACAAGTGGTACATGTCACCTGTTTTCAAACTCCTTGGTCAGTTGGCATAGCAAAAAGCAAGTTTCTGTGGCTTTGTCAACTGCAGAGGCAGAATACGTTGCAGCCGGTAGTTGTTGCGCTCAGATTTTATGGCTGAAACAGCAACTACAAGACTCCAACATTCAACTCAAACGTATTTCTATCAAATGTGACAACACTAGTGCCATAAACCTTACTAAAATCCCTGTTTTACACTCACGCACTAAACACATAGAGATTAGACATCATTTCCTTCGTGATCATGTTGAAAAAGAAGACGTTGTCTTTGAGCACGTTGATTCCAAAAATCAGCTTGCTGATATTTTCACTAAACCGTTGGCAACGGAACCTTTCTTCAACATTCGTCGCGAATTGGGAATCTTAGATCTTTCTCAATTGATGTCATAAGCATGTTACCTCTTAATTATATTATGCCTCACCATGGTTGATAAGAGCTGTTTTAGATGTCAGTTATCCATCACAAGAGTTCTCCAACAGAGGTAATATCAATCCTTTCTACAATTTTCTTATTGCTAAGTGATTGTGTATGTTAGAACAAAATGTTCTTACTCTAGTTGATATAAAATTTGATTGCATATACTCCTTGTCCATATTGTGTGCACATTAACAATCTGACTTCTGAATCTCTCTTGAGCATAATCATCATGACATAGTGCATAATGCATATTCATACTGCATTAAAATTCATTAAAAGCTAGTTCAGCATCAGTATGCATCGACACAAACGAAGCAAGCATCGATCCATACATTCTGAAATTCAAATTTTTTAAAAACTGCTTCAGGATGCATCGATGCATCCATCGCATGTATCGATACACATGCCCATTGTGAATATTTGGCATCGACGCATGACCATCTGCATCGATACATACTGATGCTATCTGAATTAAATGCATTTCTTTCTCTCTCATGCATCGACACATCAGCCAATCATATCACTTCCTATCTCAAGACTTCATATCATCTGCCCTCAAAAACCCCAAAACCAGTGGCTAACCCTAATCCTCCTCATCTTCACTCTCTCTCTAAAACCCTAAATCTCACATCACCATGCCTCCACGCACTATTCCAGCCAGAGCCAAAGGAAAAGGAAAGGGAAAGGAAACAGCCGGTACATCTCAGCAACCACCAGACGTTCCTTCAAATGCCTTAGAGCTACTTCATCATGATGAGCATACACGGATGTATCAGAATCAACACGCTTGGCACCAAGACTTGGTTAAATGGCATCAGGTTTTCTACAACGAAATGTCCGGCTTTATGGACGACTGCCGTGAAAATCCTGGTATTATGGACAGCTTTAGAAGCATTGAAGTTCAGAACCGATTTAGGCAATACTCCTTCATGGGCCAAAATCCAGACACAATGCCTCCTCCTCCGCCTCCGCCAAGCTACAGAGATCCTGACAGACATGATGAGGAGTCCTGTGGTGGCCACAATCCAAATTAACCAACCATCTTTTCATCTCACTGCATTTCAGTTCATATTGCTCAAGTTTTATTTTGTTGCACAATATATGGCTTAGCTTATGTAACTCTTAAACTCGTTCGTATCTTTAAAATGCTTTTCTATTTCTGTTTATCTCTATTGTTATTGCCCTTATTCGTCATTCTTTGTGAATGATTCTTTACTTTGAAGCTTCATTCTTTGTGATTGATAGCCTGTTATCCATTTTTTTGCCATGTCCTGCTACACTATGCTACCTTGATAAATCTGTTTCTTCCTCTTTTTGATGTTGACAAAGGGGGAGAAAATGCAGATATGCACAAACTCAGGGGGAGTATCACACATCTTGCCAAGAATTTGCCATCATAAAAAAGGGGGAGTTTGTGAGAGAATTCTTTACCTTGAATTAATTTTTAATGATAGCAAATTGTGTGATCATCATCCAAATGTTGGTTGTGCATTGCATTACATGATACATTTGTGTTTTTATTATGTTTTCCATCCCACTCTATTGTTGCATAACTGTACATATAAACCTACATTGATACTTCCCTTAAAATAACAATTAAAATGCATTTTATGTCAGTATGCATCAATACATAAGCCTCTGCATCGATACATACAGCATGTGATAAATCACAAAACCTTTCTGTTCAGTATGCATCGATGCATACGAGTCATGCATCAATACATGGAAGGCTAAAGACTCTATGCATCGATCCACACGATCCCTGCATCGATACATGACCAATTGAAACAGCCTGTGTATCAATACATGCGCATTAGGCATCGATACATACTAGTGAAATAATCACATGCATCGATACATACGAATTATGCATCGATACATGATTAATAAATTTCACCAAAAATTCACATATCTTACAGTATGCATCGATACACACTCTTATGCATCAATACATAAAGCTGTTTTATGTTATAACAGTAACAGTTTTGCAGCATATATAAGACAGGTTATGACAGCAGTGCAAAAGACGAATTCATTGAGGGAAAACAATTGAACACAAGATCAAAAGCAGTGTTGGAGCAATTGTTTGAGAGCAATTAGAAACCTGAAAGAGACTTCATCTTCTTCATCTTCTCAATCACTTTTCTTCAATAACATTTACACATAACCATTCTTGTTCTTTGGATTAAAGAAGCATCGAGATAACGTTCAGTGGTACGATCAAGGATCTAGCTGTGGTTTGCAGTGGAACGATCGAGGATCTAGTTGAGTTGAAGATTGAAGGGGGTTTCTAGGAAAAACCTACTGGTTTGTCCTTCAAGAACTGGAGTGTTCTTGAGGGTTTGGGAGTCACGTTTGCAGAACATATTCAGCCGCAGCGTTGCGTTTGGAAATCGGGGGATTTCGCAAGCAGGTCGTGGAACCGGTGAATTGTTTGCAATTTCATGCAGGAAAATCTTGATCATGCTCAGATCAAGTGAAGGTTCATACAAGAAGAGGTTCTTAGAGTTTAGAATTTTGTCTTTGTATCATAACCTTGTATCAACGGATTCGGCAAATATTGATAATCAAAGTTCTCAATTTCATTTGAAATTGAGAGGGAGACGTACCCACACGCGAGGACGACGTGGGGAACTTCCTTACCAAATCTCTGCGTATCGTATTCTTACCTTACTCCTCTTTACGTTTTAAAATTGTTTTCGCAATTTCAGTTAGTGTGTGGTGATTGTTCCTGTTGCAAGATAGCAGTGGCAAGAAAACTTTTAATCAAACTCCATTGCTGTTTATCATCGATCACATACACACCAACTGTTTGACAAAACGGTTAGCTAGATTTTATTCATTGGAAATAGACTTTAATGATAAGTGCATTCAATTAGTTAAAATTCTGGTGTGAATTGTTTCTGTCATTCTCATTAAAATCCAGCAATTAAACTTGTGTGTCCGGCTTTCTAGTAGCGGTTTAGAATAGACGGAAGTCGATTCGGGACTGATTTTTCCGCCAACTTTGAAAACTCTGATAAAATTTCAAATCCGTTAAATTTCAAAGAGGTGATCTATTTACCCCCCCTCTCGATCACTAGCCACACCGTCTAACAGCTCGTTCGTTGGAGGCACATTAATTAAGGATTATCGAGAGAATAGGGGTTCAAGATTCGATACAAACACTGTAGGCCTGGAGATGAAAAAATCATGGTGGTTTCAACAAGTTAAAGGGAAAAGAAGACAATAGTTAGAGCAAGAAGTCTTGGGTAAACTCTTAAAAGCATAAGATTGATAATATGGCTTCTGAATCCTCTAAAATAGGAGAAGGAACCTCATATCATAAATACAAACAGGAGAAGAAAAATGCGCAATGCTATAACTGTGAAAATGGGGTCACTTAGCCAAGAATTGTTCGTACAAGAAATACAAGGGAGCGAGAAAAGGCAAGGGTGATGAAGGAGCAAATCTTGCACGTCAAGATTCAGATTATTCTGATGGTATGGTACTTATGGTTGTAGTTACAAATGATAACATCAATTCAAATACATGGTTCCTTGACACAAGCTGCTCGAACATATGATTGATCGAAGAGTGTGGTTAGCAAATTTTGACGAGTCGAAGAAGATAAAGTTTAGGCTTGCAGATAACAGGTCATTGCAAATAGAAGGTACTGGGACCAGAGTTATTCAAAGGAGTAATGGAGAAAAAACTATGATCGAAGATGTACTATATGTACCTTGCATGAAGTACAATATGCTAAGTGTTGTACAACTGGTCGAAAAAGTTTTCTCAGTAGTTATGAAATATTGAGCCTTTAAATTCTTCGACACCTAGAATAACTTAGTCTTAAAATCTCCTATGTTGAATAACATGACATTTAAGACCATGATCAGTTTGATTGAGGTACAATGCCTAAAAATAGTGTTCAACCACAAGCATAGTTGGTTGTGGAATTTGAGATTTGGCCATTTGAATTTTAGGTCACTCAATCAATTGATTACTCAAGATATGTAATGAAGCAAATACTACTGTTGTTTATATTCTGAATAGGTGCCCTATCGAGAAACTAAAGATAAAGGTTCCTAAAGAAATATGGAGTGGCAATCGACCATTAGTGAGTTGTATAAAGGTGATTGGCTCTATTTGCTACAAGCATGATCCTGATGCTACGAGAAGGAAGCTTAATGATAAGAGTGAACCTATTATTCTAGTAGGATATCATAATACTGGAGCATATAGATTATTCAATCCTATGAATGATAAGATTGTGATGAGTCAAGACATTGTGATTGGTGAGAACTTTGTCTGGGATTGGAATTTAGGTGATGCAACTAACAAGCCATTAATGAGCTATGACATTGATGAAGAAAGTAGTGAGCACTAAGAAATTCCAGTTATTGACATTCTAGTCATTGTCGAAGTCGAAGCAGACAATAGAGAGGGTGTGGCTAGCACAATCCAAAGACCTCAAAGAACCAGAGTTCTCTCAGCAAGGCTTCAAGATTATGAAGTGGTTGGTGATGATGATGTCACACTAGATGGAGATTTTGTTCATTTTACTTTACTTACAGGTTCTGAATCAATCAACTATAGTGAGGCCTTAAAGGATAAACAATGGAAGATAGTTATGGTCGAAAATTTACACACGATTGAAAGAAATGATACATGGGAGTTAGTCAAATTTCCAACACACACAAAAGCTATCGAAGTAAAGTGGGTGTTCAAGTTGAAGCAAAATTCTGATGGGTTCTGAATTAATCAATCAACTATAGTGATGCCTTAAAGGATAAACAATGAAAGACAACTATGGTCTAAGATTTACACACGATTGAAAGAAACGATACATGGGAGTTAGTCGAATTACCAACACACACAAAAACTATCGAAGTAAAGTGGATGTTCAAGTTGAAGGATAATTCTGATGGGTCGATTACAAGACATGAGGCAAGACTAGAACCCCGATGATTTATTTAGAGAGCAGGATTCAACTATTCTAAAGTATTTGCACCAGTAGCAAGATTGAAGACTGTCAGATTGGTGGTAGCCTTGACATGCAAGCAAGGATGGTTGACATTTCAATTGGATTTGAAATCATCATTTTTCAACGGTCCCTTAGATGAAGTCGTGTATGTCACACAACCTTCTGGATTTGTGATGCAAGAGGAAGTAAGGAAAGTCTACAAGCTGCATAAAGCCCTCTATGGTCTCAAACAGGCACCTAGGACATGGAACAAAAAGATTGACTCATACTTAGATGAATTGAGATTCATCGAGTGCAGGTCCGAGTATATAGCAGGATCATGTGGTGGCATTATCATCATGTGAGATTGAGTATATAGCAGGATCATATGCTACTTGTCAAACAATCTATATCAGATTGGTGATGGATGAGATGGAGGTCAAAGTGAAGAAACATCTGATGTTGCAGATCGACAACAAATCATCCATTAATCTTGCAAAGAATCTAGATCTGTGTGGAAGGAGTAAGCACATTGAAGCTAGATTTTACTTTCTAAGGGAGAAGGTAAATCAAGGTGAACTTGAAGTGAGACATTGCTCGAGTGAAGCATAGTTGACTAACATTTTCACCAAAGGATTGAAGATCGATAAATTCCTGACTTTAAGAAAAAAATTAGGAATAGTTTAGATCGGTTGTGATTAACTTGTATTTGATAACTTGAATTATAAAAAGGGTATATTATGATATATAACTCAAGTTATTAGTTAGTTAGTTACTTAGCATATAAGTTACTTGAAGTGAAAGTGACTTACTTATATATCATCACATTAGTGTAATTCAGTTTTAACGATTCTTATTCAATACAATTATTTTTCATTCTCTCGATATATATCTCTGATCCCTTCTCCAACCAAAGTGTTTATGCACTAACAGGTTTAAATGCAAATGCTAAATGTTAAAATGCTTCAAACTTTTTCATTGCCCTAACAAATTATAAAATGCCCAACAAGAGATCAAATGACCTATGTATTTTATTATTTGCATGTAACATATTTCATTTTATTTTTTTAGCTTTAAGAACTAATTAATTGTTTTGTAAATTCGAGATATCAAACTACTTGATCCATATAATTGTTTTTTTTTAGTTACAGTAACTAATGTAATGGTGGACTGATAATTATGCTGTGCCGTCCAGTTGACCATAATGTGTCCTATATTTTGAGTGGTCAAGACTTGGGTGCAAACCTTGCTGGCAAAATGTGTTAAGCATGAAGGAAGAAGTTTCATGCCTATTGACGTGCTCAACTTTATGATCAATATCGATTCGATGAGAAACAAAAATCTTATGATAATGTCACACAACATGAAAATCTAATAGTTTGACATAACAAAAATGTTTTAAGTCTACATACATAACATGTTATCATGTTCATGTGTTATTGCCGGTTGGTAGAGTTTGATTTTTGCTTTACTACCATTCGTGTGCTTCCTAGTCCTATTAATTTAGCCAACAAAATGCAGTATTATTATGTACTACTCAATTATTGTGGAGTTCCCTTTCACATGAAGCATGAATATTTTGGGCTTTGAATTTTCTTTATATATAATTGATTGAATGTTGGAGGCTTAAAGCATGGATACACGCTGATTGAAATAATCATTAGTTTGTTGAGTAAATTATACAAAAATGGCATACACAATGCCTTGAATGTAGGGGCCTTTAGCTCCTTCATAAGAAAGTTCTATTTGATATGACACTATAATATTCTTGTACAATTCATTGAATGTGTTTTTTAAAAGGACAATCCAATGAGTGTGATCAAGTTAGCTAAGTAATGTTAAACTTTAGTGAAGGACTTATAATTGAAGACTTGGAAAAACTTTGAAGTAAAAATGATAATACTATTTTATGAATCCATGCTTTTCCATCCATCAAACTTGTGCTGAATTAATTATAAGAGTGGCATATTTCCTTTACATCCATATCTTTAAATGGATTCCCTACATGTCTTTTCAATAAAGCTAATTGCCCTGCACTTTTTTATCCCATTTTCATCCAATATTTTCCTAATTTTCTTCATGTCATCCCATCTTTGAGATTCTGAATACATGTTTGACAGAAGCACGTAAAGCCCGGAATCGTATCGTCCTAACTCCAACAACTGCTTCATGATTTGCTTACCAACTGCTAGATTCCCATAGGTTCTACAAGCACCAAGTAAAGCACTCCAAACAACAACATCTGGTTTAATAGGCATCTTTTGTATCAACGAAATTGCTTCTCCTAAGAATCCACGTCGCCCTAAAAGATCAACCATGCATGCGTAATGTTCTACATCAGGATAGATCCCGAAAGTCGAAGTCATCGTGTCAAAGTAATGTTTTCCCATGTCCACAAGACCACTGTGACTACAAGCAGAAAGCAACCCTGTAAAGGTAATCTCATCGGGAAAAACTCCACTTGCCCACATCTTCTCAAACATCTCGATGGCTTCTTTTCCAAAACCGTGCAGAGCAAGTGCCCCGATAATAACGTTCCACGACACCACATTCTTCTCAGGCATCCCAAAGAAGATGTCCATGGCAGTCTGAAGAGCGCCACATTTTGCATACATGTCAATTATTGCGTTGCAAAGCGTCACACTCAGTGTAACGTTATTATCATAAATGTAATTGTGGGCTTCTTGTCCTAATGCTAGATCACCCATGTGACTGCAGCATGAAAGAATGGCAACAAGGGTAGCATCATTAGGCAACACACCTGAACCACACATCCTGTAGAAAAATTTAAAGGCTTCGGCGTAAAGTCCTTCTTGAACATGACACCAAATTATCGAATTCCAAGAAACCACATTTTTCACAGGCACCTGGTTAAAAAATTTCAAAGCACAATCAATAAGCCCATGATTGGCATATGCATTAATCATACATGTCCAAGAAACTACATCCTTATCAAGCATTTGATCGAATACACTTTCAGAGTATTTCAAACGTCCACACTTGGCATACATATCTACAAGTGCATTGGTGACAACCGAATCAATTTTAATTCCGGTAACAATGATATAGTGATGCACAAATCTTCCCAAATCCAAATTACCATGTTTTGATGAAACAGAAAGCAAGCCAACCAAGGTGAACACATCAGGCTCCAACCCAACCTGTTGCATTTCACGAAACAACAAAACGACTTCTTTGGACCAACCCATTTTAGAATACCCAGCAATCATCGAATTCCATGAAACCAATGTCCTTTCAGAAATATCATCAAACACTTTCCTTGCACTCAGTATCAAATCACAAGCAACATAAACAGTCAAGATTGAATTTTGAACACAGACATGAGACCCCATTCCAAGCTTAATAGACTGAGCATGAACACAAACACCAACCCAATAACACGATTTAGCAGAACAAGCTTTGAGAACGAAAGGGATAGTGAACTGGTTTGGTAAAACACCAGCACTCACCATTCGACGATAGAGCAACAGAGACATAGCAGGATCATTAGAATTAGAATAACCCTTTATCAAATGGTTAAACATGAATTTATTGGGTTGAGGAATTTGATCAAACAGGTGGTGTGCGTAAGGGAGATCTCCAAATTGAACACTAGAGGAGACTAGTTTGCCTAATGTGAGAACTTGGGTGGCGAGTCCATGGAGAATGATTTGTGCATGGATAAGTTTGAGTTGTTTTAGGGAGAAACATTGGTCTATGAGACAGTGAAGGGTTTGATGAGTAGGGCACTTCAACTCTTGTGAAATGGTTCTGCTTATTTGTGTTTGTGTGTGTATGGAGGCAACGCAAACAACGCTGGAAACAGCTCTTGCAGGCTTTAGTTTCAAAACGGAGTACATCAAAAAACACCTCGATTTTATTGTGCTATAGTATAATTTTATGTTGTTAACTATATAACTACTAATTAGTTATTACATGATAATGAAATGTTCAAGAACTTTAGGGCAGGATGAACATAGTTAATGCTTTCACTTCAAAAGGATTTCCTATAAATATTTTAGTTCTAAAGTGAGAGTTCCATAATGAATGTAACTCGTATAAACTTCAGATTTTCGTATCATTAGTCTAAGTAATTATTTTCGTTAAATTTTCTACAATAAAACTTTATCTATTACTTACATGGCAAGAACTATTGCCTTTTTAAAATCTAACATAATTTTTTTTAAGTATTTTTAAATTTTATTAATGCATTTATTTTCATTTTTAATATATTTTACATTTTATACATTTACTTTTATTTATAATATATTTCACATTTCATATTTAGAACAAACTCTATCTAACTCTTTAATGACATTTGCAGACGCCACATTATTTTTCTTTCTTCTTCTTTTCCAAACGGAGTATAATAAATCTACAATTGTATTATATTTGGCGTCGAAAGACGCGATTAAGAGGTGTTGAGGGCGGTCGACAAATGCATGGCAGGGCTAGATCTCTATTTTCGGCACTGGTACGATTTTGCATGGCGGAGAAAGTGATTATCGGATCTAGAAAAAATTATCCTCCTTTTCTTTTTCTGATTCGTTTCTTTTCAGATTTGTGATGTTGTCATTTCTTAAGTTGTGATTTGATGCGGTGGTAATGAAACTTTGAGGTTATAGGGTGTTGGTCGGATAATGGTGTCACTTTTTATTCTCTATTTTTTCTTTTTGTTTTTTTGTTGTTGAGTTGTTGTTGTTTATAGATTGTGTTTGGTGTTGTTGTGTATGGATTTAGAGGGGAAAGGTTTTTGGGTTGAGGAAGAAGGAAAGAGTGATTTCAGTGAAGATTGAAGGTTTAAGTTTGATGGTGGTTGCGAGGGAGAAGAGAGATTTGAAGGTGGTGGTGGCCGAAGGGATTTGAGGATGGTGGTGGTCTAACAGTGGAAGAAAGATTTTGCTTTTTTTTTCTTCTTCTACGTGGAAGTAAGATGAATCACAATTTTTTATTCTGAGAGTTTAGGAAGAAGAATGATAAATTCTGGATTTATTATGGATTTATTGTGGTTCTTGATTGGTTGAAGACAATAAATAATTTTGATGGATGAAGAAATTGTTAAAGAAATATTATGGATTGAAGATGATGTGACCAAATCAAATTTTAAAAAAATATTATGGGTGGGAGATGATGATAAATTGAGGAGTAATGGTAAAATTCAATTAGGTAATATATTCTGATTGGGAAGTAATTCAATTGTGGAAGATATTTTGATACAAAAATAATGTAAAATCTCATAATTTATGTAAAAGATTATCATAATAAAAAAATGATAAAAAATCTCATGATTTTGGTGAGTTATTATTTTGAAAATTTCCTAATTGTCATGAAAGCTTGGCAACCATTAACGTTTTTTCATAAAAATTAACCGAAGGGACCAACAATTTTAAAGGACCAGAGTGTAACGCTTTTTAGTTAAGGGTTTAAAACGAAACATTAAATTATGTTAGGAGTCTGAGTGACCAATTATGCGTTTAATTTATTTTTAAAAAATAATTTAAATATTACTACATAATATTAAAGTTATCATTAATCTTATAAATTTATTAGAAATATTTTTATCTCTTATTCTAAATTCCCACTTTATGTTTCTAAAAAGCCTTCTTTGAAACATTCTTTTAATTAAATAATTAAAGATTGAACCACAAATAATTTTATTATATAAATTAATTAAAAAAATTGCTTCGGCAACTCACATGGCCCAAGACAAAAGGTTCATATACAAAGCAAAAAAAAGTGAGTGTGAGGAACATGCGTTACTCCATTCTCACCGAAAGGAGACAACACTGTCCCCTGAAAAATCATCCACCGTCCAGATCAATCAGATGATTGTGTATGCAACAAGTTGCACTACTTGTAGACGGTGTTGGTTGCTCTTATTATATAAGAGATAAATTGTATCATTCTCAGATATTCAAATCTATTTTCACTCTCACATTACATCTCATTTTTTCTCACTGACTTGGGCGCTGAAGTATTAATCTTATAGGCCAACCCCTCTCCACCACACTAGAAACTCAAGTTCACCACAGTAAAGCATTACTCTATGTTTCACTGATCATTTTTAGTTATGAACCGAGCAGTGGTGTCGTTTGTGGAAATAGACATCTGATTCCTACGAATCTCCACGTCTAGATTTCTTCTGATCCATAAATCCATATCTCCTTATCTAAAGGTTCAAATCTCTGTTTCTTGATCTTCCTTCTTGAAGTTTCAACATCTTCCTTCGACATATTCATCATCAAATATAACAAGTATGATGGCATTCAAAACCACTCGATCTGTCGTTCAACAGCAAGCTGGCGCTGAAGTTGTTAGAACTTTGCCTCGTCTTCCTCATCCTTAGGTATAAGACATCCAATTCCGATGGTATCTCCTTCTAACCCTATGCAACAAGATCCTGCTTCACCGACAGTTAGTCAAAGAGCATTATAGGCTCTCCTATTTTTCAAATCTACATAATAAATTCACCAATACGAACGATTACATCGACCTCCAACACTGCTTATTATACTTAAACATGAAATGCTTTCTAGCCTTATGCTGTTAGAGGTTAATCTTGAAATACAAGGAGTCACTAACTTACTAAAGAACGTTTATAACCTAGCGCACCAAAAAATTTCACAATTCTTAGTAAAGAGACTATTCAAATTTGAAGAAAGCCTACAGTTGTGAGTGCATTATCCTCTTAGAAATATTTTGAATGATGTTAAAACTAGAGCACTTAGTACTTGTGTATATTGGATATTATTCTCTATACCTAGATGTGCATTTTCATCTTAGGACACTTAAAATCAGGTTAGAAATAATTTTACAAGCCAAAATTATATTTTTTATATGAAAAACAAGGTTATGGGTCGACTCCTACACTCTTGGGGGTCGACACATACTAAAGGCCTTTTAAAATCAAAGTTTATGCCTTCTATGTGTCGAGACATAACATCTGGGAGTCAATACATACTGAAAAGGCCTTTTAAAATCAAAGTACATGCCTTAAATGTGTCGACACATAACATATATGGGTCCAATTTAGGATTGTTGTAATCAAATTGGGTTGAAAATTCTTTGGGGTTTTTATTGATAAAGCCAGTAAGCGTTTTCCCATCAAGATCAAATGTGATTTGGGGGGATTTGTACAAGATTTCGCAACGAGGATTCAGCTAAGTGGAAGCTTTGAAGAAAGGAATTTTTGTCAAAGAAGTAGAGGTAACTGGGGGATCAAATTGGATGTCTTAGGTCACTTGATCTTTCTTAAGATCAAGGGAAGATAAGAAGATAAAATCAATATCAAACATAGGGTTTAGGGGTTTGGATTGCTATTTTTTCTCTTGTATACAACTCTTGCAAAGGTTAATTCAATATATCAATTATATTTAGAGTTGGAGGTAGACGTACCCATAGTGAGGACAATTGGGGAACTGCTTAAACAAATCCTTGTATTCTCTCTCTCTCTCTATCTATCTATCTATCTATCTCTCTCTCTCTCTCTCTCTCTCTCTCTCTCTCTATAATTTGATAATACATTTAGTGTATAATTTGACAAATTGATAATTATGTTTATGTTGAAGTATTTCAAATTGTTTTGTAAAGATAATTGCAATATAAACAATTGCAATTGGTTTTTCATATCATCAACATAAAGGAAATCAACTTGATGTTTATTGCACACCAGGTGTTTGATATATTGTCTTAGTTAATTTTTGTTTCCTATTTCATTAGAAATTTATTACAAAGTGTTATTTGTTCAAACGTTTATTTAGAAAATATATTGATTTGTTTCTCATCATTGTTTTACGTTTTGTTATGGTTTATACGTATATCAGATTCTTCCAATAACAATTCGGGATAAACGAGTGTCAATCCGGAATTTCTTTCGCTTTCCATAGTAAATAATTTTTTAATCGAATAAAATTTTATTTGTGATCTATTCATCCCCCTTATAGATCGTTGCCCTCGACTAACAACAATATGTGACACTAAGGAATAACACTGCACGAGAAGCGACATCCCAGGGAAATAAAGTTGTTGTACTTGAATCGATCTCCATTAAGACAACAACACCACAGGGAAAGCCTCAAGGTCGTTATCCTGAGATAGGTATTGAAGACATAGAACTCCTTCACCTAAACCTAAAGGAATGAGCGATATCCACACACACCCATAAGGTTTTTCGTCCTCATCATTCACCAGCGTTGCATCCTTGAATGAGGGAAATGTACGACGAAGACACTCCAGTTCTAGAGCAGAAAAAGATATGTTTCTCATTCTTATCCTCAATATTAGGATTCTGAGGTCATTGGAGAAGCCTTTAAAGCTACAGAGCTATGAAGGAACTGGAGATCAAGATGAGCACTTTAAACATGTTGACAAGCGGTTGGAGTATTATCACATCTAAGTGGTAGTAAAGTGAAAGCTCTTTGCACTAACCCTAATTGGAGGTGTGATGACATGGTTTAAGACCCTCCCAGATGTGAGCATAGACTCATTGAAGAACCTCATGATGTTTTCACTACCTAATTCATCACCCAAAAGCGACAATCCACGACAATGAACAAACTCAACAAGGTCACCCAACGAAATAAGGAAAGCTTGCACAAGAATATTTATCGCTTTACTAAAGTCGCATTAGCAGTGGGGGGCACAAATGATGGGTTAAAGTGCAGGATATTTAAGAAGGGATTGAGGCCATAATGCATGTTTTTGGAAAAGTTAAGGCTCGAGGCAGCTTGTAGTTTGAGCATTTTGTTGAATATGGCACAATCATATATAAATAATAAAGAAGAGCTTTTGGTCGAAGAAGGAGACAAAGGTCGAGGAGAAAAGAACACGAAGCATAACCAGACACCATATAGAGATGGAGGTTGTTGAAGAGAAGATGTGGAATGTGTACCCCAATCCAAGTTTAACTCTTACACTCTTATGAACACTTCATTGGAGAAAATCTTGAAAGGATTTATGAACATTGAGTTCAAGGAATCCAAGATAAGGAATCTCTACTTGGTCAAAGAATTATTCATGAGAGATAATTCTAAATGCTACCATTTCCACAAGAGTTACAACCACGACACAAATGATTGTATCCATATGAAGGATGTGATAGAAGATTTAATTGATAAAGGACAACTTATTGAGTACACTCAAGATTGAGGTCAAGACAATAAGAGAGAGCATAAGAGCCGAGAACACTCCCCAAAGAAGAAAAACTCTTTTCGTAGATAAAAATCCCCAAGCAGGCTATGAAAGTTATCGTTGAAACCAAAGGGAGGAAATATATTGGTAGTGAAAAGAGGAAGATCGAAAAGGGAAGCTTCAATACATCACATCCATCACTGATGGTGATCCAAAAGGACGATGAAGCTTAAAATCATTGAGCTGATGGCCATAAAGAAAAAAAGGAACGCTTCAATCAGTGAACTAGAGAGACTTATCATTGGATTCCTTGATAATGAAAAAATAAGAGGAACTCCAAATGATATCTTTCCTCCGGTGATAGTGACTACCATTTCCAATTTTGACGTTTCTCTAGTCCTAATTGATGGTGGAAGCTCCTGTAATATCATGTACTCTAAACTCTTTGAGATGTTGGGGCTGAACAAGGAGAAGTTGTGACCTTATGAAGGATCTGACATGTGGGCCTTCAACGACACAGTAACCCATCCCTTGGGATACATTGAGTTGATGGTCATTTTGAGGGGAGGAAGAGACACCAAGAGGGTCGACTGGAAGTTTTTTGGAGATGCCATGAAAAATCGTCTATAATTCTATATCAGGAAGACCTTTCACTACAACCTTAGACACATTGGCTTCCCCAGTCCATCTCAAGTTGAAATACCACAACATCCAAGATAAACCGGTGACAATAAGAGTCGACTTATATAGGGTGAAAATGATATATAAGGCTATGTAGAAAGATAAAAAGGAGGAGAAAGGCAAATTTATGGAGATCAATATCACCTGTCTCTTCAAGTAATTAAGGTACACAACAATCAAGCCCTCAATAGGTAAAGCAAACCATTCAGGTCGGACAAGTGCATGCAAAGAATCTAGATGAAAGTCTATACCAGCTACCACGCCCCTTACCAATTCCCCCAGCGACTAATGAGAATCGCCCATGCCACTTGATTAAATTTAACTTTCTACATTTGTAAAGCACAAATATCATCACAATGAATGATGTTATTTTACCATAAAATAGGTAAAAAATAATGGTAAGTAACCAAAACTGCAATACACAATGCAAAGTTATTAAAGATACAACAACGTTGGGTAAAAGCACATCAGAGAATTTTTTTTGGGGAGATCTACCAAGGAGATAAGCCTTGTGAGATAAAATTATTCCACCTACTGTAGAACATTTTAAAAAGAGTCACACGCAATAGAGTAACTTTCCTCCGATGTTTTCACACATTCCTTGGATAACGAGATTCTTAAGACGCATTTCACAAAGGTCATCTTTAACCTTCTCCCAACCTTTTTATGGCTCCTTCAAAGGTGCCTCAAGATTTTCCATCCTTTTTTGAGAAGGATCTAATGTCTTGTTCGCTTTAGCAAGAATGTCCTCTGTTGTAGATAGAGATGCTTATGCAGAAACTAGGGCCTCACTCTTTTGCATCACTTCCTACACAAGAAGCTTCACCTTCTCAACCAATGTGTCGTGGTACTCGAAAGGCTCCACAACGACCTCTATATCAAAAACAATGGTAGGCATCCCTTGAAGATATTTTAGATATTGATCTTGCTCGATGGGAAGTGCATTAACTCATTCTTAGATAACTTCATTATCCATTTTAAGACGATCAAATAAGAAGATTTCTCCTTGTATGGAAGCACTAAAGGACAAGATGACTGGTGCTTGATGAGTGTAATAAGCCACACTTGGTAACTCCTCATCAAGAGCTTTTTCAAATCTGTTTGAGAAGTAGGAGTAATCTTCTTCAAAAATGTAAAATCGAAACTCCCTAACCATTATCGGATTGGGGCGGTCCAGCACTGTATGAGGAAACCCGATTAGAACCGACACACAATTCTCTGCAGAGCTTGACCTTCTTATATCCCATACTAGAAGTCGATGACATTTAGTGAGTAGCCTTTCCACTTGAGTATCTTCGATCCATGGAGAACACGAAGCATCCTCTACCATTTTCCGCTCAAATTAGGTGTGCCCCGGGCAACCAAGGTAGTAGGGACCCTCACGGAAAAAAAACCTTCTAGTGGTCAGAATATCGGTAACGACAGCTAGAAGATGGCTAGCCCGATGAGCCCGCCTCATTTGCTACATTATTTTATCAAATTGAATCTTATTTGGAAAAACAAGAATATAGAGGTTAAAGAGGAACAATATTTGTAAAAATAAGATTTCCAAGTTTGCTCACCAAAAATGACCTTCATGGTCTCCTTCGAACTAGGTTCCACTAGTAGACATGACTCTATGCCGCTTTAACTGTTTCTTTGACATTGCGTTAGGAGGGGTAATACTCCTAAAATAACCTAGAGCCTATAAACATACATTAACTACCTTTTAAGAAAGATGTCTTCTTGAGTCAAACTGTCCATAATGTTAATATAACACCTTGATTCTGCCAAGAAGTGGCTTTACCACCAAAACTTGGAGAATATATCTGAACATCGGTGAGGTAACCTAGAGTTTTGGGAGCATATTTCAACATTATAATTTTAATGGAGATGGGTGACCAGGAAAAGCTGATCCTTGAAATGCTTTACACTATCTGAATAAACATCAAACATCTAGAGGTAATGCTGGATAGATATCAAGCCGTATGCTTTTGATGAAGAAGTCGAATTACGCTAAGCTTTGAAAAACTACAAGAAAAGCACATGTGTTGGAACACTCCCTTTGTATTCACACTAGTATTGAAAGACTTCAACGTAAGCCCAATTCACCATGTGCAACTGTGAATGAACGATTAACAGGTGATTAAGGACACCGACTTCAAATTTGTTGAAAAGGAGCATATGCCTATTAAGGAAAATAAACACTCTGACGAGGGATGACACACCCATCGTAGTTGCTACAAACCCTTTTATCTTCCTCGAGAATAAGCATTCCCCAATCATACGGGGCCCCCACCTCGACGAAAGCTCGATCCAAACCTTCCTCAGAGGCGATGTCAAATGTTTCATGGTCCATCCACACCGAAGAATTGTCCCTATTTGCCTTGCGAAGCATAGTAGGTGAAATTTCCATTTTTGAAGATTAATATCAACACAGAAGAGATAAGTGTGAAAAAAAGAACTCTAACCAAACGTACCAATTATAGAAGTTTGAATATCAGAGAAATCATAAACCAACTTTCCAATAACCCTAATAGGTAAGAAAGCGAAAGCAAGAAGAAAAATGAGGTTTTTACCTTGAAAGAACAGTGCTGGTCACCTATGCGCATCAAATGCCACCAAACAACATATTGCAAATGAACCTAATCTGAAAATCAATGAAGATTAGTCCACAAGAAAGAGAGAAATTGGCGATATGAAGAAGAAATACTTTCTTAGTTCACAAATGGAAAAGGAGGGAAAATGATGGTTCATGAACCCTTTTTATGTGAGTCTCAACCATAACAGACCGTACAATCCACTACATTGCGAAGTACGAGACACATTACCAACAACGAAGATTTCATCGAAGATTGTTCTAAGTACTCGAGTACCCTATGGAAGAGGAAATGTCATTACTCACTAGCATAGGAACACGTGTCAAATACTCCACGCAAAATGTTACTTATCACAAGAAAGGAATTTAATGTGTTTGTTCTCAATGATAGTGACGTCCCATTAAGACTTGTCATCCTTTCAGGCCGGTCAGGGAGTCTAGGGCGTATATGGTAAATTCTCGTTCTGCAAAACAGGGATGAGAGCTTGGGAGAAACTTTTTTTGGTCGGTCATAAAGCCCAAGACGAAAGGTCAATAGGCAAAGCAAAGGAAGCAAGCGTGAGGAACAAGTGTTCTCCCATTCTCACCCAAAGTAGACAACGTTGCCCCCTGAGGCATCATCCACCGTCCAGATCAATTGGACGGTTGTTCGCGCTACACGTCGCACTCCTCGCGTACGATTTTAACCGTTCACACTATATAAGGGAGAAAATGTATCATTCTCAAGTATTGAAATTTATTATCACTCTCACATTACTTTTCATTTTCTCTCATTGACTTTGTCATTAGAGTTTTAATCTTACATGTGAGGCTTTCTCTACCATGCCGAAAACTCTAAGCCTGCCACGACAAAACATTCCTCCATCATTTCACCAATTATGTATGTCTACAATATTAAAGCTTATATTGATACAAAAACTCAAACTAAAATAAATTGAGTTTGCAGAAATGTCTTGCATTGAATTTGCGACTGAATTTGTGTAAGTTTAAGTGAACTTTTATAAAAGTTTAAATAAATTCAATTTGTGAAGGGAACTATGTTCAATTTTAAATTTTACGTACTTAATTATTATATAATATAAGAATATTTAATAGTTGAATTTGGTAAACTTCAGTGACGAGTAAGGAGAGTTACTCATGCAGGAACTTAGTCATGTTTTGCTATATTATGGTGTTGAGTGTTGACAACAATTTTATGTCTTAATGACATTTCAATATTTATTACAAATAAAATGCAAGACTTTGTGTGTGAAAGAAAATGATACCCTAAGAAAGACATGTACTGCTACATTATTTAAGTTATGCATTTGCATATTGGTATTGATTCAATAGTTTAAATAACATGTAGGATAAGTGTCAGCTAGTTTTACTAGATATATTCTAAGAAAAACTCTATTTTATTGTGTCGGTTCATACTAGTAACTGTATTAAAATATATATAACAATTATGATTTCATCATAGCACTTGATTGATATTAATTGACTATTGTCACCAAAATTCTATTCACAAAGAACACCAAAAATATATTCTCAAGAGGAAATGACTTTGTCATTTGCACCCTTTTCATTAATGTACATGTATGATGTATCAACAATAAGCAAGATAATGTTTTTACAGAGAAGGTAAAATCCAAAAATTAAAAAGACATGAAGCTAATGAAAGAAACCAAGACAAAAATGCCATAGCAGCAGACAATTGATATCTACCACATAACTTTGTAGGGCAATGTGATCTACCAGCTTCATGCAGAAGATCTGTCACACTTGCTGCAGAACATGCTGCAGCTAATGAAAGATATGACATAACCTGGAATATAGAAATCACACAATTCATTAGTAACTATATGCAACAATAAGGCCTAACTAACTTGGTCTTTCTAATAATAAAAGTATAGGTACCATGTCTCCGAAAACGATTATCATTATGAGCCTCCGTTGAATCGGCAAACATTGTACGAAGACAGAGTAAGCATCTACCAAGAATAATGTTATGCTCCAGGGAATTGCCAAACCCATTACTGTTACCAAGAACCTGTTGAATAGCATGCATAAAGAAATACAATTAAGTTATAATTCACAAGCCTAAGTCTTTTTTAAACTATGAATTTTCTGTATTGACACACAATTCTCAGACTTGTGCTCTCTTATGACATCCAAATATCATGTCAGAATAAGATTCTTCTAGCTATGCAGAAAACTTGAAATCCATTCCTTTGCCATCATACCAACAACTCCACTTTGAGAATGAAGTGAAAAATCTAAATTAAACACGGTGGCACCGTGATTTTGTTGAAACGTGAAAGTGTATCTTTTGCAAAATCACATGATTTTGTCAAACTTGCCGCAAATCCAAACAAGTCGGATCTGTATTAGTCATAGTTATTGAAAGGCTAAACATGGCTCAAGAAAAAATCTTTGTTCTGTGTTTTTTTTGCTTAATCCTACTATTGTTCCAAAATGTCCCCCAACTTTCTAGAGCTTTTATGCAAGCAATTCAGACGGTGTTTGAATTAACCACTTCATTGAATGTTGACTCAATAAACACTTACAATACAGTAGATAAATTAGAGTTTGACATAAGTCATTTTGGGCGGTCCATGGTCCAATCGATAGGCTCTGATACCATATTAAAGTTTGACCTAACTCATTTCTATAAAATCGGCTTGTAAGGTGAGGGGTGTCACTCTATATAAACTCTTTCAAAGTATCTCTAACCAATATGGGACTTGAGATTTTCCCAATAATTTCTTCCTTAGAAGAGAAAATGAGAGCAAAACTCTACACTGTCAAAACTTTCAGTATAAATAGAGCAAGCAAATACTTGTAAACACAAATAAGGTGAAAAAAAGTCATAAATTATTTTTATAGGTTAACACTGAAATACTTGTACAAAGTTCATGTCATAAAAGACTCAAGAACACTAGCAGAGTGATAATTAGCAGCACTCATTTTCTGATTGAATGAAAAAAAAAAACTGAATTGAATACAAGATACACCAAGTGCATACTTAGATTGTCAGCGAGTTTGGTGAAATCACATTGACACTAATTTTGTTGAAACTTTGAACTGTAGCTTTTGCAAAACACAATTCTAACAAACTCAATGATAGTCTAAACATATACTAAGCTAGCTTACATAAAGAAGAAGAACCCAAATAAGTGACAAACATAAAATTAACATGATCTAACAATTCAATATTAGGGGCATAACTGTCTTTAAAGGTGTGTAATGTAGACTACAACACATGATACGGAAGTTGACAATGTTAAATCCTAGTTAGATAGGATTTGATGACTAACTTACATAGGGTATCTCGGCCTTCAGTTAAACCGTAATTAGATAGGATTTGATGACTAACTTACATAGGGTATCCCGGCCTTCAGTTAAACCGTAATTAGATAGGATTTGATGACTAACTTACATAGGGTATCCCGGCCCGTAATTAGATAGGATTTGATGACTAACTTACATAGGGTATCCTGGCCTTCAGTTAAACCGTAATTAGATAGGATTTGATGACTAACACACAGGGCATGGCCTCCAAAAACTTAGGCGGCTCGGTCCTGACCGTGGGAAGTGTATACCCTAGGCAAGGAGAGAGACTCTTGATTATGTGGCCCCCAATGAAAATTGAATAAAACCTATAACATAACCATCACGGATTTATAGCTATAAACAAATTGGGCCACCACCCCTAACTCTAGCTCCACACTCCGATTCCCACATACTTGTACAAGTCCTAGATTGGTCTGATTTATGGTACAACATTAAACTAGCACAATCATATAGTAGTATGCAAAATCAAATGTATTGAAAAATCATGAAAGATGAAATTGAAAACCATCGATTAATCATGGTAGCAAGTAAAACAAATAAAATGAATAGAATCGAGAAAAGGAAAAGGGAGCATAGAATAGCGTACGAGAAAGAAGTGAAGGAGTAGAAACCAACGTCCAAGCACATGAAGCAAAGAGAAGCCGATGAAAAAACGGTTTGACCCAAACGAAGAGATAAGCTAGCGCTGGTGCCAAACGCTCCCGGAAGTTCCTCCATCATAGCGTAGTATAGCATAGGATATTCCTTTTTTATCCTTTTAAAATCATGTCAAACATGACCAGTTTTGTTCTAGTAAAGTACATGGATCAAAATGAAGGAGTGAGTGGTGAGAAGAAATAATATGGGGAAAATGGGAATAAAAAAAAAGGAAGGAATAGAGGAGGATATAAAGAAAGAATGGAAAGTGAAAGGTGAATGGGAAAGTGGATGATGGAAATATAAATGTGATAGAGACAATGAATATATTTAATTGTTGCTTTGAGTTAGAGGGATTGTTCTTCTGGCATACAGAATCTGTTCCGTCGGCGTGATGCCTCCCTACACGGGTTCTATTCAAATTCACGGGCCTTACTCATTCAACCCTAACTCCTCTTCTTTTACAATTACCACCGTAGATTAAAAAAACTATAATTTTTTAAAATTATTTTTATCAACTATTAAACAATTTTTTATTACTGGAGAGAAATTTTTTCACGGAGTTCTTTGTTTTCGTCGTCATCAGATCGAGATATATCTTGTGAGATATTTTTACTAAAGACCAAGAAACCACTGCGGTGAAGAAGAAAGTGGACCTGATTGAAAAGAAACTTACGAAAGTCTCTCTTAAAGGAGGAAATAGATTGTTGTCAAAGGTCGTGATGGACGAGAAACTTTTTCAGAAACTGTGCAATCCTTGAAAGGAGACGCTAGTCATAAAACTCATTGGGAAGAATGCATGTTATCATTTGATGAAAGATAGGTCGAAGAAGATGTGGAAACTTACTAGAGGTTTTGAGATCATGAACGTTGATAATAGTTTCTTTATGACCAATTGCAAATTGCTCACAGATAGGGAGAAAATTGTTTCAGAAAGCCCGTGGATGTTGTTTGACCATTATTTGGTAGTGACTCGATGGACTCTAGACTTTGCATCTCCTCTTGCAAAGGTGGAGAAGACTCTGATTTGGATTTGATTTCCATGACTTAACTTATTGTATTATGATGAAAGTTTCCTTCTTGGTTCGGCATCTGTTGTGGTTACTCCTATTAAGGTAGATATTAACAACCTGAATATAGAGAGGGGAAGGTTTGCGAGAATTTGCGCGGAGATTATTCTGACCTTGTCGATTGTAAAAAAGGTCAATGTTAATGGCCATTGGTACAATGTGCAGTATGAAGGTCTTCACATTATTTGTTCCAGTTGTGGTTGTTATGGACATCACACCCGTGATTGCAAGAATACACTGGTTAACCTAACGCAGTCGACCATTCATACGGTGGCGCAACCAAGAGGTCCGCCAGAAAACAATGTTGTCCATGAGCAAAGAATAATGAAACTGCATCCGGAAGTGGGCGACGATAGCGCCAAAATTGTAGCAAAAGAATCTAGAGAAACAAATGTAGTTCATAGTGATTGATTGGTGGTGCGGAGGAAAAAACGCAACAAAAGATTCAGTTATGGTCAAGGGAAATCTTTATCCAATAATGCACTTAAATATTCGAGGAGTTCTAAAATCAAGGGCGTTGATGTTTACTTAAAATGAATAGGCCCTAACATAAAAATTGTTGGACCTAATCAGCTTGATGTAGTTTCAAGAAACAATGATTTCATAAGAGTGGACCCACCCCAGACGCGAGTCAGACGACACAAAGAGGGGACTCATACCCCAAGGCTAAGTCTTCCATTTTTGAACCACATCTTGATATTAATGGACCTTCGCACAAAATTGGGCCAACTTTTAACTCTTGCCCAACATAAAAGGGTATGCCTAACACTACTAAACACACATTCATCGCTTTCATACTAAATTTGGATTTGGAAACCATCACATGATATAATATTATGTATTTTGAATCGATAGGAAGTCAGACAGATGAAAATAACCAGTTCGTTATGGATGAGGGTGTTACTCAATAAGAGAAAGTTGTTCGTGAAGCTCCCATTAAATGGGAGTTGACTACGTAAATTGCCACGTGTCCGAGACTTACTTTGTCACCCTTATCAACTAGACTAGTTTTGCAAGGTTTCAAAGAAGTCATTGTGCTCTCCTGGAATTCTGGGGAGCCTCTAATAATAAGGTTAAAAGGCATATGATAAATGTGGTTAGAAAACACTCTCTAACGTTTTTAATCATTATGGAAACACACATTGGTTTTCACAAGCCCGTCTCCTTATGGGAGAGAACTGGATATGTGTGTGCGTTTTACGTGGATGCGCATGGTCAATCTAGGGTAATTTGGGTGTTAAAGTGGAATGTAGTAACATTATAATTGTCGTGCATGATTTATGGATACAATTACTTTCAATCTATCATTAGAAACTTTCTCTTGGTATGTAACTAGAATTTATGCTAGTCTCGTGTACACTTCTCGTATTGACCTGTGGCTTTACCTAATTGGTTGGAGGAACATTGTTGATGGTCTTTGGATGTTGATCGAAGACTTTAACTACATTATTAGAGTGAACAAAAAGAAGGTAATTTTAATCATTCTAGGGCAGTTGCTTTGTTGAATGTCATTGATAAATATAATTTAGTTGAAGCAGACATGATTGATGGAAATTCATATTGAATAGGCCTTGTGTTGGTAACCAAATGGTCTATCACAAGCTGGATAGGGCCTTGGTTGATGTTGCTTGATGCATGGCCTTTTGTGATACATATGTGGAGGTTTTGTGTAAATTTCATTATGATCACAACCTCATCCTATTTAGGTGTAGCCTTCCCCTCCAAGACCATGGGCCGCGTCCTTTTAGGTTTGAGGCAACTTTGATCACTCACATGGAATAATCTAATATAGTCCAAACTGCTTTGGGGAAGTCTCCATATGGCATTGTAACTTATCTCCAAAATGTGCAACATGATTCTATCCTTTTTAATAAGGAAACATTTGGCAATATCCGCAAACTAAAGCATAACATTGAGAAGATACTCAGGGGTTTGCAATGCTCTTTGGAGAGAATAAATTTAGTAAGACTAGTTTATCTCCGACATGAGCTTCAATAGAAGTATGATGAGATCCTTTCGCAAGAGGAGATTCATTGGTATCAAAAGGCTAGAGATGATTAGATTAAATTAGGAGAATGTTACACCAAAATATTTCATACCAAAAAGGGCTTGAAGTCATATAAGTCTAGGCGAAGCCTCTCAAAAGCATACTAGTAGAGGATGTATGTGAATCTTCCTTGAATAATCAAGATTAACTTTATCTTCTAATTGTCACATCTTACAGTGATGACCATGAGATCATCTTTATATGGGTGGATGCCTTCAACGTCTTTCGCAGAAAAGGCCATCTCAAGTTCTAGAGCTTATAACTCGCCTATATCAGACATGGTGAACGAGCCTTCTATGGTTAGAATCTGGAAAGGATAACTTCTATGGGTGAAATTGGTCTTTCCACCCCCAGCAAATACTCCAGAGACGGTATTGAGAGTATGACGAACAAATCTATCGTTTCCCTTACTTGGTTCTTTCCCTTTCTTGGATCCCGGAGTCCCGGGGGGAACTTGCCCATTATAATTATATCAATTGTACCCTTAAATGTAGTCTCCCTCGACATACTTCTTCAGGTTCCCCTCTTGGATCAGACTCTTTATCTCCTTATTGAGATGATAGTAGTCCTCGGTATGGTTTCCCATAACTTTTTGGAACTTGCACCAACAACTAGGTTAAGGCCCCATAACATCTTCTTTTGGAGCTGGCAATTGATGAATATTATGCATGTGGGGGACTTATATGGAACCTTGTTTTGTAGGTTACTGATATAGGAAGATCCAATGGAGATATACATTTAATGATGACAACTAATTTGGATGATGACAACTAATTTTGATGATGACAACTATAGTCAAGCATAAAATGGTTAAAGATGCAAACCAGAGTATTAGGGTTTGATGGACTTGACTCTCTAATGATGGAAACCAAATGGAATATAACTCAAGCCTTGTATCAAAGTGAACTCAAGCAAGTGTCTACAAGAATGAAGCATCTGACAAGTCTTGAAGTATATGAAAGCCTCACCGTGTTTGAGTGAATATAGATTGTAAAAGCATGAGGGATTTCTCATAAAGTATATGGCTAATCACACACACACGTAAAACAAGTTTTTAAACTTATTTTTCTAAAGAAAACACTTCTAAAAATGCCCTGGGCAAAAAATCTGTGGGAAAGTTTGAACACTTCTAGAACTACCAAAAAGGTTGTGAGCAAGTTTTTGTTGTTGTAAATTGGTTGGCACCTATGTCCAATCGATTGAACAAGTTAAAAAATGTGCCTTAATTGATTAGGACAGTGCTTTAATAAATGGTAATAAATAAATATATTTTTTATACCATTTTTAACATATTAATCGATTAATTTAGGTCTACCAATCGATTGGAGCATGATGTCAATTAATTGACTAATCATTATTGGCCATAAAAAAATTCTTTGTATCAAGGTCCATTCGCACATATTTTCACATCCAAAAACGTGATTTCATTTATCACTTCTAACTTCTCACTCTCTCTCTAAAAATATTTTTCTTTACATTCTCTCACTAAAGTTTATTCTAGCGCTTTCGAGAAAGTCATTTTGTGAGTTAGGAAGGTGTAATTCTAGAAAGGTGGATTTGTAAGTTCACCAAGGAAGTTTTTCTTTACCTTGGTTGAACATTTCATCCATTTAGGGATAATTTGTTTGGGTTTAAAGCTAAACCCGTGAAAATATTTGATTTGGGGATTGTGTGATCAAGTCTCTGATTAGGTTTGAGATCAACCCACTATTAAAATCTCATAGGTTCTTAGTTAACCCGTGATAAAACCAGGTATATGTTAAATCTCATCCCGTGATAAAATTTGTTAGAATAAGATTTGGTTATGCATTTATATCTTGAGTTTTGATGATAACAATGTTGTATTTGTGTGAGAATAATTTTGGTACCCTAATGGTTTATTATTGTGTAGCTTTAACAGCCAATTCTGATTCTGAGTATATGACATGCTACGTCATCAGCTTTTGAATGATGAGTTCCGATTCCGTTTCTGCGCTAGTCATAAGATGTTCAAAGTTGATGCTACAATGATCTTTATATTTTTGTGCTGATTCACTCCTGAGGAGATGCTATGTTACTGTTGCAACATTGTCTCAGTTCATGCTTCTAGACGTGACTCTGATCACTAAGCTTCTAAAGAATGGCAAGTTTATGAAGTTGTGTTACTTAGCTGAAGATTTTAAATATATTAAGCCATACGTTGAGGTTATCAAGGTTTTGACAGTAGATTCTGAAGATTCTGAATATATTGAAGATCTCAAGCCAGACTACTGACGTTGTCAAGGTTCTGAACAAAGATTCTAAAGTTTCTGAATTCAACTTTATGTTTCTTCATTTAATGCTTCATCAACTTTCATTAGAAGCCAATGAACTTGAAGATAAGATCAAATGGACATGTGATCAAATAGTACATAGTACAAATCAAATATCATTTCCACTACCTGATATCGCGGGAAAGGACAAAATTATACACATGTCACTGAATTTGTAGGCGAATGATAGTATGCAATATCAGTCCTTTCACCATCCAACAGTGGACAACTGCTCTATTTAGCTTTCCCATTTTGCCCTTCAACAGTCTCTTTTTTTTATGCTATATAAGTGAGACTTGAAGAAAATGTCGGTGCTACAACAACTTGACAAGTATGTTTCTTTGTGAAAAGCCATTAAATTTTGTACACATTTTTCTTTAAATATTTGTTTATCATTTGTGTAAAATCTGCTTGTATAGAAGCAACTTGCAACACACAAAATATTATTTAAACTATTTATTTGACTCCTTCAAGAGACTAGGGTATAGTCGGATCCTTGAGAAGACAAAGAAGATTATTCTTTGTGATTATTGTAATCAGTTGATTATAGTGGATTAAGTCCTTGTGTATAACGTGAAATCACCTTGGCGGGTGGACTGGAGTAACTTTGAGTTTCAAGTGAACCAGGATAAAAATACTTGTGTTTTTATCTCTTTATTATTATATTTTAAGTGGTGTTTTTGAGTTGGTAAATAACTTTTGTTTTGTAAAACCCAATTCACCCCCCCCCCCCAAATTTTCTTGTGTTTCTCACACCTCCAAAAAGCATGTTCCATTTTGAGACCAACTGAGTGGGAAAATCTCACTGTTTCTTGGTTAGTTCGGTGTTAAAACCAAGTTTTGGTTCGCAAGCTCATCCTGGTATTAAAAGCTCTCCAAGGTTCATAACAAACTTGTGATAAAATCTTTGTTTGAATATTGAAGACTAATTGCTCCAAGTTTCTTGTGGAAAGGAGACTAACTACTTTGATCCATCATTTGGAACGAAAACTCACAGTTTCTCTCCCTATTTTGTTGTTTGGTTGAAAATTAGCCACAAACCTCATTTTCCTTATATAAGGGGGTTCGAGAGATCAACCTACTAAAAACAAGTTTATTAGATACTCATAAGATTAAATCTTGGGGACAAGATTAAGTCATTTTTGACATAACCTGTATAATTCTGGGTGTTCTTCTCTCTTCCCTTAACTATTTATTTTTGTACTTTACCTTCTGCAATTTATGTTTTCACAGCTTAATTTCAAAATGTTTCTAAAATGTTTTCAAACTCTGATTTAGATATGGTACACCCCAAAGTTCTCAAATCCGAGTAATAAGTTATTAGGGTCGAGAGAGAAAATTCGGATGTGTCGGGTACTTGAAAAAGGTAAATATTATTGAGTCGCTACTTATGAGACAATTAGGATCTCGAGTCATATAGTTCTCAGAGACACGTTTCCGAGCAATGTGCACAATCGGTGTAATAACTATAGGATAGTTCCATGGTTGCATGGGAGTTACAAAAATTGATAGAGAGGACGTTATATGATAATGATGATGACGACATATGTTATTAGCATCATTTAATCATGAAACATGAAAGGGAACTTCTTGATGATCTCAGGAGGTGAGATGGGTATTGTCATATCCTAACTTTTACCTTGAGTTTTTTTCATCTGCACCAACATGGCATGATCATTCCATTTGATCATATATTACATCATTCATTTCATTGTATTATTCATAGATCTGGATGGATGAATAATCAAGAGTACTTAGTTTCATATGTGTCTTTGAAAGACATCATTATCACTATGTTTAAGTACTACATCTAAATGGTCCAAGAGTTGATTGCTTACAGTTAGTTCTCTATTCAAGTTCATCTGCATCATTGTCATTCATCAACATATTTCGAAATAAAAGTCAAAGTTTGACTATATTGACTTTTGTTGCTAATTCATTTGCAATTGTTTCAAATTTCATTTGCGTTTTGCATTTTTTATCAAAAGTTAATTGAACTTGCCTCTTTGATATTTCAATTTGTATTTCAAATATTGAATTTACTTTGTTTTAAATCATTTTTAATATAAGAAAAAACAAATAAAACAAATTGCATTTTATTAATTAATTCAAATAATTATTTTTACATACACCATATACAAACCATAGTACCTACACTACTACATACATATACGATATACGTATTGTGTCAATACACCACCAATACAAAAACATAAAGAAGACGAAGAAGAGGACACAATTCTTTGCGAAATTGATGTATACTTCTCACCTTCTAACAATGGCAGAATATTTCAAGGTAGTGGGAGAACTACAAATGTTTGGAGATACTATTGTCAAGTGTTTATACACCCTTGAATGTGAGTGGAATCCCATGTTCACACCACTGTAGGGTAATTTCCAATTGAAGTACAAACACGATTCAAACAAACCTATATTCACAACTCTTTTCACCCACATGAAAAATTTGGATCGACCTGGTTGTCATAGATCGGCTTTAGAGGTCTACAAACTGTTACTTTTTCATCTGATCTTATGACACAAGCATTAATGCTTCACCCTTCGGCTATAAAGAAGAGTGACAAAAGTACCATTGAAAGATCGTACGTGGACAGGGATTCTCAAGCATGCCTTTTTCAAATCAGAGCAAACAGGAACTCCATCTCAAGATCACTTGATTAATATATATGTCGAGATAAACTATCTTATTTGGAGGCTTCCTAATCCTCACGAACAATTATTGGTACTACACTATCATATACTATACAATATATCTGTGGTAAATCATCGTAAAATTGTTACCATGCTTTCTACTGTAAGACCCCAATTTTGTCCCTAAGATCCCTCATGGCATCATATCATATCATCATTACCTCAAGGATCATTGTACACCTTTGCCTCCTTCCTTGTGGGTGGGTTATCTTGTGAGTGTGATTCTTGATCACCAAGCATGTCTTGCATTTGTATATCATTGCTTTTCATTTGTTTACTAACCCAAAAGTACAAAAGTATTGTCATCTAACCATGTTACTTGCAGATGAAGCAAATTAGGTCAAGACAGTCAAAATCATTCATTGAACAATGGATGGTGGCCATTCTTGAGAATTTGGGCACCATTGATCATTCATAAGAAGTTCATATGAGTTGTGATATCATTTGGAATCAAGATCTCAAGTGGTAGAGGCTTGAAATTCATCAGAACATGGCTCAATCAACCAAAACCCTAGCAAAGTCAACTGTGGTCAACTGTGCATTAAATCAGTGATTTGATGGTGGGAGATGGTTTGAGAGGTCTCATTCATGTCCATACAAGCCTCATATAACATGTCAAACATCATCATTGAGGAATTGGAGGTCAGACAAAAAGTTTCCAAAAATAGTAAGTGACCTGTAATTTCAAACTGCCAAAAATGGAAAGGTCTTCTCCTCAACTTTACATCATCAAGCAAGCTTCAAATCAAATTTTGTCCAACATGAAAGTTGAATATCTTGCTCTCACCTTTCCAAAAAGTCCAAGAACATCCATTTCTCATTTGTGGTTGGCAAGTTATGACCAAATCATTTTCAAGAAAAGTTGAACTTCAAGGAGGCATAACTTTCAAACCATTAGGCCAATTCATGTGATTCTTTTTTTGAGCAAATCTCTTTTGACATGCTCTATCATAATCCATCATCACATTTCATTAAAAATCATCACATAAAAAGTCCATTTTTCACTTGAATTAATTTTAAATTTTGGAGGGAAAACATTCATTTGAAAAATATACATTTTTTTCACTTCAAACCAATTCTATTTGCATCCAAACAATATTTGAAGTGCATTTCAAGTGAAAATTCGCACTGTAGCATGCCATGCACATGTAAGGGTGAAAAATGTCAATTTGTCAAAATACCTCCAATTCTCTTAATTTGTATTAGCATTGTTAAACATGTTTAGGGTTTGGTTAATTAGGGGGTATATATAGTGTAATCATAACAGAATTCCATAATCACAATTCATTTTTTCAGATCTAAAATTTTTCATCTCAAAATTCTCTCAACTTTTCCAAATTTTCTCTCAAATTTCTTCAAGCAATTGGCATTGTTCTTGCTCTGTTCATCATCAAGCATCATCACTAAGCAACATTTGAACAAGATCCACTTGAATTCGTGCCATTTCAAGCTGTGCCAAACAAGTGTTCATCAATGGTGAAATCTGCAATTTGTCGATTCAAGCTCAACTAAGCTTCAAGAACTCCTCAAGTACCTTACACAAGCTTGCTGAAAGAGTATTGGATCACTATAAAGCCAGGAGCACGTGGAATTACAAACTGTTCTTCAAGAGGTATGAAAATCGATCCTCTCTTTTCTTGATTTGAGTGTATGATTCGTGTAGATCCTTCTGCTGTGAGAATACTGAGCCAAAAACCACGTGATTCCATGCTATATTGAGAAAGTTCCGTGGATTTAAAGTTTCATGTTCATAGGATGATTTGCTCGATTCTTGATTATGATGTTGTTATTTGATGAAATGCATGTTGATTTGTGTTATGTGATGTTGGATCTTCATGAATATATGCTCAATTTGTGTTTCTGGAACCATTTCGTTTTGCTGGAAAATTACGCATGAAGATCATGAAGTTCTTCATGCTGTTCTTGCTGGCTGGGGATTTCCTGCGGATTTATCCGCAACCTTCATAGCACTAGCCACGGACTTACCTGCGGATTCGCGTGTGTTTCCTGCGGATTCGCGCGCCCAGCATGCATGCATGGGCTTAGGGTTCAGCCAAACGACCGCCTTTTGTTTGGCGCCTTGAAATTTTGAAAACCACGCGTGTTCGATACTTATCCACGACAATTCTTCATTTGGCTTTTGGCAATTTATTCCAATTACACTTCACATGTTTACATGCTTGTTCATCCATTTTTTATTTTTTTTCATCACATTGAAAAATTCATAAATCAAAAAATACAAATCCAAATTACATGATTCTTTTTGTGAATTGTTCATCATCATGTCTACTTTTTTGTGGTTATTTTTCCCAGATTTGTGCACGGTTGGATTTTTAAAATGCCTAGGGTTTGTTTTCACATGCCATTCCTTGCACCTTGCCTACTATTTTGTTCATGAAATTCTGATGCTTGATCCAAAATTCTTGAAATTTTACATGTGTGATCTAGACACTTTGATGAACATTTTGGTATATGGTTTGTGATTTTTGCCTTTCTGGATTGTGAGATATGATGTGATCTTTGAAGGTGTGACAATGTATGTCGCACCATTTCTTGTCCATTTTGTGGAATTTCTTTACCATGCCATTTGATTGCCAATTGTTCTGAATTTTTGCATGTTGATACTTATGGATGTTAAGTTTGCTTGGGATTTTTCCTGGAATTTTTGAATGCATTTTCTATTTGTTTGAGATTTTTCCCTTTGTTTGACCAATTGTGAACATTTTTTGAGTCATGATCTCATATGTTTTGTGAAATCCTTGGTGTTTATTGGATGGACCTAAAATTTGGCATGTGTATTATAGACATCTGGAAGTTTGCCATGGCTTTGGTTTCATTCATTTATCTTATGTCATTTCCGTTTTATGCTTACTTGAAGTTGATGCATGATTTGGTGCCTTGTATGAGCTTGTTTGAACATGCTTTGACTTGTTGATTTTAATTGACATACTTCCACTTATCCAAATGCAATGAATTTTGGTATGTTGATCCTTCAATGTGTTCTGTTTAGAAATTATTTTTCTTGGAATTTATTGAGCCATTGTGGTATTGATATGCTTGTGTTCATTCTGTTTGCTCCAATGTGTTCCAACTTGCATAGTTTGACATGATTTGCTTATGAAATGGAATTGGTGCATAGTTTTGACATGAGACCAATTAGACTTTGTTCTTGATTGATTAATCTTGATTTTGGTTAATTTTCATGTTCTGTTTTAAATTTTTTTCCTCATTTTTGACCCTAGGCTTTGGCCTAAGGGTTTGCTTCTCATGTTTGAAGCTTTGTTTCAGGTTGCACATACAAGTTACACAATTGATGATGCCTTATCTTGAGAGCATTTGATATTTGCTTTTGATCACTAATGTGTGTTTTGTAGGTTGAAGTTGATTCAATTGGGATTGACTTGTGGCTTTTGCCTTTGCCTATTTTGGTTGTCTGTTGCATTAACTGTTGGTTGTTTGTCTGTATAGCATACTGATTTGTTTGATGTTTCCACAGGTACATTCAGTTGCTATAGTTCATTGTGAACTTGCTATTGCTTTGCTTGATAGCTTAAGCATTGAGGTATAGCATCTCTTCTTCATGTAGTCTGGAATACCTGGCCTGTTACTCGGCTAGGCACCTGTCTGAAGTCCTCCTTAAGAGGCAATGTTTGTGATTGTTTATTTTTGTCCCCAAGCAGGAAAAGCCCTCACATGAGGCAATTGGTAGATAGAAGAGATATGTAGCCTATCTCCTACTATTCTGTGTGTCTTCCCCTTGCTCACATTACATGTTGTAGCATTGTGGATCCTAACCCAAGATCTATCGAGTCATTAACTTGTGGAGAGAGTTCCAACTTTCTGAACTCCCACACCTTCTGATATTCAATGCTCTCCCTGACCAGGGATAAGAGCGATGAGGCACACCCCTCATATCCTTTCATCTGCTTCACCTTGGCTCTCAATGTCAAGGTTAAGAGCACCATTTACCCCATTCCAGTTGACTGTAAGGTCTAACCCTTGCTTGAGCCTAATTGCTTGGTTATAGTGTGTGCTAAATGACTTTGTTTGATTGATTGCTTGGTTCATTTGTACATGTTTGCTTGTTTGCCATTGTGCATTTATCATCATTAATTGTTCATTATTGCATGATCATCATCTTTGTGATCCATCTTTGGTTTACCCATTGAGGACAACTGTAAGTCCATTCATTGGCCATTGTTCCTATGATTTGGAAGGGATAGAGTGTAAGACCATTTCATTTGGCTACTCATGTCCATTGCTTAAGTGTTTGTTTGTCTGTTGTATGTGAGGATGCAAGTGTAAGACCATGTTGTTGGCTTTTGTATTCCTATGATCATATGTTGGAGGTTAGAGTAAGTCCAGACAGATTGGCATCTGCATCCATGTTTTGTTTTACTTTGAGGAGATTAGAGTAAGCCCAGATAGATTGGCATCTGATATCCAGGTTTTGTTTTGCTTTAGGAGGTTGGAATAAGTCCATTTATTGGCATCTGACATCCCTGTTTGTTTTAGGAGACTGGTGTAAATCCATCTATTGGTATCCGGTATCCATCTTTGTTGTGAGATTGGTATAAGTCCAGCAATTGGCCTCCGGTATCATTTGTTTTGCTTATTTGTTATTGCTCATTTGCCTATTCCTAAGGACACACTTGAATCATCTCCTATATGATCTCAAGAGGTGAACCTTTCTAAGAAGTTTTACATTCCATTTTCCATCCACCCTCTTTGTCCTAAACCTTTTCACATTTTCTTTCAAAAAACTTTGAACTATTGTGCAAACATCTTCATGTCTTTTCAAATTAGAAACCTGGACCCTAAGTCCTTGACTTTTCACACTCCATTTCATAACACTTCTTTGAATCAATCCTAATCATACCTTGACCATATTTTGTAAATACTCATAATCAATTAACTTCACCCATTCAATTGTTTTGTGGCTTTGTCCATTGTTAATATGTTTTCATACATTAGCCATAGGTTTCAATTACCATAGTGGTTGATGTAAATCTTACCTTATCCTTAGTGAGTTAATTGTAAGCCTTCCATACTTATTATAGGGTTAACCCCTCATTAGTATGTTGAAGCCGTCCTCGCATGGTGGATTGTTGGTTCAGGTTGAGTTTTCTCCCATTGGTAATGAAAAACCTTAGTGCTTGTGTTTTTTTAAAATGAACTCACAAATTTTTGGAAATCTTTTAGCCGAACTACGGCGTTTTGATCCTTACCTTTGATGGAAGGTACGTAGGCAACGGGTTCATCCGTTCAAACACAAAAATAATAAAATTGTACATTCTTTTCTCATCATCCCATTCATGTTTGCACAATATGTCATAAACAAATAAACATTTTTATACAACAAGTGTGAAAAGGGCTCCCTAGGAGTACCTAGGACGTTTTGGGTGCCTAACACCTTCCCATTGCGTAATTTACCCCTTACCCAGACTCTCTGATCTTTTATTAGTTTTCTACGTGTAAAACTTCTTAGGTTTTTGTTCGCTTTTTAGCCATTCCTTAGGATAAATAAAAGTGCGGTGGCGTCTCGATTTCTTTGTATACTTTGCTTTTGATTTAGTCAATAAATCATATAGCGACGAATACACCGCTACATCTACACCCGATTATATATCTGACATTGTCAATCTTATCCAAACGGTCCCATCCGTCACAAGGGAGCATTTGAGATACATTTAATGTTGATAAAATTTCTCGTTTATGATGATGGTCGTCACTGTCGTAAAAAGACAACATGTATCATTACATGTATAGACGATAAGGGGATTTCATTTGTGAATACTTCTGTAAATTTCCTCATAGCGGTTGGTCGTGTTAAAACTATTGTGACCTTATTCTACATAGGTGTCGCACCTCGAAAATTGGGATACGACTTTAAGCGAAGCGCGATCGCACGCTCGCAATGATGGACTGAACAGAGTCGCCACCGAACTTTATTTATTCCCAAAATGGGAAAGGGAAAATATCGATAAAACCCCTAAAAGAAAGGACAAGGTATGGTTATCGCAACCAATATTAGGGTTCGGGAGTCGATTACGCAAGGGGAAGGTATTAGCACCCCTCACGTCCGTTGTACTCAACGGGAACCATTAGGTTAGTTATGTGCGTTAGTGTTAGTTGAAATATTAGGCTTTTCGAATTATTAGGTGGGAAAGAAAGAAAGGATGAGAAGAGAATGTTTTTGGATTTTTGACGAAGGACTAAACCTAAGTTTTTTATTAGTGGGCCTGACAAGATTTAAAAATCCTGCTCCTACGTATCTCAAAAGAGAAATCAAGGCTTACGTAGTTCTGGGTAGAAAAATGTTTGTTTGTTGGTCGATTTTAGTGAAAGTTATAATGTATTAATCGATGAAAACATTGTTTTACCCAAAACAGATGAGGAATGGACGCATACCATACATCGAACGAATTTATAAATCTACATTCGGAAAAAACGTCACTTATCTCGACTCAACAATCGTGGCCGAAACATTGTTTTGCATCACTTTAAGACAATATATCTTTCGTTTATGAAAAAGGTTTTTGATTAATCGCACGGTGGCGAGAAAGAGTTTGATTGGTTGGATTTATTTTGAGTAATGGCGAGAACTTGGATGAGCGAGATATCCATCTCGAATCCTAGTCTCAGGAGTGCACGGTATACACCGTGTTCCATTTCCATCTTTATTGAAAAAAGTGTTTAATAAAGATTAAGTATTTTTAGGTTTGAGTGAGAAAGGGTTTGAAGAAACCGCATTGACAATTTTTGACATTGGCGAGAGTTAAGATAGGCGAGGCATCCGCCTCGAATCTTATTCTCAGGAGTGCACGGTATACACCATGTTCCATTTCCATCTTTATTGAAAGAGGTTAAGATCGGAATTAAGTATTTTGGAGTTTGAAAGACGAATACTTGTGACTTGCAAGCTCTTACAGCTTGGGTCTAATACTCGGGACTACGTCTGGACATTTCACCCAGGAAGTCTGTTTCTTTCCCATTATTGCTAAGAAAATGATTCGGATATTTACGAATGTTTTGGAGGGAAGACGAATATTTATGGCTTGCAAGCTCTTACAGCTTGAGCCTAATATTCGGGATTATGATTGGATATTCCATCCAAGATAATCTTTTTCTTCACATTTTACTTAGACAAAGATTTGAATATTGGAGTGTGGAAGAGAAGACGAATATTTACGGCTTGCAAGCTCTTACAGCTTGAGCCTAATATTCGGGATTATAACTGGATATTCCATCCAGGATAATCTTTTTCTTCATGTTTTATTTAGAAAAAGATTTGAATATTGGAGTGTTAATGGAAGAAAGGCTTGAAATTGTATTTGAAGGTGATGGGGAAATAAAATTGAATGTTGAATGTGATTATTTACATGTGTAAAAGTTTGGATATGAGTACTAATAACCTAACTAAATTAATTGACACACAAAAATCGACTAATTGAATAAAAAAACAATATCGGAAATTCAACCATTAATTAAATCTAAAAGGTAAACATTTGAAAATATAAACAACTAAATAACGGCTAAATTAAATTAATAAAAATATAAAAGTAAAATAAATAGTAGAAGTTATATAAAAAAAAGTTAAATAAAATAGAAAGCATAACAAATAGAAACATGAAGATTTGCTATCCCCAAGTATCAAACCCATCCCACTAAAGCAAGTGAAACTGCTCTTTCTCCACTAAGCCACTTATGGTTATTCATTATTTTAATAACAACTGGAATACATAAACCAGAACAGATTGAAATAAAAAATTAAAAAATAAACTAAAATAACATAGTCTGTTGGACTACTAATTAAACGAAGGAGGAATCCCAAAAAATAAACCCTAGCCCCCTGGCTGTTGGGTTTTCAAAAGAGAAATTAATTGGTGGAGATAAACATGAATATATCACTAATACCCATAGGCCAAAGTTAATGACCAACTGCAAAGAAAACTAAATGGTCACTTAAATGGATTTTAATTGTCTTTCTTTTTTTAAAAAAATAAATAAGGGAAAAGGAATTGAGAGAAAAAACGTCAGACGCAAACAAATATTCGTCTTCCTCACGAAGACGAATCTCCAACCTCTCTCGCCCTCTCATCATCTCTGACCTCTCTCGCCCTCAACTCTCAATCACGAACCTCTCTTCAATCGCTCATCTCTCCGACCTTCGCTCATCATCTCTCAACCTCACTCTAAACACGAAAAATCCAAAGCTTTAAGGAGAAATAAATAAGGAGGCTCACCTTCGGCGGTGACGACGGCGACGGTGAAGCTTAAATCTTCCTTCTTCGCCTCTTCAATCCAGGTTTTTTCTGCCGTTTTTGGGATTAGGGTTTCGTGCCCTGTTCGCCCCCTTCTATCGTTTCCACTCTCACCCTTTATATTCAACAGGCTAGGGTTTCAAATTGGTCTATGGAGATCCAGAAGAGGCGTCTCTGTGAAATCCTTTTGGGATGATCAGATTTGGTTGCCCTATTTGATGTTAAATTTGGAAACGGTAATGCAAACCGTGTACTTTCTTCCTCTACTTTGTCTCAATTCCATTTTGGGATATTTCTTGAAATTTACTGCCTTTGCTAATTACTTTGTTTTTTACTGCAGTGAAAACGTGAACCTTCATGAGCGACTATGGCCTTGGTTTAACGCTCCTGATATGTATTGCGTCTATTCTGTTTTTTTCGATTCCAATTGGCTTTGTTCATACCGTGCAGGTTAACCATTGGCCTTTTATTGTTTGTTGCAGATTCAAGTCCATGACATGGTTGATGGCAGGTTTTGATGCAGGTTGGTTACGTTTTTCATAGCAGAAATCAGTGATATCAATGCAACGACACTGTGGTGGAAGAGACCTTGTGCAAATGCAAGTTTTGCAAGCTGAGTATCACGACACTGAGGAGGGATTGATTTTGTGCAAAGGCAGGAAATCACAACATGCTTTGTTACTTGCATCACCTTTGGAGAGCAGTTGAATGATGAAGGAATCTGAATCGAAACGAACATCAACAATAGATACAGTGAAGCCCAACAGAAAAAATATCAAAGCTAACTTCATCATTGCCTTCTTGTTCATCAACACCATTATTACTATTCTGTTTCTCTTGCTTTCTATTTTTCTGTTACGATTCGTGTTTTGGTTTGCTCATGGTATGCATTGCTTGGTGATTCACTTCATGCTTTAAGTTTGCATTGCGTTTATGACCTGTATTCTGCAGTATGACTCTTCATCCTTCAACTTGGTGTAATTTGTATGCAATATAGCATGTAGTATAGCATTGTTGTTTGTAGTATCATGATGGTATTGCAGGTCCATTTGGCATGGTGATGAATTGGAATGCTATGGACTATGCTCATGGAGGATTGCAATTGCTGCAATGTTTTGCTCTTCATAACCGAAGGTTATTTTTGAAGTATACATCAAAATGCATTCGACATATAGCGTCTTCATTGAACCATCTATTTCAAAAGTTTTGAGAATGCGACGAGCCAACAGGAGACCGGTGCAATAGGCTGCAACATAGTTGGTAAGACCTACTTCAGACCATAGTGAGGAAGTTCTTGCACATAAGCCTATCTTCTCTGAAACTTGACTTGAAAACTCTTGAAATAAGCCTTACTTGAATATTCATTTTGACATTTCGCTTCTTTGATCGATTTGGTAGGTTGGTGGCTCGAGTTGTAAAACATGGACATAGAGGAGAGCGTATTCAAATCTGAAGCAAACTCTTATCTTGAAGTAAAGAGCTCGATTTAGAACACTACATGTAGCTGACTATAAGAGGTTTTGGAACCTATAAAAATCTTCAATGCTTTGGATAGTTACAATGACCCTCAATGTATTAAAAAAATTCTGTTGTATTTGTGTTTTCTTAATGTGTGCTTGTGCTCACCATGATATCATTTACTGGAACACTGGTGATCAAGGAAAAGAGATCCCTCCCAATCATGCACATAAAATCTTCTTCGTAAAGGTCATACACCAGGGTCTAACATAACAGAATTAGACTAAGTAATTTGAAGGAGCTAACAACAGTAGCCTTAACGTCCTTGTTGATTTTCTTCTTTTTGGAGAAAAGTACGATGAGTTCTTCAACTTGAGAGAAAAGACTTTGTTCCAAGATAAGAATAGGGAACATGGAAGTGGAGTTTGCTATGGCGCAAGGACAAATGTGGGTTGTTTGAGAACTCCTGATTTATTTCAATTTGACTCAAAATCTGATGAACACGTTGTAATTCTAGGTAGCGATTCAGGATTTGCTCATGATGTAATATGCTTATGTTCTTTTGCATATGCTTGTAGTGTAAGAAAGGGTTTTAACTCAAAGATTAGAGATCAATATCAATCTTTTCAGTTCCGTTATGAAATGCCATATCTATGAAATGTGTATGAAATGAGGTTCCATGGTTGTTGAGGTTCAGAGTATTCTTGAAGTATTGCTGCTTCATTTAGAAAATCACGTTTGAATTGCGTGTGAAATCCTTTCTAAAGTAACATCTTTATGCAATTCATAAAGTTGCTCATTAGTCTCAAGAGCAAATGCAACAAAACCAGTGGAAGCAAAACAAAGTTACAATGAGGAATCCCCCAATGCCAAGCTTTTTGCATGCCGAACCGACAACGCCGGTAATACCAACACTGAACCTAAAGTTGAATTAAGTAAAAACCAATTGAACAAAAATCACAAATGATTTTACTCCATTAGGTTCCTCTTCATTAAATTGATCATCTCTCAAATGCAGTCATGGAGCCTCTTACTCCAACTTTACCCAAAGCAAATAAACCCAAAGATGTGTAAAACATATTGCCCTACCTCCTTTTACACAACTTGATTCATCACATGCTTCTGGGTGTAAACTCTTCAATGCAGCTTGACCGGTTATCACACCAAAGCAATAACTGATTTTATCACATGATAAAGGGTTCCATGTCCTGCTTGGCCAGGGGAAAATAATCACTCTATCTCAAGACAAATGGCGAGGCCCAAAGGTTTATGGAATAGCGGGCGGTGACAAGTCTAAACAAAACAAGTCGGTTGATAGATTCATGACCAGATGAAATGGTCATGAAGAGAAAAGAAAATGAATGAAATAATGATATGAATACCAGGGTCAAAATTGGGGTGTGACAGTTTCCCCTATTTAAACATCCTCAACTAGAGGAAAATGAAACAACACTTTTCATCGGATCGCAGTGGGGGATGGTTAAATACTATGAAGACCCAGATTTTGATCCTGAAAGATGCAAATGTTATGATATGATATGCATGGATGCATGATTCTTTTTTGTAATTTTTTATCTACTAGGGATACGGTGAACCTTTAACAAGAGATGCTACTAGGCAGACCAATCTGTGGGGAATGCTGATGGTCCACAGGGAGACAAACAAATGGTAAAAACAAACTTGCTGGGGAAAACAAATCCTGCTGGAGAATCAGACACACATGGGGGAGTACTCAAAGTGAAATTTGATGAACGATACTTAGAATACAAGAGATTTCGGTAGTAAGTTCACATATGACTTACTAAACCCGAATAAGGAAAAAAAATGCTATAGCAGGTTCATATATGACCTGGCAATACCGGAATAAAACACAACAACAGGTTCATATATGACCTGACAATGCTGGGGAATATCAAGAACTTGGTAATACTGGAATAAAGCTCAACAACAGGTTCATATATGACCTGACAATGCTGAAACAATCATAGAGAAAGATTCTTCAAAACAGGTTCATATATGACCTGATACTGGAATAAAGCTCAACAACAGGTTCATATATGACCTGAATAAAGCTCAATAACAGGTTCATATATGACCTGACAATGGAATAAAGTTCAACAACAGGGTCATATATGACCTGAATAGCACTGAACAACAGGTTCATATATGACCTGACAATGGAATAAAGTTCAACAACAGGTTCACATATGACCTGAATAGCACTGAACAACAGGTTCATATATGACCTGACAATGGAATAAAGTTCAACAACAGGTTCATATATGACCTAAATAGTATTGAACAACAGGTTCATATATGACCTGATAATGGAATAAAGTTCAACAACAGGTTCATATCTGACCTGAATAACACTGAACAACAGGTTCATATATGACCTGACAATGGATCAAAGTTCAATAACAGGTTCATATATGACCTGAATAACACTGAACAACAGGTTCATATATGACCTGACAATGGAATAAAGCTCAACAACAGGTTCATATATGACCTGAATAAAGCTCAACAACAGGTTCCTATATGACCTGACAATGGATCAAAGTTCAATAACAGGTTCATATATGACCTGAATAGCACTGAACAATAGGTTCATATATGACCTGACAATGGAATAAAGTTCAACAACAGATTCATATATGACCTGAATAGCACTGAACAACAGGTTCATATATGACCTGATGATGGAATACAACAATTGGACTCTTAACCGTAAGTAATGGATTATAACCAACTTTTAACGTTTTTGCCAACAACAATTGGACTTGAAAATGACTGCGAAAACCGGATGTTGGTTTAAGGGCACCAAAGACAAACTGGAATTAGAAGTCAAAGGATATAGGATCAACAACAAGACCTAGGTTAATGCAAAATGAGCACGAAGTACATTTCGGCTATGTAAAAGTTTTTTTATGCATGATATATGAATGATCATGATATGAAAATGCTGACACTTGAGTGGACAGGGAGTTTGTAAAGACTATTTATGGAGATCATGATTCCTCAACACCGAGAACTCAACCAAATATTTTATGATAGATGTTATCAAAGGAGAATTTTATCAAGCTTGACAGCCACAACTTAACCAATGAGATCCTTTTGAAGGATTAATGAATCGTGCTAACATAATTTCCGGGCACTCGTCTTAAACTCAAAAGTTCTGACGTATGGCAGAATTTGTTTGAGCAGTTTGAAAGCATGAAGAAAGAGGTTTTGCCCCTCTGTGGCTCATCTTGCCCCAGTCTGTTGGGTCTTTAGAAATGTTTACCTTGAAAGTGAGTTTGGAAACAACTTGCCATGAGACTACCTCGAGATGGCTTGCCCCAAGTGTTTGAAACTTGCAGTGGTCTGAACTTGACTAACCAAATGTTGGAATGGTATACTCTTGATTGACTGTCCTTTGGATAGTTGGACTTATTGAGCTCTGAGGTGGCTTGCCCCAGTCTAAGTCTTGAAGCAAATTACTCTTGGCTAACTGAACCTTGGGGTGATTGGATCGGATTGAATGATACTCAAAGTGATTTCCCCTGACTAGACTTCTTTCACTTTATCAAGTTCCTCAACTGTATTTGGGATTTCTTGATGCTAAGTGTTGACTCGCAAATAAGATTGTGCATTAAAAAAAATGGTAATTTTAATGCAATGTTTATGCAAAAATTTGAACTCAAAGTTTATTGATATGAATGGGTGAAATACAGTGAAAGAGTCGTTGATAAGAACACAATGGTGATCAAGTCATTCACAGTATGCAAGTTGGTGCCATCAAATGGTTAACAAAAATCATTTGGAGTCAGGTTAATACAACCTTGTTATAGTATGCTTTCAAAATAAACCCTGTCTCAATTAGGTCTTTTAAGGGTTGTAACATGGTCCGGTTCATGGTTCTTGAAACAAAAGGATATAAGGCTCAAAATTTATTTTTACCTACCCCTTCTTCTTGATGATCTCCAGTTCCTACGTTCAGTTAATTCGACACACGCATTCGACTTCGAAGGTGCGAGAGTGAAAATGAGGGTTCAAGGTGAGATTTTCTTGAAATGGCAGTCACCTTATTTTTCTTTGTTTTGTTGAGGATTTGAGGACCTCCTTTTTTGTTTTTCTTTATCCCTTATTTTGCCTGGACCACTTCTTTGAAGCTTTAGGTCCATCGGGATGCCCTAACTTTTGCCTAAGTCATTTTGTGGTATTTGACTTAGCAGGCTTTTTTTCTATTTTTTAAAGGTGTTGACTACCACATTATTGGTGGATGAGGATCAACCAACACTAATTTTAGCTTTTCTCAACTTCTTCGACACTTCAACATGTGCGCGAAGGATAACATGTGGTTGAACCTAATTGGAGGGTGTACATATGGACGATTTTTTTGAAAGATCGAATGCACGATCAAACTATCTGAACATAACTACCCTGCCCCAGGTTAAGATTAAGGGTTTTAGATCCGAAATAAACACCAACTTCTAGGCTCAAAGTGGTTGACTAGGGATTAACTCCTTATTTCTTCAGTGTTTGGGGATTTGAAACAATGCCTTACATCATCGACAAGGTTTTACTTAAAAGCATACCACAACAATTTCAGGTGTTTCATTTTCATCATCCTCCTTCCAATCTTGGTTAACACAACGGTTTGATAAACAAAAGTGAATGAGAGGAGTATTTTTGTTTTTAACATAAATGAGAAACGAGTGAATACGAATGGGTCAATTCAAAAGATGCATAAACATTTCATTAATCTTATCAATTCAAAGAAAGCAACAATGCTTAAAAGCAATTAACAATCAACATGCAAGGAAACTACAAAAGAAATGCTGAAACAGCCAAATGATTGCCAGCTCTAGGGAATTGACTTCTTCAAACTTGAAGGTTGGGAACAACAAGCTTTTTGACATTGGCATGATGATCTTCAAATTCTTTTCCTTCAATCTCATCATTGAACGCAACCCTCTTGGATCCACTACTCACTTCTACTTTTCTTTCATTGGTATGGGTCGTGACATTGGAAATCCAAGGCGGTATCTCAATGCTCTTACCAGGAAACAATGATAGCTCATTAGCCACATCCCTGACATCTTCCTTGTGGTACAAAACCTTGAGGGGTTTCAAGGGTCCTTTCCCTTTCTCATTACCTGGCCTAGAAATCAAGAGGCATATACCTGAGCTTTCCTCCTTGAGTGTTGGTGACCTAGTGTCAATCAATCCTTGCAGCTTGAACTTAAAACTCTTGCATTCCTCGATGGAGTGCCCCATTGTTCCAGTATGGTATTTGCACTTGATCTTCGGGTGATCTTCTTCAAAGACTAAGCTCTTTTTGTTAATCAACTCTCGTACCAAGGCTTTCAGCGCTAAGCAAGAATCCAGGTCATGTCCCAATGCTCTTTTATGGAATTCACATGTTGCATTTGGATTGTACCATGGCAGGTATGGTGACACAGGTGTGAGAGCTCGAGGGGTCACCAAAGCATTCTGGATCAGTTATGGGTAGAGCTTGCTATATGGCACCGGAATTGAGTCATTGTGATTTTTGTTCCTCTTGTTCTGATTCTGATTTTTGTTCTGAACCTGACTTCGGTGATTTTGAGGAGGAATAGCCAGAGGATGTTGATGATGACGTCTTGAGGGAGGGCCATACGCCGGTAGATAAGGAGTTGCCATATAGAATTTCCCTTGACTTGGGGTAACGCTAGATGGATGTGGAGTAGTAGCTCTCTTCGTTGCAGCAGCGTATAGTGGGTGACCCTCTTTTCTCAACAAGACTTGCAGGGTTTCCAAGACCCATCTCATTTGGCTCTTTAAAAGATTAAGTTCCTCCTTCAGTGCTTCTTGGCTTTTCCTTAGCTCGTCCATCATCTCCTGAGACATGGTTCTTTGTTCTAAACGCGTGTTAAGAATCACTTTGCTTGAACATGGACAAAGGATGGATGAGTTTTTTTTTGTATTTTTGGAAAATGATATGAAACGCATGATGACGAATGCATATGCAACGGTATATGAATGGATGCATTTTTTTGTATAGGTTCAATAGGCTTAAGGCATGGATAAGTCTGATTGCTTTATATAGAACATGGTTCTCACCAGGTATGATTTAAGGTTTTTTAAAAAAGTTCCTAGAGTCATGGATCCATTAGACTGTTTGCTACATGCGGCAACTTACTTGCCGGGCATAAACTCTATCTAAAGAATCTACTCTAAGTGAGGTGTTCGCATCGATCCAACGAGAAATTCATCTCACAGACCCACACTATGCAACCATCCTTCCTAGTTGGACAAAGAACTAAGGTTCTACAAATGGTTCTCAGAGTCATGGATCCTAAAGAAAATATCGAAGCTTACGGCCACTTACTTGCCGAGCGACAACATCCTCTCAAGAATCTACTCTAAGTAAAGTTCTCGTACCGACCCAACGAGAAATACATCTCGCGGACCCGCACTACTCAACCTCATCCTATCTTATGTTTTTACTCGAGACTCGGGTAAAAAGTCTTTCCCACAAGGTTTGCAATCAGAGTATCAAAGTACCAAACCATAATCGAACCAATACAACAGATTCATATCAATATGACAATAGAGATAGTAAAAACAATAAATCAAAGCCACATAAGTAAACAAACAAAGGCACACAAACGACCTAACTAGGATTGACTCACTTAAGGATTTAAAGTCCCCAGCAGAGTCGCCATCTGTCGCACCTCGAAAAATGGGGATACGACTTTAAGCGAAGCGCGATCGCACGCTCGCAATGATGGACTGAACAGAGTCGCCACCGAACTTTATTTATTCCCAAAATGGGAAAGGGAAAATATCGATAAAACCCCTAAAAGAAAGGATAAGATATGGTCATCGCAACCAATATCAGGGTTCGGGAGTCGATTACGCAAGGGGAAGGTATTAGCACCCCTCACGTCCGTTGTACTCAACGGGAACCATTAGGTTAGTTGTGTGCGTTAGTGTTAGTTGAAATATTAGGCTTTTCGAATTATTAGGTGGGAAAGAAAGAAAGGATGAGAAGAGAATGTTTTTGGATTTTTGACGAAGGACTAAACCTAAGTTTTTTATTAGTGGGCTTGACAAGATTTAAAAATCCTGCTCCTACGTATCTCAAAAGAGAAATCAAGGCTTACGTAGTTATGGGTAGAAAAATGTTTGTTTGTTGGTCGATTTTAGCGAAAGTTATACTGTATTAATCGACGAAAACATTGTTTTACCCAAAACAAATGAGGAGTGGACGCATACCACACATCGAACGGATTTATAAATCTACATTCGGAAAAAACGTCACTTATCTCGACTCAACAATCGTGGTCGAAACATTGTTTTGCATCACTTTAAGACAATATATCTTTCGTTTATGAAAAAGGTTTTTGATTAATCGCACGGCGGCGAGAAAGAGTTTGATTGGTTGGATTTATTTTGAGTAATGGCGAGAACTTGGATGAGCGAGATATCCATCTCGAATCCTAGTCTCAGGAGTGTACGATATACACCATGTACCATTTCCATTTTTATTGAAAAAAGTGTTTAATAAAGATTAAGTATTTTTAGGTTTGATTGAGAAAGGGTTTGAAGAAACCACATTGACAATTTTAGACAATGGCGAGAGTTAAGATAGGCGAGGCATCCGCCTCGAATCTTATTCTCAGGAGTGCACGGTATACACCATGTTCCATTTCCATCTTTATTGAAAGAGGTTAAGATCGGAATTAAGTATTTTGGAGTTTGAAAGACGAATACTTGTGACTTGCAAGCTCTTACAGCTTGGGTCTAATACTCGGGACTAGGTCTGGACATTCCACCCAGGCAGTCTGTTTCTTTCCCATTATTGCTAAGAAAATGATTCAGATATTTACAAATGTTTTGGAGGGAAGACGAATATTTATGGCTTGCAAGCTCTTACAACTTGAGCCTAATATTCGGGATTATGATTGGATATTCCATCCAAGATAATCTTTTTCTTCACATTTTACTTAGACAAAGATTTGAATATTGGAGTGTGGAAGAGAAGACGAATATTTACGGCTTGCAAGCTCTTACAGCTTGAGCCTAATATTCGGGATTATAACTGGATATTCCATCCAGGATGATCTTTTTCTTCACGTTTTATTTAGAAAAAGATTTGAATATTGGAGTGTTAATGGAAGAAAGGCTTGAAATTGTATTTGAAGGTGGTGGGGAAATAAAATTGAATGTTGAATGTGATTATTTACATGTGTAAAAGTATGGATATGAGTACTAATAACCTAACTAAATTAATTGACACACAAAAATCGACTAATCGAATAAAAAAATAATATCGGAAATTCAACCATTAATTAAATCTAAAAGGTAAACATTTGAAAATATAAACAACTAAATAACGGCTAAATTAAATTAATAAAAATATAAAAGTAAAATAAATAGTAGAAGTTATATAAAAAAAAGTTAAATAAAATAGCAAGCATAACAAATAGAAACATGGAGATTTGCTATCCCCGAGTATCAAACCCATCCCACTAAAGCAAGTGAAACTGCTCTTTCTCCACTAAGCCACTTATGGTTATTCATTATTTTAATAACAACTGGAATAAATAAACCATAAAAGATTGAAATAAAAAATTAAAAAATAAACTAAAATAAGATAGTATGTTGGACTACTAATTAAACGAAGGAGGAATCCCAAAAAAATAAACCCTAGCCGCCTGGCTGTTGGGTTTTCAAAAGAGAAATTAATTGGTGGAGATAAACATGAATATATCACTAATACCCATAGGCCAAAGTTAATGACCAACTGCAAAGAAAACTAAATGGTCACTTAAATGGATTTTAATTGTCTTTCTTTTTTTAAAAAAATAAATAAGGGAAAAGGAATTGAGAGAAAAAATGTCAGACGCAAACAAATATTCGTCTTCCTCACGAAGATGAATCTCCAACCTCTCTCGCCCTCTCATCATCTCTGACCTCTCTCGCCCTCAACTCTCAATCACGAACCTCTCTTCAATCGCTCATCTCTCCGACCTTCGCTCATCATCTCTCAACCTTACTCTAAACACGAAAAATCCAAAGCTTTAAGGAGAAACAAATAAGGAGGCTCACCTTCGGCGGTGACGACGTCGACGGTGAAGCTTAAATCTTCCTTCTTCGCCTCTTCAATCCAGGTTTTTTCTTCCGTTTTTGGGATTAGGGTTTCGTGCCCTGTTCGCCCCCTTCTATCGTTTCCACTCTCACCCTTTATATTCAACAGGCTAGGGTTTCAAATTGGTCTATGGAGATCCAGAAGAGGCGTCTCTGCGAAATCCTTTTGGGATGATCAGATTTGGTCGCCCTATTTGATGTTAAATTTGGAAACGGTAATGCAAACCGTGTACTTTCTTCCTCTACTTTGTCTCAATTCCATTTTGGGATATTTCTTGAAATTTACTGCCTTTGCTAATTACTTTGTTTTTTACTGCAGTGAAAACGAGAACCTTCATGAGCGGCTATGGCCTTGGTTTAACGCTCCTGATATGTATTGCGTCTATTCTATTTTTTTCGATTCCAATTGGCTTTGTTCATACCGTGCAGGTTAACCATTGGCCTTTTATTGTTTGTTGCAGATTCAAGTCCATGACATGATTGATGGCAGGTTTTGATGCAGGTTGGTTACGTTTTTCATAGCAGAAATCAGTGATATCAATGCAACGACACTGTGGTGGAAGAGACCTTGTGCAAATGCAAGTTTTGCAAGCTGAGTATCACGACACCGAGGAGGGATTGATTTTGTGCAAAGGCAGGAAATCACAACATGCTTTGTTACTTGCATCACCTTTGGAGAGCAGTTGAATGATGAAGGAATCTGAATCGAAACGAACATCAACAACAGTTACAGTGAAGCCCAACAGAGAAAATATCAAAGTTAACTTCATCATTGCCTTCTTGTTCATCAACACCATTATTACTATTCTGTTTCTCTTGCTTTCTATTTTTCTGTTACGATTCGTGTTTTGGTTTGCTCATGGTATGCATTGCTTGGTGATTCACTTCATGCTTTAAGTTTGCATTGCGTTTATGACCTGTATTCTGCAGTATGACTCTTCATCCTTCAACTTGGTGTAATTTGTATGCAATATAGCATGTAGTGTAGCATTGTTGTTTGTAGTATCATGATGGTATTGCAGGTCCATTTGGCATGGTGATGAATTGGAACGCTATGGACTATGCTCATGGAGGATTGCAATTGCTGCAATGTTTTGCTCTTCATAACCGAAGGTTATTTTTGAAGTATACATCAAAATGCATTCGACATATAGCGTCTTCATTGAACCATCTATTTCAAAAGTTTTGAGAATGCGACGAGCCAACAGGAGACCGGTGCAATAGGCTGCAACATAGTTGGTAAGACCTACTTCAGACCATAGTGAGGAAGTTCTTACGCATAAGCCTCTCTTCTCTGAAACTTGACTTGAAAACTCTTGAAGTAAGCCTTGCTTGAATATTCATTTTGACATTTCGCTTCTTTGATCGATTTGGTAGGTTGGTGGCTCGAGTTGTAAAACATGGACATGGAGGAGAGCGTATTCAAATCTGAAGTAAACTCTTATCTTGAAGTAAAGAGCTCGATTTAGAACACTACATGTAGCTGACTATAAGAGGTTTTGGAACCTATAAAAATCTTCAATGCTTTGGATAGTTACAATGACCCTCAATGTATTAAAAAAATTCTGTTGTATTTGTGTTTTCTTAATGTGTGCTTGTGCTCACCATGATATCATTTACTGGAACACTGGTGATCAAGGAAAAGAGATCCCTCCCAATCATGCACATAAAATCTTCTTCGTAAAGGTCATACACCAGGGTCTAACATAACAGAATTAGACTAAGTAATTTGAAGGAGCTAACAACAGTAGCCTTAACGTCCTTGTTGATTTTCTTCTTTTTGGAGAAAAGTACGATGAGTTCTTCAACTTGAGAGAAAAGGCTTTGTTCCAAGATAAGAATAGGGAACATGGAAGTGGAGTTTGCTATGGCGCAAGGACAAATGTGGGTTGTTTGAGAACTCCTGATTTATTTCAATTTGACTCAAAATCTGATGAACACGTTGTAATTCTAGGTAGCGATTCAGGATTTGCTCATGATGTAATATGCTTATGTTCTTATGCGTATGCTTGTAGTGTAAGAAAGGGTTTTAACTCAAAGATTAGAGATCACTATCAATCTTTTCAGTTCCGTTATGAAATGCCATATCTATGAAATGTGTATGAAATGAGGTTACATGTTTGTTGAGGTTCAGAGTATTCTTGAAGTATTGCTGCTTCATTTAGAAAATCACGTTTGAATTGCGTGTGAAATCCTTTCTAAAGTAACATCTTTATGCAATTCATAAAGTTGCTCATTAGTCTCAAGAGCAAATGCAACAAAACCAGTGGAAGCAAAACAAAGTTACGATGAGGAATCCCCCAATGCCAAGCTTTTTGCATGCCGAACCGACAACGCCGGTAATACCAACACTGAACCTAAAGTTGAATTAAGTAAAAACCAATTGAACAAAAGTCGCAAATGATTTTACTTCATTAGGTTCCTCTTCATTAAATTGATCATCTCTCAAATGCAATCATGGAGCCTCTTACTCTAACTTTACCCAAAGCAAATAAACCCAAAGATGTGTAAAACATATTGCCCTACCTCCTTTTACACAACTTGATTCATCACATGCTTATGGGTGTAAACTCTTCAATGCAGCTTGACCGGTTATCACACCAAAGCAATAACTGATTTTATCACATGATAAAGGGTTCCATGTCCTGCTTGGCCAGGGGAAAATAATCACTCTATCTCAAGACAAATGGCGAGGCCCAAAGGTTTATGGAATAGCGGGCGGTGACAAGTCTAAACAAAACAAGTCGGTGGATAGATTCATGACCAGATGAAATGGTCATGAAGAGAAAAGAAAATGAATGAAATAATGATATGAATATCAGGGTCAAAATCGGGGTGTGACAATAGGCACTGCTACTAAAGATGCATATATGAATGAAAGCTTTGATAAAATTCAAAACCTTATTGAATAAAAGTTTCATGATATTAGAAACACCAATCGAGATTATTTCTGCACCTTTGGTCTTCACTTCAATAATTCATGGTCTGATATGGCTCGTGGCATTGATGTTTATGTTTCACCATTCATTAACAGAACATTACTCCATGCTCAGGATCCACCTCAACATGTTTTTGATCACATTGAATACAAACCTCCACCAGCAACGAAAATTGATCATCCCTTACTGTAACCAGTAAAACTAGACTCAGGCACTACTGCTGCAGTGACTCTCTTTAAATTAACTAGTGACGAACTCAACATCTTGAAGGATGTAAGATCAAAGCTTAAACCTCCACTTCCACAAGGTTACTTTGGTAATATGTTATTTACAACAACTCCAATAACAGTGGCAGGGGATTTAATGTCAAAACCAACATGGTATACTGCTAATTCACATTAAATTCAACTCACTTCAACACATTAAATAACCTCTAACAGATACAAACAAACAAAAACAAATGAAATCCACCTCAAATTAAACTAAAAAACTTACACAAAACTAACTTCAAATTGAATCTCAAATTTAATCCCAAATTCAAAATCAAATTCACCCCAAATTCATTTTATTGGCATTTCAACTAACACAAATTTCAACTGAAAAAATCATTCTAACTAACACAATCTCCAACTAACTTGGAGATTCAATCTGGACCTCTCTTAAACCTATCACATGGATCACAATCCAAATGCCATGAATCACTCTGAAGGAGAAGAGCGATCCAAAATGCAGCGTGTCATACCCTAAATTTTACCCTGAGTTTTTCACTCGCATCAACATAACATAAATCGATCCATTTTTCCGTGCATTTCTTCAGTTAAAAGGGTCTATCAGGGTTTAGATGAAAAGTCAGAAGTTCTGGAATTTTAGATGATCTTGATGATGTTCATTCAGTCATCTATTGATTAAGAAGTCGAAAGATTTGATTTCTGAATCTCAGTGCATCATTTGTTTCCATTTCATCATGATTTCAAAGGACCAGAGGGTGACAATTAAGAGTATTTTCGTCATCTGAATCTTTGCATAATTTTATTTATGTTTGAGAATCAGAAGCAAATGGTCTAAGGGAGATTCATTTACATCTGATTGTCTGTTCACATTTATTCAGTCAGCAATTTATTTCATTTACAAGACGTTTGCGTTTTATACTTGTCACAACATGCATTTTTGTTCCATATAGTTTAGAATATCATCCAGAATAATTTTTCGGATCTACGGACAGACCGGTGAAATCGTTTCTCAACTGTACGTCAGATTAGCGGGTGAAAAATTTCAAAATGGAGCTTTCAAGCATCAGTTTTATTGATCTACGGTTCACGTAGTTCAACCTGGTGTGCTCGTTTCAATTTTTTTTTTGATACTTTTCCAATCGCATTTTTATCCGCCTGAGCCTTTTAAACAGTCAATTTTTTTAAAACAAATTTGATCAAAACCTGTACGTTTCCGAAAAGTTTATTTCGCACTGAGAATTTTTGTACAATCAATTTATTTTTCGAGCATCTTTGGGCCCGATTTTTATTTTTTAATCCGATTATTTTTTTAAGTAAAATAATCGTTTAAAATTAATTATTATTAGCTGTGTTTGAAATTTAATTTTCTTTTGTTTTATTAATTTTACACTTTTTAATTTTTAATTTAAAAAAAAACTTTAGAATTAGTTGTGTTTTAAATTTAATCTTGTTTTGTTTTATTAATTTTGTTCAATTATTTATTTATTTATTTAGAATTAGTTGTATTTAAATTGAATTTTGCTTTGTTTTATAATTTTATTATTTAAAAAAAAAACTTTTGATTTTAAATATTTTTTTTTTTTTAAGAAACAAGTTTTTAAGAGAATTACTAGAAGAGGGATACGTGGTCAGCAATAGACGGGAAAATGTGGAAAATTTGAGGCCACAAATCACTGACCACGTGGTGCATAAGGAATGGAGGAGTGTCGGATTTAAAAAAGAAAGAAATAAAAAATTTGTGATATTTTCCTCTCAATGTCAGTATCTCTCTTTCAAGATTACAGTTTGTTTCTTTCTATATACTACACTTTTCACTCTTTCTCATCTTCTTCCTATCCACATCAAAACACACACTCACATCATCTTCTCCACTCTCTTTTTCTCTCATCTCTACAAAACATAAACTTCAAACCACTTACCTAAAAAAGTTTCAACAGACTTCCATCTTTAAACTTCACCATAAAATCATCTTCATCTTCACATAACTCATAACCTTGACCATAACACCATAAACATAAAACAACATTATCATGAAACTCCTTCTCTAAAACTCTAAAACTCACACTTCAACAAACATTGAAACCACCCTCCAACAAACATTGAAACCACCCTCCAACAACACCTATCACCTTCGACCTCCATCTTATTCCTCACATAAAACCACTATGAAACTCCAACGTCTTCTGTCGGAGAACTAGCTGCTACAGCTCCGCATCACCGCCGCAATACTTCCCGTCGCCGTTTGGTTTGTATTTTGTTTTAACTTTATTGATTTCATGTTTGGATAGTATTTGTTCATGTGTTGCTTTGTTGCTGTTGATGTTTTTGTTTTAAGTTTTTTTATGAAAAAGAAGAAGATGGTGGCATAAAGCGCATGTTTTGGAAGGAGAAAAATGAACTTTTTTTCTTTTTTCTGTTTGCTTTCACACGAGTTGAGAGAGGAGGAGTTTTGTTCCCTAATAGAAGATTAGTTATTTGTTGAATTTTGAAAAAGTCAAATTTTTCCTCTCTCCTTGCATTAATCCCACAGTCTTTCTTTTTGCTTTTATTTCTTTTTCTTCTTTACGTTTTGTTTTAATATTCTCATTGATTATCATTATTATTAATTATTATTATTACTATTTTTATTATTTTTACTATTATTATTTATTGATTATTATTATCGTTATTATTAATTATTATTATTATTATTATCATTACTATTTATATTATTATTATTATTTATTGATTATTATTATCATTATTATTATTATATTAACTTTATTACTATTATTATTATTATTATTATTATTATTAATTTTATTGAAGGAATATTGTGGTGTTTAATTTTAGTATTTTAAATGATTCTAACATTTATGTTTGTGTTGGTTTAGAGGTACATTTTCTCCTTGTTTTCAATTTGTTTTTAAATATATGTTGTTTGTTTTATGTTTTTTTATTATTATTATTATTTATTTTTTTGGTTAGTTAACGTATTAGAAAAAAAAGGCACCATCCCTATGTTTTTTTCTTCTTCTTGTTTTATTTACATTTATATTTATTATTAATATTATTATTATTATTATTATTTATTATTATTGATTATAAACATTATCATTATCATTATCATATTTATTATCATTCGTATTAGTACTATTATTGATTATTTATTATTATTATTGATCTTTTATTTTGTTTATTATTATTTTTAAATTTTATTATTGAATATTATTGTTATTATTAATTATTGGTTTATTATTTTCATTTATAATTATTATTGTTATTATTGATTATTAGTAATTACTATTATTGTTACTATTATTTATTTCTATGATTTATCATTATTATTTATTGTTATAAGTATTGTTATTTGTTTAATATTATTGTTATTATTATTTATTGAGTTAATTGATTATTTTCTTTAAATTGTTAAAAAGAAAATTTGATTTATTTGTCCGAGATTAAATTCAACCCTTTTTTTTATATATAAAAAAAAGAACAAAAACAAATACGCGATCCAACGTCGAGTAATTTTCACAAAAGTTAGCACCATTTTCATATCCATTTCTCCGTCATTTTAAAAACTCTCAAATCATTCCATCTGTTTAGATTCAAACGTAAATATTAAAACCTCGATCCAACGTCGAACGCCTTTTCCCTAATCAAATCCAAAATACCTAATTATACTTAAACACTATTTCAAAAAAATGGTGAAAAGGGAGATGGTCTCGAGCCTTCGATTTCTCTCCTTAATTACTTGGATACGAGTAGCCTTACTCGGTCATTCGAGCAATTGTCATCTATTAAAAACTTCTACCCCCGCCACATCCAAACTCTTTTCATAATCAAATTTAAGTCAAACTCATTTTCGTAAGAAACTTGGACGAAAAAGGAGGTGGTATGGAGCCTTCCATTCCCTTCCCCGAGTACTTGGATACGAGTAGCCTTACTCGGTCATTCGAGTATTTGTCGTCCGTCCAAAATACATTAAGCTTATTTAAATCCTTTTGCAATTAAGGATGAAAAGGGAGATGGTCTAGAGCCTTCTATTCCTCTTCTTGAGTACTTGGATACGAGTAGCCTTACTTGGTCATTCGAGTAATCATCATCCAAACAAAACACTCAAACCAATCAAACTTGTTTTCCGTCCTTGTGCGACCACGAAAATATTTGCAGAAAAGAGTATGCAACATCCATTTTGATGCGAAACAAACAAAGACTTCATCCTCCCAGAGCGAGCAACAAGTAAAGATTTAATCGCTCAAATGTGATCCAAGCATAACTCTCTTTAAAAGTAATCCACCAAGTAGTTCTCTTTGGGCAGAACTACGTTTGCCTTGAGTTCTTCATAGCACCTGGAGATACGTAGGAGCAGGATTGAGAAATCTTGTCAGGCACATTAATATTAAAAACCCTAAGTCTCTCATTTATCTCCTTATTTTTCTCACTCAGTAAGTAGAAGATGACATTTAACATTAGCTAACACTCTATCACTAATTTAACTAAGTGGTTCCCGTTGAGTACAACGGATATGAGGGGTGCTAATACCTTCCCCTTGCGTAACCGACTCCCGAACCCGAATTTGGTTATGACGACCATTTTCTGTAGATGGTTGATTGGCTGCATTTTGTGTTAAAACACTAACTGTACTCTGATGTCTTGACTGATGTCATGACATATTTGAGTAGCTTGCTGCAGGATTAGCTAATACAGGATTTACTGAATGTCAAACTGGATGTTATGACATTCATCCATGACAGCAGATACTGGACAATAGAATAGTTGGTTTTTCTGCTATAGTTCAGTATTCATTTCAGTCTGTTTATCAGGTGAATAACAGACCTGGCATAGGACCTATTGTGTAAATGTCAAACTGAATGTTATGACATTTATCTCTGACAGCTGATATTGAAGTATAGACTGGTTGGTCTCTCTGTTAGAGTTCAGCATTTAGTACAGTCTGTTTTTCAGGAGAATAACAGACCTAGCATATGGTTTATGTTCTGGACGTCAAACTGAATGTTATGACATTCATTCCTGACAGCATATGCTAAATTGTAGGATGGTTAGTTTTTCTGTTTCAGTATTTTTCTCAGGCTATTTTTCAGGAATCCAACAGCTGAGCTAAAATCCAGGAAACTAACAACTGAGCTACATTTAATGAACCTAACAAATAGCATATTTGTTAGCACCATAATATGTGGAAATTAGGTTAACTTGCTTAACCTTAATTTTAGGGAATACAAGTACAAGGCCCAAGTGCTGCAATATAAAAGGATGGCAATCCTACTTTCAGCAACTCAGGGGTTTTAAGCGTGAAGCATTCATTGTACCATTTTTCTTCACTGCTGTATTTTATGTGTGTTTTGTATTAGGTGTAACTTGTGAGCCAAGCAATTATCACCTAGATGATTGCATTGGACTAGGGTGTTCATTGAGTTGTAAGTGTTGTGTCACTCTAAGCTTGTAAGCGTGAGTGTTGTGCTTCTTGATTAAAGTTGTTAAGCACAATCAAGAGTTGTTTGAAGTATAAACTTCACCATTTAACTTTAAACGAATTAAAGGTTGTAATCACTGAGGTGATTGAGGGGGAGTGAGTAGGAACTCTGGTCTTAGTTTAAGATTGAAATTGCATTAGGTAGGTATTAAGTGATAGGATTAAACAGGTGGTTTAAGGCCTGAATTTATACTGCTAATAGTGGATTTCCTCCCTGGCTTGGTAGCCCCCAGATGTAGGTGTGTGTGACACCGAACTGGGTAAACAATTACTTGTGTTATTTACTGCACTTTACTTTTAAGTTCTGCATAATTCTTGTCTGCGCAGAATTGGATGTCATAACATCCCGTGTGACATCGAAAGTCTGTTAACTAGAATTTCATTTTCTTTTTATTGTTTTTTCGTGGGTTTTATTGATATTTTCCCTTTCCTTCGTTGGAATAAATAAAGTTCGGTAGCGACTCTGTTCAAACATCTTTTCCGTGAGCGTGCGAGCGTCTCACGAAGGATCGCGTTTTTCGAGATGCGACAGCTGGCGACTCTGCTGGGGAATGAGAGCTCCAAGATAGAGAGAGCCAGGCCTAGCTTAGTTTTATTTGTGTTTAGTGTTAGCTTTGTTTGATTTATTTTTCTATCTTTTTTTGTTGATATCTCATTGTATTATTATTTGTGATTTGTTTATTGGTTCTCATTGGCATTTGTGGGGATCTCTGATTATTCGTACTTTGTGAGATAGGCTCTCTACCCGAGTCTGAGAAAAAACATAGGATTAAGATGGTGGTTGTGTAGTATTGGCCTACGAGGAGCCTTCCTCATTGGGACAATACGAAGACCCCGCCTAGAGTAGATTCTCATGGAGATGTTATTGTCCGACGAGGCTTCGTCATGGCGATAACGTTTTCATGTGGAATTAGTGACTCTAGGGACCTTTTTTTAGAACCTTGGAATCAATGGTTGTGTAGTATTGGCCCACGAGGAGCCTTCCTCATTGGGTCAATACGAAGACCTCACCTAGAAGAGATCATTTTGAGGGTATTATTGTCCGACGAGCCTTCGTCACGACACTAATATTCTCAAGAAGGATCCATGACTCTAGGAACCTATCAACCATAGAGCCTACCCATGGAGTGCCTATAATCAGAGATACCAGTTTTTTCCTGTTACTCTTCCCAACCCGAGTTTGATGTTACCTGTAACTTTAAAACCATGCATGTTCATCACATAATCAAAACATAACATTTTCATTTTGTTTATAGGGAACTAGAGGATCAGTGTTATAAGCATTTAGAGAGTATGGGATCGAACAAAAGGAGCACGTACTCATATAAGTTCAAAGATCCTAAATTAGACGTTCTACAAGAATTGGTTTCTCAGCTCCATCCAGTCTACAAGATCAACTTTGGGAAGGATTATGGCAATCTGCTCAGTCTCTTGAACAAGGAAGCAGACCCACTGGTACTTTTGACCTTAGCCCAGTTCTATGATTCTCCAATGAGATGTTTCACCTTCCAGGATTTTCAAATAGCACCTATGTTGGAGGAATTTGAACATCTTGTTGGTATTCCCATAAAAAAAACTGCCATTTATAGGTGTCGAAGGGACCTTGGAACATGAAGTTATAGTCGATGCCCTTCACATGCATAAGAAGGAGGTTACTGCGAACCTAATAGTGAAAGGAAATACCAAAGGGTTTCCACTTAATTTTCTTATAGAGAGAGCTTGCACTCTGTTGGAGGCCCAAAGTTGGGAGGCTTGCTACGCTACTATTGCCTTGGCTATTTATGGAATCGTTTTGTTCCCAAACTTTGACGATTTTGTAGACATGACTGCCATTTGTATCTTCCTCACGAAGAATCCAGTGCCTACCCTTCTTGCTGATGTGTTCTATTATCTAACTTGGAGAAGTGCAAAGAAGGGAGGAATGGTTGCTTGTTGTGCCCCTCTATTGTACACATGGTTGCAGACCCATCTTCCAAATAGGGGTCCCTTTGTGGATCAGAAGGATGCTAGTTGGCCCCAGAGGTTGGGATCACTCCGATACAGCGATATTTCCTAGTACTCTAGGGAGTATGATGGTACAGAAATCATATCCAGTTGTGGGGACTTCCCCAACATACCACTCATTGGTACTCGAGGTTGTATTAATGCTAATCCAGTCTTATCCATGAGACAACTTGGGTACCCAATGGAGGGACCTCCTGAGGAGAAGTTTTTGGAAGCCTTTTTGTTGCATGACTTAGGAGTTGAGAATCCGACTTTGTTTGCAAGGATCAAGAGGGCATGGGAAAAGGTCAACATGAAAGGTAAAGTTGACCTAGGAAAGAAGAATTGTATCACCAAAGAGCCATACTTTCAATGGATAAAAGAAAGAGTAAGATCAATCAAGATGCCTTTCAAAATAGAGACGTCTGGTCCTCTTCCCGAGCCTAAACCTACTCATGTCCCAATTGAGGAAGCAGAAGGACTCCGAGCTTCTTTAGAGAAACTTACAAAGGAAAATGAAGAGTTGTTGAAGAACCTACACCTGATTACTAATGAAAAGAATGAGTTTAAATGGAAACTCGAGAGGAATAAAGTGCAGCTTCAGGTAAATGTGGAAAAGGTGGATAAGGAAGAGTATAAGAGAAAAAGAGTCAAGCATGGTTTAGATCAGGCTGACAGCTGCTTGAATACCGTCAAAAGCCAACTGAAAAAGGCTGAAAGAGATTGTCGGGAAAAAGAGAAATGGTGGAAGCTCGCCACAAAACAAAAGAATGAGATAAGAGAAACGCTTGAGGCTGAGATATCCAACCTCAGTGTTTCACTCTGTGAATCAAAAGAAAGGGAAGAACGAGAACGCCGCAGTAAAGAGAGTGCTCTGGCTGCTACTCAAGTTACACCTGAAATATGGAAAGGAAAGTGCCAGGAGGTTGAAAATGCTAATGAGTGGGAACGATACTGGAGAGGTCGGCATGACTCTTTGCTACGAGAAGGTGAAGATTGGATGAACGCAAGGGAAAATGTGAATGCTAGTTTGGCAGCCTGCAAGGAAACCATCCAGTTTTTACATGAACAAAGAAATGAGTATCGAGACAAGTTTGCCAGTTTGATAGACTTCTGTAATGACATGGCTAAAAATGTGCCTTTGATGCTAAGATGTGCTTTGGAAGACATAGACAATGACAACATCCCTCATTCAGTGACTGAATTTTTTTATCTTTGTGAAGACATGATGAAAAGGTTCAAAGGAGAGTTGGAAGATCTCAACAAACAGAAGCCTGCAGTTTGACCTTTTTTTATGTTGCACTTTCCTTTATGTTTGAAAGAATATTTTGTACTCAATCCTTGTACTCTATTTTGAATTGAATGAATGAAGGATTTTGAGTTTCTTTTGTACAAAAAGTTTGGTTTCATTCTTGTTTTATTCCCCGTGATCTCTTTGAATGCTTGCTAAGTTACAAGAAATCTAACACGGTTCCCTGAAAATAAAATTGAACATAAGCATAAAAGACATTTTAAAATCCACGTGCATTAACATATGCATCATACATTTCATTTCTCAAAATAAAAACTCATTCCATTTTTCCTCGTCTCCAGTAGTTCAAGCTGATTCCTCAACGTGCATACGCTACTCGCTCCAACACAAGAAGAATCATGGATGTAGTTAGAGAAGAACAAGCTGCCTTCAGAGAGGAGATGGACTCTATCAAAAGAAAGATCGAGCAGATCTTTGAGGCTATACAAGATCTGGCTAGAAGGGAAGAAGAGGCTCGTGTTGCCGCTGCTGCAAGGAACGATGCTCTAGTTCAAGGGGTTGCTCTTCAGTCAGGACCTTCAGTTCCTATTCTGAATCCCGTTATCTACGGTCTTCCTCCAGGCTTTGTTCCACCTCCTGAAAGAAATCATGTGCCTCCACCTGCGCATACTTCTGGAGTAGCTGATGGAGTCGCTGTGCAAGGACCTCCGATAGTCAATCAAGTGGTCATTCCCCGTACTGATGAGGAGCTCCAGGACGAGTTTGAAATGCAGAATTACAATGGAGCTACTCCAGTGGTCATTCCTACTGCTGCCCAAGATTCTGAGGCTATCTTGATGTGCCGTGCTCTGGCCGAAAAGCTAAGAATCTAGGAAGGACATAACTCAACCCGATTGAGTGCCTTAGAGATGTGTCTGGTCTCAGACGTGGTGATTCCTCCAAATTCAAAGCGCCGGAATTTGAAAAATACAAAGGACTCACATGTCCTAACATACATTTGAAAATGTATTGTAGAAAAATGGCTGCCTATGCCAGAGATGATAAGCTCATGATCCATTGCTTTTAGGACAGTCTAACTGGGGCATCTTTGGACTGGTACATGCAGTTGGAATGTAGCAACATCCACACTTGGGATGAGTTGGCTGAAGCATTCGCAAAGCAATACAAATATAATACTGACATGGCACCAAACCGTACTCAGCTTCAGAGTATGGCCCAGAAAGAAAATGAATCTTTTAAAGAGTATGCACAACGCTGGAGAGAATTGGCTGTAAGGGTGCACCCGACGTTGGTTGATCGTGAATTGATTGACATTTTCATGGGAACCTTGCAGGGCCAATATTACGAAAGATTGATCAATAGTGTGTCCACGGGATTTTCTGACATGGTGATCGTGGGAGAAAGAGTAGAAGAAGGACTGAAGAGTGGTAAAATCCAGGGAGGTTCCAGCAGTCAACCAATCTTGAAGAAGCCTTTCAACGGATTCAAGAGGAAGGAGGGCGAGACTAGCGCCATTTCTTCTCAAAGGGGGAGGGTACCACCCAGGGCTCCTACTTCTGTGCCTTATTATCAGTACCCTTACGTAGCGGCTGCTCAATATCCAACCATGCCTTACCGTCCAATTGCTCTTGTTCCTATTCCAACTCTGGTACCTCACTATTAAGTTCCAGTTCCTCAATATCAAGCTCCACAACCTCAGTTCCAGGCTCCTCCACCTCAACATCAGCAGAGAAATCAACAAAATAATCAACCACGTCCAGTTCAGTAGCAACGACCAAATCAACAGAGGCCATATCAACAGTACAATGATGTGAATACCACTCCTATCCCAATGACTTACACTCAATTGCTACTGTATCTGATTCAGAATGGGACAGTCGTGCCAAGGGCATTACCTCCAATGCTGAAGCCGTATAAGCCTTGGTATGATGAGAATGCTAGATGTGCCTTTCATGCTAATTCAGAGGGTCATACAACAGAGAATTGCAAGGTGTTCAAGCTTCGGGTCCAAGAGCTAATAGATCATAAAATATTGTCTTTTGCTGATGTTCCAAACGTGGGGAACAATCCTTTACCTAAACATGATGGTTCAGGTGTCAATGCTATAGATAGTTCAACTGATGATGGATTGATAAAGGATGTGTTCAAGTTGAAGACTCTTTTAACAATGGTCCATGCTAGATTGATGGAGGCAGAATTGATGAATGGAGTACATGATAATTGTGTGGTGTGTTCATCCAACCCTAATCAGTGTGGTGAATTCAAAATTTGTCTTCAACGTTTGATGGATCAGCGGGTTATTCAGTTCACTAGAGTAAAGATTGATGAGGATGTTGCTGTGATTGTGCCTATATTTGATCAAGAGAGGCTTCCCAAGCCTTTTGTGGTCCCTTATCAGAGAAATGTTGACCTAGAGCCAGTGAAGAAGATTGAGCCCAAGGTTATCTATGTTCCCGCTCCATTCTCATTTGATAGTACCAAAGCAGTGCCTTGGAACTATGAGCCTGTAGTTTATGAGGGTAACAAACCAGAAATCTTGAAAGAGCCAGACATGACTAACATCGCTGAAGCTAGTGGTGTGACTCGAAGTGGAAGGGTTTTCGCTCCTGAAGTGATCCCAAACAAATAAATTGCACCAACAGTTGAACCAACAAAGGGGAAAGAGGTAAATCCTCCAGAAGAAGGAGAAGGCTCATCTAAGAAAGCAGTGACTGCTGAAGAGGATAGAGAATTCTTGAAGATTATCAAGAAGAGTGATTACAAGGTCGTAGATCAGCTCAACCATACTCCTTCAAAAATCTCCATTCTTTCTCTACTTATGAGTTCTGAGGCTCATAGGACTGCTCTATTAAAGTTCTTGAACGAGGCTTATGTGGCAGAAGACATCAGTGTTATTCAGTTTGATAATGTGGTTGCTAATCTCAATGCTAGTAGTTGCTTGATGTTCACTGATGATGATTTACCCCCTAATGGGCGAGAACATAATATGGCGCTTCATATCTCCATTCAGTGTACAGATGTCACCTTGGCTCGAGTACTGGTAGATACAGGTTCATCCTTGAACGTGTTACCTAAGACTACCCTGGCACAATTGAATATTGAAGGGGTGCAGATGAGACCCAGTGCTTTGATAGTAAAAGCTTTTGATGGGTCGACGCAAACAGATATTGGGGAGATTGACCTCCCAATCCTGATTGGCCCTCAAACTTTCCATATTACCTTCCAGGTAATGGATATTATGCCTGCCTATAGCTGTCTGTTAGGTAGACCTTGGATCCATGCTGCTGGAGCTGTCACCTCGACACTTCACCAGAAGCTGAAGTTTGTTACTTCTGGTAAGCTGGTATCAGTATCCGGAGAGGAAGATATTTTCGTCAGTCATTTGACTTCTTTCAGATGCATTGAAGTAGGTGAAGACATTGTTGAAACTCCTCTAGGAGCCCTTGAAGTGGTCAATGTGGTCCAGACTAAGCCGAGACTTCTTGAAGAACCCAAGGGGGTCATGACCTCGTTGAAGAGTGTGAAAGCTGCAATTGAAGTTGGTTGCCCTGGAAGTTGGGGCACAATGATTGAATTTCCAGAGAAGAAAGACAAGTATGGATTAGGATATCAACCGTCTTTTGAACTTTTCAAAGATCAGAAGATACATCAGGGGAAGGTTCCTAGCATCCAGGAAATATTCTCCAAAGCTGGTTTCCGAAGTGATGATCAAGTAAATGCTCTTGAAGATGAAGATCCAGATTTGTCCAAGATGGTGTTTCGTGGTCCTCCGGATGCCGCTCTCACTAACTGGAGGGCAACAGATGTTCCGGATATAGTTTCTTTTTCAAAGTAATTTACTGTTTTCTAAAAACATCCAATGCCACGCCCAAGGCATATGGATAGCTTTGTAGGGCCCATTTTATGTTAATATTTAAGCCTTATCATCAATACAAAGCACATTTTTTGAGATCCCTGTCTTTCATTTTTTTTAATTTTTGTTACAAACAAATAAACAACAAAATTAAAAAATGGAAATTTTGATTTCACATCACTTTCATTTTTCAAAATCTTCCGCTAAAAAGAAAAATCATTTCCATGCAGATCATTAATAACTGGATCCATTGAACACGACAATGCTATAATTCCCTATGACTTCGAACTTTCGATTAACCAAGCTGAAGAGGATGGTAAGGAAGACTGTGAACTCCCAGAAGAGTTGACCAGACTTTTGAAACAAGAGGAAAAGATGATTCAGCCTCATCAGGAACCAGTGGATGTGATCAATCTGGGGACTGAGGAGGATAGAAAGGAAGTCAAGGTCGGAACTTCGTTGAAAAAAAATGTGAAGGAGGAACTAGTCAAGCTACTACATGAATATGTGGATGTGTTTGCTTGGTCATATCAAGATATGCCAGGACTCGACACCGACATAGTTATGCATAAGCTGCCGTTGAAGCCGGAATGCCCGCCCATCAAGTAGAAGTTGAGAAGAACTCGACCAGACATGGCTGTCAAGATCAGAGAAGAGGTCAAGAAGAAGTTTGATGCAGGTTTTCTAGCTGTTGCAACTTACCTGCAGTGGATTGCTAATATTGTGCCAGTTCCGAAGAAAGATGGAAAAGTTCGAATGTGTGTAGACTACAGAGACCTGAATAGAGCTAGTCCCAAAGATGATTTTCCTTTACCTCACATTGATGTATTGGTAGATAACACAGCTCAGTTCTCTGTATTCTCCTTCATGGACGGATTCTCAGGATATAATCAGATTAAAATGTCTCCCGAAGATATGGAGAAAACAACTTTCATTACACCATGGGGCACTTTCTGTTATAAGGTAATGCCTTTCGGCCTGAAAAATGCTAGGGCAACCTATCAAAGAGCCATGGTGACTCTTTTCCATGATATGATACATAAGGAGATTGAAGTCTACGTGGATGACATGATTGCCAAGTCTCAGACAAAAGAGGAGCGTGTTATTCATCTGAAGAAGTTGTTTGTAAGATTGAGGAAATACAGACTGCGCTTAAACCCTGCTAAATGCACTTTTGGAGTCAGATCTGGAAAGCTTCTAGGATTCATTGTGAGCTAGAGAGGCATAGAAGTTGATCCTGACAAAGTCAAAGCTATTCAAGAGATGCCAGCACCTCAGACAGAGAAGCAAGTCTGTGGTTTCTTGGGAAGATTGAACTATATTTCTAGATTCATCTCGCATTTGACAGCCACTTGCGAGCCAATATTCAAGTTGTTAAGAAAAGATGAAGTCGTTAGGTGGAATGATGATTTCCAGAGGGCATTCGATAAAATCAAACAATATCTGCAAGAACCACCAATCTTAGTGCCACCGGTTCCAGGAAGGCCTCTCATTATATATTTGACAGTACTCGATGAATCCATGGGATGTGTACTAAGGCAACACGATGAGACGGGTAGAAAAGAGCATGCTATCTACTACCTGAGCAAGAAGTTTACAGAATGTGAAATCAGGTACTCCATGCTAGAAAAGACTTGTTGTGCATTAGCATGGGTTGCTCGTCGTCTGAGACAGTATATGATTTGTCATACAACAATGTTAATATCCAAGATGGATTCCATCAAGTACATCTTTGAGAAACCTGGATTAACTGGCAGAATCGCTCGCTGGCAAATGTTGTTATCAGAATATGACATTCAGTATGTAACTCAGAAGGCCATTAAGGGTAGTGTGTTATCAGAGTACCTTACGCACCAGCCAGTGGAGGACTATCAATCGATACGACTCGACTTCCTAGATGAAGACGTCATGTACATAAGAGACTATGAGATTCCAGGCCCGGAAGAAGGACCCGAACCAGGATCGCGGTGGACGCTCGTGTTCGATGGTGCCTCAAATGCATTGGGTAACAGAATTGGGGCTGTTATAACTTCTCCAAAGGATTTTCATCTTCCCTTCACGGTAAGGTTATGTTTCAAATGCACCAATAACATGGCGGAGTATGAAGCATGTATCTTGGGAATCGAAGCAGCTATCGACCTAAGATTCAAGATTCTTGAGGTGTATGGAGACTCGACACTTGTCATCTATCAAATAAAAGGAGATTGGGAGACCCGCCATCCCAATTTGATCCCATACCGAGAGCATGTCATGAAGTTAATCCCCTACTTTGATGAGATTAATTTCCATCATATTCCTAGGGAGGAGAATCAGCTAGCCGATGCCTTGGCTACTCTGTCATCTATGTTCAAGGTCAAGTGGGCTAACGAATCACCTGCTATTACAATTCAACGTCTAGACGAGCCAGCACATTGCTTGGCAGTTGAAGCAGAAACAGATGGCAAGCCTTGGTTTTATGACATCAAACGATATCTTGAGAAGCACGAGTATCCAAATGATGTATCCATCACAGACAAAAAGACCTTAAGAAAGTTATCAGCCAATTTCTTCCTAAGTGGTGGTGTTCTATACAAAATAAACTTTGATTTAGTTCTGCTCAGATGCGTGGATAGACACGAAGCCGACCTACTCATCAAAGAAATCCATGAAGGTTCTTTCGGCATTCATGCAAACGGACATGCAATGGCGAAGAAAATCCTTAGAGCTGGTTACTATTGGTTAACAATGGAAACAAATTGTTACCACTATGCCAGGAAATGCCACAAATGCCAAATTTATGCTGACAAGGTGCATGTACCACCTACTCCTCTGAATGTTTTATCAGCTCCATGGACATTCTCAATGTGGGGCATAAACATGATTGGTATGATTGAGCCTAAAGCTGCAAATGGACATCGGTTCATTCTGGTTGCCATTGACTACTTCACTAAGTGGGTAGAAGAAACTTCTTATGCCAATGTGACAAAGCAGGTCATCACTCGGTTTATCAAGAAAGAGATAATTTGTCGCTACGGAACTCCTAGCAAGATTATCACTGATAATGGATCAAATTTGAATAATAAGATGATGAAGGAGTTGTGCGATAATTTCAAGATTGAACATCATAACTCGTCACCTTATAGGCCAAAGATGAACGGAGCTGTAGAGGCAGCTAACAAGAATATCAAGAAGATCATTCAGAAGATGGTGAAAACTTATAAAGATTGGCACGAGATGCTACCCTTTGCTTTGCACGGATATCGAACAGCTGTTCGCACTTCAATAGGGGCAACCCCTTTCTCACTAGTCTATGGCATGAAGGTTGTGCTACCGATAGAAGTTGAGATCCCCTCGTTGAGAGTCTTGATGGAGACAGAATTAGAAGAAGCAGAATGGATTCAAACCAGATTTGACCAGCTTAATCTAATCGAAGAAAAGAGGATGACAGCGTTGTGTCATGGTCAGTTATATCAGAGGAGGCTCAAGCGGGCATTTGACAAGAAGGTTCGACCTCGAGAGTTTAATGTAGGTGAACTAGTTTTGAAAAAGATAATCTCCCTCCAGAAGGATTCACGTGGCAAGTGGATTCCAAACTATGAAGGACCATTTGTGGTAAAGAAAGCTTTCTCTGGTGGAGCTTTAGTTCTCACGAACATGGACGGAGAAGAGTTGACACACCCTGTCAATTCTGATGTAGTCAGAAAGTATTATGCCTAAGAAAAAGAGATGGATAATAAAAGCTCGCTAAGTTGAAAACCCGAAAGGGCGACTTAGGCAAAAAAATGAGCATCCCGGTGAGTTGAAAACCCTAAAGGGCGGCTCAGGCAAAAATTAGGGATAAACAAAAAATTAAGCCCGGTAAGTCGAAAACCCGAAAGGGCGACTTAAGCAAAAAAGGGTAAAATCTCCCAGTGAACTGAAACTCTTAAGGAGCAGTTCGCGCAAAAGTTAGAGAATATCCAAAAGCATAATACTGAAGCGACATAAGTCAACACTGCAACAAAGCTCAGATGGAAGAAAAATAGTCCAATTACCATCTCCAGAAGCAAAGTAATGAGGACTAGAGGACATAGGGGAAAGTAGCAAAGTTGTATTTCGTTGGAAAACCAGTTAAATTTTTGTTGCCATTTACTTTCTTTCTTTCTCTGTAATCTCCTCTTATAGGGGTTTACATCTTCATGAATGCCATGTATGAGTTATTCTTCTCATCAAATAAAATTGTTCAGTTGGACGTTGCTTTACCAATTATTTCTGTTTTTCTGCTTAATGTCGCTTTTTATTTTTGATAAGATAAAAACATTAAAATAGTGGAAACGACAAAGACTTTGAAAACTTTAATTTGTTTTGATTTTGAAAGTATAAAAGGAATTCTTGTTGGTTTACAATAATGCATCTGGTTCACAAGACGTGGGACATTTCCTAGGTCATTGTAATCTAAAGTAAGTTTGAAATGGATTTTCTTCCAGAAGCAAGAAGTCCTCATTGAAGCCCGCTTGGCGGAAAAGAAGAAATCAGAATTTTTTTTGCAACAAAAAAATCATCTTCATGGTGACAAAACTATCCAAGACAAGGCGTTGGGGAATCCGAGCTTGATACCCATAAAATGCATAAACTAGTATATTCATGCATTCACATTCATTTTGCATATCATGTACAAAAACAGATCATGCATAAACCTCAGCCGAATTCAACAACCTCTCAAGAAAGTTCAGTGTAATCCTCAGCAGACCAAGAGGTGTTCTCAAGAGTAGAGCAGTTATCTTCTCCAGTACTATAGTACTTTCAGAGGTCAATCATTTTTAAGTGATTATTCTCAAGGCGAGTTTATTCCCCAACAAGGTGATTGATGTTCTCCCATTGGAAATCTGGCATCAACAGAATTTCTGCTTGGTTTCCCCAGTAGATATCTCCCCACAAAATTTATCCAACATTGTATTTTCTCCAGCAAAACTTCATGAACTCCCCAAGCGAGTTTCATAGCAGCAGGATTCCTTGAGAAAGGTATTCCCCAACAACATTATCTTCAGCAAGTCTCTTTGAAGTAGTCGACTAAGATGGACATATCTTCGCAAATTAGCAATCTCACCAGTGAGTCTAATGGACGAGAGTTCCATGAATAAACAAGCTTTACTGATTGTTCCTCAGTATATCTCCAGCGAGTCTCCTATGTGTTTATTTCCCAGAGAGTCTCTTGTATTCCCCAATAGGTTTCTTCAATCAATACTCGGAAGAGTTAGTGTTCCATGTTGATCTACTATGCAATGGAGCATTAGATTGGACCTGTCAGTTCGATAATTGAGAGTAAGGTTAATCCTTTTGAATATCATTAACTTTTCATCCCCAACAAGTCTCTGGGATCTTCTCATTCCCCAAAAGAGTCTTCTGTCAGCCAAGAGCAGCTGAACATGCGGTTATTCCCCAAAGGAAGTATTTTGTTTATTTCCCAGCAATTTGCATCAACCAAGAGCAATTGAATGCATTAGTTTTGCCAAGAGTAGCTGAATACTATTTTATTTTCTAGCATTTTGCTTTAACCAAGAGCGGTTGAATGCAATAGTTTCAGCCAAGAGTAGTTGAATATTATTTTATTTTCCATATGTTTTGCTTCAGCCAAGAGTAGCTGAATATTATTTTATTTTCCATCAGTTTTGCTTCAGCCAAGAGCAGTTGAATGCGTTAGTTTCAGTCAAGAGCAGCTGAACAATATTTTATTTTACAGTTTTGCTTCAACCAAGAGCAGTTGAATGCAGTGGTTTCGGTTAAGAGCAATTGAACACCAATTTATTTTGTTTTGTTTTGCTTCAACCAAGAGTAGTTGAATGCAACAGTTCCAGCCAAGAGTTGCTGAATACGATATCTTTAGCTAAGAGCAACTGAATATGATCATTTATTTCCCCATGAGTGTCTGCCTTCAACAATGAACGTCTGAAGACCGATCGAGCATGTTACTTTGTAACAAATCCATCCCAGAGATCTATCGTCGGTCAAGAGCAGTTGAACTTGAGTCTTTGAACCCCTGTCATTTGCATAGCATATGAGAAATCAAGAGCATTTCTCATTACATTTTCATTCATGATTAAGAAATCAAGAGAATTTCTTAACTCGTACATAGTTTATTTACATTCATGCGTAAGGAATCAAGAGTATTTCTTAATTCATATGCATATCATCTAAGAAATCAAGAGCATTTCTCAATTCATTTACATTCATGATTAAGGAATCAAGAGCATTTCTCAATTCATTTACATTCATGATTAAGGAATCAAGAGCATTTCTTAACTCATACATAGTTCATTTACATTCATGATAAGAAATCAAGAGTATTTCTTAACTCAACCTGCATATCATCTAAGAAATCAAGAGTATTTCTTAGTTCACTTGCATTCATGATTAAGAAATCAAGAGTATTTCTTAACTCATACCTTTCATATTTAAGAAGTCAAGAGTACTTCTTAACCTACATATCATTAAGAAATCGAGAGCATTTCTTAATTCATTTGCATTTCATTCAATCATATGATGATTAAGAGATCAAAAGTATTTCTTAATTCATTCATCTCTAAGGAGGCGAGAGTACTTCTTAGCATCCATATCAGTTGTCATTCATATGGTTGAGAAATCAAGAGTATTTCTCAATTCATTCGCATTCCATCCTTAAACTTCACCATAAAATCATCTTCATCTTCACATAACTCATAACCTTGACCATAACACCATAAACATAAAACAACAGTATCATGAAACTCCTTCTCTAAAACTCTTAAACTCACACTTCAACAAACATTGAAACCACCCTCCAACAACACCTATCACCTTCGACCTCCATCTTATTCCTCACATAAAACCACTGTGAAACTCCAACGTCTTCTGTCGGAGAACTAGCTGCTACAGCTCCGCATCACCGCCGCAATACTTCCCGCCGCCGTTTGGTTTGTATTTTGTTTTAACTTTATTGATTTCATGTTTGGATAGTATTTGTTCATGTGTTGCTTTGTTGCTGTTGATGTTTTTGTTTTAAGTTTTTTTATGAAAAAGAAGAAGATGGTGGCATAAAGCGCATGTTTTGGAAGGAGAAAAATGAACTTTTTTTCTTTTTTCTGTTTGCTTTCACACAAGTTGAGAGAGGAGGAGTTTTGTTCCCTAATAGAAGATTAGTTATTTGTTGAATTTTGAAAAAGTCAAATTTTTCCTCTCTCCTTGCATTAATCCCACAGTCTTTTTTTTTTGCTTTTATTTCTTTTTCTTCTTTACGTTTTGTTTTAATGTTCTCATTGATTATCATTATTATTAATTATTATTATTACTATTTTTATTGTTTTTACTATTATTATTTATTGATTATTATTATCATTATTATTAATTATTATTATTATTATCATTACTATTTATATTATTATTATTATTTATTGATTATTATTATCATTATTATTATTATATTAACTTTATTACTATTATTACTATTATTATTATTATTATTATTATTATTATTAATTTTATTGAAGGAATATTGTGGTGTTTAATTTTAGTATTTTAAATGATTCTAACATTTGTGTTTGTGTTGGTTTAGAGGTACATTTTCTCCTTGTTTTCAATTTGTTTTTAAATATATGTTGTTTGTTTTATGTTTTTTATTATTATTATTATTATTATTATTATTATTATTATTATTATTTTGATAGTTAACGTATTAAAAAAAAAGGCACCATCCCTATGTTTTTTTCTTCTTCTTGTTTTATTTACATTTATATTTATTATTAATATTATTATTATTATCATTTATTATTATTATTATTAATTATTAACATTATCATTATCATTATCATATTTATTATCATTCGTATTAGTACTATTATTGATCTTTTATTTTGTTTATTATTATTTTTAAATTTTATTATTGAATATTATTGTTATTATTAATTATTAGTTTATTATTTTCATTTATAATTATTATTGTTATTATTGATTATTAATAATTACTATTATTGTTACTATTATTTATTTTTATGATTTATCATTATTATTTGTTTAATATTATTGTTATTATTATTTATTGAGTTAATTGATTATTTTCTTTAAATTGTTAAAAAGAAAATTTGATTTATTTGTCCGAGATTAAATTCAACCTTTTTTTTATATATAAAAAAAGAACAAAAACAAATACGCGATCCAACGTCGAGTAATTTTCACAAAAGTTAGAACCATTTTCATATCCATTTCTCCGTCATTTTAAAAACTCTCAAATCATTCCATCTATTTAGATTCAAACGTAAATATTAAAACCTCGATCCAACGTCGAACGTCTTTTCCCTAATCAAATCCAAAATACCTAATTATACTCAAACACTATTTCAAAAAAAGGGTGAAAAGGGAGATGGTCTCGAGCCTTCGATTTCTCTCCTTAATTACTTGGATACGAGTAGCCTTACTCGGTCATTCGAGCAATTGTCATCTATTAAAAACTTCTACCTCCGCCACATCCAAACTCTTTTCATAATCAAATTTAAGTCAAACTCATTTTCGTAAGAAACTTGGACGAAAAAGGAGGTGGTATGGAGCCTTCCATTCCCCTCCCCGAGTACTTGGATACGAGTAGCCTTACTCGGTCATTCAAGTATTTGTCGTCCGTCCAAAATACATTAAGCTTATTTAAATCCTTTTGCAATTATGGATGAAAAGGGAGATGATCTAGAGCCTTCTATTCCTCTTCTTGAGTACTTGGATACGAGTAGCCTTACTCGGCCATTCGAGTAATCATCATCCAAACAAAACACTCAAACCAATCAAACTTGTTTTCCGTCCTTGCGCGACCACGAAAATATTTGCAGAAAAGAGTATGCAACATCCATTTTGATGCGAAACAAACAAAGACTTCATCCTCCAAGAGCGAGCAACAAGAAAAGGTTTAATCGCTCAAATATGATCCAAGCATCACTCTCTTTAAAAGTAATCCACCAAGTAGTTCTCTTTGGGAAAAACTACGTTTGCCTTGAGTTCTTCATAGCACCTGGAGATACGTAGGAGCAGGATTGCGAAATCTTGTCAGGCACATTAATATTAAAAACCCTAAGTCTCTCATTTATCTCCTTATTTTTCTCACTCAGTAAGTAGAAGATGACATTTAACATTAGCTAACACTCTATCACTAATTTAACTAAGTGGTTCCCGTTGAGTACAACGGACGTGAGGGGTGCTAATACCTTCCCCTTGCGTAACCGACTCCCGAACCCGAATTTGGTTGTGACGACCATTTTCTTTTTATTATTTTTTCGTGGGTTTTATTGATATTTTCCCTTTCCTTCGTTGGAATAAATAAAGTTCGGTGGCGACTCTGTTCAAACATCTTTTCCGTGAGCGTGCGAGCGTCTCACGAAGGATCGCGTTTTTCGAGATGCGACACAGTGGAATTTAAAATTTCTCCTTTAGTGGTCCTTACGAATGGGCATGATCAGTGATAGAATCGTTACCTCTTGTGGCGATTGTAACCTTTGATGCAGATCTACGGAGCGATCACGAACGTTGAACGATGACAACACCTCTACTCAATCCACACGAACGGATTTCTTCAATCTCAGTGCTAGCTGCTACGAATGAAGGCTTTGAGTGTGTGTGTGTGTGTGTGTGTGTGTGTGTGTGTGAGAGAGAGAGAGAGAGAGAGAGAGAGAGAGAGAGAGAGAGAGAAACGAAATTGCAACTGCACAAATACTTCTACACAAGGGTTCTATTTATAGAACCACTTGTGTGAGCTGCAAGCTAAAAAGCCCACTCAAGTGTATGTGGCCCATATCTTATAATATGCCAAAATCACTTAAGCGCGTGGTACCTTACCATATTTCGTATTCTACTTAAGTACACCATACCTTACGATGTTCTACAATTCACTTAAGTGCACCGTATATTACGGTATTCCTTAGTTACTCTATCTCTCATCAATCTGTCCTTTTGTGTGTGACCCTGTAGGTTTTCGCGGCATTGACAATTATATTAAATCATGTATTTAACATATTAAACAGTGAGCGGTATCTAGCAACACATCACTGCTACCTAAGACACAAAAATGTCATGTGATCTGACAAATCCTTTTGTGATAATACTTATGTGTACAATTACCCTTTTGCCCTTATGTCTATATTGAACACAAGGCATAGACCGTATCATCCTTGTCCAGTTTTATATTAGGCCCATAGACATTTATCCTGTTACGCAGGATGGGCAAATTCCATCTAGGTCACTCATGTCCCTTAGCATGCTTTATAGAGTACCCATCAATTATCTTTATGGTCATCCAGTTACGAACAATGTTTGATCAGCAATAAGGCACTCGACTCTACATCTAGGGTCCATAGTGGTTTCAGGTCGAAGGGTGGTATACACCATTATCACCATATGAATAACTTATGACATTTTTCATAACATTCTATATAGTATTCTCATAGCGGGTCAATCCAGTATAAATATTACTCTTAATATTCATACCTATGTTTAAGACTTGATAACTCCTTATTCATGATCCATGAGATGTGATCATCAGTTTATATACATAATAGTCTTAATGCTTTAATGTTATCCCATTTCACAATAAAGCTCGACTACGGATACTTTAAGAATAATGTCCTTATGTTTAATGTGATCTCATGATTAAGTCACACTTGATACATTAAACGGACTAGCTATTCTAGGGACTTTATTAAACAAACATAATAAAGAAAAAACCTTTTATTATTAATAAATAATTCGATACAAGTACCAAAAGTATTGGCCTCTAGGGCTTACACCAACACACATAACCCTAACTGTTTTAACCACTCTAAATAACTTTATGTCCTTCACTTCCCTCCATTTCCATCCTATTTAAACTCCACCAATCTCACTCATCATGAACCAATAATAATCAAGCAAACATTTTCAAAATTCTGCCAAACTTACTCCAAAACACTCTCACCTTATCTAGAAACCATTATAGTTTCAAATTGAAACTCTAATTAAGCTTGAGCTAATACCTAAACCACATCAACAACAACTCACACAGTACAATCTCAGAAGGAAAATTAAAGAAGAAGAGGAGAAGAAGAAAGAAGCAACAAAGAAGAAGAAATTTGAAGCTTACTGGTGCGTTGACGGAGGTGGAGACGTCAAACTAGCTCTAGTGAGGTTGGTTCATTCTTTATTTTTTGTATTCTTCTTGTTACCACTATGATCCTTTTCCATGTTGATCAATAATCCCTTATCAATTACGTGAGATGATGTTCCATGGTCGTTTAATTTTAATTTGATTGTTTAGGGTTCTTGAATTAATTTGTAAAACAAATGTTTGTGGCTTAGAATTTGGGATTTGTGAGGGCGGATTTGGACTCAGGGGAGAGAAACTAATAGACCGGTTTCTTTGGTTTGTGATTCCGACCGCCCATCGCCAGAGCCATGGCGGAGGTGGCGATGGAAAAATTTGAGATAGATAGATAGATAGATAGATAGATAGAGAGAGAGAGAGAGAGAGAGAGAGAGAGAGAGGTACGCTGGGATAGGAAGACGATGATTCATCATCACATGTTCTTTCTTTTCTATCTTTTTTTTTTTGTTATTATTTAATTTTTTCTTTACTCTTTTCTTTATTTATTAATTCCTCCACCTTGCCACGTCTCAGCGCAACCACCCTTGATTCCTTTGACCTTGGACCATCATCCAATAGACTCAGGCGCGCCACATAGCTTATCCCAAAGTAAACCTTCGACTTGCATTTGACCCCTTTGTCTTGGGCTTGACCTCTTTTCAATTTACAATATCCATTTAAATCCACACCTCCATTCTATCTTATTTCCTTTTCTCTTTTATTTATTTTTGTTTATTTTTTTATAGTTTAATTAATTAATCATTTTAATTAATGTTAATTAATTTGGTTGATTAGTTAAATTGATTTTTAATTAATCCTTTATTAATTGATTGAATTATTTTAATTTGTTTAATTAATATTTAATTGCCATATATTAGATATTCTTTCGTATTAAAGCACGATAATCAATTGAATTAAGTTAGTTCTCCAGTAGAAGAAAAATGATTGATTAGTTGTAGACCTTATCCTTCTCTGATTATTTGGGCACTGTTGTAGAGCTCCATGTGCGAATAATCGTCTTCTATTAATGAATCTTGACTTAATTCTCCACACATTCTTCACAATAATTTATAAGAAAGAGGATTGATTGGGTCTAGACCTTCTCCTTCTCCGAGTATTTGGACACTGTTGTAGAGCTCCCTGTCTAAATACTCGTCTTCAGACTAAAAATAATTTCAACACATCAAACTCTATTTTTGCCTTAGGGCAAACGTGAATAAAATAATTCACAAACGAACATGTTATATTCGTTATATCGCAATACAAACGAACGTTTAAAGCCTCCCAATCACGAGAAAACAAACAACGTTTAACTGCTAGAACACGATCTTAACATCGTTCAATAAAATCAACCAACAAACCATTATTTTCTATCACAAACTACGAAGCTCTGATTTTCTCATTACATCATGAGAATACGTAGGCACAAGATTTCGAAGTATTGGCGAACACATTAATTAAAAACTTATTTTTCACCTTAATAAAAACCTTTATAAAAATCAGATAATAAATAAGTAATCACAACTAACTTCTAGTTAACACCTGTATACACAAAATAATCAAAATGGTTCCCTTTAAGTACAACGGACGTAAGGGATATTAATACCTTCCCCTTGCATAACCAACTCTCGAATCCTCTCTTGGTTGCGACGACCATACCTTTTCCCTTTTCTCCGTGGGGTTTTATCGATATTTTCCCTTTCCTTTGGAATAAATAAAGTTTGGTGACGACTATGTTGTACTTCGAGCGTGCAATGCGCTCGGGTATTTTCCACTGAGCGACAGGTAAAAAATGGCTCCCCATTGAGGAGAAGATAATAGGGGGAACGATAGCACACAAAAACATAAGCAATCAAGTATCACCCAATTCCCTTTGCATTTGTGGTCTCACCTGATTCGCTTCAGGGAGATTATCCAAAAGTGTTTATCAAGAACATTTGGCACCCACCGTAGGGCCTCGGTAAAAGTTTCACAGGCCTCAAAAAAACATCATATACACTGTAATGACATGATGTCTAGATCATCTCCTAGCATGACAGAATCTCGCACTCCACCAGACATGGCACAACTTTTGACAGTTGTGGAGAATCTGCGCGAGCAGAATAAGTCCTTGCAAGAAAGTGTTAACACGCTTCAGCAAACGCAAAGCATTAGGGAGGAGGAAGCAAATAGGAACTTCTGGATCCTCAACCTCTTTCACATAAGCAATTTGGGGCAATCAAGTCCCAGAGAATTTCAAACCACCAACTTTTACACCCTTTTATGGTAAAAGCGATCCGCTGAAGCATATAATTTTAATTAACAATCAAATGGCAATAGTCGGTGCTTTCTAATCTTTAAAGTGCAATATCATGGAAGGGATGTTCAAAGATGTGTACTTACGTTGGTACATGATCCTGCCTCGACTCTCAATCATCGGTTACCAGGATCTAACTAGGAAAATGGTGCAACACTTTTTCGCCAACAAGCATAGAAAGGTGTCCACCACCAGCCTGTTCATAGTCTGATAGGGCCCCTCTGAATCTCTCAGTGAATATATGGCGTGATTTAATGAAGAAACAATAAACGTTTCTCACCCAAATCTAGAAATGTTCGTGGGACACTTCCAGAACATCCTGAAAATCGGCCATTTTAATGAATCTTTGGCGTAAAAGTTGGCCCCCAACATGGATGAAGTAATTAATAGATCATAACTTTATATCAAGGGCGAAGAAAGTAATAAGGAGAAGAGATACAGAGATGCTAAGTAGAATTGACAACCTAGGCATGACGGATCCAGGCCCAGGAAAGATCACCATAAGCACTGGTCGAGGGACAGACTGGTGATAAAGCCTTCCTGAAGACCATACGACAGCTTCGCTGAGAACTTTGCCCCACTCAATTCAAAACGCATAGATATCCTGTGTAAAGTGTACCATTTTAAACTATTACCGGAACCCAGTCGCCCCAAGAGGGACAATGTTGTAATGCAAAAAAACGAGGATGTTTGGTGTGCTTATCATCATCTGAGAGGCCGCCCTACTGAAGATTGTCATCAACTAAAAAGAGAAATCGAGATCCTGATCCAAAGAGGCCGGTTGTTTTTATATGAAATTCTGGTATCAGATATGAGACGTCGAAGGTAATGCCACGGCACTAATATCTGAACAATATAAGCAGGATAAAAGATAAAGAACAATAGTACAAGTGACACAAGAAATTGTTAACCCAGTTTGGTGCAAACTCACCTACGTCTGGGGCTACCAAGCCAGGAAGGAAATCCACTAAACAGAATTAGTTCAAAGACTCTCGGTAAACAACTTCAAGTTATAGTCTTTTCACCTAATCTCTACCCTTGTGACTTCTATCTAAGAACTCTTAGATAAGAGATCCTAATCACTCCCCCTCAATCACAACAGTGATGTAAAAACAAATATTACAAAAAAAGAAGACACTCTTCAAGAACACATACTTGATCCTGCTTAAAAGCTTCAACCAAGTAAACACACACTCATGTTTCAAAGCTTAGAGTGGACAATTTACAACTCAAAAGTCAGCCCAATTCAATCATTAATGAATGAATGAATGGCTCACAATATACACGCTCACACAAGACTAAAACCCTTATTCTCTCTCACTATTTCGTTCGTTATTTCTTGTGTGTTAAAACCAAGTTTTCCATGCCCTTTATATAGAAGCGTTTGAATGGGCTTGGACATCATAAAACCCTAAAACTATTTTCCATTCGTATCTTCTTATGACAGCTGATCATATCTTGTTGGAAAATAAATCAATCTGGTTTTAATTACTGAGTGAATGGCGCGTTCAATCTCAGTGCTAGCTGCTACGAATGAAGGCTTTGAGTGTGTGTGTGTGTGTGTGTGTGTGTGTGTGTGTGTGAGAGAGAGAGAGAGAGAGAGAGAGATAGATAGAGAGAGAGAGAGAGAAACGAAATTGCAACTGCACAAATACTTCTACACAAGGGTTCTATTTATAGAACCACTTGTGTGAGCTGCAAGCTAAAAAGCCCACTCAAGTGTATGTGGCCCATATCTTATAATATGCCAAAATCACTTAAGCGCGTGGTACCTTACCATATTTCGTATTCTACTTAAGTACACCATACCTTACGATGTTCTACAATTCACTTAAGTGCACCGTATATTACGGTATTCCTTAGTTACTCTATCTCTCATCAATCTGTCCTTTTGTGTGTGACCCTGTAGGTTTTCGCGGCATTGGCAATTATATTAAATCATGTATTTAACATATTAAACAGTGAGCGGTATCTAGCAACACATCACTGCTACCTAAGACACAAAAATGTCATGTGATCTGACAAATCCTTTTGTGATAATACTTATGTGTACAATTACCCTTTTGCCCTTATGTCTATATTGAACACAAGGCATAGACCGTATCATCCTTGTCCAGTTTTATATTAGGCCCATAGACATTTATCCTGTTACGCAGGATGGGCAAATTCCATCTAGGTCACTCATGTCCCTTAGCATGCTTTATAGAGTACCCATCAATTATCTTTATGGTCATCCAGTTACGAACAATGTTTGATCAGCAATAAGGCACTCGACTCTACATCTAGGGTCCATAGTGGTTTCAGGTCGAAGGGTGGTATACACCATTATCACCATGAGAATAACTTATGACATTTTTCATAACATTCTATATAGTATTCTCATAGCGGGTCAATCCAGTATAAATATTACTCTTAATATTCATACCTATGTTTAAGACTTGATAACTCCTTATTCATGATCCATGAGATGTGATCATCAGTTTATATACATAATAGTCTTAATGCTTTAATGTTATCCCATTTCACAATAAAGCTCGACTACGGATACTTTAAGAATAATGTCCTTATGTTTAATGTGATCTCATGATTAAGTCACACTTGATACATTAAACGGACTAGCTATTCTAGGGACTTTATTAAACAAACATAATAAAGAAAAAACCTTTTATTATTAATAAATAATTCGATACAAGTACCAAAAGTATTGGCCTCTAGGGCTTACACCAACACACATAACCCTAACTGTTTTAACCACTCTAACTAACTTTATGTCCTTCACTTCCCTCCATTTCCATCCTATTTAAACTCCACCAATCTCACTCATCATGAACCAATAATAATCAAGCAAACATTTTCAAAATTCTGCCAAACTTACTCCAAAACACTCTCACCTTATCTAGAAACCATTATAGTTTCAAATTGAAACTCTAATTAAGCTTGAGCTAATACCTAAACCACATCAACAACAACTCACACAGTACAATCTCAGAAGGAAAATTAAAGAAGAAGAGGAGAAGAAGAAAGAAGCAACAAAGAAGAAGAAATTTGAAGCTTACTGGTGCGTTGACGGAGGTGGAGACGTCAAACTAGCTCTAGTGAGGTTGGTTCATTCTTTATTTTTTGTATTCTTCTTGTTACCACTATGATCCTTTTCCATGTTGATCAATAATCCCTTATCAATTACGTGAGATGATGTTCCATGGTCGTTTAATTTTAATTTGATTGTTTAGGGTTCTTGAATTAATTTGTAAAACAAATGTTTGTGGCTTAGAATTTGGGATTTGTGAGGGCGGATTTGGACTCAGGGGAGAGAAACTAATAGACCGGTTTCTTTGGTTTGTGATTCCGACCGCCCATCGCCAGAGCCATGGCGGAGGTGGCGATGGAAAAATTTGAGATAGATAGATAGATAGATAGATAGATAGATAGATAGATAGAGAGAGAGAGAGAGAGAGAGAGAGAGAGAGAGAGAGAGAGAGAGAGAGGTACGCTGGGATAGGAAGACGATGATTCATCATCACATGTTCTTTCTTTTCTATCTTTTTTTTTTGTTATTATTTAATTTTTTCTTTACTCTTTTCTTTATTTATTAATTCCTCCACCTTGCCACGTCTCAGCGCAACCACCCTTGATTCCTTTGACCTTGGACCATCATCCAATAGACTCAGGCGCGCCACATAGCTTATCCCAAAGTAAACCTTCGACTTGCATTTGACCCCTTTGTCTTGGGCTTGACCTCTTTTCAATTTACAATATCCATTTAAATCCACACCTCCATTCTATCTTATTTCCTTTTCTCTTTTATTTATTTTTGTTTATTTTTTTATAGTTTAATTAATTAATCATTTTAATTAATGTTAATTAATTTGGTTGATTAGTTAAATTGATTTTTAATTAATCCTTTATTAATTGATTGAATTATTTTAATTTGTTTAATTAATATTTAATTGCCATATATTAGATATTCTTTCGTATTAAAGCACGATAATCAATTGAATTAAGTTAGTTCTCCAGTAGAAGAAAAATGATTGATTAGTTGTAGACCTTATCCTTCTCTGATTATTTGGGCACTGTTGTAGAGCTCCATGTGCGAATAATCGTCTTCTATTAATGAATCTTGACTTAATTCTCCACACATTCTTCACAATAATTTATAAGAAAGAGGATTGATTGGGTCTAGACCTTCTCCTTCTCCGAGTATTTGGACACTGTTGTAGAGCTCCCTGTCTGAATACTCGTCTTCAGACTAAAAACAATTTCAACACATCAAACTCTATTTTTGCCTTAGGGCAAACGTGAATAAAATAATTCACAAACGAACATGTTATATTCGTTATATCGCAATACAAACGAACGTTTAAAGCCTCCCAATCACGAGAAAACAAACAACGTTTAACTGCTAGAACACGATCTTAACATCGTTCAATAAAATCAACCAACAAACCATTATTTTCTATCACAAACTACGAAGCTCTGATTTTCTCATTACATCATGAGAATACGTAGGCACAAGATTTCGAAGTATTGGCGAACACATTAATTAAAAACTTATTTTTCACCTTAATAAAAACCTTTATAAAAATCAGATAATAAATAAGTAATCACAACTAACTTCTAGTTAACACCTGTATACACAAAATAATCAAAATGGTTCCCTTTAAGTACAACGGACGTAAGGGATATTAATACCTTCCCCTTGCATAACCAACTCTCGAATCCTCTCTTGGTTGCGACGACCATACCTTTTCCCTTTTCTCCGTGGGGTTTTATCGATATTTTCCCTTTCCTTTGGAATAAATAAAGTTTGGTGACGACTATGTTGTACTTCGAGCGTGCAATGCGCTCGGGTATTTTCCACTGAGCGACAGGTAAAAAATGGCTCCCCATTGAGGAGAAGATAATAGGGGGAACGATAGCACACAAAAACATAAGCAATCAAGTATCACCCAATTCCCTTTGCATTTGTGGTCTCACCTGATTCGCTTCAGGGAGATTATCCAAAAGTGTTTATCAAGAACATTTGGCACCCACCGTAGGGCCTCGGTAAAAGTTTCACAGGCCTCAAAAAAACATCATATACACTGTAATGACATGATGTCTAGATCATCTCCTAGCATGACAGAATCTCGCACTCCACCAGACATGGCACAACTTTTGACAGTTGTGGAGAATCTGCGCGAGCAGAATAAGTCCTTGCAAGAAAGTGTTAACACGCTTCAGCAAACGCAAAGCATTAGGGAGGAGGAAGCAAATAGGAACTTCTGGATCCTCAACCTCTTTCACATAAGCAATTTGGGGCAATCAAGTCCCAGAGAATTTCAAACCACCAACTTTTACACCCTTTTATGGTAAAAGCGATCCGCTGAAGCATATAATTTTAATTAACAATCAAATGGCAATAGTCGGTGCTTTCTAATCTTTAAAGTGCAATATCATGGAAGGGATGTTCAAAGATGTGTACTTACGTTGGTACATGATCCTGCCTCGACTCTCAATCATCGGTTACCAGGATCTAACTAGGAAAATGGTGCAACACTTTTTCGCCAACAAGCATAGAAAGGTGTCCACCACCAGCCTGTTCATAGTCTGATAGGGCCCCTCTGAATCTCTCAGTGAATATATGGCGTGATTTAATGAAGAAACAATAAACGTTTCTCACCCAAATCTAGAAATGTTCGTGGGACACTTCCAGAACATCCTGAAAATCGGCCATTTTAATGAATCTTTGGCGTAAAAGTTGGCCCCCAACATGGATGAAGTAATTAATAGATCATAACTTTATATCAAGGGCGAAGAAAGTAATAAGGAGAAGAGATACAGAGATGCTAAGGAGAATTGACAACCTAGGCATGACGGATCCAGGCCCAGGAAAGATCACCATAAGCACTGGTCGAGGGACAGACTGGTGATAAAGCCTTCCTGAAGACCATACGACAGCTTCGCTGAGAACTTTGCCCCACTCAATTCAAAACGCATAGATATCCTGTGTAAAGTGTACCATTTTAAACTATTACCGGAACCCAGTCGCCCCAAGAGGGACAATGTTGTAATGCAAAAAAACGAGGATGTTTGGTGTGCTTATCATCATCTGAGAGGCCGCCCTACTGAAGATTGTCATCAACTAAAAAGAGAAATCGAGATCCTGATCCAAAGAGGCCGGTTGTTTTTATATGAAATTCTGGTATCAGATATGAGACGTCGAAGGTAATGCCACGACACTAATATCTGAACAATATAAGCAGGATAAAAGATAAAGAACAATAGTACAAGTGACACAAGAAATTGTTAACCCAGTTTGGTGCAAACTCACCTACGTCTGGGGCTACCAAGCCAGGAAGGAAATCCACTAAACAGAATTAGTTCAAAGACTCTCGGTAAACAACTTCAAGTTATAGTCTTTTCACCTAATCTCTACCCTTGTGACTTCTATCTAAGAACTCTTAGATAAGAGATCCTAATCACTCCCCCTCAATCACAACAGTGATGTAAAAACAAATATTACAAAAAAAGAAGACACTCTTCAAGAACACATACTTGATCCTGCTTAAAAGCTTCAACCAAGTAAACACACACTCATGTTTCAAAGCTTAGAGTGGACAATTTACAACTCAAAAGTCAGCCCAATTCAATCATTAATGAATGAATGAATGGCTCACAATATACACGCTCACACAAGACTAAAACCCTTATTCTCTCTCACTATTTCGTTCGTTATTTCTTGTGTGTTAAAACCAAGTTTTCCATGCCCTTTATATAGAAGCGTTTGAATGGGCTTGGACATCATAAAACCCTAAAACTATTTTCCATTCGTATCTTCTTATGACAGCTGATCATATCTTGTTGGAAAATAAATCAATCTGGTTTTAATTACTGAGTGAATGGCGCGTTCAATCTTCACATCAATCACACATAGATTAGCATAAAAAGTGCAATCACAAAATACATAACATTCAGACTGAATGTTCTGTAAACAGATGTCTTGACATCGGGTCTGACATCTTAGCTAAATCCTGCACAACCATATTTTAAACACCCTGCAGGAAATTGTTATCTCATGTCAAGACAACACTTGTGACAACTTGTGAAAACTCTAGGTTTTACCAAAATTGATGCCAACACATAGAACCAACATCATACGTGAAAGATGTCGAAGTTTCAGCAGGAAAGAGAACCTCTCCTCCAAGAAGAGGAAAAGTATTGAGGAGGTGAGAGAAACCAGGGTAACACGTTACACACTCAACACCATCACATGAGGTTTTTCTGGTGGAGGTGAAACAAGCTCGGCCAGAAAGAGATACGCCCAATATTAATGCATGTTTCACAAAAGTTATTTTCAGGGAAGGAAGAAAAACCTATCACTGTCAGCTTTTCGAGACGAGATTTGGAAGGTGTACTAATGCATGAGAATGACCTAATGGTCATAAAAGTACAAATTCATGATTGGAGTGTAAAGTGGGTGTTAATAAACCTGGGTAGTTCTGCTGACATATTGTATTAGAACATTTTCAAAGGCACGAACATGGATACATCTAAGCTGCTACCTTTCAAAGGCACCCTGGTCGGTTTATTTAGGGAATGGGTCTAGGTACTATGGAATTTACCTATCATGATTGTTTTTAGAAGTGGAGAAACTGCCAAAGGCATCAAAGTGAGATACTTGATAGTAAATGCAGCCTTACCGTATAACATCATCATCGGAAGGTCGACATTCAAAACTCTGGAGGTTGCATTGTCCACTCTTTATCTTATCATGGAGTACCTTATAGATGATGAGCGTGTAATTAAAGGCGATCAGGGGTTGGCCATGAAATACTACAAGGATAGCCTAAAGTTGAAAAAGAATACTCAATTAGATCATCAAAAAACTAAAAATCCTTTAAAGGTGAACCTGGCCAACCTCAACCCTCAGGAGGACTCGATAGATGATAGCTTAACCCCCATTAGAGAATTAAAAAAGGTGCAGATCAGTGTTAAGGACTTTTAGATCATGTTGATAGGTTCGGGACTATCTCAGGAAGAAGAGACAAACATCATCAAGATATTGAGAGATAATGTTGACCTCTTCGCTTGGAAACCGTCGGACATGCCCGATATCGACCTAAATATCGTATGTTATCACCTTTCTCTTGATCCATCATCGAAAGTCGTAACGTAGAGGAATCGTAAAAACATAGAAGAGAAAATAAATGATATCATAGAGGAGGTAGGAAAGCTCTTAAAGGACAGGTTCATCCAGGAAATAAAATGCCTCACCTGGTTGTCCAATGTTGTTATGGTGAAGAAGAAATTAGGAAAGTTGTACACGTGTATAGATTTCACTGATAGACTCATCCATTGAAATAATAAGGCTTTCTCGAAGGATCCTTATCCATTGCCACACATCGATAGACTCATCTAGGAAATAATAAGGCTTTCTCGAAGGCTCCTTATCCATTGCCACACATCGATAGACTCATCGGTGGGGCATCTGGGTTCCATCTGCTCATGTTCATGGATGCCTATTCAGGCTACAACCAAATACTTATGAACCTAATGGATACTTCCAAAACAGCATTCATGATCAACATAAGAAATTATTATTATAAAATGATGTCATTCAGTCTTAAAAATGTCGGTGATACTTATCAAAAGCTGATGGATAGGGTGTTCTCATCACAAATATGGAAAAAACTTGGAAGTATATGTTGAGGACATGTTGATCAAGACCCCGGAGGAGAGGGATCATGTAAAATACCTAGATAAGACATTTGAGAAAATGAGGAAGTTTGACATGAGGCTTAACCTAGACAAGTGCACTTTCAGGGTGCAAGCCGACAAGTTTCTGGGTTTCATGTTGTCACATTGGGGGATAGAGGTGAATCTGGACAAGGATATCATTAATATATGAAGCCCGACATCGGTAAAAAGAAGTTTAGCAGCTGACCGGGAGGTTGGTCGTCATGTCCCGATTTCTGTCTTGCACAGGCGATAAGTCCATCCTTTTCTTTGTAACTATCAAGAAATCAACAAGTTTTGAGTGAACGGAAGAATGTGAGAAGGTGTTTATGGAGTTGAAACATTTCTTATCCGCCCCACCGATCTTTGTCCGTCAGAAGGAAAATTCACCCCTTACACTATATTTGGCAGGCTCAAACAGGGCTATCAGTTATGTATTGGTTCAAGACAGTGATGAAGGTGAAAGGCTGGTCTACTTTGTCAGCAAGGTTCTCAAAAGAGCATAGATCCATTACCAAAAGATCGAACGATTAACTCTGACAATAGTGATCACCGCCAGGAAACTTAGACAATATTTTCAGGGCCATCCTATTTATTATTATTAAGATGAACTACCCCATAAAACTAATTCTGAAGAAGTCGTACTTAACGGGTAGGATGGTAGCCTGGTCTGTAGAATTGTTAGAGTACGACATCACGTTCATACCCAGGAATAGTTTCAAATCACGAGTACTTGAGGATTTTCTAATATTGCTGAGTTCGTCCACTCCAAAAGAATCACCCGAGTAGTGTATTATATAAGTAGACGGCTCGTCCAACCTCAAAGGTAGCGGAGCAGGAATAATACTAGAAGGGCCGAGGGAGTTGGTGTTAGAATAGTATCTCTGCTTTAATTTACAGGCCAAGAATAATCAGGAAGGATATGAAGCCATGATAGTCAGTTTAAGATTATCTAAATAAGTTGAAGCTACTCATTTGTTGGTTCGCACTGATTCATAATTGGTTGCTAGTCAAATCAAAGGAGGCTACCAGACAAAAAATCCATTGTTACTCAAATATCTACAATGGGTTCTACAACTAGCCAAGGGGTTCTCGAAATTTAAAATATCACATATCCCCCGAGAATAAAATTCCAAAGTCGATCTACTAGCCCATTTAGCCAACACTAAAGGCCCCGGGTTAAATAGAATGATGATCCAGGAAAACTTGGAAGCTCTAAGCACGGAAACAAAGGAAATCATTGTGCTAGAAAATGCACGGGGCTGGATGGCACCCATCATCTAGTATCTGACTCAAGATAAGCTACCAGATGAGGAGACTGAAGCCCGACGCTTCAAGAGGATATCTTCTTGATACCTCATGATAGTCGACCAACTCTATAAAATGAGCAGATCCTCTCTGATATTGAGATATGTTGCTGAAGAAGAAGTGGGACTTATAATGAAAGAAGTGCATGAAAGAGTGTGTGGAAATCATATTGGAGGAATGGAGTTATCTGGGAAAATACTTATGGTCAGGTATTATTGGCTAATTATGCTACAAGACTATGCATGATTCATGAACCGTTGTGAGAAATATCAAATTTATGCTCCCTTCATACACTCTCATGTCGAGTTGTTGCATTCAGTAATTTCCCCTTGGCCTTTTTACTGATAGGGATCTGATATTCTCGACCATTTCCCTTTAGCCATCGGATAACCAAAATTTCTTATAGTTGCGGTGGATTATTTCACCAAATGGGTGGAAGTCGAGGTTGTACCTTGGATCACGACGGAAAGGGTAAGGCGTTTTTATTGGAGGAATATCATATATTATTTTGATATACAAGGGATCATTGTTTCCGATAACAACATGCAGTTTGCGAGCTCGTCGGTTTGTAGAATTTTCCAGGCACCTCGACATATAAAACTAGTTTATTTCTGTAGAGCACCCTCGGGCTAATGGCCAAGCAGAAGTAGTGAATAAGATCATCCTGTCAAGGATGAAGAAAAATCTAGATGAAGTGAAAGGGCTTTGGGCTGAGTATTTACACGAGATTTTATGGACCTATCGCACTACCCCTCATTCAACCACTAAGGATACTCCCTTTCGAATGGTGTATGAGGAGGATGCAATGATACCAGTAGAAGTTAACACTCCAACCCGACGTCGAATAAATTTTGGTAATAATCTTAACGAGGAAGAATTAGACAACTCGTCCGACCTTACAGAGGAGATCAGAACAAGGCTCATGTTAGAGAGTTTGCAACAAAATAAAGAACGGCCAGGAGGTTCAATAATAGACTCCGTTCGAGAAGCTTTCAAGAGGGCGACCTGATTTTGAAGAGGGTTAAATATACAAAGAAGAAAGGAAAGCTCACCCCAAACTTGGAAGGGCCTTATCGGATCCGACAGAGTCTGAATAATGGAGCTTATAAGCTTCAAAAGTTTGGAAGGAGTGGAAATACCAAGGGCTTGGAATGTCGCCAACCTAAGATTTTGTTATAGTTAAAACTATGTAATATCCTTATTAAATAAAATATGTGGGTATCACTTTTTCCCTTGCAAGGTGTCATACGGTGAACTGGACTTTTTTGTGTTTTTAATCGCAATGTCGCGGTTAGCAAGAGTCGCCACCGACTTTTCTTTTATCCCATAAGGAAAGGTGGAAAAGAACAGGAAAGACCTTAATTTAGATTCTTAGGTTCGGGAGGTACGTTTATACAAAGGGAAGGTGTTAGCACCCTTTGTATCCATGGTTATCCATGGGCTCTTAATTGCTCAATCATTTATGTTTTCCTAGTTTGAAAAAGGTGGTTGAGAAAGGTGTGAAAAATGTTTTGAAAATGAGAATTTAACTTTGTAATGATTCTTGCATGAATGTATACAAAGTGGTTATCTCATTTAGGTTTGAAAGTTATTTAGGAAAATATAACTCAGCAATGATCCTAATACGGATGTATACTAAGTGGTGATTTTCCAAAAAGGATGTTTGAAATGTGTAAGGTGGGAAAAATATTTTAGGTTATGAATGAGCAATTAAGGGTTATACCTGTCCGAGGTCTTTCCGGGTATTTCCTATCCTTATGAGGGTAAAACTGTCCTTACTATTGAGAAGTAAGTAGTTTATCCTTGGGATGTAGAAGGGTCATCGTAGGGTCATTGATTGGTCATTGAAGGCAACAGTTATGAGGATACCTTAGCATTCGAAGGGACTATCATCATTTAACCGTAGGCTACTCCGAAGGGTCATCGAGGGACAAAATCGTATTTCCGAAGGCAACATCCGAGGGACCATGATTTATTTTATGATGATTTAACCGAGGGGCCATTGCTAAGTGTATCCCCATATTCGCGGGACATGACCGTATTACGTAATCGGGGGGTAACAAAGAGAGGTCCGATATCATTTATTTAAAGTCCATATTTTAACGTTCATTAGGTAATTATGATGAATCTCCACGTTAAAATCAACACATTAAAATCAATACATTAAAAATTAATACATTAAAATTAATTAGGCAATCAGTATGAATCTTCACATTAAAGTGAAGTAATTTAGAATCCATCTCCACGAAGGTCTCCCACATGTAAAGTGGAGTACCTAGCCGGCCACTTCATTGGGGATATGGAAGCTTTTACACCATTCAACACACGGGTTAGAGCATTGAGATAAAATATGATTTGACAATTGCACCATAAAATAGACATAACCGTCATGAGTTCAGGCCAAGTGATGCAAAAATCGTAATTAGATAAGCATAAGATAGAACAGCAAAGAGACAAAGCAGCCCCTGTCCCGCTCGCCTCTGCTTCGCCTAGCGAAGGCTCGCTGCAGGCTCGCTTAGCGATGAGCTAGCGAGCGGCCACGGGTTTGGAATTTGACAGCAGCATGACTTCCGAAAACCTGCACTCTTATGGCATTTGATCACAGGCATAGCATAGGCAATTATACAGGATGTTCATACTTAGATTCACATACGAAATCGAATTACATATCAAAGCTTTAATCGGAATGCATCATGTATGTAAAGAATATCAATTGGAAACGTAACAACGATGATACGCAAACCTGTGTGCAATCGCGATATTGAAAGGGACTAATCGTTTGGATGCCGGATTGAGTTAGGCGGCGGTAGCTTCGGTGCGGATGGGCTGCCTTCAGGTTAGCAGGGTTTTTGCACCAGGGTTTCCGTCCTTCGTCTTGGTCTCTCCGTTTCGGTGTCTGTCCGTCTCTGTTGGTCTTCCTCTGTGTTTCTCCCTTTGGGTCTGTGTGTTTTTTCGTGGCTGAGGAGCTGGTATTTATAGTAGTAGTGGTGGTGACCTAATGGGCTTAAAATGAGGTCCAAAATTTCAGATTTTCGCAAGCTTCGCTAGGCGAAGGAATTGCTCGCCTAGCGAGCAAGCTATTCTGGGCTTTTTTCTGGATCTGATGCTTCGCTGGGCGAGTGTCATGATGAAGTGTTCGCTAGGCGAAGGAATTGCTCGCCTAGCGAGCAAGCTATTTTGGGCCACTTTCTGGATCTGATGCTTCGCTGGGCGAGTGTCATGATGAAGTGTTCGCTAGGCGAAGGAATTGCTCGCCTAGCGAGCAAGCTATTTTGGGCCACTTTCGGATTGGGCCTGTTGTGAGCTGGGCTTTTGTTCCTTTAGTGTCAGTGCCTTGCAGAACAAGTCGGAGGGTCTTGAGGAATGCTTTGTAATATCAACGGGCAAATTTTGGGGTATGACACAAGGGCAAAAGTTTTTAATGAGGCACCCTCAATGCATATTAATGCGTGTTGCTCTTTTATGTTTTTACATGTAATAAAGTGGGCTCGTCCTAGGAACGATAAACATGCCTGGTATTTCCGAATTATAATTAAGTCGGTTTAGTAAATAAGAATCTCTGACCGGGTTATGTTAATTAAAACCTCACACCGCATCAAAAGTCCAAGTAAATAAGAACCTCTGGCAAATCGGTCAAGTAAATAGAAACCTTTGACCGGGTTATGTTAATTAAAACCTCTGACTGAATCGAAATTCCAAGTAAATAAGAGCCTCTGGAAAAATTGTCAAGTAAATAGAAAACTATGCTCGGGGTATGTTAATTAAAACATCTGACTGAATTAAAAGTCCAAGTAAATAAGAACCTCTAGAAAATCTGTCAAGTAAATACAAACCTTCGACCGGGTTAGGTTAATTAAAACCTCTGACCGAATCAAAAGTCCAAGTAAATAAGAACCTCTAACAAAAAGGTAAAGTAAATAGAAACCTCTAATTGGGTTATGTTAATTAAAACTTATGACCAAACCAAAATTCTAAGTTAATTAAAATCTCTAGCAGGTCAGTTAATTTACCTTAGATCTGTGACCTAGTTAAAAAGACCGAGTTAACATGCATCTGACATGGATCCAGGTACATATCACTAAGATATGAGCCTTAATAATCTAAGATGCGCCCAGGGCTATACATATGATCAGGGATTAATGGTAATAAACTCATACAAGACAATAATAATAAATTTAAAAAAGCCTCATAGGGGCTTAAAAGATTGTATTGGAAAGAAAAATGAAATTATCTAAACATTACAAAAGCGCATCGCCATGGTTGGATCATCAGGGTTGGATCACCGATTGTAACATCCTTAGAAACCTCGGATTTAGAAGAAGCTTCCTCTATATCTACAATCCTTCCATCCACCACGGTCTTGAAGAAGTCCATTTCGTGCACATTGAGGTCGGGTTGAAGGCCTAACGCTTGAGCTTTAGTTCTCTCAAAAGCGTCATCGATGGCTGAAAGAATGTCCATCTAGACCTTTCTTCATTGTCTCGTTATCCTCTCGAGTCTTTTCAACATCTTGGGTCAAGTTGACTATGGTTTCTTCAAGGTCCATACATTTTAACTCCAAAGTTTCTTTTTGTCTCTTCACTTTTGACAATTGTTTGTTAAGATCTTCCACCTTGTCGGTATGAACCTTCAAAGTATGCTTCAACCGAGTTATCTCCTTTGTGATACGGATCTCATTCTGCTCATAGACTTCACCGAATTCAAAGTTCTAATAGTCCTCGAGTCATAATAGCACACCTCATAAGGTAAGCCTCAATGTTTTGAGTTAGTTGTTGAGCCCTTATTGTTTTCACTTCTTAACATCCTTTGTCGTATTCAGATGTTCATAGAGGAACTTCAAGCCATCAAAGCTATTGGACCAAAAATTGAATTCGGCTGGCAGGTTGGCTTTATGGTTGCCACCAGAATCTTGCATCAAGGCGGTAACTGCCAAATCGGCATGACTAGAAGATCACTCATCAAAGTTTTCATCTTCTTAGAGGAACTCGACTTCAAGCCTCCATGAGGGGGAAATGAGATACCTTGGGGATCCAAAGGTCCTATGGCCGCTTTCCCAGCACCTACTTTCCTTTTCTTGAGGGCCCGAGTTTGAATATCGGACAAGTCGGTCCTAGAGGCAGATTGTTCTCCCCGCCTCACCCTTGCTTCAACCATCAGCTTCTTCTGGTCCTTCAGTTTAAGGCTTGTCATTTTAGCTGAAAAGAAATGAGAAAAAAAGTTCAAAGGAGTGACATAAAAATATAATGAGAGTATAGTAAGAGACATATAAGAATTACCCAAGAAGTTAGAGATTGTTTCGGATCATCGACCATGTTTATGGAAACCCTGTCGAACTAGAGTCATGATAGTGATTAACTTTCCCATAAAAGTCATCATGACAAGGAGAGAAAATAGATCTGATAAGACATGCATCATTATTGCTCTTAAGAACCCATTATCACACGTCAGCGGGACACGAGGTGACCACTAGATTAAACCAAACTAGATAAAAGTACAACCTATTCAAGAATAAAGAATGATGGGATTCTCTGTCGAAACACTTCATCCCGTTGGGCCTCGTGATCGGGGGGGGCTTATGTACACCCTGAAATTCTCAAATATTGCATCGGAATTCTCCATAGGATTTGGGGAATTTCCAACATCTGGTATCTAGAGCACTGGCTGAATGATTCGTGGGAACCAAAACACGATGGTGATGAATCATACAAACGGTCATTTTCTGGCGAGTTTCCCAATTCTAAAGAATCAGAATTACAAGAATTGGTGCAAGCATATAGAGGTTGTTTTTTGTTATCAATATCTTTGGGATCTTGTGAAAGAGGGAGCGACGCCGCTTGCAGCAAATGCGATGGATGAAGAAAAGGTTGTACACAAAGAATTGAAGAATAAATATTATAAATATCTCTTTATGATCCATCAATGTGTTGATGCAGATAATTTCAAAAAGGTTAGTAATTTCAAATCAGCGAAAGAACATGGGAAATTCTGGAAAAATCATTTGGAGGCACAACGAAGGTGAAAAAGGTGAGGTTACAAACTCAAAAAAGAACGTATGAAAGCATAACTGATTTTTTTCACTAGGATTACAAAACTGGTGAATCAAGTCAAGGTATGTGGAGAGGCGTTGATATCAAGATCGATTGTCACAAAGATCTTGAGGTCATTGGCTCCAAAGTTCGACCACGTGGTAGTAGCCATAGAAGAGTCGAAAGATTTATCAACATTAACAAAGGAATAACTTTAAGAGACACTTGATTCTCATGAACAAAGAATGGTTGAAAGAGCTGCAAGCAAGTCAAATAGTGATATGGCTTTGCAGGCACAATCAGTAAGAGAAAAGAAAGGTAAATGGAAGTGGTTTGACAACAAAGGTAGATGAGGCTACAACAATTCGACTGGTCGAAATCGGCAAGAAAAAGCTGGTCAAATCAGAGAAAGCCCTCACACTAGAGAAACCAAACAGGTGGTGCTACAGGTAGAGGAAAAGGTAGTGGTCGAAAACCTGACAAAAGTCACATTCAGTGTTTCAACTGTCAGAAGTATGGTCACTACTCAAGTGATTGTCTTGAAAAATAGAGGAACCATGAAATAGATGCAAAGTTTACAAAGCATGAAGAATAAGAGATGTTGTTGATGGTCACAACAAGAGACGAAGAAAGGTTACAGGACCAATGGTACTTGGACTCAGGATACTCATCACATATGACTGGTAGGAAATATTGGTTTGTCAACATGAAACCCTCAATGAAGAACATGGTAGAATTTGCAAATGACAATACTCTAGCAGCTGAAGGTATTGGTGATGTTCTGATTACGAGGAAAGATGGAAAAGATGCAAGCATGCAAATTTCCAATGTACTGCACATACCATGCATGATAAGATTTCTCGTCTTAGGTGGAAGGCTAATCTTGAAGGCTCTCATGTCTTATAATAGAACCTTCAAGATTGAACTTAATGTGATGTAGCACAAGTGCCTTGCAACGACAACTCGTAAGGATGAATGTATATGACGCTATAGACTTGTCCATCTCAGTTTCAAAGACATCAAAGATCTGAAAAGAATAAATATGGTTTCAAGGTTACCAGAAATCGCCATTCCAAATGAAGTGCGTGAGGAATGTGTGCATGTGAAGCATCACAAGAAAACTTCAGCAAATATGCAGGAAGCAAGTCGAAGACAATTCTTGAAGTCATATACTCTTATGTATGTGGTCCTATTGTTAGGGACCAATTATCACTACTTTTCATATATTATTATTGGTCCCTTTTACCATTTTCTTATCGAATTTACACACTTTTATTCTCACAATTTAGTAAATATGCAATTAAGTTTATTTTAATTATGTTTTGAGTAGATATTTCACTTATTTGTTAGTTTTGTAGAAATTGTGGACAAGAGAGCATTGGATTGCATGAGAAAAATTTGGAAGGGGCTTGATGGGCATTTTGGAAGCACACTTGAAGAATAAAGTTTGGAAGAAAAAGTGTTGAGGAAGCTTGCAAGGTAAAGAAGCTGCATTTCCTTCAGTTCGCGTCGCGATCCATGTTGGCGCCGCGAACCCTGCGAAGACAGCAAGCCTTTTAATTAGTTTGGGCCACTTGTTATGTTTGGAGCCTAACTTAAGTGTGACATTTTTAGAACATTTTGAGATCACTTTTCTGTTTGAGACCAAAAGGAGATTATTAGAGAAAGAATGAACTTTTTAACCACACAATGGGAGAAAAGGAGAGATTATCATAAGTTTTGTAAGAGCAATCTAGAGGCCATCTTTTGTATCCATTCCATTTGTTTTGCTGTCAAACATGGTGATGAGGAGCTAAACTCCACTTTGTCAAGATTTGAGGTAGTAGCTATCCCTTATTGATTATGTATTCCTATTAACTCTTGTATGTGACAATTGATTATTGATGTATGGATTGATACTTTCACCCTATTTTGAATATTCAGATTTGAGTTATTGTTGAGAAAGGTTGTTCAAATCTTGACTTAAAGTATGCTTTCAAGTAGTGAATAAATTGTAGAAATAGATTTATACACTACTTTTCTTTTGTATCAAACATTAAAGATTGTTATATTAATAGTTAGATGGAGAAATCGTCTAAAGATTAATATAGTGATTATCACAATCTCATTTAGAAATAAATGTTATTGAGAGGATACTTGAATATTATCAATAATTTTGAGTCCATATAGTTGTCACTTGGGAAACATAAGAAATTGGGATAGTGAACTCCAATCTTGGCAAGCCTTTTATATTTGATTTAAAACTAATTTCATTGTCTTAGTGTCATTTTAATTAAGAGATAACAATTCACTCAAAAACAACTTGGTTACTTTTCAAACTTACAAAAATTGAGATTATAGAACCGGAAATATACTTTTCAACAAATTGGCGTCGTTGTCGGGGATTGGTGTTCTATATTGCAAGCATTGCAATAATTCATCATTCTAAGTTTTTTTTTTATTTTACTACTATCACTCTTGTGTTTCACTTGGTTTGTTAGTTTTGTAGATTCTAGTGCATGTGAGGAAAGGCTACCGAGGAGCAATTTCAATTCGATCCCGAAATTGAAAGAACACTTCGAAAGCTCAATAGCAAAACACGAAGAAGAAGGAAACTAGCCGAAGAGAGGAAACGGAGAGAAGAAGCATCTACTTCTTCACTTGTTCAAATTGAAGAAGTGGGTGTAGAAACTTTTGAAGGAAACATGGCGGGTGAAGTTCCCACTGAAATGTTCGCCAATAGTCCAAGGCGGAATGCCCAATTTGCTCGTGGTGGAAGGAACACGGAGATGAAAACCGGAATCCTCCAACTCCTTTATGCAAATCCATTCACCGGAATGGACCATGAAGATCCATATACCCATCTCACCAAATTCTATGAGATTGCGGGTTCTACGGGAATAGAGGAAGCGGGTGAAGAAGCATTATTCAAGAGAATGTTCCCACATTCCTTAGCGGGGAAGGCAAAAGAGTGGTATCTTGATCAATCACCAAGAGTGATGACGGATTGGAATTTATTATAAGAAAAGTTTCTAGAAAGATATTTTCCTCAATCTCGATTCATGGAAGCCAAAACGGCTATTGCAGTATTCAATCAAGGGAGCAACGAGTCTCTAAACGAGGCTTGGGAAAGATTCAAGTCAATGTTGAGAAAATGCAAAGGCCATGGTTTTGATGAACTCACTCAAATCCATATTTTTCTAAATGGGCTCCAACTGCATCATAAGACACTTTTGGATGCTACCGCGGGTGGCTCTCTTATGTCAAAGAACACGGAAGAGGCGACAATCATTATTGACCGGATGGCACTCAATGATCGTCAAAGTCAACATGATCATATTCCTTCACAAAGGAAACCAGAAGTTCTTGAATTAAATACCAATGATGTTATTCTTGCCCAAAACAAGTTACTTTCTCAACAAGTGGAGTTACTCACTCAACAAATGTCCAAACTTCCACAATAAATGAAGGAAATTCAAGGATCTCAAGCTAGACATCAAGTGGCATGTTGTGAACTATGTCAAGGAGATCATCTCACCGGTTATTGCCCTCCATTGGAAGAAGCGAGTTATGTGAACAACCAAAATCAAGGTTATCAAAGGCAACCTCCACATCACAACAACTCATATCAAAGGAACAACCAAGGCTATCAACAATCAAGATTCAACAACCAAACTTTTCAGCAACAAAGTCCATATCAAAGTCCAAATTCTAAGTCCAACAATCGCAAGGCGGAAGTTCAAAGCTAGAAGATACTCTCACACAATTCATGCAAGCCTCCATGGCAAACCAAAAGAGCAATGAGGCAGCTATAAAAAATTTGGAGAATCAAGTAGGCCAACTTGCGAAGCAATTGTCGGAACAACAAGCGGGTTCTTCTTTCTCCGCCAACACTCAAACCAATCCGAAGGAGCATTGTAAAGCAATTGTTACTAGAAGCGGTAGAGAGGTGACGAGTGGAAGAAGTGAGGAGGTTGCAGTAGAGGATGATATGAATGTCGTAACTGAAAATGAAGAGAACGAAGTGGTGGTGGAATATGAAAAGAAAAAAGAGGAAAAAACTTCTCAGGTCGCGCCGCGAAATGAACATGTTCAGAATGGTTCAGCTGAACAGAAGGTTGAAGCATGTGAGAATGAAGAATCAAAGGCAATAAAGAAGAAAAAAGGAGATAAAGGAGTGAGTGTTATTCCAGCTCAACATCTACCTTACCCGCACGCACCATCAAAGAAGGAGAATGCTAGACACTATGCACGGTTTATGGATATATTTAAGCAACTTCAAATAAATATTCCATTTGCCGAAGCATTAGAGAAAATGCCAAAGTATGTGAAGTTCATGGAGGATATTCTCACAAAGAAGAAGAGATATGTGGAAGACGAGACAATCTTGCTTGATGCACGTTGTAGCGCCATAATCCAAAAAACTCTCCCAATGAAGGAATCTGATCCGGGCCGAGTCATTTTACCGGTGACCATTGGAGGCACTTACATTGGCAATGGTTTGGTCGATTTGGGATCTAGCATCAATTTAATTCCCTTATCCATTGTTAAAAGATTGGGGAATGTTGAGATGAAATCTACGAGGATGACTTTGCAACTAGCCGATAAGTCTACCACTTCACCATATGGAGTTGCTCAAGATATGCTAGTAAAGGTGGACAAATTCTTGTTTCCGGTAGATTTTGTGGTAGTAGACATGGATGAGGATCGTGATGTTCCTCTAATTCTTGGAAAACCATTTATGAAAATAGCCCGAATGATGATCGACATTGATAATGGACTCATGAAAGTAAGAGTGCAAAATGAAGAGGTAACTTTCAATCTTTTTGAAGCCATGAAGCACTCTAACGATAAGCATGGCTCTTTCCGAATCGATGCCACCGAGGAGGAAATCGTGGAGGTTGCATATCAAGTTCATCTTTCTAATCCGAGAGATCTCTTATAGGAGCTTACAATGTTTTAACCGAAAATGAAGAAAAAGAAATTGAAGCATTTTTGGATGAATTGGAGTCTTGCGGAGAGATTGCTTATCATGAGGAGAAAAATGAGGACTTGGATGTGAAAAAGAAAGTGGAAGACCCAAAGTTAGAGTTAAAGATGCTACCTCCACACTTGAAATATATGTTCCTTGGTGATGATTTCACTAAACCGGTGATCATTAGCAATGCCTTGTCCACAAAAGAGGAGCATAAGTTGATACAAGTGCTGAAAAAGAATGAAGGTACAATAGGGTGGGTATTATCCGATTTAAAGGGTATTAGTCCGGCTTATTGCATGCATAAGATCATGATGAAAGAAAATTACAAGCCCGTTGAACAACCTCAAAGGCGCTTAAATCCATCAATGAAGGAAGTGGTGAGAAAAGAAGTTGTCAAGCTATTGGAGGCCGGAATGATTTATCCTATCTCCGATAGTGAATGGGTGAGTCCGATGCAAGTAGTCCCAAAGAAGGGTGGTATGACGATTGTTAAAAATGATAAAAATGAGTTGATTCCAACTAGAACGATAACCGGATGGAGGATGTGCATTGACTATAGGAGGCTAAATCAAGCTACAAGGAAAGATCACTTCCCGCTACCTTTCATGGACCAAATGTTGGAAAGGTTGGCCGGCAAGAATTTATATTGTTTCTTAGATGGTTATTCGGGTTACAACCAAATTTCGGTCAATCCGGAGGATCATGAGAAAACGACTTTTACATGTCCTTTCGGCATTTTTGCTTACCGAAGAATGCCTTTTGGATTATGTAATGCACTGACAACATTTCAACGGTGTATGCAAGCAATATTCTCGGATTTGATCGAAGAGTGCATTGAGGTGTTTATGGATGACTTTTCCGTTTATGGGTCATCCTTTAACTTATGCTTGAAAAATCTTGATGTGGTTTTGGAAAGATGTGTGGAAACAAATTTAGTGCTCAATTAGGAGAAATGCAATTTTATGGTCACCGAAGGTGTTGTTCTTGGTCACAAAATCTCTTCCGAAGGGCTAGAAGTTGATAGAGCAAAGGTGGAAGTCATTGAAAAACTACCACCTACAACAAACATCAAAGGAGTAAGAAGCTTTCTTGGACATGTCGGATTCTATCGAAGATTCATCAAAGACTTCTCAAAGATAGCAAAGCCCTTGAGTAATTTGCTCAACAAAGGTACACAATTTCTCTTTGATGAGTCGTGTCTAAAAGCATTCCATGAGTTAAAAGAAAAGTTAGTCACCGCACCCATAATCGTTGCACCCAATTGGACACTTGATTTTGAACTTATGTGTGATGCAAGCGATTATGCGGTTGGTGCGGTTTTGGGTCAAAGAAGAGCTAAAAAATTTCATGTCATCCACTATGCTAGTAAAGTTTTAAATGAGGCACAAGTTAATTATACGACAACCGAAAAGGAGTTACTAGCTATAGTGTATGCATTGGAAAAATTTAGAGCTTATTTGATCGGGTTCAAAGTTGTATTTTACACCGACCATTCGGTAATCAAGTATCTGCTAACCAAGCCGGATTCCAAACAAAGACTGATTCGTTGGATTTTGTTATTACAAGAATTTGATTTGGAAATCCGGGATAAAAAGGGTTCCGAAAAGTTGGTAGCGGATCATTTGTCCCGATTGGTTAATGTGGAAATTACAAATAAAGAAGAAGAAGTGAGGGAAGAATTTCCGAATGAAAAGCTTTATGCGATTCAAGTGAGGCCTTGGTTTGCCGATTTTGCTAATTATAAGGCAACCGGTTTGACACCGGAAGACCTCACTAGTAATCAAAGAAAGAAATTTTTAGCGGATGCAAAGTACTATGTGTGGGATGACCCGTATTTGTTCCAAAGCGAGCGTGGACAACATTTTAAGAAGGTGTGTGACACTTGAAGAGTCAAAAGATATCCTTTGGCATTGTTATAACTCTCCGTATGGAGGTCATTATAGCGGTTTGGAACAGCCACTAAAGTCCTCCAAGCGGGATTTTATTGGCCGTCTGCGTTTAAAGACGCACATGAACATGCAAAGAATTATGACACATGCCAAAGAAGCGGAGGGATAGGCAAACGAGATGAAATGCCCCTAACCAACATGTTGGAAGTGGAAGTCTTTGATTGTTGGGGCATTGATTTTGTTGGCCCATTTCCCTCTTCTTTCTCTAATGAGTATATTCTTGTAGTCGTTGACTATGTGTCAAAGTGGGTGGAAGCAATTGCTTCACCTAAGGCCGACTCCAAAACCGTGATAAGATTTCTAAAGAAAAACATATTTTCACGTTTTGGTGTGCCTAGGGTGTTAGTAAGCGACGGGGGATCACATTTTTGCAACACACCCTTGGAAAAAGTCTTGGAACATTATGGTGTAAAGCATAAAGTGACTACTCCTTACCATCCACAAGCAAATGGTCAAACGGAAGTGTCAAATAGAGAAGTAAAAAGGATACTTGAAAAAACTGTTTCGAGCTCAAGAAAAGTTTGGTCTTCAAAATTGGATGAAGCTTTGTGGGCGTATCGTACCGCCTACAAAGCTCCTATTGGACTAACCCCGTTTCAGATGGTTTATGGGAAGACTTGTCATCTCCCGGTAGAGATGGAACATAGAGCACTTTGGGCTCTTAAATTCTTGAACTTTGACTCCACTCTAGCCGGTGAGAAAAGAAAAGAACAACTCCATGAATTGGAGAAATTAAGGAACAATATTTACCACTCAAACAAGCTTTATAAGGAGAAGGTGAAAGCATACCATGATGGAAAGGTCCGTCACAAGGAGTTCAGAGTTGAACAAATGGTGCTCCTTTTTAATTCAAGACTCAAGTTGTTTCCGGGTAAGTTGAAGTCCAAATGGTCGGGATCGTTTATAGTGAAAGAGGTGCGAGATTATGGAGCCATTGTGGTTGAGGACCCAAAGTCAAAAGAGAGCTAGACTGCGAACGGGCAGAGATTAAAAGTCTACCATGGTGGAGAAGTAAACCGAGATGTCTATGTCGTTTCGCACGCCGAACCGTGAAGTGCCGCCGAACCGTCGAGCTCAAACGACGTTAAACAAAGCGCTTGTTGGGAGGAAACCCAACTTCGTAAGCCTTCATTTCATTTTTTGTTACTTCATTTGTGTAATGTATTTTGCTTTGTTTTTGAGATTATAATGGAGGTCAGTCCAATTTCCAAAAAAATTAGAAAATTCGTTCAGTTCGCCCCGCGAACAGCTTTCGCCCCGCGAACTGAATGAAAAGTTAATTCCCCTGTTTTTGTGTGATATTCTAGAAGTTGGAAAACCTTCAGTTCGCGCCGTGAACCAAGTTGGCCCCGCGAACTGAGCGGAACAGACCCCTTTTATTTTTTGTTTTTTGTTTCCTTTATATTTTTTTATAACTTCATCCCTCTCTCTTCACCACTTTCACAACACACTATCTCACTCCCAAACTCAAACCTAACAATCTTAACCCTCTCAATCTCAATAATCCCACCTTTTGCAAGAATCATTTCAATCTCTTTCTCTCATCAAGGTACGTTTACTCTTTTTCCTCTTTCCTTCTTTACTCTCTCATCAAGGTGAATTAAGGTAATTGTTAGAGGATAATTTTTTTTTGAAACTCACTTTGCATGTGTAGAGATTCTTCAAATTAGGACAGGTTAAAAGTTTGTGGTATAAATTTTGAAAAGATTTGAGCAGTAGGAAAGATCCTATGGCTGCTGGTTTTTCTGGGTTTCGCAGAGATCGCATCGCGATTTGGCCTTCGCGCCGCGAACTGGAAGAATTTCAGCACTTCTTTTTTTGTTGTTACGTGTGCTGACTTAAGTCTTGGCTGTTGTGTGGTTGCTTTGTGGTTTTCTTGCAGATGTCTAAGCGCACAAAAACAGTAAGCTCCGGTCCCTCAAGGTCCGTGCGGAGATTCATTAGTAATGAGCATGAGGAGAGGTTTGAAAAGCTGATCAAAAGAACCATCCAGCCAGAGAGGTTCATTCGTTTGTCACCAGGTGGCAACTATAGGAAGATTGTGGCAAATTTTGAAAAGAGAAAGTGGGGAAAATTTTGTGAGCCGGAAGCGGAAATCAATTACGACATTGTGTGTGAATTTTACGCCAATGCTCTTCAATTGGAAGAAGGTGTAGCATACCACTATCAAACTAGGGTGAGGGGGAAGATCATCGCTTTCAATAGGGATGCAATCAATACTTATTTGGGTCATCCTCTCACCTTGGCGGATAACATGCAGTGTGAATACCGTGCTAAAGAGACCGCAAATGATTGGGATCTTGCTGTTGTTAGTGCTCACCTTTGCCTTGAGGGGAAGGATGTATGACTTGAACGATCAAGGATTTCCAAAATCTTGGAAGAGGGAAAACCTTAATTTGGAAGCTCGGGATTATTTGGTTCTTTTGTTGAACAACATTCGGCCGTGGAGCCATAATACCATAATTCCACTCGATGTCGGCTGCCTTTTGTATTACATTATGATTGGGAAATCGGTGGATGTGGCATCTATCGTCGCGGGGGAGATGAGAAAAGTGGCAACTAGCGGGACAAAGTTCGGAGGGAAAGTCGGTGTGCTCATGTATCCGGGGTTGATTATGGGGCTTTGCCGAAGGGCAAATGTGCCTATTCCGGATGAGGTGCACCTTTCTATAACCAGTGTGATTAATGATGTGTTTTTAAATAGGTTCTGCCAAAGTCAGATGGATAGAGCTGAGGGAGCATGCACTTCTTCATCTAGGCCTCGCGCTCGCGGTGCACTAGTTTTTGATCAGATGGCGTTTACCACTTACTACTGTGAAAACTTTGAGGCTTCTAGGAGGTCTCAATCATTCTTATTTGATGCCATGCAACAGCAGTTTCATAACACATTCTTAGCACCCGAAGCCCGCACTTTTCCGACTCAGGCGGAGTACGCATCTTATTCTAATTAGCCTGAAGGCAGGCCAGCATTCATGGGGGGTGTAGGAGGTAGTGGTCAAGCTAGTGGTGCAGGTCATGATGAAGACATGGAAGATGACATTGGGTCCGTGGGCGGTGGTGTTGATGAGGAGGATTGAAGACCTTGATTTAGGTAGTATTAGATTTTTTTTATTTGTAAGTTTTTTTTATTATTATTGTTTTTGTGTTTTTAATTATGGTTGTACTTTTGGTGGCTCTCGTTTCATCGTGAACTTTTGTTTTGTTAATTGCATGTATCTTTATTGTGAAGTCTAATTGTGTGTTTCTATGAACTTTGGTATGCCTCACTTTTTTTGTTTAATTGTTCTCGTTCTTGAGTTAAGCTTGAAGGAACCAAGTGATGCTTGCAAGGAAGGAAGCGTAGGACACTTCGAGTGGTGATGATAAGAATTGGTTGTCGGCATTTCAAGGTACACTTTACCGCTTTCTAGACTTAACATGAATAATTTGATGGTGCGTTGCAAATTTCCTATCATAAATTCCTTGAGATACATGTCAATTTTGAATCAAAGTAGAACTTAACCAATTGTGAGGTAGCCTTCCATTGTACACTAAATGCGGGAGACCGAATATTATTTCAATTCATTCTTATCATGCTAAATCATGCATTAGTCTATTTTTGTGAAAATTGTGAAAGTGATAGAGGCATTGTTTGTTATTGAGAAAACCACTTGGCCAAAAAAGTTTTGAATCAACTAACCTTGTGAGGTGTGATCCTTAGTTTAACCCCTTTGAGCTTGTATTAGGATTCATTTGATTGATAAGTGCAAATTCCATTAAAAATATTGCGAATAAATGAATCCTAATTTCTTTCGTTTCAATTGAACCTTCAACCGATTTTGTTTGCAATTTTTGTCTTTTGCCAATGTCTAAGTAGGGACCATTATTGCATAAATTTTGTCTTGAAGTCTAAAGTTGGGGAGAGTAACTTAGAAGAGTTGATAAAAAACTTGAAAAAGTGCTGTTTTAAAAACAGGTGAAAGTGTGAAAAGAAACAAGAACAATAAGTCACCTTTGAAATTATGGAGCTAGTAAAAAGAAAGAAAAAACAAAAAGAGAGCTCATGGTTGTGTTGTTGTTGAAAAATAAGAAAAGAAGAAAAAATGGGATCAAAAATAGAATTTGTTGTTGAGTTTGAATTTATGGGAATGCTCCATTGGGATAGGTATTTTTGTTTGAATTCCCTTAATCATACTCTTTCTTTGTAACCCAGGCCACATTACAACCTTTGAAAGACCTCTTGATTCTCATTTTTTCACATGATTTAGTGTTTGCTTTGATGACCGCATGATTCGAGTTGATGTTGATTTAATTGTTCGGATGAGTGAAAGAAAACCCTCATGTTTATCCATCATTAATATGGTGTGTGTATAAGTTTGATTCAATTTTGACATGTATTGCTTTGAATTTCTTGGTATGTCATTTGCACCCAACCATTGTTCTTGTTCATGTTTTGTCTAGCATTGAGGTAAGTGGATTGTGAAAGGGTTGTACACTTTTGAACCATTTGATTGTCTTTGGTTAATCCTTGTTTCATTCTCTTGTTTCATTACTTTGGTTACTTTGGTGAAAAACTTTTGTTTAGGGACAAACAAAATGATAAGTTGGGGAGAGTTGTTAGGGACCAATTATCACTACTTTTTATATATTATTATTGGTCCCTTTTACCATTTTCTTATCGAATTTACACACTTTTATTTTCAAAATTTAGTAAATATGCAATTAAGTTTATTTTAATTATGTTTTGAGTAGATATTTCACTTATTTGTTAATTTTGTAGAAATTGTGGACAATAGAGCATTGGATTGCATGAGCAAAATTTGGAAGGGGCTTGATGGGCATTTTGGAAGCACACTTGAAGAATAAAGTTTGGAAGAAAAAGTGTTAATGAAGCTTGCAAGGCAAAGAAGCTGCATTTCCTTCAGTTCGCGCCGCGACCCATGTTGGCGCCGCAAACCCTGCGAAGACAGCAAGCCTTTTAATTAGTTTGGGCCACTTGTTATGTTTGGAGCCTAACTTAAGTGTGGCATTTTTAGAACATTTTGAGATCACTTTTATGTTTGAGACCAAAAGGAGATTATTAGAGAAAGAATGAACTTTTTAACCACACAATGGGAGAAAAGGAGAGATTATAAGTTTTGTAAGAGCAATCTAGAGGCCATCTTTTGTATCCATTCCATTTGTTTTGCTGTCAAACATGGTGATGAGGAGCTAAACCCCACTTTGTCAAGATTTGAGGTAGTAGTTATCCCTTATTGATTATGTATTCCTATTAACTCTTGTATGTGACAATTGATTATTGATGTATGGATTGATACTTTCACCCTATTTTGAATATTCAGATTTGAGTTATTGTTGAGAAAGGTTGTTCAAATCTTGACTTAAAGTATGCTTTCAAGTAGTGAATAAATTGTAGAAATAGATTTATACACTACTTTTCTTTTGTATCAAACATTAAAGATTGTTATATTAATAGTTAGATGGAGAAATCGTCTAAAGATTAATATATTGATTATCACAATCTCATTTAGAAATAAATGTTATTGAGAGGATACTTGAGTATTATCAATAATTTTGAGTCCATATAGTTGCCACTAGGAAAACATAAGAAATTGGGATAGTGAACTCCAATCTTGGCAAGCCTTTTATATTTGATTTAAAACTAATTTCATTGTCTTAGTGTCATTTTAATTAAGAGATAACAATTCACTCAAAAACAACTTGGTTACTTTTCAAACTTACAACAATTGAGATTATAGAACGGCGATAATATCAACCAATCTCTGTGGATACGATATAAAAATATTTGCCGGAAATACACTTTTCAACACCTATCCATGTGGATTCAATTGGAGGTATAAAATACTTTGTCACATTCATAGATGATTTCAGTTGAAAACTGTGGGCTTACTTGATTAAGAAGAAAAATGTAGTGATCGAGGTATTTGCCTAGTTCAAATCTATGGTCAAAAGACAAAGTGGTCGAAAGCTCAATATTTTGAGGACTGATGCTTGTGGAGAATATGTGTCGAAAGACTTCGACATGCAATGTGAGAAAGAAGGGATTGTGCATGAGGTGGTGCCATCTTACACTCCACAATAGAATAGAACTGCAGAAAGTAAGAATAGAACCATTGTGAATATGGTGAGAAGTATGTTGAAAGGCAAGCATATACCCAAAGAATTATGGGGAGAAACTGTGTCGCCAGTAAAATATATTTTGAACAGATGTCCGACGAAGAAGCTAGATGGAATCACGCCAGAAGAATATTGGTCTGGTGTCAAGCCTAGCTTGGTTCATATGAAATTATTTGGATCTATAACACATAGACATGTGCTAGATCAGTTGAGAAGAAAACTTGATGACAAGTCGAGTCAGATGATCCTAATAGGGTATCATTTGACTGGAGGTTAAAAGTTGTTCGACCCAGTGAACAAGTAAGTAGTGATCAATAGGGATGTGATCATCGATGAGCTTAAGGAACCAGCAAGTGAAGTTAAAAGAGAAGTTCGACAAGATGAAGTCAGGGGTCAAGCAAGCACAAGAAGACCTTAAAGGAAAAGACACATTCCTGCAAGAATGTGTTTTTACATCAGATGATATGGTCGATGATGAAGGTGATCTAGTACATTATGCTTTCTATGCAAATGTCAAACCTATCAATGCAACTGAGGCATTGAAGGATTTGAAGTGGGTGAAAGCAATGAATGAGGATATGGAGTCCATAGAAGTCAACAACACCTGGTCACTTGTCAAATTGCGTAAAGGAAGTTGCAATAATGAGTTACTTATAACATGTCTCTATGTCGATGATTTGTTGGTAACAGGAAGTCACAAGAAGGAGATCGAGGACTTCAAACATGACCTAAGTAAGGAGTTTGAAATGTCATACTTGGGAAATATCTCATACTTCCTTAGTATCGAATTCTACAAGAGTAGTAGAGGCTTGACGATGTACCAAAAAAGATATGCAGGCGAAATACTTAAGATATTTGAGATGCAAGATTACAACCTAACTTCAACTCCATCTGAGCCTAGATTGTAATTGTCGAAAGACACATATGAAAATGATATCGATCCGACGCGGTATAGAAGACTCATTAGATCATTTTGATACCTTTACCGCACAAGGTCTAATATAGCATATAATGTAGGTATGGTGAGTAGATTCATGCAAAATCCAAAGGCATCACACCTAGCAGCGATGAAGAGGATACTAAGGTATCTGAAAGGAAATCTCGACTATTGCATTTTTTCCTGCAACTAATGAAGGAATATAATGCAAGCTAGTGGGATACACCGACTCAAGTTGGTGTAGTGATGTTGAGGATAAAAAATCCACAACTGGCTATGTGTTTATGCTAGGTAGTGCATTAGTTCCTTGGAGTTCAAGAAAGGAACTAGAAGTGACACTGTCATCGTGTGAAGAAGAGTACATAGTTGCTTATCTTTGTGCATGTCAAACAACATGAATGGTGAATTTGATCGAAGAGATTACAGGGAAAAGTCATGGAGCGATTACCATGAGGATCGGCAGCATGTCTGTTATCAATTTGCCGAAGAATTCGATAGCACATGGACGAAGCAAGCACATCGAAATGAGGTTTCACTATCTTCGAGAGCAAGTAGCAAAAGTGAAGTTGAACTTGGAACATTGCATAATTGAGAATCAGATTGCAGACATCATAACGAAAGGGAGTACCAGTTGAAGTGTTTAAGAAGTTAAAGTCTATGATGAATATAAATAGCTTAGACACAATGAATTATGTTGTGTGTTAAATTTTAATTCCTTGTGTCGAAGCAAGTTGCTCGACAGAAGCAAGGAAGTGTCGAATTGTGATAGTTGTCGAAACGTCGAAGTAGAGTACCTTGACAGGAATTTCGACTTAGGTCTAATTTTATAGTGTTAGCAAAATTAGGTATTTTTGGGTTTTATTTGAGGAGCAAGCAAACCCAAATCCATAAATAGGGAGTAATCCTTATCATTGTATAATTTGAGAACTTGCAGTTGCAAAGAATAAAATTTCAGTTGGGAAGCAGAGAGAAGCTCTGCAGAAAATATTTTACTATTCCCCTATTTTTCTTAAACCCTAATTTTTTTATCCTCCAATTTTATCTTTTCTTTCTTCTTCCATTAACAATTGTGCAACGAAAATAATCTTGCAATTAAGATTGGTTGATTCACTCGAGTGAAGAGTGAAGAGTAAAGAACAAGAGAAATTTGATCGATGTGATTGAATCTTATTCATCAAGATCGTTGTGGAATTCTCCATAGAATTTGTGAATTTCCAACAACATATTTATTTGTTTGTTTAAAATAAGATGTTGCGATGTGTTTTCCACGCCACAACATTTTTTTAAAAAAAAATTTAACATGTTATATTTTTTATTATGTTAAATATATAATGACGTGATAAACACATCGTAACAATATTTTTTTTGTCACGTGTTTATCACATCACAAAATCATGTTCCTGAAGGAAGGATTTCTTGTAGTGTTGTGATGTCTTTTCAAGCTACAATATACTTAGACGGAAGGATTTCTTATAGTGTTGTGATGTCTTTTCAAGCTACAATATACTTAGACTAACCTAACATATTTTATACTCTTTACAATTTTTTAGTCTTATGTCAAATAAAATAAATATTTATTTCTTACTCATTTTTTGTTTATATTTTTCTACTATATTTAATATATAAATAAAAACATATCAACAGAAAATCCCTAAAATTTATTTTTCTCATGAAAGTCCTCTATATTATCACAAAAATCAATAAAATACAAAAGTCCTCTTTATTATCAACAGAAAATCCATAAAATAGTACATTTGGTAAAAAAAAATGTTTTTTTCAGGTATATGCACAGCACTGTCTCATACTCTATGAACTTTTCAAGGTTTGAAACGAAACTAGAGTGGATACAATCCAAATTTTAAAATGTATTAACCCAAAAACAATGCTAAGGCGTTATTATCTTTAGCAACAAATTTTCACAGCTAGTGCGTGGCATTAGAAATAAATTATAAACTGTGTTTATGATATCAAAGTGCTAGAAATCATAGGAATATAATAATACACACATTTACTATAAAAACCATGATAGTTAGATCATGCATATTGGTACTAGTGATTCATCATCAATCATACTAAAGACTTAATTAATATTGAGGAGTTGCATAGAAATGTGCTACAGGGTAGAATGTTCAACCTGCGGGAAGGCCACCTGGGGAGGATGTGGCAAACATTTGACTACACTCTATGGTAGTATAGAGGAGGGCATGCATTGTATGTGCCGTTCATGGCCTGGTGTTGTTACAAGCTCTCACCAACCATCATCATCCTCTAATGGTACATCAACTTCTTTAATTTTGTCTTTTTCTTTTTTTGTTGTATATCTATTATACATCAACTTTGCCTAGTGCTCTAGATTTTACAGATTTGATTCTTTGTGGAGTGGTTAAGTTATTTTTATGCCATTTGTTGAGGAGTTCGTCTAGTTCAAAATGAAACTTCCATCCATCGGAGATTCAATCAATAAATTGAATGTTAGGGTCTAATGATCCGGAAACATAAATATTTTGATCATATTAAATATGTAATTCAACTTCGTTATGTTGTTAGTTTAATATTTTTTAATAGAAATTGGATATTGTCTACGAACAACTGCATTCTAGAGATTAATCTCTTGAGTCGAAGAAAATCGTAATGAACGATAAAACTGTTAAATATGTAATTTTTTGTTTTAAGTAAGAGTGTATTCGACAGGTGTCAAAGTATGTAGTTGTCGAAGAAGTTAACTTCGACAGAGTCTAAGTTTATGTATTTTCAGCAGAGTCAAATCAGTTTACTTCGATAGAGTTGAACTTAATTTTTTGTAATAGTTGAGTAAGTTATTTTGAGATTACTTAAAGCACAAGTAATCTCATTATAAATATAAGGAGACTCTATGTAATCAATATACAATATATTACTCTGTAAACACTTTTAAGGAATACAATTAAGTGTAGTTGCACTGAGAAATACATTCTTCTTCTTCCTCCAAAATTGTGTATTCTCTCAAACATGAATTCATCTTTTATTTCATCTCTTAAAATCTATGTGCAAAGTAGAATCATCTTACAATCAATGTGTAGTTGATTCACTCAAGAAAATTATGAAGAACAGGAGGCGCGATCAAGCAAAAAGTTTGATTATTATTCATAAAGATTAATTTGGATTATCTCCAAGATTGAGGTTAATTTCAACATCTGATATCTATAGCACTGACTGTGATTCTTGGGATACATTGAATCAAGATGAATCATATGAATAAGCATATCCCAACAAGTCTTTCCATCTTGAATGGTGAGAACTATGATAATTGGTGCAAGCAGATGAAGTTCGTTTTCTACTATCAAGATGTCTAAGATCTTGTGAAGAATGGAGTAACAGCAACTGGTGAGAATTCTACGGAAGAACAAAAGGCTGCACATAAAGATTTGAGAAAAAAAGATTATAAGGCTCTCTTTTTAATCCACCAATGTGTTGATCCAGACAACTTTGAGAAAGTTGGTGATGTAGACCCATCGAAGGAAGCATGAGACATCTTGGAAAAAATTGTTTGGAGGTACTGGGAAGGTGAAAGAGGTGAGGTTACAAACTCACAAAAGAACGTATGAATTGCTTTAGATGGAAGAAAACACAAGTGTTGTCGATTTCTTTACCAGAGTAACGAGACTAGTGAATCAAATCAAGATGTATGGGGAAGTGTTGACATAAAGATCAATAGTTGCAAAGATCTTAAGGTCATTACTTCCAAATTCCGATCATGTGGTATTATCCATAGAAGAAACGAAGGATTTGTCAAGCATGACAAAATAAGAGCTTCAAGAGACGCTTGAATATCATGAACAAAGAATGACTGAAAGATCTGCAAGCAAGATAAATAGTGATGTGGCTCTGTAGGCACAGTTAGCTAAAGATATGAAAGGCAAAGGAAAATGGAATGGAAACAAAGTTAGATGATGTTATAACAATTCGACTGGTAGAAGAAAACAACAAAAAGGTAGTTCATCAAATCAGAGACAATCCACAAGTCAAAACAATCACATAGGTGGTGTTGCAGAAAAAGAAAGATATGATGGAAGAAAACCTAACAAAATCCATATTCAGTGTTACAACTGCCAGAAGTAGGGACATTATGCAATTCAATGTCGAGAAAGCAAAAAATAAAATCAAGAAAGGGATGCAAGACTTGCAAAACAAGAAGAAGATGAAGTGTTGTTGATGGTCGTAACAAAAGAAGAAGAAAGACTCAAAGATCAGTGGTATCTCGACTCAGGTTGCTCATCACACATGACTGGAAAAAAGATATTGGTTCATTAACATCATTCCCTCGATGAAGAACAAGGTGAAATTTGCTAATGACAATACCCTAAGTGTCGAAGGTATTAGTGATGTTCTGATCACGAGGAAGGATGGCAAGTAATAAGTGATTTCCAATGTGTTGTACATACCTAGCATGAAAAGTAATCTTCTAAGTATTGGTTAGTTGATAGAGAAGAATTACAAGGTGGTGATTGAATACAAGATGATGAGAGTACTAGACTCAAATGACAAATTGATATTAAAGGCTCATATGTCTCAAAATAGGACCTTCAGGATTGAACTTGATATGTTGGAACATGAGTGCCTAGAAACTGCAACTAGCAGAGATGAATGACTATGGCATTACAGACTCGGTCATCTGAATTTCAATGAAATTAGCAACCTGAAGAGAAAAAACACGGTCCCTGGATTACCGGTAATCCATATTCCAAGTGAAGTCTGTGAAGAATGTGTTCAGGCAAAGCAACACGAGAATATATTCAACAAGGATCCAAGAAGCAAGTCAAAAGCCACTCTTGAAGTGATTTACTTAGATGTGCATGGTTCTCTCCATCTATATTCAACTGGAGATAACAAATACTTTGTTACATTTATAGATGATTACAACAGAAAGTTGTGAACCTATTTGATCAAGAAGAAAAGTTATGTGATTGATCTCTTCACCAAGTTCAAAACCATGATGGAAAGACAAAGTGGTCACAAGATCAAGACTCTGAAGATATATGGTGGTGGAGAATATGTGTCAAAAGATTTCGACATACTATGTGAAAGAGAAGGAATTGTACATGAGATGGTTCCACCATACACTTCTCAACAAAATGGTACTGCTGCAAGGAAGAACAAAACCATTATGAACATGATGATAAGTATCCTAAAAGGAAATCACTTACCAAATGAGTTATGTGGTGAGGTTATATCCACTACAAATTACATACTAAACAAATGTCCAACAAAGAGGCTAGAAGGTATCACACCATAAAAATGTTGGTCTAGTTTCAAACTTAGTCTAAGCAACTTGAAGGTGTTTAGATCCATAATACATAGACATGTGCATGATCAGCTGAGAAGAAAACCTAATGACAAGTTAATCCAGATGATCTTGTTAGGATATCACTCAACTTGTAGATACAAATTCTTCGACCCAGTGAACAAGCAAGTTGTGATCAATAAGGATATAATCATAGATGAGCTTAAGAAATGGGATTGGACTAAAAACATCAAGAATTACACAATGAGAATCCTATATGATGAACCATATAGTGAAGCTAGCAGAGAAGTTTGACAAGAAGAAATCAGAGGTCAATCACGCACAAGCAGAACTCAAAGAACAAGACACATGCCTGCAATATTGCAGGAATGTGATATCACATTAGATGATATGGTAGATGGTGAAGGTGAGCTATTATATTAAGTATTTTATGCAGATATTAAGCCATTCAATGTAGTGAGGCATTGAAAAACTCAAAATGGGTGGACGTTATGGTATCAGAGTTAAAATCCATAAAAGACAACAAAATATGGTCACTAGTTGAATTTCCACAAGGTAAGAAGGAATTTATTGTTAAATAGGTGTACAAGGTGAAGATAAATCCAAAGGGAAAAGTAACTAGACACAAGAAAAGACTTATAGCAAAGGGAAAAGTAACTAGACACAAGAAAAGACTTATAGCAAAGGGAATTCTTCGGAAAGAAGGAATTTACTATGATGAATTTTTTGCACCAGTTGCTAGGATCAAAATAATCAGGTTGGTTATTGGTCTAGAAAACATGAATAACTTGTCCATGTGTCATATGGATGTAAAATGTGAATTCCTAAATGTCCCTATAGATGAAGAGGTTTATGTAGCACAACCAGTTGGTTTTATGAAGCAAGGCCAAGAAGGAAAAGTACACATGCTGCATAAAGCCCTGTATGGACTCAAACAAGCTCCAAGAGCTTAAAACAAGAAAATAGATAGATTTATAAGGGAGAAAGAGTTTATAAAGTGCACAACTGAGCATGGTGTGCATGTCATAAGAAGCAGGAATGGGCTGCTTATACTTTATCTCTATGTAGATGATTTGTTGATAACAGGAAGCTACAAGAAGGAGACCGAAGATTTCAAACATGACTTAATCAAGGAGTTTGAAATGTCTGACTTGAGAATTATTTCATATTTACTTGGAATTGAATTCTACAAGAGTCGTAAAGGATTGGTGTTGTACCAAAAAATATATGCAAGATAGATACTCAAAAGATTTGAGATGAAGGAATGCAATGCAACTTCGACGCCAGCTGAAACAAGATTGCAGTTGACAAAGGATCTAGGAGAAGATGAAGTCGGTCCAACTTAGTATAGAAGACTCATTAGATCACTAAGATACATTTGTAAGGCCTGGTCTAGCGTACAATGTAGGTATAGTGAGTAGATTCATGCAAAATCCAAAGATATCTCATCTTGCAACCACCAAGAGGGTACTAAGGTACCTCACAGGAACACTAGATTATGGAATTTTTTTCCTGCTGTAGATAAAGGAAAAGAATGCAAACTTTTTGGGATACACTAATTCTAGTTGGTGTGGTGATGCTAGGGATAGAAAATCCACAGCTGGATATGTGTTCATGTTAGGTGGTGCACCCAATTGCTTGAAGTTCAAGAAAGGAACCTATTGTATAATTATCATCATGTGAGGTTGAATACATAGTTGCCTCTATATGTGCATGTCAACCAACGTGAATGGTAAATTAGATTAAAGAAATTACATGAAGAACCATGGAGCAATGACCATGAAGATCGACAACATGCTTACTAACAACCCAACAAAGAATCCGATAGCACATGGAAGAAGTAAGCACAGAGAAATGAGATTCCATTATCTAAGAGAAGAAGTAGAAAATGGAAGGTTAATTCTGGAACACTACAGATTAAATAATTGGATTGCAAACATAATGACAAAGGTTGTCCAAGTCGAATTTGTTCAAGAGATTGATGATAATGATGAACGTAGATATCTTAAACACTGTGAATTAGGTGGTGCGTTAAATATGTATTCTTTGTGTCAAGTAAGAGTGTGTTCAACAGATGTCAGAGTACGTAGTTGTCGAAGGAGTTAACTTCGGCAGAGTCTAAGTTTGTGTATTTTCAACAGAGTCAAATCAATTTACTTCGACAAAGTTGAACTTAGTTTTTTTGTAACAATTGATTAGTTATTTTGAGATTACTTGAAGTGCAAGTAATCTTATTATAAATAGAAAGAGACTCTATGTAATTAATATACAATAAATCACTATGTAAATACTTTCAAGGAATACATTTCAGTGTAGTTGCATAGAGAAATACATTATTCTTCTTCCTCTAAAATTGTGTATTCTCTCAAACTTGAATTCATCTTTTCTTTCATCTCTTCAAATATGTGTACAAAGTAGAATCAATTTGCAGCTAAGGTGTAGTTGATTCACTCAAGAAAATGGTGAAGAACAAGAGACGTGATCAATTAGAAAGATTGATTCTTGTTCATCAAGATTGATTCGGACTATCTCCAAGATTGGAGTTAATTCCAACAAAAATTCTCTTTCAAAATAATTTAACACTAATGTGTGTTCGGAACTGTGTTTGAACTTAAAACCTTGATTAAACTGAAAGATACATCTTACCATCTCATTTAAGTGTTCTTGAATATCGTCACTTCTATATTTGACCGCAGTTAATTGGTGCAAATATTCATAGTTTTTCAATTTTACATATATTTTATTTGTGTTTTTTTATACAAGCCATATATTATTTGTGTTGTTAGGGGTATATTAAACAAATTTCAATAATGGGTCTTTTTATTTAGTAAATAAAATTTACAATTAGTCTTTTGTTCGAATGAATTCCACTTTAAAATTACCTTTTACTATCCTAATGCTTCAAATAAGAAATTGTGGTTTTACTTTTGTCTACATTAAGTAAGATTAATTGTTTGGGACTCTACGAGTTCATTATAATTTAAGATGTACATACTCTGGTCACTATTATAAACAATAAAAAAAACTTTTTTGATTTATTAAATAAAAGATGTATCTGATATATAATAATTATCAGATATATTATTTATTTAATAAATCTAAAAAAAATGTTGTTTATAATAATGGCCAGAGAGTGTAATGACTAATTTCATATTATATTATATGGTGGACTAATAAGGTGACAAATAGATTTATTAAGGATGGCTAAAAAAACATAGCCTAGGGTACCCGCGGGTAAAACGCGTCATGGACGTGGATAAAACGCGTCAAGGACACGGGTTAAATAGTCCAATGAATATCCACATATTAAATAAACTAATATTTAATTTCTCATTTTTTTACGGGCACAAATACATAATTGATGGTACTCTTATCCGCGAATATTCATATCTACTATTAATTTAAAAAATTACTTAAATATCTTTTAAAATTATTATATTTCTCATTAATAGCCACTTAATTTAACTTGGTAATCTCCTTTTCATTTAAAATCATAGTTGCTTAAGTTTTTCTTCTATGTCTTCTTCTTGCCATGTGTCTTCTTTAAAAGTTATACACATAATTTCTATTTACGTCATATAATAAAAAATAAAAAATTACAATTTTTTTTTAAAAAAATACAATCACAATCAATTTATATTATAATTTTTTAAAAATATATAAAATATTTTCATTATAATATAAATTTTTATAAAAAAAAATTACAAACACAATCAATTTTCTTTAGAACAACGATTGAAACTAATCACAAATAAAAAAGAATATACATGCTTGTAAATTGAGAGTATCATATAAGATTTAAATAATTATACAAGATATGTCACTAGTGAAGATGGATTTTCGAGAGTATCACTAAAAATATGAGTGATATGGTACAAAAATAGTTGAAATGTCAACAAAATGTAATCCGCGTGATGCACACTAGTTTTATGATTTATTTGTTGATTTTTAAAGTAAATTTTTAAATTTTATTTTATAAAACTATATATATATATATATATATATATATATAAATTGTAGTGAGAATTTATATAAATTTGTAATGATGTAAAAATAATTATTACATAATTAAGAAATTATTGTAAGAAAAATATTAGTATCTTATAAAATTTATGAAAATAGTATAAATTTTTCACTTGCAAGGGTTTGAACCCATGAACTTTAATAGAGAATAATTGTGTGTTTTCCTCTTTTGAGTAGTGAAGATGGATTTTGGATCAAATGTTTGTATATCACTATTGTTGGAACTTGGAAGTTGGAATTAATTTTTTTTCTGTATTTTCTCAAGATGTCTTCTTTCACTTCGTTTTTGTGCAACTTTCTTCTTTCATCTTTAATATTCACACCATCATCATCAATGGAAAAAGAAATCATCTTTCCTCCTCTCATTAAATCTCTTCCATCATCATCAATGGAAAAAGAAATCATCTTTCCTCCTCTCATTAAATCTCTTCCACCATCAAATTCTTCTTCTAGTTCCATATCAGACATCATCTTTCCTCATCCTCCCAGTAAATCTCCATCACCAAGTCCATCTCACTTTCCAATGAGAGACCCTCTCCCATTAGCAAGGTGAAGAAGTCTCATTGATTGGTTGTGCCTTTTGTGATTGTTGCATGCTTTCTTCTTCTTGTCATCACAACTTGTTTGAAAATCTTTTTACTTCTCTTCACTACCACCACATAAAGTTGAGATGGTGGTACCTTCCACCTTGGATGCCGAGATGGGGACTCCATCATCAAATGTTGATATTGATACTGAAATGGTAGCTTCAACTCCCACATCACAAGCAGCTTTGAACATCGAGATTGTGACACCAACATAAAGAACAACCGCTAAAACTGAAATTGAAGAGTCCCAAGGATACTAGCAAGTTTATTAATATATGTTCTATTTATTTAGGTGCAACGGGTACATGATCCTTTACATGTAAGACCTATTGCCCATGCAATTTGGGATCCCCATTTTGGTAAACTGGCTGTAGAAGCTTTTACTTGAGGGGGTGGTGGTATACAATTGGTTTACGTACTAATAAGGATCTTTATATTGGAGTTATTTTTCTATTATTTCTTTCTTTCATATCTTTATTAGCGGGCTGGTTACACCTACAACCGAACTGGAAATCGAGCGTTTTCTGGTTTAAAAATGCTGAATCCCGCCCACATCACTAATTTCCTTTTGTGACGTGATATTTAGGTTTGTGGCGTGGATTTCACGTGCATAATGACTTCTTTTTTTTAATGTTTTATGTATTTATTTAGTTGAAATTTAAGAGAATTTTAGGGTATAACTGAGAGAATATTCAAATTATTATGTCATTTTTTCTTTATATTGAGGTGTTGGTTTTAGTGATATATTTGGCATTGGCTATGTACAGGTTTGTGTTGCTGTAATGTTTTTCTCTTTTTTTCATAAAAAAAATATATTAAGACCTGCGCAATGTGCGAATGCAAATTTATTTTAATATATTTTGTGTTTAATTTTAATTATTTTAAAAAAAACTTACAACTATAGTCAATACATTTATAATATTATAATTTTCTTTTGACAAACACTATTAATTTCCTTTTGAACAATGAAAGAAATTAATCACAAATAAAAATGGATGTATATGTTTGTAAGTTGAGAATGACATGAAATTTAGTTTTGAAAATTTAAATAACTATAAAAGATATGTGTTTTTAACTTTTAAGAAGTGAAAATAGATTTTGAAAGTTGCCACATAAAAATATGTGATGTGGCACTAAAATAGGTGAAGTATCGATGAAATGATATGTGGTTGTAATTTAATATATTATATAGATGATTAATGATATATTTTTTTATTTGAGTTCATACCTTTTTTTATATTTATATGTATTTGAGATATTTAATTTAAAGTTATAAATTATATGTAATAAGTATGATGCACAATATTTTTATATTTTTAAAATATTTAAAGAAAAATTTTAGATTTTATTTTATAGAATTACAGTTAAAAAATATTATAGTGAGACTTTATATAAAATTTTTAATGATGTGAAAATAATTGATAACCGCACTCGCGGACGTCCATTATTTTTATTTATATTTTGTTGAGTTTTAATTATTTTTGAAATTTTTAATAATTTGAGAAGTGAAGGTGAATTTTTGAGTGTGACACATAAAATATGAATGATATGGTAAAAAAATAATTGAAGTGTCAGCAAGATGATGTATGGTTATGATTTACTATATTATATAAATGATTAATGGTTTATTTTTTTATTTGAGTTCATATCTTTTAGATACTTGTATCTATTTTAGATATTTAATTTTAAGTTGTAAATTACATGTAACCAGCATGATACTTTATATTTTTATATTTAATGTGTTTATTTTTGAAATGTTTAAAATAAAATTATAAATTTTATTTCAAAGAATTACATCTAAAAAGTATCATGGTGAGAATTTATATAAAAACTTTAATGATGTGAAAATAATTGACACCCACGCGTGCGGATGTCTATTAGTTTTAATTTATTTTTTAAGTAGTTTTAATTATTTCATGAAAAATTTAATAATATGAAAAGAATTGATACATAATATGATCAATATCTAATTTTTTTCATTTGATTTTATATCTTTTTTATACAAGTATCTATTTTAGAAATTTAATTTTTAAGTTGTAAAATACACGTAACCCTCGTGATGCGCAATAGTTCTAAATTTTATTTTATAAAATTAAATTTAAAAAGTATTAAAGTGAGAACTTATATGAAATTTTTAATGACATGAAAATAATTATTACATAAACCAATATATAATTTTTTTATATTTCATAATTAAGAAATTATAGCAAGATAAATATAAGTAATATTTTATAAAATTTATAAAAATAATATAGTTTTATATTTGCAAGGGTTTGAACCCATAACCTTTAATATATAGAACAATCATGTGTTTTTCTATTTTAAGAAATGAAGATGGATTTTGCAATGTGCCGCATATGAATATAAGTGATGTGACACAAATATAGAACAATCATGTGTTTTTCTATTTTATCAAATTTATTGTATTTTGTAACCCAAATTTTATAGTTGCATATATGTGCAAACATACATAATGTTGATTAGAAGAAAGTTCAATTTATGTTGATTTTGGATCAAATATTTCTCAGGATGACTTCTTTCTCTTCATTTTTGTGTAGCTTTCTTCTCCTATCTTCAATATTTACACCATCATCATTTATGGGAGAGGAAATCATCTTTCCTCCTCCCATTAAATCTCCTCCGCCATTAAATTTCTCTGTAGGTCCCATATCACACTTCATCTTTCCTCATCAAGAGACCTTTATCATCCTCCCATCAACAAGGTGAATAAGTCTCATTGACTGATGTGCCTTTTGTGGCTGTCGTGTGTGCTTTCTCCGTCTTGTCATCACAACTTGCTTGTGAATCTTTTGCAACTATAGGCAATACATTTATAATATTATAATTTATTGTAATTTTTTTTACAAACACAAATTTTCTTTTGAATAACGATAGGAATTAATCACAAATAAAAAGGAATGTATATACTTGTAAGTTGAGAGTGACATATAAGATTTAGTTTTGAAATTTTAAATAACTATATAAGAGATGTGTTTTTCACTTTTGAATTTTGGAGTGTGCTATTTAAAATATGAATGATGTAGTACCGAAATAGTTGAAGTGTTAGTGAGATGGTGTGTTGTTAAAGATGAGCATGTTATTAGAATATCTCTATAATTGGTATACATCATAATTGTATATTATTAGCTTCCAAATTAGAATATCTTTATAATTAGTATAATTATTAGGATATCTCTATAATTGGTATACATCATAATTGTATATTATTAGCTTCCAAATATAGACATTGTCATACTTGTATATAATGAGTATTCTTATCAATGAAAATGCAGGGATTAAATTACTTACATGGTATCAGTTTTGTCACGATCCTAACCTAAACCCTTCTCACTGCCGCTAATCCTCTATTTTACCATGACAGAAACAAACTCCCATTCCCAAACTTCTGATGAAACTTCATCGGCCTCTCAAACCAACCCTCCTCAGGCTGCGAAACCCAACTTCCACTCCACCTTCACCATCAACAATGCCAAAACCATAATCCCGGTGACGTCGGAAAATGATTCTAATCTCTACCTCTCATGGTCTGCCCTCTTCAAGGTGTAAGCATGTGTTCACAACGTACTTGATCACATCATCCCGTCATCGGATGCACAGGTCATACAAGCATCAGCAGACCTTAAGGCTAACGATTCCGAACTTTGGAATCGGTTTGATGCGGTGGTACTGCAATGGATGTACGCAACTGTCTCGCAGGATATTCTCCGATCAATCCTCGTCGTCGATGACACTGCCGAAGAATGCTGGAAGCGCATCGCCGCTATGTTTCATGATAACAAGTATTCACGTGCTGTACAATTAGAAAATCAATTCAGCAACTCAAACCTGGAAGATTTTCCATCGACAAAAGCGTACTGCAACCGCCTCAAAACTCTATCTGATCAACTCGCCAACGTCGACTCTCCGGTCACTAACACGTGACTGGTGCTTAAAATGATATCCGATCTCACTGATGCATATGTTGGGTTTGTCACCTATATACAACAACACGACCATCTCCCCACCTTTGCCACAGCACGATCACGGTTGGAACTCGAGGAATCAACCATGTTGCAGCGTGCCGCTCGCGAATCACACGCCTCCTCTGTTTCGGCCGCTCTCATGGCCAAAGCTCCGGCCACCGAACCTACACCCAAACCGTCATCATATGCTTCAAACTCCCAACTATCTCCATCGACATATCGCGGTCATAGAGGAAAGAAACCGAATCGTGGCGGTCGAAATTCTGGAAGAGGAAATCGTGGGCAGCAACAACAACAACAGTGGCAGCCATGGAATTACCCACCTTGGCAACAATGGGGTCCTTGGAATTACCCACATTGCCCTTACCCAACCTCATATTTGAATAGACCAAATAATGGTCCTAAGCCCCAACAAAATGGAATTCTTGGGCCCAAACCTCAGCCGGCTGCTTTCAATGTTAATACTACCAGCCCTACTGACATTGAAAGTGCTTTTAGCACCCTCAATCTTGCTCAGCCAGACCCCTCTTGGTACATGGACACCGGAGCCACCTCTCACATGACATCTGATCGGAAAAATAGCAAGTGTACTATTTTCACCGATGTAGTAATAGGGAGTTTATTTCCCAGTATCGATCTCGAGGATTGCGTAGGAATTACTTATTTCAATTCGATTCTATTCAAACAAAAAGATAATGGTTGGTTTGTTTTGGAATTGCGAATAGTGACACGAAGATAGTAAAAATAACTGATTAAGATAAAAGATGCTAGGGTAAGTGGTTGAGTTAGCCCGTTATGAATTTATCCCGATTTCCTTAATGCCTATGATACATTCAATCACCTAACCTCAGAATGTTCTTACTTAAGTCCTTAAGTGAGAAACTATTAAACTACCAATTCTTACTCAAATGTCCATTCAATTAATCATTGGTTTTAATCATACAATATATCAAGGTTTACGGTAATTTATGAAAGTTACTAGTCCTAGATGATGCATTCATAAACCCAATTGTGTGAAAACCCTACCAATCACAGTCCTGTTATTGGAAGTCATAGATTAATTTGTATTTGTCCGATACAAAAGCATAATAACATCACACAATTAAATTGAAAGACATAACATAGTAATCAAGGAATCATTGGTTCACATTCATAACATACGATAACATCAGGACCACCCCCTAGCATCAGGGGGTTTAGCCTCTCATAGTACTTAAAGAATTCATAAAGTAAAGATTAGACATTACAAAGAATTAGGAGAATTTGATCTTCAATGGTGGCTACCGTTGAATCTCGCCGTCTTCGAATCCGTTGTATTCGCTATCTTCTCCACTGTAATGCTTTCGTTCGTCTATCAAAAGGTCCCTTTTTCTTTCTCTTCCAAGCCTTCTTATAGTTTCAGATGCCTCCTCCCCAAGCAAAAGGTCCATACTGCCCTTAATGAGAAGAATCGGTTCACAATGCAAAATTAGGTTTTCCAGGCTGCGTGCAATCAACACGGCCGTGTGTGTACACACGGGCGCCCGTGTTTTTTCTCCTGCATTAATTAATTTCAGCATTTGTTACAGTAGCAACAACACGGGCCGTGTCCCTACACACGGGTGCCCGTGTAGATGCATTGTTTTAATCAACACGGCCGTGTGTGTACACACGGGTGCCCGTGTTGATCCCTGTTTTCTGCTTCGTCTTTTTCTCTGCTTGACCAACAACACGGCCGTGTGGTGGCACACGGGTGGCCGTGTTGACCTGCTGTTCTGTCATATTTTCGTCCTTCAGAGTGTCCCGAACTTCACCATTCTTGCTTTTGAACCTGGAACAATGACACTACCCAAACGAAGCATAAACGAGGTCTTTTTGACTTAAACTCGTAATCGAATGTAATGTAATACCAAACCAACAAAACTTGATACTTGACTCAAATGCAACTAAAAACAAACATAAATCTTACCAGAGTGATGAAAATACGTCGGATTAACGGCGGGAATTCAATGGAAATGGTGACCGATCACAACCCCAAACTTGTCTCATTGCTTGTCCTCAAGTGATGTATTGAGTCCAAACAAAGGTCACCTCCGAATTCGTTTTCCACAATGCAACCTAGTCTTTCACCATTTGTGTTCTTCCTTTCCAATCGAGTTTCAGGTCTCTCCAATTCAGGCAGTTTACCATATTTCCACATCAGAAACATCTTCACCTGCAAGCTTTTCACTCACTCACAATATCTCTCGGGGTTAGGTGTGTACACTCACAGCACAGTATACAGTATCAGACTCTTAACTTTGAACACATTCTAATGTCATTACCACAGCAGATTTCACACACTTTTTGAGGTCTTTTTAGGTTGTAACGGGGCTTGGGTACGGTGGGATAAACAAAAAAATGGGTACAAAGGGTTTTGAACTCGGTAATCATATTGTGTACTTTTTCTTCTTTTCCTGTGCATCACATATATTTTTGGGGTAAAAACTCTTTTGACTCTTTTTCTACTCAACTTTCCGAGCATTTCATATCTCTCTAAGGTCTCGGCAAGTGCATTTTTTCTTTTCTTTTTTTCTTTTTTTTTTTCTCTTTCCGAGCCTTTCATATCTCTAAGGTCTCGGCAAGTGCATTTTTTTTCTTTTCTTATTTTTTTTTCTTATAAAGGACATACATACTGTTTTTCTTTTTGTATGATCTCATCTTATGCACTTGCCTTCCCTTTCAAAATTTTCACCCCAAACTTATTTTCATTGCACATCTTGCAATTCACACAATCATACCGAGTTATGACACAAAAGGGAATGGATAATTAAAAGTTAACATGGATTTATGAGGAATAATGCTTGACGTTAGCATGGGGTTTACAATGAACAAATGGCTAAGGCTCAACGGGGTTTTACGAAGGGAAACATACATATAGGGATGGCTAGAAAGGCCCTGGCTAAACAAACAACTTGCCTCAGTGTGTGTTGTCATGCTGTGACGTGTCAACAGAACATACGCAAAATCAGAGTGATAAAGTTATACCTGGCTGAACTCTCATGTTGATATTTCGTGTTTGGCCTTTTGTGATCTCACCATGTTGGTTAGCTTGCAAGCTCTGAAGTCTCTTCGTATTATGTGGTTCTTCCCTGACTTGGTCTTTCCATACCGCTCTCTTGGTCTAGTGTCACCAAATTGTGTCCGACTTTACCTTCTCATGGTTGCATCAACTTCCGGGGTGCCATATCAGAATAAGTATGAGGGGTGTCATTCATCCACTACCATTGATCCCGGATTCGTCCAACCATTTCTCATCACTCTGTACACACAAGTAAACAACGAAAACAAACAAAAACAAAAGCGATGGAAATAAAACATGAAAGGAAAACCCCCCCACACCTGAACTAAACATTGACCTCAATGTTTAAATCCAGATACTAAGGGGACTCACAGCGACTACTGTTGGTTTAATGCACTTGTGTAATTTCCTTCCACTTGGAGGTGTTTGTGACTTTGCCCTTTTAATTCTCCTCCTCCCCTACACAAAATTTTAGCACACACCAAAAATATAAAAACGAAATAAATTAGAAATCAAACGCGTGGGTTGCCTCCCACGAAGCGCTTCGTTTAACGTCGCATGGCTCGACGGTTCATTTCCCTTATCATGGGGGATATTTCCGGTTCAAAACCTTTTTGCACCTCTTGTCTACAACACGGAAATTGTCTCTTTTATCAGTGTGGACTCCTTTGTACCACGATTCCTTTTTAACTATCCTTTCAGTGTTAGGAATCTTTCCATTTCGGGTGGCTACTGGCAGTGGTGAGCCTTTGATAGTATTCAATGTCTTGATTAAGCCTACTTGATACTGAGATTTTGTATTTTCTTCCATCTCCTGATTTTCAATAGCATTCAATGTTATTTCCTTGTTGTGAACTTTCAAGGTTAGCGTGCACTCATCCATGTCGAGCTTGCATCGACTCGTCTTCATGAAAGGTCGACCCAGAATAATGGTTGCCTCATTGTCTTCAGGTATGTCTAGGATTACAAAATCAACTGGGAAAGTCAAGTCCGCTATTGTTACCAGCACATCTGCAGCTATACCATATGCATCTTTCCTTGAGTGATCCGCAAACTTCAGATTGGTCTTTATATCACTAATATTTTTAATACCCAGCCTGTGATAGACCGATAATGGCATCAGATTCACACTAGCTCCCGAATCTATTAGTACCTTTTTGAAGGTTCTTTCTTTGATTGTGCACGGTACTGTGACGGTTCCTGGATCCTTTTGTTTGTTAGGAATGTTCTGCTCCAGGGAGTTTGCATTATATTGTTCCTTACCAGATACCTGTTCTTCAGTGGTTGGTTTCTTTTCAGCCATTACCTCTTCCACGAATTTCTTGTACATGGGCATCCTTTCAAGTGCTTCAAACAAAGTCATATGACCCTCAATCCTTTTAAACATTTTTATGAATTTCTCGAAGTCTGACTCACTAGGTTCCTTCTTTGTCACTCTCTGAGGGTAGGGCAACTTAATCACCGGTTTAGTTCCTTTTGTAGTTTCTTCTTTAGTCGGCTCGCTCGGTGATATAATTTTTTTCTTCTTAGCAACCTCTTTCTCTGTCATCGTGACAATGTTAACATTCTCCTGACCTCTCGGATTTTGCACTGTTTCACTTGGTAGGGAACCTGGTGTTCTAGAACTTGACAGTTGTTGTGCTATCTGCCCCAGCTGAACTTCGAGATTCCTTAGGGAGGCGGTGGTGTTTTTCTGATTGTTTCTAGTCTCTTCTTCAAATTGCATATTTTGAGCTGCCATCTTTTCAATTGCAATCTCCCAATCTGCCTTCTGAGGTACCTGTTGCTGATCTTTCCAAGAGAAATTAGGATGATTTTTCCACCCCGGATTATATGTATTTGAATAGGGATTATTCTGCCTCAGGTAATTTATAGCTTGCACTTGTTCTGCGGTTGCAACACAATGCATGGCAAAGTGTGGTCCACTACAAATTTCACAAATCATGGTCGGAACCGGCTGAACTTGAGCAACAGTCTGGGTGCCTAAATTCATAGCTTTCAATCTCCTTTCAACCTCAGCAGCAATCTGGTCTTCCATTTTCACTACCTGATTTGCTAATTTCAAGTCAATTTTTCCCTCCGGCTGATTTACAGTACGGTCATACAATTCCAAATGCTCATTTGCTGCAATAGCTTCGATGATTTTTTTGATACCGGTTGCTGTAGAAAAATTAGACGAGCCACCAGCAGCTGTATCAATGAGTTGCTTAGTTCTCATCTTCAGCCCATTCACAAAATTCTGCATTTGTTCAGTTTCATCCAGATTATGTGTAGGACATGCAACTAAACATCTTTTGAATCTTTTGTAGGCATCTCCAAGTGTCTCTCCTTCTTTCTGTTTAAAATTCACAATGTCATACCTCTTACGGATATACACAGAAGCAGGAAAATACTCATTCAAGAATGCTGTTTCCATTTGTTGCCATGTAGTAATGCTTCCTGCAGGTAGGGAATAAAACCATTCCTCAGCGTCCTCAGATAACGTGAATGGAAACATGACCAATCTCTTTGCCTCCTCAGAATGCCCATCAATTTTCAATGACGTAGTCATAGTCAGAAACCTCTGCAGATGCTTGTTTGCATCCTCATTGATCTTTCCCGCAAAAGGTTTGCTTTCTAACTGGCGGATAGTAGACGGGTGCAACTGGAAGTGAGCAACATTAACAGGTTGATTCACAATGGTCAACCGCACTGCTGGATTATTTTGTCTGCCATAGTCACCTAAAAGTCTCTCCGGTGGAGGTGGGTCTGCAGCCATGATTTCAGGAACTGTTTCCGCTTCTGAATCTGAATTCTCTGAATGCACTGAAACAACTTCCTCGTCTGCTTTCTCTGCTAATTCCAATTTTTCTCGCTTGGCCTGTCTTAGTCTAGCACGAAGAGTTCTTTCTGGATCTGCGTCAAAAGAAAAATTCGCTGAGGACTTACCTCGCATAAACAAGTTAGACAAAGATTAAAATTGAATAACAAAATTGTCACAGACAAAATTTTGGTTGGCAAGCAACAAAATTTCGATAGAATAGAAATTAAAATATGTAGTTTGGCAATCCCCGGCAACGGCGCCAAAAACTTGATCGGAAAAATAGCAAGTGTACTATTTTCACCGATGTAGTAATAAGGAGTTTATTTCCCAGTATCGATCTCGAGGATTGCGTAGGAATTACTTATTTCAATTCGATTCTATTCAAACAAAAAGATAATGGTTGGTTTGTTTTGGAATTGCGAATAGTGACACGAAGATAGTAAAAATAACTGATTAAGATAAAAGATGCTAGGGTAAGTGGTTGAGTTAGCCCGTTATGAATTTATCCCGATTTCCTTAATGCCTATGATACATTCAATCACCTAACCTCAGAATGTTCTTACTTAAGTCCTTAAGTGAGAAACTATTAAACTACCAATTCTTACTCAAATGTCCATTCAATTAATCATTGGTTTTAATCATACAATATATCAAGGTTTACGGTAATTTATGAAAGTTACTAGTCCTAGATGATGCATTCATAAACCCAATTGTGTGAAAACCCTACCAATCACAGTCCTGTTATTGGAAGTCATAGATTAATTTGTATTTGTCCGATACAAAAGCATAATAACATCACACAATTAAATTGAAAGACATAACATAGTAATCAAGGAATCATTGGTTCACATTCATAACATACGATAACATCAGGACCACCCCCTAGCATCAGGGGGTTTAGCCTCTCATAGTACTTAAAGAATTCATAAAGTAAAGATTAGACATTACAAAGAATTAGGAGAATTTGATCTTCAATGGTGGCTACCGTTGAATCTCGCCGTCTTCGAATCCGTTGTATTCGCTATCTTCTCCACTGTAATGCTTTCGTTCGTCTATCAAAAGGTCCCTTTTTCTTTCTCTTCCAAGCCTTCTTATAGTTTCAGATGCCTCCTCCCCAAGCAAAAGGTCCATACTGCCCTTAATGAGAAGAATCGGTTCACAATGCAAAATTAGGTTTTCCAGGCTGCGTGCAATCAACACGGCCGTGTGTGTACACACGGGCGCCCGTGTTTTTTCTCCTGCATTAATTAATTTCAGCATTTGTTACAGTAGCAACAACACGGGCCGTGTCCCTACACACGGGTGCCCGTGTAGATGCACTGTTTTAATCAACACGGCCGTGTGTGTACACACGGGTGCCCGTGTTGATCCCTGTTTTCTGCTTCGTCTTTTTCTCTGCTTGACCAACAACACGGCCGTGTGGTGGCACACGGGTGGCCGTGTTGACCTGCTGTTCTGTCATATTTTCGTCCTTCAGAGTGTCCCGAACTTCACCATTCTTGCTTTTGAACCTGGAACAATGACACTACCCAAACGAAGCATAAACGAGGTCTTTTTGACTTAAACTCGTAATCGAATGTAATGTAATACCAAACCAACAAAACTTGATACTTGACTCAAATGCAACTAAAAACAAACATAAATCTTACCAGAGTGATGAAAATACGTCGGATTAACGGCGGGAATTCAATGGAAATGGTGACCGATCAACATCCTTGCAAGGTAATCTCTCGTCTTATTTTAAATTGAGCAAAAATAATAAAATCATAGTCGAAAATGGTCATTCTGTTCCAATTTATGGTCTCGGTAGTACACATCTAGATAACCCTCACCCACCTCTTGTCCTAAACAATGTGTTTCATGCTCCAAATCTAAACAATGTGCTTCCCCCTATCTATCAATCTATCGTCCAAGCCAACACAAAACCCATCACTAGGAGTCAACATGGCATTTTTAAACCTAAACAAAACACTATGGTTTACATCTTTATCCCTCATCTACTACTTCATTACTATCTTATAAAGATGCAGATTGGGGTGAATGTCCTGACACTAGAAGTTCCACTTCCGGCTACTGCGTGTATCTTGGAGACAATCTACTTTCTTGGTCGTCTAAACGACAACCCACACTCTCACGCTCTAGTGCTGAAGCAGAATACCGTGGAGTTGCCAATATGGTATTTGAATCATGCTAGTTACGAAACCTTCTGCTTGAGTTACTCATAGCATTTTACTTGGTCTAACAAGCAGAGTGAACGTTCCATTTATTCTAGAATTGATATAGTGATTGGCAATATGGATTGGTTTCAACAGCATATGGACTATACCCTCAACATTATGCAGCCAAGCATCTCTGATCATTCACTTTTTTGTCTGAAAATAAATGATGATAATAGGAAAAGGAGAAAGACCAACTTTAAATTCATCAACACCACTGCTGATATGGTGAATTTCTTGAACACGGTTAACAAAAGCTGGAAGGAAAATATCACTAGCAGACCTATGTATGTGCTTTAGAAGAAATTGCAAAGGTTGCAACCTATTCTTCAGGCTAGGCATAATTTGTTTCAGGCGCAGGTGGACCTTGAGAATGATAGAATGAATCCTAATAAAGTTAATTAGATGAAGAAGTATAGTGATGGCCTCATTGGGTGGCAAGAAGTAGAGGAAAAGTGTTGAGACAAAAAGCAAAGCTCGAATGGCTCAGATTGGGATATGGTAATAATAAATATTTCCATGCATCAATCAAGGCCAGGAGGAATGCCAACAGCATGAACATTCTGCAAACATAAGATGGTACTTTTATCACTCAACCCGAGGAGATTGAAGAGGAGGTCATTAGTTTTTACAAAAAGCTAATGGGAACTGCAGAGGCTGAGTTAAATGGTATTGACATACCTGTGATGAGATAGGGGCACCAAGATAGTAATACTCAAAGAGAAATGTTGACTACTCCCATCAATGAGCAAAAGATTGTGGAAGCTAAGTGTGGGTTGCAGCAGAGTGACCATATCTCTCCCCTCCTTTTTGTAATCTTAATGGAGTACCTCAATAGATGCTTCCGAAAATTGCAAATCAATCATAACTTCAAATTTCATGCAAAATGTGAAAAATTCAATCTAACAAATTTGTGTTTTGCGAATGATTTATTGTTGTTTGCTATAGGCGATTTTATTTCAGTCAAGCTCATGATGGAAGCCTTTGAAATGTTTTCGAAATTTACAGGCCTTAGGGTCAACTATGTTAAATGATGCATTTTCTTTGGTGGAGTGGACCAACATCTAAAGGACGACATTAAGTTGCTGACAGGGTTTGAAGAAGGCATGTTACCTTTCAGATACCTTGGGGTTCCAATGTTGAGTAGGAAGCTTACCATTCAAAATTATAGTATGTTGATTGATAAGATTATTGGGAAAATTGCGCGCGGGAGCTCGCGTCTGTTATCTTATGTAGGGAGGTTGTAGCTCCTCAAGAGCGTGATCTTTGCAATAACACACTATTGGATTCAGTGTCTACCATTCCCCAAGTGTGTTATTAGCAAGACCAATGATATATGTTGTGTGTTCCTATGAACTGGTGGTACTGAGAAGAGTCGGAAAGCTCATGTAGCTCATGTGGCTTGGAAAACTGTTTGCGGACCAAAGCGTCATGGAAGGTTGAACCTGACTGATCTTGATATTTGGAATACAACAACTTTGTTAAGGCTTTTGGGGAATTTAAGTGGTAAATCAGAAAGCTTGTGGGAGCAATGGATTCATGCCAATTATCTCAAAGACAAGAATATTATGGAAGCGCAATTAAAGTGTAAGACTTCTTGGATGGTAAAGGCCAATTTAAATCAACTTGGATAATAAAGGCCAAAGTATAAACTTCGTTGTTGGTGTCGCCATATGAAAGATGTCATCTCCTTATTGCAAAGTCCAATTTGAAAAATTTTCTTAAATAAATATTAAATAAGTATGATGTTTGTAGAGGAATTTCCATTTGCATCACATCATTGCCTTTGATATAATAACCATGCATCTAGCAAATCCAAAGTTTATCCACTTTTTTATTGATTTCCCAAAGTAACTTGAGGATACAAGTATGATTTCATGTAAGTAGATGCATGAGCTTTATACCACCACTAGTTCATGGTTTACAAACCTCCTCCCTTATTCGAATTCTCTCCTTCACCAGACCACAAAAACTTCCGACACACTGCATCAATAGCCTTCATAACGTTTATATAAAAAAAATAGCACTATTCATTCATAGTAAAAAAATTGGTGCTAAACTTCCAAGAAGCCCTTTATAGAAATAAAATATTTCCCTCCTTATATCAGCTTCATTGGTAAGTTTAGCACCATACGATCAAACAACACATAAATACACTGCCTACCACCCTTATTTTGTAAGCTAGCATGAAAATACCATTTATTTCCATCCCTAACATTCAACCAATGCACCTTTAATTTCTGTTTTAAGATCTTATCTTCAATAAGTAATCAATGCTCATAAACATTCTTATGTTCCTGCATTTCCGCTAACAAATGAGCATTAACAGGATCTTGTTGTAGATCAGTCGGCTTAGCCAGCATATTACTTCAAGCTGGTGCAATCTTCAAGTGCACCTGAGAATAATGCATAGTCATTTGCCTAAGAAGAGGTGCAGCTGCTTCAACTTCGTCCAAACTCTAAACATCTGAACTCCAGTACATTCCATATTCCAAACTCTAGCAACAGTCTCACTAAAAGATGGATGTCCAACAAGACAATTTAGAAACTTAAATGGCTTCAGCTTGGGAGCTCAAGCCAGATCATATTGCCAATAAAGCGGAAAATGGTCAGACCCTTTGGGATTCAAAACTTCCACAATGGCATTCCCATACTTCTGAATCCACTCGCCATTTCCAAAACACTCATCAATCTTAGTATAAATCAATTTTTCCTGTTATTTATTACACCACGAGAAAGACCATCCAATATAGCAAAGTTCTTGCACTTGTATATCAGTCATCCGCAAGCCACCAAGATGGTCAACCGTAGGCAAAACATTATTAAAGTCACAAGAGAAGGATCCCAAAATACCCAAATTCTGCATTAATAGCAGAAGTATAGTTATCCGCAAACATCCAACAATTATTGAAGCTTGTGCAAATTGCACTTGCCTTAGGCTACTTTACTCTAGTCTCTAGTGAACCAACCAAAACAATTTTATTAAACACTAAAAACTTAATTACTTCTCATTGTCCAGTGAAATTATTTAAGCCCCAGAAGTTCCAGCTCGAAATATTCTTGGAAAAAACGGAAGAAGTTGAGGGAACCACATGCCACTCTTGCCTAACATCCCAACACCCAGTACTAACCAGCGTCCATGGAGCTTCCTGCAGATTAGTAGGCTCACTAGGAGCCACAAGAGTCTCATGCCGAGCAACAACTACCTGCTCAGTTGGTCTCTAAACCTAACGCCAAACACAATTCTTAGGCTGCCTATGTTTTCTAGGCTGCCAAATATACACATTCTGTACAGCAGCACCACAATCATGCACATCACCAAGCACTTTTGACAATAACAGGGTTCATTCATACTCTATCGGCCGATCATAAACGACTCCAAAAGGATTCTTGTTAAAATGTATGTAGTCCTATAACAGTAATCTCTTAAATATTTCTATTTATTCTATGTTATTGTTTTAGACATGTTTATCTTCATTTTGTTGTAACCTAAACTGCTCATCAAACCCAGACCTACAATCACGAAACCCCCATGAAACTTCAAGGCCAGCTTCCCACCTCGCAGGCTCCACCACCAGCCTCACTTTACCCAACTCAATTCTGCACCATCTCAACTATCAAACTCCCTCGTAGCTATGCCATCTTCATCAACTTCCAGATTGTTTGTAATTTTGCAATATCAAAATATATTTTCTTCATCTTTATCACTTAAGATTTTAACACATATTTCAATAATAAAAAATCACAAACTTTCGTCATCTATAAGTATATTTGAGTCATAACGATTACTATCTATGACAGCGGAAATGATTAGCGAAATGTTCCATCCACCTCAGGTTGAAACTCTAAGATTGACCTCTCGGTTTTTCTGTGTCATAATATATGTGTCAATATTGTTTCCGGAATATGAGTCCTTCAAAGATTATATAGGTTATGAGTGACAAATGCTAAAAAATAAAACATGAAATTAAAACATAAAGATAAGAACACGGTAGCTCAAAAGTGCTTGAAAGATAATCATCGAGAACTCAAGTAAAATGATATTATCACTCTCATCATAGCCACCAAAGTGTCTCTCTTTATTTCAAAGACGAAATTATAAAAAGTAGAAGAATTGCAACAAAATAAAAAATATAGGCAATGGCATTCAGAATGAGTAGGAGGATATTTTAATCCTGTGTTTAATCATATGGAAAGGTTCACTGATATCATCATCATGCCATGCCTAAAACATTTAAAATAATCTTTTAGAAATTTAAATAATTGAGAATTTTCAAACGGAATAAAATGAATGAAATTCTCTCAGACAAATGCCTCGATATGTCGTCAGGATTTTGAATGGATCGGACTCGTCATCAATTGTTCATCATCACAGAGAATATCACAACTACTAATATTTGAAGTGAATAATAAACCAAACACTTTCAATAAAGCATGTTATGCTGCATAAAATTAAACGAAAGTACAGAAAATTCAAACCTATGGCTTTGGAAAAACCAGCGGCGGCTATGATATTCGTAGCAATGAAGGTATTATTCGATTTTATAGTGACCGGGTTCTGTTCTGACGCTTTAGGGTTTGTGGGAACATTTGGTGGTTTTAGTTAATGGGCCTTAACTTTCAAACAATGGGCCATGCTTTGAGAATAAAAGGAGTAAAAAATGTTTCGGAAAGTTGCTACACCTATGTTACAAGTTTATTTTCACACCCTCTATCTCTCTTATATAATTAGTGTCTTTAACCTATCAATCAGGTCGGCCCAATTAATATGAAGACCCTTTTATAATATAAAAAATGGTCTTAAATAAAAAATAAAGCAATTTTAATAATTAAAATTGACACATCAAGAATCAAACACAATATCCTTTAACAAATACCTTATCACTATTTTATTACCACTCTATTAGGGATCACTACATAATAATTTTTCACTCCTTTATTTATTCAACATAATTTTAAATACTAATTTTGTTTTTTTTAATAAAAATGAGATTTCTAAATTTGGAGATCTTGTATTAAGGATCTTCTTGTCCTTGTTTATGGATGGTCTTGATATCAAAAGAATTTACAATGAGTGTAAAATCTTATATTTTACTATCATTTCTAGCATCTCAAATTTATTTTATTATTATATTATATTACTTTGAGATGTATTATTTATCAAACTAGTATATGTATGATACGCGCATTTATTCACCTATATGAATAGATTTGTAATAATTAAAAAAAGGTTGATGTAACTGCTTTAGAAGAAATATAGAAATATAATTTGAGTGGTCATTACATTATCATAAATTAAAAGTACTGCGTATAGAAAAAAATAAAGAAATACAATTACAGCTGGAACATATATTGGTACCCATATAAATATAAAATGATAATTGATATACTAAAAAAAGGATATAGGATAATATATATACTTTTTTCATAATAATAGAATTTGCAATAAAATATGCAATAGTAATATTGTAGATTATGTAGTGTTATATTTGTAAAAGGCCTCACCTAAGGCGATGTTGTTGGACCGTCCTAGATGAGGCGACGATAAAAGGTCCCACGAATGGAGGGATCACCTCTCTCCATAGTCTTCTATCGCACCAACGTGAGAATTATAAGATAAGATATTTCTCGGGTAGAGAGAAAGTCAAGGTCATTAATTAATTCACGACACCTTTGGAAATAAGGATTCAACTGTCCATTATTGACTAAGTGGATGATGGACCTTTTCGAGAAAATCCTATGTCCTAGAGACCTCTACAAATACATATCCTCTCAAAGGAGAAAAGACAGATCCCAAGTAATATATGCTCTCTACACCAAACGCATTTCTTAGGCTGTCTATGTTGTCTAGGCTGCCGAATATACACATTCTGTACAGCAACACCACAATCATGTCCATCCCCAAGCACTTTTGACAATAACAGAGTTCATTCATACTCTATTGGCTGATCATAAACGACTCCAAAAGGACTCTTAATTCAAACTTTATACATCAACGGTTGGCCAACATCCACTTCCACCAAAATACAAGCATAAGCAATTAGAGATTGTTTATGAATATGTGACAGCTTTTGTCTCCGAATAATGCATCAAAAGTTTTAAGAACTTTATCTTCTCCTTTGTAAACTAACATTGTGAATGAGAATAATAAAACACATTGTGCGGTAGAGTGAGTTAAACTGACAATAATATTCTTCTTAAAATGTATGTAGTCCTATGGCAGTAGTAATCTCTAAAATATTTCTATTTATTCTATATGATATTGTTTTAGACATGTTTATCTTCATTTTGTTGTAACCAAAGGTTGTTGTCTTCAATCTAAATTAGTCATCAAACCAGACCTATAATCACGAAACCCTTTGAGCTTCCCACTTCGCAGGCTCTGCACCATCTCCACTATCAAACTCCCTCGTAGCTATGCCGTCTTCATCAACTTCTAGATTGTTTGTAATTTTTCAATATCAAAATATTTTTCTTTCCTCTTTATCACTTAAGATTTTAACACATATTTCAATAATAAAAAATCACACAAACTTTCATCATCTATAAGTATATTTGAGTCATAACGATTACTATCTATGACAGCGGAAATGATTAGCGAAATGTTCCATCCACCTCAGGTTGGAACTCTAAGATTGACCTCTCGGTTTTTCAACGACAAGTTTCAGGTTGGAACTCTAGGATTAGTGAAAACAATGCTATAAATGTTTCTTTCACCTTTTCATTTAAACTAATGAAATCTTACTCAAAATAAAAATAATAATAAAATTTAAATATTAGGTTAAAATTATTTAACTTTCATTTCTTTTAAAATTGATTATTTTAAAATACCATAGATAGTAAGGCATAAAATCAAATAATTTTTTTTTACATCCAACAACAACAACATGGACAAATTTTGATTATTTAAAAATATCCACAAAATTTTTGTTTTTTTAGTTTTAAAAAAATAGATTTTTTCTTTGTATTTTTTAAAATGGATTCTACAAAAACATTTTTCAAAATATTAAATTTTTTAAAACTTATTTTTTATAAATTAAAAAATTTAATTTTTCATTATATAACATAAATATACATTATTGAAAATCAAAACATAGTCAAAATCATAATTTTTTCAAAAAGTTGTATCTCAAAAATGATTTTCATGAAAAGCTATTTAAAATAGCTTCAAAATTAAGTAATTTTTTGAAATTTTGATATCCAAAAAAAGTTTAGATAAAATGATGAAATATCTTAAAATAACATTTTAAGAATAAGTATTCAAACTAAATTTTCATTTGAAACTTTTATGAAAAGTTTACTTGTAAATTTATTTTACACTAAAATATATAACACTATAAAAATCATTTTAAAAAAAAGTCAAAACAAACGGGTCCATTATCACTCTCATCATAGCCACCAAAGTGTCTCTCTTTATTTCAAAGACGAAATTATAAAAATTAGGATAATTGAAACAAAATAAAAAATGAAGGCAATGGCATTCAGAATGAGTAGGAGGATGTTTTAATCTTGTGTTTAATCATATGGAAAGGTTCACTGATATCATCATCATGCCATGCCTAAAACATTTAAAATAATCTTTTAGAAATTTAAATAATTGAAAATTCAAACGGAATAAAATGAATGAAATTCTCTCAGACAAATGTCTCGATATGTCGTCAGGATTTTGAATGGATCGGACTCGTCATCAATTGTTCATCATCACAGAGAATATCACAACTGCTAACATTGGAACTGAATAATAAACCAAACACTTCCAACAAAACATGTTATGCTACATAAAATTAAACGAAAGTAAAGAAAATTCAAACATAAGGTTATGGAGAGAAACGCAGTCGCTACTGTGATTATTGTAGATCTGAAGATATGTTCGGTTTTAGAGAGAACGGGTTCCGTTATGAGTCTTTTAGGGTTTGTGGGAACATTTGTGGGGTTTTAATGGGCCTTAACCCGCAAATAATGGCCCATACTTTGCGAATAAAAAGAGCCGGAGAAAATGTTTCGGGAAGTTGCCACTCCAATCTCACTATTTTATTTAAACACCCGTTGGCCCTCTTATGTAATAAGTGTCTTTAACCTATTAATAACCTTTGTAATGAATTTCTTACGTCAATTTTTATGGTTCACTCATCGCATATATGTCATTGACCATTAAGATAATTTATTAATTAATATCTTTTATAGAATAAATTAATAATTAGTTGTTTTAATTAATATTTTTAGAAATTAATTATTTAAAATTTTGAAAAGAATTACTAGGCCTAGGCCCAATTCATAATTGCATCTATTTCAAGTTTGTGCCAAATAAGACCTTGGATAATGCATTGTTGACTTTTATAAACACTAAAATTATTTATGAAAAAAACAATGTGGAAATCCAATGCAATTACAAGTTTATAAGATTTCACCTTCTTCCTTTGCTTCATCTTCCAACTGACTCTTACTAAACACAACAATATTTTAGGGACATGATGCTCGGTGAAAGCAAACTTGTCAACAATGTTTTTGGGATATGATGTTTGGTGACATCTATTGATACATCTGAGTTGTGTTTGTTTCGGTGTCAAAGAATGTGATATCTTGTTTCAATATATATATTCTACTTTTTATTTTTTTTACTCTATTGAAACTAATTGCTATAATTCTTAACTAATTATGACAAAATTTGTTTTCACTTCTAAAATAATTGATAAGAATATTTTAGTTTTCGCTTTTATTTCTAATAAAGACTCTAGTTGATATTCTTCTAACACTTTCCCATAAGATCAAAGTGGTTTTCAACAAAGAATCTTGAGCTTAGTTTTGAGATATTAGAATAAAGACTCTAGTTGTGCCAAACAATTTGGTTAATGTGTGGGCTATTTGGGACCTGAAAAGTACATGTTGAATAAGTAGTTTATTTAAGGCCGCCATTTTCTAATACAAAACAAGTATTAAGCTCGATATGCTTTATGCACGCATGAAGAACAGGGTTGTAGGACAACATGATATCACTTAAATTGTCACACAATAGTATATGTGGATAAAATGGAATTCCAAATTCATATAAAAGGGATTCTAATGGATTCTAACTGGAGTAACTCAGGGGTTGTATGATCACAGAATGGTCACACTTTGAGTGAGAAAACCCAATTTGTTGTAGAGCTTGAGTTAACTTATCATATGATGTCTTATTGAGCTTGCTTGTGTTGAACTATATATTTGCAGATTCAATCAAGAAGTGATCAAAGCTAAGTAAATCATGCCTACCATGGTTTTGAAGATTACAAATCATCTTTGATGACAACTTGTGAAAATGCAACTTGACTCTAAGATAAGTAAGTATTTCAAGCGGTCAAAGATGCAAAAGATAGTTTGTTCAAGCTCTTCCTCTGAATAAAGCCGGGGAGTTGGGGTTTAATGATCACATTTAATATCATCTGATAATGACATCTAACTTAAAGATATATCAAGCCTCATATCCAATAATACGCAGGCAAGTTCTTATATGATTGATGTATTCGGAAAAGTCTTGAAGCTTCTGAGTGTGAAAGAGAGGAAGTGTGAAAGTTTGCCTAATTGTATATGAGTGATTAGTGTTTTGTAAAAATACATGGGTGTGTTTGTAAAGTATTATGGCTAAATCATACACTCACTAATATAATTTTTAAACCCTATATCTTTCAAATAAAATAATCCAAAAATATTTTGGAGCCTAGACAAATGAATTGGAAATTGTCATAATGATTAGGACATGTATTTTGAATTGTCCAATCGATTGGATAAGGGAAAATTGTGTCCATAATCGATTATGGCAGTGTATTAATGAAGGGTAAATACTCTCTATCAAATATTTCCAAAATGAGCAATTCTAATTGATTATTTAGGTTATTCAATAAATTAGGATAAGAATCCAATTGATTGGTCCATTAACTTTGTCATTGGATTGTTTCCTTTTTGTGTCAAACTTTAACCTATAAATAAAGACATCTCCCTTCATTTTTTTACATCCAGAAACACAATCTATCTCACTATCCTTACTCTCTATCCAATACTTTTCTTCTTCTCTCATATTAATTTAGCCATACTACTTTGAGAAAGTCCTTGTGTTTAAGTGAGGAAACTTGTTCCAAAAGTGTAAATTTGTGAAATTACCAAAAGCTATTTTTTGTCTTGAGTGAATATCTCTTCTTAGGAAGTATTTGTTTAGGTTTGAAGCTAAACTCGTTAAAATATTTGTTTGAGGGATTTAGTATTAAGTCAACATTTGGTTTGTAAGTTCTCTTTATGAGTTCTCGAAGATAATCAATGAAAAATCTTCTCTTCGGTTCTTGAGCTCAATTCGGTATAAAAGCTATACTTGATTCGAAATCATGCTGGTGTAAAATCTCGGTTCGGTTTATGGTCAGCCAATGTAAAACCCTAGTTCGGTTCATGGTCATCCCGTGTAAAACCCTCGGTTCGGTTCCAAGGGTAGCTAATTCAAAACTCTAAATTGGTTTGGGATATGTCTCTATAAAAGTTTGTTTTACCTTGGGGACTAGCCGCTTAAAACTTTATTTGTTTTTAGAAGGAAAATTGACCGCTTCGATTCATTGTTCGTTGTTTGGTTGAAAGTGAATCTAAAACTTCATTTAACCTTGTATAAGAGGGTTCATGAGTTTAACCTACTAAAATCTCATAAAAATTATTGGATACTCTCAAGATAAAGTCTTGGAAAAATGAGTATGTCACTTTATTTAGACCAAACATCAATAAATCCTGGTGTGTTCTCTTTTCCCTTATCTCCTTACTTTCTGCATATTTTCTTTACCATTGTTTTTCCACTGCGAAATTCAAACATTTTCTTAGAAATGCTTTTGAACTCTGAAATTGAAAACGATTTTGTTTTAAACAGACGTTTTCCCCAAAATTCTCCCCTTCTTGTGTGTGGAGTCACATGTTCAACAAGTGGCATCAGAGCCTAACTCTTGTTTAAAGACTAATCGTCTAAGGAGAATGATGACTTGCAACATTATTTTAACAAGATATCTTTTCAAAACACACCTCCCCCATTTAATGGTAATATGTTTGAACTATGGAAAGATAGGTTTAAAATCTTCATTCAAAATTTTGATTTAAAATTGTGGGAAACAATAATCAACGGTTTGTTTATCCCTACTTATCACGTAAATGAAGAAGTAGTATATCAACCCGGTTTTATTTGAACCATAGAGGAATAGATAAAGTTTGAAATGGATTTCAAAACTAAGAAAAATTTAATTATGTCATTATATGATAGTCAATTCTTTTATGTTTATGATTACAAATCTGCCTAGGAAGTATGAGACACTCTTGAATGATTAGAAGTTTCTCCTAGTATCAAACAAAATGAACACAGATGGTGAAGAAGATGAATGTTTTATTCATAAGTGTTTATATATTTTTAGAAATGTTAGAAATAGTCGGTGTTGTCCCTTATCTCTGACTCGGGATTCAATTTGGTCATTTAAGTTTTAAAAAGATCATTTTTGTCCCTTAAATCTGCAAACATTATCATGTTAATTCTTTCAGTCCATTATATTAGTCAAAATTAATTCACAAGACCATGTGACACTGACGTGAAATACCAGAAATATTCGTAGCTAAAATATGTTTTGAATTTTATTTAGTATTATTCATCTTCTTCACCATACTCACACTCCATTTTATGCACTTCTCCATATTATCCCATGAATCTACCAAATATTAAATCTGCAAATTCAAGAACAATACCATAGAGCTTTATAAATCCACCATAAATTCACACGCCTAGCATCCTTGGCTACCATCAATTATTTTCTCAATTATCTATTACACTCAAAAGTATTGGAATTATAATTGATTAATTAATATAGAAACAGAGCAACACCACAAAGCTCATAAATCCAACGTAGACAAAAAATAGAGCTTCATAAAAGAGCAGTGTTGCCTCCGAGTTGAAAAAGAACCCATTTCGGTATTAGAGACGTTTTCTCTAACAATTGAAGCGATAAACAGCACATGTGGTGATTCCAAGATTGGTTTATTTGTGTGTAATGTGCATATGAATGCATAGTTTTTAATCTAAATAATTGCTATGCATATTAGATTTTAATTGTTATAATATTGATTGATATTGTTGTCCAATCATATGCTATTTCAAACATCCATTTCCACTTATAAATATATTACAAGCAATTTCTTTCCTTTTATGACTTATAATTTCTCTTAATACCCTTCTCACCCTTATGCATTTGCAGGTTTTCTTCCATCGCCTCTTCCTCTACCTGCACCACCACCTATGTGATTGCCTTGATTAAAAGATTGTCTCTGATTTGATGAATTACCTTCTTGATGGTTTCCTCTACTAGTTGAATTTTTGTAACTTCCTCTGCCTTTGTTACCATTCCATCTTCCTTTGTCTTTCTTAGTCAACCGAGCTTGCTAATCCATGTCAGTCTTCGACTTACTTGTAGTTTTTTTAGCCATTATTTTTTTGTGAGATTCAAGAGTCCCTTGAAGCTCTTCTTTGATCACACTTAACAAATAATTTGATTCTTATATGGCTACTACCACATGATCGAACTTTGGACCCAATGACCTTAAAATCTTTTACACTACAGATTTTGATGTCAACACTTTTCCATATTTCTTGATTTGATTCACCAGTTTTGTTACTCTGGTGAAGAAACCAGTCGCACTTTCGTTGTCTTCCATCTGAAGCAATTTAAACATTCTTTTGTGAGTTTGTAACCTAACCTCCTTCACTTTCTCAGTGCCTCCAAATGATTTTTCTGGGATGTCCCGTGCTTCCTTTGATGAATCTACATCACCAATTTTCTCAAAGTTGTCTAGATCAACACATTGATGGATTAAAAAGAGAGACTTGTAATATTTCTTCTTCAAATCTTTGTGTGCATCATTTTGTTTATCTGTATCATTCTCTCTAATTGGTGTTACTCCATTCTTCATAAGATCCCAAAGATCTTGATAAAAGAAAACAACATTCATCTGCTTAGATTAATTTTTATAATTCCTACCATTCAAGATGAGGGGATTCTCCATAAAATGTTTGTTCGAACGATTCATCGTGATTCAATATGTCCCAAAGATCACACAACTAGTGCTCTAGATACCAGATGTTGGGAAAACTACAATCTTGAAGTTAATCGAATCAATTTTGATAAATAAGGATTAATATTTATGATTGATCACACCCCTTGTTCTTCACCTTTTACTCAGATGAAACAACCACTCATTGGTCGCAAGATGATTTTACACTACACATAGAATGAAAGAAGAAAACGAGATAATTGAAAGTGAGAGAAAAGAGAAATTATGGAGGAAGAAGATGAATGTATTATTGTGTAAACTGCACTCTAAGTGTTTGATACAACGTGTGTTAATCACAATTGTGATTTCTGAAACTGCATAATGCAACTACAAAACTCGTTACAAGTGAAACGAAGTTCCTCTCTATTTATAGATAATATTACGTGCACTACAAGTAATCAAAAATAACTAACTTAACTAAAACTGAGCTAAGCCAATCTTCTTCGTCTTTGTCGACTCCTTCGACAACTACATGTTTTGACTGCATATTTCGATAGGTTGTATTTGACTTTTTGTCAAATATAATCAATACAGACTTTGTTCAACGCATGCTACTTCGACATACACTAAAACACCTTTCGACACTCGTCGAATACAAATACATTATTTAGACATCGACACAAAGAAATACATATTTAACAATATCTTGTAGCACTAACCCTTCCATGTTTCTCATATTATCATGTAATTCATTAGCAATGTTACTGTATTATTAATATACCTCACAACTAGTAATAAAATTGTTGTTAACAAGCATGAATTGACTAGTAGGACATACATTTTTAAAATGACATTTGATTCAGGATTTTCATCAAATTGATTGTAGCCATCATTGGAAGAATACATTGTAACATAAAATTTGATGAGACAATATATCCAAAATGCATAATAACATAAAATTTAAGGAATTTCATCAAACTGTGAAACTGTTGTCAGAATTTGTGGCCAAAACATTGGAGAAGATCAAGAATATATTTAAATATTGAAAATTTCTTTAAGTGATCGACTTTTTCGTCGCTAAATCAGTCAATGTTACATGTCATCTGCCACATCTGCAAAAAATAACATTGTATACAAGCATAAGCAATTAGAGATTGTTTATGAATATGTGACAGCTTTTGTCTCCGAATAATGCATCAAAAGTTTTAAGAACTTTATCTTCTCCTTTGTAAACTAACATTGTGAATGAGAATAATAAAACACATTGTGCGGTAGAGTGAGTTAAACTGACAATAATATTCTTCTTAAAATGTATGTAGTCCTATGGCAGTAGTAATCTCTAAAGTATTTCTATTTATTCTATATGATATTGTTTTAGACATGTTCATCTTCCTTTTGTTGTAACCAAAGGTTGTTGTCTTCAATCTAAATTGGTCATAAACCGATCTATAATCACGAAACCCCTTGAGCTTCCCACTTCGCAGGCTCTGCACCATCTCCACTATCAAACTCCCTCGTAGCTATGCCGTCTTCATCAACTTCTAGATTGTTTGTAATTTTTCAATATCAAAATATTTTTCTTTCCTCTTTATCACTTAAGATTTTAACACATATTTCAATAATAAAAAATCACACAAACTTTCATCATCTATAAGTATATTTGAGTCATAACGATTACTATCTATGACAGCGGAAATGATTAGCGAAATGTTCCATCCACCTCAGGTTGGAACTCTAAGATTGACCTCTCGGTGTTTCAACGACAAGTTTCAGGTTGGAACTCTAGGATTAGTGAAAACATTGCTATAAATGTTTCTTCCACCTTTTCATTTAAACCAATGAAATCTTACTCAAAATAAAAATAATAATAAAATTTAAATATTAGGTTAAAATTATTTAACTTTCATTTCTTTTAAAATTGATTATTTTAAAATACCATAGATAGTAAGGCATAAAATCAAATAATTTTTTTTTACATCCAACAACAACATGGACAAATTTTGATTATTTAAAAATATCCACAAAAATTTAGTTTTTTTAGTTTTAAAATAATAGATTTTTTCTTTGTATTTTTTAAAATGAATTCTACAAAATTATTTTTCAAAATATTAAATTTTTTAAAAATTATTTTTAATAAATTAAAAAATTGAATTTTTCATTATATAACATAAATATACTGAAAATCAAAACATAGTCAAAATCATAATTTTTTCAAAAAGTTGTATCTCAAAAATGATTTTCATGAAAAGCTATTTAAAATTGCTTCAAAATTAAGTAATTTTTTGAAATTTTGATATCCAAAAAAAGTTTAGATAAAATGATGAAATATCTTAAAATAACATTTTAAGAATAAGTATTCAAACTAAATTTTCATTTGAAACTTTTATGAAAAGTTTATTTGTAAATTTATTTTACACTAAAATATATAATATTATAAAAATCATTTAAAAAAAAAAGTCAAAACAAACGGGTCCATTATCACTCTCATCATAACCACCAAAGTGTCTATCTTTATTTCAAAGACGAAATTATAAAAATTGGGATAATTGAAACAAAATAAAAAATAAAGGCAATGACATTCAGAATGAGTAGGAGGATGTTTTAATCCTGTGTTTAATCATATGGAAAGGTTCACTGATATCATCATCATGCCATGCCTAAAACATTTAAAATAATCTTTTAGAAATTTAAATAATTGAAAATTCAAACGGAATAAAATGAATGAAATTCTCTCAGACAAATGCCTCGATATGTCGTCAGGATTTTGAATGGATCAGACTCGTCATCAATTGTTCATCATCATAGAGAATATCACAACTACTAACATTGGAACTGAATAATAAACCAACACTTCAAACAAAACATGTTATGCTACATAAAATTAAACGAAAGTAAAGAAAATTCAAACCTAAGGTTATGGAGAGAAACGCAGTCGCTACTGTGATTATTGTAGATCAGAAGATATGTTCGGTTTTAGAGAGAACGGGTTCCGGTATGAGTCTTTTAGGGTTTGGGGGAACATTTGTGGGGTTTTAGTGGGCCTTAACCCGCAAATAATGGCCCATACTTTGCGAATAAAAAGAGCCGAAGAAAATGTTTTGGAAAGTTGCTACTCCAATCTCACTATTTTATTTAAACACCCGCTGACCCTCTTATGTAATAAGTGTCTTTAACCTATTAATAACCTTTGTAATGAATTTCTTACGTCAATTTTTATGGTTCACTCATCGCATATATGTCATTGACCATTAAGATAATTTATTAATTAATATCTTTTATAGAATAAATTAATAATTAGTTGTTTTAATTAACATTTTTAGAAATTAATTATTTAAAATTTTGAAAAGAATTACTAGGCCTAGGCCCAATTCATAATTGCATCTATTTCAAGTTTGTGCCAAATAATACCTTGGATAATGCATTGTTGACTTTTATAAACACTAAAATTATTTATGAAAAAAACAATGTGGAAATCCAATGCAATTACAAGTTTATAAGATTTCACCTTCTTCCTTTGCTTCATCTTCGAATTGACTCTTACTAAATACAACAATATTTTAGGGACATGATGCTCGGTGAAAGCAAACTTGTCAACAATGTTTTTGGGACATGATGTTTGGTGACATCTATTGATACATCTAAGTTATGTTTGTTTCGGTGTCAAAGAATATGTTATCTAGTTTCAATATCGTTTTCAAGTACAAACTATGAATCCTCAGAACTTGTCCTTCTCCTGTCACCATCCAACATGATACCTCTACCTAAGAGGCATAGGACTTACAACCATTACATGTAGATTTGGATTAAAAGACAGCCTCTGTCAAACTTTAGAACCTTTTCTTTGCCTAAAGTTCCCAACAGAACCTTTTTAACTTTTCTAGAAACAAATACTCGTTTATTCTAGACCAATCCCCTGGCTCTCGAAAATGCTTATGGCATTGACCTCCAACTTGCTACTACATTTGGAATAGGTAAATACTAGAAAATCCTTACTTTATACACCGCATTGCCTAAAGCAAGATATCCAACCTTAAGCAATTTATTTTGAATGTCAACCCTTCGTTGCCAATCCACTCTTTCACCCTAAACTTGAAGTTTTTGAAATCTTCAGTGATATGTCCAAGTGATCCAACATAGAATCCACACAATGTTTTTGGTAATACCAATGTGGATATGTATACTCACTAATCAATCACTTTAAGCCTTGAAGTCAGTGTTCCTTTTGGAAATAAAAAACATTTACGTTTAACCAAGAGCAAAGTAGTTTTGTTCAGTTAATCTGACTATGCTTTCAAATTGTAAGAGAAAATGTCCCATATGGGTATTAACCACATGCTCCTCGTCATACACATCACGACGTGACGAAGAAATCATGATAAAATCCAAAAATTATGATGGTTGTTCCTCAAAAACATATTACATAAGAATCACAAGCCCTTTCAAACAAAAAAAAACAAGTTCTCCGAGAATTATTCCAAAAAGAAAAAAAGGCCATTACGTTGAACAATTGACTTCGGCAAAAAAAATTAGGACATCCCAGTGGACTTAAAAGCTTCAAATAAGCCATTAAGGCAAAAATTAGAGATAAAAAATTATGCCATATCAAGAATTAGGTGATCACCATATCAAAACCAGAAATAAAAGGCCACTTACACTTTTAACAAAACCAGAAATAAAATGACTACCATTTCTACGTTAATCACCTTCAAACTCTTATCTAATTAGAGATTCCAACATTAGAACTTAAATCTTATCTACATTCCAATTACACCTTCATTAGAACTTAAATCTCCATCTTTAACATTCGTATGTTGAATTAACTAATCATAAGACAGGAGATCATCAAGAAGAAAGGATAAACTAAAATTAAATTTGAAAACCGCTTAAAGTATAGTTTATTTTAAAAACATATTACAACAAGGTTACTTGTAGAGATTTGCTAATCAACCACGTTAGTATCATATTCTAGCAGTATGCTTTGTATTTTTTATAGGTAAATAAACATGGTGTTTAGGTTAATGGTATGCTGGTGAAACATAGCATAAGCCTAGATAATATCTAGAAGAAACATGATACGGATTGGAGAATAGACACTGCCTTGGAGGCATTCGTAACAGAAGTTAGAGATCATATATAGAAAAAACATGATACGGCTAATAGATCGTTGTCAAAGCTATTTTTCTTCTCTTATCTACATTCCAAATACAGATTCCAAAATCTAACCAACCTTTCCTTTAATGAGGTTCACGTCCATCTCATGTTGGATTCATTGGTTTTCAAGCATTCAAAAGCGTATGAGCGCTAAATTAATGAAGTTGTTTACTATAAATGAATTCATAGATTTCCCTGCATAGAACAACATTTGAATACATATATTATATAACAAAAAACTTATTCGAGCATAAACCAAAATTTGCTTTACATGTATTATTGAACAAAATCTTATTTGAGCTCTTGTCCACAAAAGTTTAATTTCCCAACACCGAAATCAAACCAGTGATAGCTACGAAACAGCAAAATTTGACTGTTTCTCCCCACGGTTACAAAATGAAAAATATCCTAAAAAGCTACGTAGAGTATTATAAGTTAATTTTATTCGTTCATATCTCTATAAGGCTAAAGTTACCTATCAAATGTTTTGGCAAATCGTTTAATCCCAAAACAATGCAACACCAGTTTCTAATTAACATATGAAACTACGAACTTTTCTAGATACCATTTGCTAAACAAGAAACATTTTGCTAAAACTTTTCTTAAAAGTATATCAGTATAGACAGAAGGTGGCTCAAAAGTGCTTGAAAGATAATCATCGAGAACTCAAGTAAATGATATTATCACTCTCATCATAGCCACCAAAGTGTCTCTCTTTATTTCAAAGACGAAATTATAAAAAAGTAGAAGAATTGCAACAAAATAAAAAATGAAGGCAATGGCATTCAGAATGAGTAGGAGGATATTTTAATCCTGTGTTTAATCATATGGAAAGGTTCACTGATATCATCATCATGCCATGCCTAAAACATTTAAAATAATCTTTTAGAAATTTAAATAATTGAGAATTTTCAAACGGAATAAAATGAATGAAATTCTCTCAGACAAATGCCTCGATATGTCGTCAGGATTTTGAATGGATCGGACTCGTCATCAATTGTTCATCATCACAGAGAATATCACAACTACTAATATTTGAAGTGAATAATAAACCAAACACTTTCAATAAAGCATGTTATGCTGCATAAAATTAAACGAAAGTACAGAAAATTCAAACCTATGGCTTTGGAAAAACCAGCGGCGGCTATGATATTCGTAGCAATGAAGGTATTATTCGATTTTATAGTGACCGGGTTCTGTTCTGAGGCTTTAGGGTTTGTGGGAACATTTGGTGGTTTTAGTTAATGGGCCTTAACTTGCAAATAATGGGCCACTCTTTGAGAATAAAAGGAGTAAAACATGTTTCGGAAAGTTGCTACACCTATCTGACAAGTTTATTTTCACACTCTCTACCTCTTATATATAATTAGTGTCTTTAACCTATCAATCAGGTCGGCCCAGTTAATATGAAGACCCTTTTATAATATAAAAAATGGTCTTAAATTAAAAATAATGCAACTTTAATAATTAAAATTGACATATCAAGAATCAAACACAATAACCTTTAACAAATACCTTATCACTACTTTATTACCACTTGACTAATGATCACAGCATAATAATTTTTCACTCCCTTATTTATTTAATATAATTTTAAATATTAATTTTGTTTTTTAATAAAAATAGATCCTAAAATTGGAGGTCTTATGCTAAGAATCTTCTTACACTTGTTTAGGGGTGGTCCTGTTATCAAAAAAAATTTACAATGACCGGAAGATCTCATATTTTACTATCATTTCTAACATCTCAAATTTATTTTATTGTTCTATTAAATTACTTTAAGATGTATTATCTATCAAACTAGTAAAAAAACTTGTAATAATTGAAAAAAAAATTGATGCAACTACATTAGAAGAAAGATATAAATACAATTTGAATGGTCAATGCATTACCATAAATTAAAAGTAATGCATATAGGAAAAAAATCAAGAAATATAATTACAGCTCAAACATAAATTGATATCCATATAGATATAAAATAATAATTGATATACTAAAAAAAAGGATATAGTACAATATATATTTTTGTCATAATAATATAATTTGCAATAAAATATACAATAGTAATATTGTAGATTATGTAGTGTTATATTTCTAAAAGGTCTCGTCTAAGACGGTGCTCTTGGACCGCCCTAAAAGAGATCACGATAAAAGGTCCCTCGAAGGGAGGTATCATCTCTCCCCGTAGTCTTCTCTCGCCCCAATGTGAGAATTATGGGATAAGATATTTCTCGGGCAGAGAGAAAGTCAGAGTCATTAACTAACCTATGACACCTTTGGAAATAAGGATTCAACAGTCCATTATTGATTAAGTGGGCGGTGACCATTTTCGAAGAAAATGTATGTCCTAGATATCTTTACAAATACATATCCTCTCAAAGAAGAAAAGACACACCTCAAGTAATATATGTTCTCTACACCCTAAAGAGCACAATGTTCGTTATAACCTTAATACACGACCTTTGATAGTCATATGCTTGCTACCAAGCATCGTCGGTCATCAGTAAAGTCTCTCACCTTACGTGAGCAGATCTCTCAAATCATCTCAAAACACCATCTTGCATGGCTTCTTGCCATCGTTGGCAAGCCCTAACCACCATATCGTGTTATAAACCTACTAAGACCTCTTGATCTCCTTGCCCTTGTAAGGGGAACATGCACACCTGTACTTTTTGACATGTATAGTGGCGCCCACCATAGGGCCCCGGTAAAACTAACCTGGTCCACATCATACTCAAACTCCCATCATCTTCGCACTGAAAATGATTGATAAAACTACAATTTATAATACAAACACCATCGTCGGAGGTCACTCTAGATCTTTCTAGAAGAAATACGCAGGGCAAATGTTTACGACAAATGTAATATTCCATGGCTCCCCATAAATCCCCAAGGGAAAACATGGGTTTATATCATCTTATTCGAGGAGGACGCCTTCAGTCTTAACCCTCACGATGATGATCCTCTTGTCATCATTGTGCAACAGGGGCATCAAATGCGTTATGACTGACCCCTGAAGCTTTGTTAACGTCATGTTCTTGGACGCCTTCCAAAAAATACAACTCAACTCGAACGACATAAAAATGTTAAGTGGTTCTTTGACAGGGTTATCAGGCGAACATGTGGAAATAATGGGCCATATAACCCTAGTAACCATATGTGGTAACCATATGTGGTAACCATAATGGGCCTTATAACCCTGGTAGGTGGTGCCAGCGTTCTTGAGGCCGAAGAACTTAACATTATAATAGTAGATGCCATGATTTGACATGAAGGCTTTCTTAGGCGTGTCCAGGGGATCCATTCGAATATGGTTGTACTTTGAATATGCATTCATGAAGCTCAACATTTGGTATCCTAATGATTTGTCAATGAGGCGATCAATGTCCGGCAGTGGGTACGGATCTTTAGGGCAGGCGACGTTCAGATCAGTGAAATCTACGTATATGTGCCACTTGTTGTTAGCTTTCCATAATAGAACCAATTTAGCTAGCTATCTGGTAACCATGTGTGAAGAGGGGTACCCCACCTAGTTGGTTATTGCAGGTGACTTGTGTAGAATGGTTATGGATGTGGCATGGTGAAGACATGTTGCATAAGTCTTGGTTTACTTGCAAGTCGTGTTTTTGAAATTTGCAGGTTGTAGGAAGTGTGTGTTGATGACCTGTTGGACTGGTGGCTTGTAAATCATGACTATGACTCGATTGCAATGTGCTTGGACACTTTAGGACAGGCTTAACAGATTGCAAGTTAGATCATGTCAAGTTATGGTTGCATCAGTTTTTTGTTGCTAATGCTAAGGTTACTTGTATGAAAATGCAGGGCAATGCAATGTTATTATCTGGACTACAAGCAGGTTTTGCAGGTTAGGCCAAGGTTTGTGTGGATTGTAAGCAGGGCATGCCAATGTTTGTTGCTGCAGGTGATTGTTGTTGATGATGATTTGATATTGCAGGTTCCTTGTATAGAAATGCAGGGTATTGTTGTTGGTAATTAGGTTACAGCAGGATGTATGTATTTGGTAAGCTCATGTCATGGTGAGTTATGCAAAATGTTGTTAATGTATGATTGGTGGTCTGCATTGTTGCTAGGTTGCCATGAGTATGTATGCCCTTATTGACTTATCTCATGATGCATTGCTTGGTTTCAGTTTTGGCACTTATTTGCATGACTGCCCAAAGTTTAGATTTATCTTGTATTGCATATTTGTGTTAGATTCATGTATGTGTGTTTGAATGATGCATGTGTTGATTGGAATAAGTGCATGACTATTGGTTTGTGGCATTAGACATGATGGCAAGGAAAAGTAAGGCAAGACATGGCAAAGTATGATCAAGTTCAAGGCATGGCAAGGCATGACCAAGACCAAATGGATGAAAAAAAATGAGATTTCTTTCTCATGAAGCAAATGACCATGGAATCTTATGCAAGAGTGAAGATGTCATGAGTATTAGGGTTTAGGTAATGAAAAAGTAGGTTGGTGGACTTTGGTCAACTGGTTGACCAAAAGTTAACTTTTGTAAAAATTGCATTTTGTGTATTTTCTTTTGTAATGGACAATGTAAATACTAATGAATGAATGAAATAACCTTATTTCGATGAAAATGATCTTCATGATTGCATGTAAACAAGTTTGATTTCAAAATGAACTTTGCCTTAAAAACTAAGTTTAAGCCATAGTTAGAAGTAAATGAATCAACACCTTTAAAACACTTGAATCACAATGATTATAAATGCATGATAATACATGAGCCAAAAGGAACAAATGGGCTAGGGCCACATGATGAATCAATAACTAATGGACTTATAATGAACTATGAAGCATAGTTAAACAATGGACCAAAAGATCATGAACCAAGGACTTGAATGCACCATAGCCTAGGATCAAATGGCCTATAGGGCAATATGGATCAATGTAATCAAATGAACCAAGAATATCATGGATAGTAGAAGTATAATTATCCTTTGATTTTTTGAATAAATGCAGATTGTGATTTATGTGGTACATCATCTGACAATTAATATCAGAGGGAGTGGCAGCTTGCTGAAGAGGAAGATATTAAGTCATCTCTTAGAAAAGGTGATGTAGACATGTGCTTTATTCAAGAATCTAAAGATAAACGGATGGAAGAAAGCTTGGTTCATAGTATTAGGGGAAATTCAGAGGTGGAATGGTTAACTAAGGCATCTTAGGGACAATCTGGAGGCATTATTACAATGTGGAAGCCTGAAGTTATAACCCCTGAATTTAGCTTTACTGGTGGAGGCTATATGGGCATGTGAGTAAAATGGCGAGGTATTCCTTGTTACTTAATTAATGTTTGGTCTTCTTGTAGTATAGAAAATAAGAGATTGTAATGGTCTGATATCCGAGAAAAAAAATAGTAGGAGCTTGAGTCATAATTAAGGGGAAATGGGGAAATTTAATGCATTCATTGAATCTATGGAGCTTGTTGATGTTCCAACATTGGGAAATAGATTTACCTGGTTTAGCTCTAATGGAAGGATGTGTAGTATATTAGATAGATTTATTTGATCCCAAGTCCTATAAATGGAAACCCCTAGTTCAAGAAATTGGCCCTAGAGATATATCTGATCATTGTGCTGTTTGGATCAAACCCATGTCATTAGATTGGGGGCTTAAGCCTTTTAAAGTGAATAAATGTTGGTTGGAACATGAAAATTTCATGGACTTTGTGAAGGAGTGGGAATATTTTCATATTAGAGGGAAAAGGTCTATGTGTTAAAAGAAAAAATCAAACTTCTTAGAGAGAGGCTAATGGTCTAGAATAGAGAGGTATTTGGTTGGTTGGATTTGTCCCTAGAAGGTGCAGTGTCTGAGCTAAACATATCAGATAAACAAATTTCTAATCTACAACATTTTTTGAATAAGGAAGATAATTTAAATAGAATGAACATTCTTAAATCTATTTGAGAAAAAATTGAACCTAAAGAAAGCTTATTGAGGCAGAAGGCTAAGCATTGGTGGATTCATGAAGGGGGCCAAAACACAAAGTTTTTTCAATCAGCCATGAAATAGAAGCTGAGGATTAATTCTATTATGATGGTTCAAACATATAATGTAAGAGTGGAGGGTGTTGAAGAATTTTAAGAATTAGTTAAATGTTTTTTTGAAGAATGATTCCAAGAGAAGGTTCAGGTCAGACCAATACTGGAAGGCATAAAGTTTATTAAATTGTCATTAAAAGACAGTGCATGGATGCATGTGGAATTCTCCAAGGAGGATTTTAAAGGTATCATTTGGGAGTGTGAAAGGGATATAAGCCTTTTACATATGGGATTAGTTTTGATTTTTTGAAAAAGTGCTGGAGTATAGTTGGTAAAAATGTTATGAATTTTGTTCAGGAGTTTTATGTAACTGGTAAGATACCTAAAGCTCTGATACCATCTTTTTAAGCTCTTGTTCCCAAACTAGATAATCCTTAGAAGTTGGAAGACTATATACCTATATGACTTATAGGTTGTATGTACAAAATCATATCAAAGTTATTAGCATCAAAACTGAAAAGAGTAATTGGAAAAATAGTTTTGTAAGTTGAGTATGCACCTAAGAGGAGGGGGGGGGGGGTGAATTAGGTTATTTGAAAAATTTTTTCGGTTTTATTAAAACTTGTTCTTTCTTTTCTGGTTTGGTTATGCAATGAAACGGTAAAGTGAGGAAAGAAAATAACACCGAGACGTATAATGGTTCCCCTCATAATCCGAGAGTACTCCAGTCCCCTTACCACATGTAAGAGATTTTATTACTGTTAGATCTTATGGACAAGACAACCTAGTCTTTCTATACAGACTCTAACAAGAACACCAAGAACAATCCTCTTGGATTTTTCACTAAGTCCATTAAGAGAACAATCCTCTCTTAATGACTCTCTTGTTTCCAACAGTCATGGACAACAAGGATAGAAAGAACAATATGCGTTTTTACAAGTTTTTGAAAGATGGAACAATATATCAATCTATTGATTGATCTTCTTCTTTTAAGAAATCAATTCTCTTTATGACATACAAGTGCTCTAAGACTGGTATGGATGAAACTATATGAATGTATATTGAAAATTTTGTGTAGAAAGTTTCACCAGAAAACTTAATCAAGAACACTTGAGAAAATTTGAAAAGATGAAGAGAAAAATTGTTTTAAATATTTGTGTGAAGGAGGTGATTCAAATTCTGAAAATATGTGGTATATATAACCCTTAGACACCTTTCTAAATAGTCATAATTCATGAATGGATGCCATGATTCAAGAACACAATTCAGAAAATGTTTTCATGAAAAAATGCATTTATTTCTGCCACTGGTTCAATGGTAATCGGTTACCCAATATGGTGTAATCGGCTACACCTGAACCAATGTTAAAAAATTTGAAAATTTTCACCATGTAATCGCATACCCAAAATATGTAACCGATTACCTGCTACAAAAATTGTCACAAGAGGTAGCGCAGACAACTGGTAATTGGTTACTTCAAACCTGGTAACAGATTACCATCAAGGCAGAATGACCAAATGCAGTTGAAAATTCATTGTAAGGCCACATTAAAATATTTAAGAGGCCTAAATGAAACATGACATGTATGAATGAAACTCTTGAGCACTTAAATGAACATAGAGAGGTTGAGAACTGTATACCTTAATAATTTGTGATGCACATTTGCTTGTAGAGCATGTCTTCATCAAAACACTTTGAGAAGCTTGTCTTCACATTCTCCCCCTTTTGATGATGACAACTCTTTATTGAAATTTTATAGAATCTTTCTTTCTCTAACAATTGAAACTCCCTCTTGATCAAAGCTCCCCCTTGATCCATGATTGAGAAAATTTTTAAAGTAATTGCTAGTTGCATTGTTAGAGAAACATACAACAACCAAATATATCTTATCCCCCTTTGTCATTAGCAAAAAGGATGGGAAATACTAAACAATGAACAACCAAATGTTGTATGATAATATAACATATAATATGAACACATAAACAAATAACAAAACAACCAAAAGCACATAACTTAATACAAAACAACTTTTCCATACATAATGATTAAAACATAAACTTAAAAACAAGAAAATTCAACATAACAAAAAACAAGAAACAAACACATTAATCATTTTCCGATATTTCCATATTCTCTGCATCATCTCCTTCATCTTCACCACTTTCCTCTTCCTCACTAATTTTCGAGTTTTGGGATTTGTTAAGGTTTTCTAATAGTCTCTTAATGGAAGCCATCTCAAATTTCTGCTCACGATAGTTACGTATCATAGTGGATTCAACTAAATAGATCTTGTTGTATAGGACTTCATTGGTGTACCCACATTCCGGAGCCGGTGGAGGAGCATTAGAGGGTTCATCTTTATACTTATACATGCAATCCTAGTCCAAAAAGATACTACTATTCCTAACCGACATTGAAGCATTAATCTCACATTCCCTAGCAGACATCTTCTTCTTTGGTTTCCGTTTCAGATCAATTCCACAACCTTCCCAAATATTGGTGATTAACCTAACATAGGGTAATCCACCGGTTAAGGATTATTGGTGCTTCATATGGTACATGATAGTGTATGCACAATTTACTTGAATCTTATTTTCGATAGCATATATCAATTGTAACTCCAAATCACCAATTTGGGAATGGTTTGAGTGTTTCGACATCAACACATAAGTAATCAAGTAATGGAGCATCCTATCACTCACAGTCAAGTTCTTTGCAAACAAAAAGAATCGTGAAGAAGCTGGATTCTTCTTGCCAAGAATAGCTTGCTGAGAAACACGATAGATATGGAAGAAATAATCCATCTTACTATAACTGTCCCATTCGAGGACTAACCCGTGGTGAAACGCTTGACCAACAAAAGGAATTCCTAAAAAGTTTCCAAAGGCTTCTAAATCCATGATAATATATGTATTCTTAACTTTAGAAGTGAGAACATCATTATCACCAGGAAGAATAACTAGATTTGCATAAAAGTCTTTAACTAAATCCGGATAAAAATTTCCAGTGTCAGAAACCATAAAATATACTCCTTGCAGTCTCAGGAGCTCGGGAAAGTCAAAATAGTGAGAGGGTAACGATGAGAGATTACCATATTTTACCGGCATGAGAGACCGATTTCTGAAATCAAAAGTAAGCCTTCTAGTCTTGAGAGATGGTGCATGTTGTTCAGCTTCTTGAGGTTCTGAGCTAGCTTCATCAATTTTGGATTTTCCCTTGTCTTTTCTTAAAGGAGCCATGGAGCTTGAAGACATTGAGAGTTAGGGGTTGGAAAAGGGGTTTTCTGATTTGAGTTTGGGTAGAAGCTGAACAAATGAGAGAAGAAGAAGTTTGATGGAAGGTTTAGGGGAGATGAAAAGTGAAAGGGTTCAGAAAAAATATTGGAAAGTGGTAACTTAATAAATAAGCACTTATAAAAAATAGACAAATAACAACCATTTAAGAAAAAGCAAAAATCTGGAAAATGTTCAGGTGTAATCGATTACCCTGAGAGGTGTATTCGGTTATACTATGCAAAAACGCTGCAATGAGTCACGCAAGCAGGCATGTAATCGATTACTGAATAAGGGGTAACCGATTACCTCAAGGAAAAAAACAAAATATTCACCAGGATCAGCATGCAATGAATTTTAATAAACCAACAATTACACATGTTATTAAATATCCTTGGGCAACTTTATGTGAAGCAAACATGTCATACAATTATTATAAAGGCATAGAAAATTAATTTTCTCAAAACTCATGTAAGGAAACACATACATAAAATTTTTAAAATAAAAGTTTGAGGTAATGAGAGGGTGTACCTTTGTATTTGCACTGATTAGTTTTGAAGAATCAAATGTCACAATCATCTAAAATACCAAGTTCCCTCCAAATTTTATAAAATGATTCCTTCGGGAGAGGTTTTATGAATATGTCGACAAACTGATTATGTGTATCCACGAACGAGACTTCAACATCGCCTTTGAGTACATGATCACGTAAAAAGTGATATCGAATGTCTATGTGTTTAGTACGAGAATGCATGACTGGATTCTTTGTTATATTTATTGCACTTATGTTGTCGCATCAAAGTGATATGCATCCAAGATTTAGTCCGAAATCACTCAGTTGTTGCTTTAGTCATAGAATCTGAGCGCAACAACTTCCTGTTGTTATGTATTTTGCTTTTGCGGTGCTAAGAGCAACACATGCTTGTTTCTTACACGCCCAAGAAACTAATGCATTTCCTAGGATGTGACATGTTCCACTTGTACTTTTTCTATCAATTTTGCAACCTGCATAATCCGAGTCAGAATATCCAACTAAATCACATATACTACCTTTTGGATACCATAGGTCGACATTCGTTGTTCCTTTGAGATACTTCATGATCCTTTTAACAGCGGTGAGATACAATTCCTTTGGATTGGCTTAAAACCAAGCACAAAGACACACACTAAACATTATTGTCGCATCTCAAAAAAATGCGATCATTCGCGAGGCGCTCGCACGCTCGCGGAAAATATGTTCGAACAGAGTCGCCACCGAACTTTATTTATTCCAATGAAGGAAAGGGAAAATATCGATAAAACTCACAAAAAACAACAAAAAGAAAATGGTCGTCGCAACCAAAATTGGGTTCGAAAGTCGGTTACGCAAGAGGAAGGTATTAACACCCCTCACATTCGTTGTACTCAACGGGAACCACTTAGTTAAACTTATGATAGAGTGTTAGCTAATGTTAATTATTATCTTATACTTATCGGGCGAGAAAAAATAAAGAAAGAAAGGAAAGACTTAGGTTTTTTAATATTAATGTGCCTGACAAGATTTCACAATCCTGCTCCTACGTATCTCCAGGTGCTATGAAGAACTCAAGGAAAACGTAGTTCTACCCAAAGAGAACTACTGGGTGGATTGCTTTTAAAGAGAGTGATGATTGGATCACATTTGAGCGATTAAACCTTCACTTGTTGCTCGCTCTTGGAGGCTGAAGTCTTTGTTTGTTTCGCACCAAAATGGATGTTGCATACTCTTTTCTGAAAATGTTTTCAGAGTCGCACAAGGGCGGAAAACAGATTTGATTGGTTGAGTGTTTTGTTGGATGATGATTACTCGAATGTCCGAGTAAGGCTACTCGTATCCATGTACTCGAGGAAGGGAATGGAAGGCTCCAGACCACCTCCTTTTTCGTCCTTAATTGAAAAAAGGATTTAAATAAGGTTAATGTATTTTGGACAAACGACAAATACTCGAATGTCCGAGTAAGGCTACTCATATCCAAGTACTCGGGGAAGGGAATGGAAGGCTCCAGACCACCTCCTTTTTCGTCTAAGTTTGTTGCGAAATTAAGTTTAACTTAAGGTTTGATTATGAAAATAATTTGGATGTGGCGGGGGCTAGAAGTTTTTTAATGGATGACAATTGTTTGAATGACCGAGTAAGGCTACTCGTATCCAAGTAATCACTACGCCAAAAACTAGAATAGACAGCGCCCCTTAGAGGGCGCTTTATTACAAAAGCGCACTCTAAAGTGAAGAGAAAAAATAAGGAGCATACTACTGGAATAGACAGCGCACTTTAGAGGGCGCTTTTGTAACAAAGCGCACTCTAAAGTGAAGCGAAAAAATAATGAGGAAATGGAGGGACACCAATAGAGGACGCTTTATTGAAAGCGCCCTCTAAAGGTAACCTTAGAGGGCGCTTTTAAAAAAGCGCTCTCTATGTCCATGTACATTTCCAGTTTAGAAGGCGCTTATGGAAAGCCTTAGAGAGCGCTTTTAGAAGCGCCCTCTTAGGCCCCCTTTAGAGGGCGCTTTTGTAACAAAGCGCCCTCTAAAGTGAAGTCAAATAAAAAATAATGAGGAAATGGATGGACACCAATAGAGGGCGCTTTAATGAAAGCGCCCTCTTAGGCCCCCTTTAGAGGGCGCTTTTTTTACAAAAGCGCCCTCTAAGGTCCCCTTTAGTAAACATTAAAATTATAACATATACTGCATGTCTCTTTATTTTCCCTCTCTACAAGCTATTTCGTTTACGTAACTGGGTTTTCTCTCTACTGCGATTACTCTCGTCCTCCGTTCGTTCTCCCTCACCGTCGTCGTCGCCGTCGCCTTTTTCTGCTGCTGCGTTCACGTTCACTGAGTTATCTGCGTCCACCGTCACTGTTCACTTTCTTCTCCATCGTTACCGTCACCTTGAAGGTATTTCTATTCTTCATCGTTACCGTTCACTTTCTTCATGTGTTTGATTAGGGCATTTTCTAAACTTAGTTTTACATTTTGTGCATTATGTTGATTAATGTTGTTTAGGGCAAACTGAGTTTTTTATTTCTGATTGAAAACTGATATCATTTGAAGTGTGTTTGAGCTTGTGCTTGGAAGTTTGATGATTATGGATGCAAGTTTGTTCATGTTCCAAACACCATAAGTTTGCATTGGTCTTTTGTATGCAGTAGGTGTGTGTGAGTTTGTATTCAATAATGATAAAAAAAAAGAGTTTAGATTGTTGTAACATGAGATAAATGGAAGGTATATGAATGTGTTTTTTGTGTAGCTTCACGAATATGGTCATTGTCTTACTTGGGTCTTATTGAATCATTTCTATATTACAGATAAAATGGCTAACCAAGACGATACCCATGACGCGAATGGATCACGTAACAATGTTGAAAAAGAAATCAAACGAGGATTGACTGTTATGAAGTCAATCATTCGTGCAAGAGACAAGGGTGTAAAATTTGAAGTACATTGGAGTGCTGAAGACCAACTAATTGAGCCTAACGGTTCAATGTTGGCAAGTTACATTGGTTTCCTTGTTCGACAACATATTCCGATTACATGTGATAATTGGAGAAGTCCGGAATTGAAGGTTGGCAAAGAAAAAATATGGTCCGAGATACAGGTACTTACCATATATTGTTATATGTTTTTTTTGTTGACTATTTGTTGACCATATATTGTTATAATATTACTTATAATAACACACTCCATGTGTATGTTTTTTAGAGATCCTTTCACATCGATGAAAGCCGGCAAAAATATTGTATTCAATTGGCCGGAAAAAGACTCCGAGGATTTCGATCCTTTTTGTCCAACAAATTTCTCAAGGATGAGGAAGGAAAATTTGTTGAAGCAGAACGGCCAATGAAGTATGCCGAGATTATTTCAGCCGATGAATGGAATAACTTTGTCGCCAAACGAAGAAACAAAAAATTCCATGTAATGTCTATTAATTATGGTATTATACAATTGTTAAGTTACTTGGTTCTAATATGCCTTAAACTTTTTTATCCAGGAAGTAAGCGACAAAAATCGGAAAAGGGCATCAAAACCCACGTATCCGTACAAAAAAGGGCGTACGGGATATGCACGGTTACAACAAAGAATTGTGAGTATATTCAAATGCTATGAGCTTATACATTGTCACAATATGTTATAATTGATGATCTTATAATCTGATTCAATGTGTAGCTAGCCGAGGAGAAAAGTGACGCAACATCTCTTCCGGAGCACGTATTGTGGAAGGCTGCTCGGGTTGGGAAGGATGGGGCTGTCGTTGAAGCGGTTCAAAATGTTTATGATGAATGTGTAAGTATATATAACATTATTTCTTTAATTATATCGAAAATTTTGTTAGACATATAATTCATTTTTAATCTCCTCTAATAATATTTCAGGAGACTTTATCCCAAACCTTACCTTCAACCGAGGTCCAGGATTGCAGGAGCGTACTTAGTCGAGTACTAAATGTTCCTGAGTATTCCGGTCGTGTGAGGGGTAAGGGTTTTGGTGTGACTCCGTCGTCATTTTATAAAAAACCAAAAACAAAAAGTCCTACCAACAAAGAGGTGATGGAGACCTTGGCGGAGTTAAGGGCACAAGTACTCCAACTGCAAAACGAGAATGCAAGGTATAGAGAGGAAAGGTGCGCTTCCGAGGCAAAAGATACTAGTGACCGAGCTAGTATCAATTGTCAACCGAAATTTCCCGAGGTAATTATATATGTTATTATGAAATTAAAATAGCACTTTTTTACTTGACACATATACATGTTAACAATAACATTTATTATTGGTTTAGGGCATTTCACCTTGTCAGCTGTATCTATCGTCACCAACTTATCGCATAGTTGGCAAGGGAAAAGTGCACAATACTTCGGGTGAATTACTTCACCATAATCCCCTCCCGGTGGGATATATGAAAGTTTCGGTTGACCTTGTATTAGATACGGACGCCCTTCTACCATTACCTGACGTTGTTTCAGAGACAACGTTGATGCGAGATGCAGTCGGATCCTTTGTTGGTTGGCCGTCAGATCTAATTTTCCCCGATGCCGAGGTATATATGTTCTAAATGATTATGAATATTTAGTATTCACATTTCAATTCAGCTACAATTATGATATTTAATCAATCCTTATTACATGGTAATGTTAGACTCCTACAAGACCCACACATAAAGCTGGTAAAGGGATTTCAAGACGCATCGAGTCGGTTGCATCTCAAAAAGAGGTACAAATATATATACCCATTTAATTATATACGCAACGATTCTGTTGCATCACAAAAAGTCATGATTTATTTTATATGAATTTTTAGGTTCCCGGTCGAAAGTTGAAAAGCGCTGGTAAGGATATTCCAACGACGTCCGGGACAAAATCTTAAATTATGATGCGTCTTGAGAAAATGGTGGAAGAGTCCGATATTATGCACGGGGCCATTCGTAGTATAGATTTTGATGAAGGTGTTTTCGGAATTGCTCATTTCGAAATAATTGCAAAGGAGGACATGCAACAACTTTTTGAACACGACGAATTGGGCATCGCTGTCATTCATACATACATATGGTACTCCGATCAATCTATAATTTACTTAGTTGAACAATTTATTTACACATTTCAATGAGTAGTCTAATGTTTATTATGTTTCTATTTAAGGTATATGTATGTAACATTGATGCGGGGAACTGAATTGTGTAACCGTTTCAATTTTATTGCTGCTTCCCGTATCAACACAACGTTAATAGCGAAAAATCCAACATCCGTAAAGAATGATCTAGTCGATAGATTCATGGCGACCGGCGATAATACTACACCCAGTTTGTATTTTTTACCGTTTAATTCTGGCAACGGGTTAGATTTTCTTTCTAATAATTTCATTCTAATCTATGTATATCTTTTACGTAGAAAATTTTCATTCATCTAAATTTTTGTTTTATTTTACAGTGGTCACTGGGTGTTGGTTGCTATGGATCTTTCGAGACTCATAGTGTATTATCTGGATTCGTTATCGGGTGATTGGAGTAAATATCCGAGTATGAAGAAGACGGTTGACGCGTAAGTGAAATTCCCCTAAATATTCGTGTGTATTTGTATATTTAATTATGTCTGTCAGATTGATCTCAATATACGTTTTTGTTCTTGTTAGGGCAATACTAAAATTTAGATCAAAAAAGAATTATCGTAATAGGAAGGACATTACCTGGGTCAGAGTTGAGGTATATATTAAGTATCTTATTTTTGCTTAATTATAATAGTGTTTATTTTTTGCTTATAATAGTGTTTGTAAGAAATTAACTATATATATATATTGTTTGTTTTTCTTTGTAGTGTCCTCAGCAAAACAATTCGGTCGATTGCGGATTTTTTGTATTGAGATTTATGAGAGATATCACTGCGTTGAATCGTATAGACATCTCAAAAATGGTATGGAATAATAACTTAGGGTTTATTTTAATATTATCGGATATTTCATCTAATTTGTTACTAAACCTTGAATATGTTTTATTCTCTTAATTGTAGTACTTTGACGAATACAAATCTTACTCAAGAGCTCATTTGGATGAAATGAAGGATGAATTGTGTCAATTCATTATTGATCAAAGAATCATATAGCTAGGTTGTATATTGTTGTACATATATGTATGGAATGTTGTTGTTGTATATATGTTGTATATTGTTGTTGTACTAGTTTTACTAAATCATGAATATGTTGTTGTATATTGTTGATCAAAGAATCATATATTAATGTTGTATATATGGAGGATTAATGTTGTATATAAATGGATTCATGTTGTATATATCAATGGATTAATGGTGTATAACATTGGATTAAAGGATGAAATCAATATGAATTTTACACTTTTGCAGCATGCGAACAGGTTCCCAATTAAATACCCACTGCTTTTCAAACAATTTTTTTTAAAATAACTAACACTTTAGAGGGCGCTTTCTGCAGGAAGCGCCCTCTAAACACTTTACATTGACAACTTTAGAGGGCGCTTTGTCCAGAAAGCGCCCTCTAAGGTGGCTTTACATTGACAACTTTAGAGGGCGCTTTATCCAGAAAGCGCCCTCTAAGGTGGCTCTCTAAGGTGGCTTTACATGACAACTTTAGAGGGCGCTTTATCCAGAAAGCGCCCTCTAAAGTGGCCCTTTATGGGCCACTTTAGACAGCGCTTTTTTATGAAAGCGCACTAGAATGTGGCCCTTAAAGGGCCACTTTAGACAACGCTTTCTCCAGGAAAATAAAGCGTTGTCTTTACCTATGCCAGCGCCACTTTAGAGGGCGCTTAAAAGCGCTGTTATAGGCCAAAATAAGCGCCCTCTTTTCCCTTATTTGGCGTAGTGAATTGAGGAGAGGAATCGAAGGCTCGAGACCATCTCCCTTTTTCATCTTTAATGAAATGGTGTTTGAATAGATAAAGTATTTTGGATCTGAATAGGGAAAAGACACTCGATGTTGGATTGAGGTTTTTATTCTTTGCGTTTGAATCGAAATAGAATGGCATGATTTGAAAGTTTTAAAAATGACGGAGAAGTGGATATGAAAATGACTATAATTTTTTTGTGTGAAAATTTCTCGACGTTGGATCGAGTATTTGTTTTTTTTTGTTCTTTTCTGAAAAAGGTTGATTTTAATCTTTGAATTAACAATCAACTGATATAATAAAGTAAATGAAAGCGATAAACTTATTACACATTTTCGGGAATGGGGTACAGTTTTTCGAATGGGGATATAACACAATAATTTAAACAGTAAAAGTTCAAAAGACAGTTGTAAAATAAAGAATCTCGTTGTAAGAAGGCCCAAGAGAAAGCCAGGGGACTCGAAGTAAAAATCAAAAATTAAACTAAAAGAAATTTAGCGATATGTTAAACAATCGTAAAGTGATTCATGTAGGAATCACCATATTCGAGTCCGATCAACAAGACTATATGCGTGTAAGCAATTTTTGAAGTTAAATTGAATTTTTAACTTCAAAATTGCTACGCATCTGCGAAAAACCAATTGGGACAAATAAAAAGATTTTTTTAAATAATTTTATAATAATCAATTTAATTAAATAAATGATAATAAATAAATAACAATAATAAAAATAATGATTAACAATATTAATAATAATTAGCAGCAAACAACATTAATAATAATAATAATAATAATAATAATAATAATAATAATAAATAATAAGAAATAATAATAATAAGCTAAAAATAATAGTTATTAACAATAATAATTATTATTAATAATTAACAATAAAAATAACGGTTAGTAACAATAGTTAATCAAGAGTAATAATAATAATAATGACAACAATAAAAAACGATAATAACAACAATAATAATAGACAATAAATATTATTAATAATAATAATAATAATGAATAGTAATAAATAAAATATAAATAATAATGAATAATAATAATATATAATTAGTAATAATAATAATAATACAAATAATAATATCAATATAAATAATGATAGTACTACTGATATATATATATATATATATATATATATATATATATATATATATATATATATATATATATATATATATATATATATATATATATATATATATAATAATAACAGTAACGGTAATATATAATAATAGTAATAATAATAGTTGTAATAATACAAAACAATAGTATATAAATAAAACAAACAAAACAAAACTTAAAAAAAAAAAAATGAAAAGTGGCGTTGCCACTTGAAAAGAAAAGAAAGTTTAATAAAAAAATTGTTTTTTTTTTTTAAAAGTTAAAACAAAAACCACTTATATGCTTACATGTGTTTAAGAAGGGAGAAAAAAAATAGCAAAACACATATCATCCTTTTTCATGTTGCTCGTGCATTAAACTAGTATCATAAAGATCTCATTTTCTTCCTTTCATTTCTCTTATCTTATCACTGTATCCCAACATCTCTTTTCTCTCACATTTCAAAAGAAAATATTTTTAAAAACTCAAACAATATAACCGCAAGTTGCATCCAAAATCGAAAGCAAATCAGAAAGAAGAAAGAAAAAAAAGAACAAAATGAACACCCACCGAACCGGATCCGACGAAAGCGGTGGTGGTGCAGCGAGCTTCGACGGCACACGGTGATAGATTGTATCCCAATCAATTTTTTATACTTTTGTTTCAGTTTTGTTAGGTGATGTTGAATAGTTTGTTGTATTGTGTTGTTGTCAATGACGTTGTTGGTGTTAAGGTGAGGATGATGATAAGGGTAGTGTGGTTTTTATGGTGAGAAAATGAGTTGAAGGTGAAGGTGATGATATTTAGTAAATAATATGAATAAAGTTTTTGTGTGTTATGTTGAAGATGGAGTTGAGTTGTGTTTGAGAGATTGAAAGGTGAAGATAATTTTTCTAAGTTTTGTTGTTGTTGGGTGGTTGAAGAAGTGGAAAAAACATATATTATTTTTTTAGATTAAAGCTGCTTTTTGTGGTGATGATAATGAGATTTTGAAGAGATATTATGTGTTGGGGCGGTTTATGAATAGTAGAGAAAGAGTGAGTTTTTGATGATTTTTTTAAATATATTTTATGTTAGATATTTTTGTGTAAGTGTGGATATGAAGAAAAGGTAGAAAGAAAAGAGGAAAGAGAGAGGGAAAGAGAGAAAGAAGAAAAAGAGAATCCTGAGAGTGAGAGGAAAAGAAGGAAATGTGGAGAGAGAAAAGGAGAAAAGAGAGGAGAGAGAAAAAATAAAAGAAAGAAAAGAAAAGAAGTGGAGAGAGAAAAAAAATAAAAAAATAAAAATAAAAATGAAAATAAAATCAAGTGGTACTCTATCGATGGCAAAAGGAGTTTTTTTTTTAAAATGATTTTAAGATAAAAATAAATGAGTTATTGAGTCGCTGGTAAAAAAATTAAATAATTTTATTCTTACTATTTAAATTTAAAAAAAAATACAAATATGAATAAAATCAAATTGACAACATAGATAATTCTAAATAATTCATCATATTATTTTGGCGAAAGATAAAGAATAATCGGATAAAAAATGAATAAAAATCGAGCATAAAAAATGTCCAAAATAAATAAATAAATAAAGTGAACGCATAAAAATGATCAGCGCAAAATAAACTTCTCGGAAACATACAGGTTTTGATCAAATTTTAAAATAAAAATCGATCGGTTAAAAGGCTCAGGCGGGCATAAAAACTGCGACTGAAAAAGTAGTCGAAAAAATAAAATGAGCATGCCAGGTTGAACTACGCGAACCATAGATCAATAAAACTGACGTCTGAAAGCTCAATTTTGATAATTTTCGACCAATAATTCGACGTATATTTGGGAAATGATTCAACCGGGTTGTCTGTAGATCCGAAAAAATTATCTGGCTGATATTTTAAACATTATGCGGAACAAAATGCATGTTGTGACAAGTATAAAATGCAAATTTCATGTAAATGAGCTGAATTATTGACTGAATAATCGTGAACAGACAATCAGATGCAAATGAACCACTCTTGTACAATTTGTTGTTGATTCTCAAACAAAACCCTACAAAGATTCAGGCAACGACAATACTCTTGATTATCACTTTCTGAACCTCTGAAACACGATGCAATAAAAAAAATAAGCGATGCAACAAGATTGAGAAATCAAGTCTTTCGACTTCTTAATCAAGAGACAACTGCATAAGTATTATCAAAGTCGGATAAAATGTCAGAATTCTTGACTTTTTTACCTGAACCCTGATGAATGCTTTAAATTGATGAAACACACGACAAAATGGATCGATTTATGTTATGATGATGCGAGTGAAAATTCAGGGTAAAATTTAGGGTATGACAGCTGCCCCTATTTAAACATCTTTAACTGGAGGGTATGACGAACTCTTGTCTTCAAATCATCATGGTAAAAGATAGTTTAAATATCAAACAGACCCAAATTTTACCCTCTTATGCAATAGAATGATATGCTTATGATTATGACCGAATGCACTTGGATTTAATAAATACTCTTGATTTCTTAATCATGAATGTAAATGAATTGAGAAATGCTCTTGATTTCTCAGATGACATGCAGATGAGTTAAGAAATATTCCTGATTTCTTAATCATGAATCTAAATGAATTGAGAAATGCTCTTGATTTCTCATATGAAATGCAAATGAATTAAGAAAACTCTTAATTCCTTAATCATGAATTTAAATGAATTGAGAAATGCTCTTGATTTCTCAGATGACATGCAGATGAGTTAAGAAATACTCTTGATTCTTAATCAACAAACTATAAATGAAAATGAATGCAACTAGATTTAAGAAATACTCTTGATTTCATCAATCATGAGATGACAAATGATATGTATAAGTTAAGAAATACTCTTGATTTCTTAATCATGAATGTAAATGAATTGAGAAATGCTCTTGATTTCTCAGATGACATGCAGATGAGTTAAGAAATATTCCTGATTTTTGAATCATGAATGTAAATGAATTGAGAAATGCTCTTGATTTCTCAGATGAAATGCAAATGAATTAAGAAATACTCTTAATTCCTTAATCATGAATTTAAATGAATTGAGAAATGCTCTTGATTTCTCAGATGACATGCAGATGAGTTAAGAAATACTCTTGATTCTTAATCATGAATGTAAATGAAATATGTATGAGTTAAGAAATACTCTTGATTTCTTAATCATGATAATGCAAATGAATTAAGAAATACTCTTGATTCCTTAATCATGAATGTAAATGAGTTGAGAAATGCTCTTGATTTCTCAGATGACATGCAGATGAGTTAACAAATATTCCTGATTTCTTAATCATGAATGTAAATGAATTGAAAAATGCTCTTGATTTCTCAGATGAAATGCAAATGAATTAAGAAATACTCTTAATTCCTTAATCATGAATTTAAATGAATTGAGAAATGCTCTTGATTTCTCAGATGACATGCAGATGAGTTAAGAAATACTCTTGATTCTTAATCATGAATGTAAATGAAATATGTATGAGTTAAGAAATACTCTTGATTTCTTAATCATGATAATGCAAATGAATTAAGAAATACTCTTGATTCCTTAATCATGAATGTAAATGAGAAATGCTCTTGATTTCTCAGATGACATGCAAATGACCGGGGATGAGAGAATCATGTTCAGTTGCTTTTGACTGACATTAGGTCTTTGGGATGGATTTGTTATAAGGTAACATGCTCGACTGGTCTTCAGACGTTCTTCGTTGAAGGCAGACACTCATGGGGGAATAAATGATCATATTCAACTGCTTTTGGCTAAAGATGTCATATTCAGCAACTCTTGGCTGAAACTGATGCATTCAACGACTATTGGTTGAAGCAAAAACTATAAAATAAAATAGTGTTCAACTGCTCTTGGCTGAAACTACTACATAAGATAAAATGGTGTCCAGCTGCTCTTGGCTGAAACTAACGCATTCAACTGCTATTGGTTGAAGCAAATTGCTGGGAAATACACAAAATGCTTCCTCTGGGGAATAACCGCATGCTCAGCTGCTTTTGGCTGACACAAGAATCTTTTGGGGAATGAGAAGATCTCAAAGACTTGTTGGGGAGTTCATGATATTTTGCTGGAGAAAATACAATGTTGGAGAAACTCTGTGTGGAAATATCTACTAGGGAAACCAAGCAGAAATTCTGTTTACAACAAAGTTCCAACGGAAGAAAAATCAATCACCTTGCTGGGGAAGAAACTCGTCTTAAGAATCATTACCAACAATGATTGTATTCTGAAAGTACTATAGTATTGGAGAAGATAACTGCTCTACTCTTGAGAACACCTTTTGCATCTTGGTCTGCTGAGGATTACACTGAACTTTCTTGAGAGGTTGTTGAATTCGGCTGAGGTTTATGCATGATCTGTTTTTGTATATGATATGCAAAATGAATGTGAAAGAATGAATATATTAGTTTATGCATTTTATGGGTATCAAGCTCGGATTCCCCAACGTCTTGTCTTGGATAGTTTTGTCACCATGAAGATGATTTTTTTGTTGCAAAAAAAAATCTGATTTCTGCTTTTCCGCCAAACGGGCTTCAATGAGGACTTCTTGCTTCTGGAAGAAAATCCATTTCAAACTTGCTTTAGATTATAATGATCTAGGAAATGTCCCACGTCTTGTGAACCAGATGCATTATTGTAAACCAACAAAAATTCCTTTTATACTTTCAAAATCAAAACAAATTAAAGTTTTCAAAAGCTTTGTCGTTTCCACTATTTTAATGTTTTTATCTTATCAAAAATAAAAAGTGACATTAAGCAGAAAAACAGAAATAATTGGTAAAGCAATGTTCAACTGAACAATTTTATTTGATGAGAAGAATAACTCATACATGAGGTTCGTGAAGAGATAAACCCCTCTAAGAGGAGATTATAGAGAAAGAAAGCAAGTAAATGGCAACAAAAATTAAACTGATTTTCCAACGAAATACAACTTTGCTACTTTCTCCTATGTCCTCTAGTCCTCATTACTTTGCTTCTGGAGATGATAATTAGACTGTTTTCTTCCATCTGAGCTTTGTTGCAGTGTTGACTTATGTCGCTCCAGTATTATGCTTTTGGATATTCCCTAACTTTTGCGCAAACTACTCCTTAAGAGTTTCAGTTCACCGGGAGATTTTTCCCTTTTTTGCTTAAGTCGCCCTTTCGGGTTTTCGACTTACCGGGCTTAATTTTTTGTTTATCCCTAATTTTTGCCTGAGCCGCCCTTTCGGGTTTTCAACTCACCGGGATGCTCATTGTTTTTTGCCTAAGTCGCCCTTTCGGGTTTTCAACTTAGCGAGCTTTTATTATCCATCTCTTTTTCTTAGGCATAATACTTTCTGACTGCATCAGAATTGACGGGGTGTGTCAACTCTTCTCCGTCCATGTTCGTGAGAACTAAAGCTCCACCAGAGAAAGCTTTCTTCACCACAAATGGTCCTTCATAGTTTGGAATCCACTTGCCGCGTGAATCCTTCTGGAGGGAGATTATCTTTTTCAAAACTAGTTCACCTACATTAAACTCTCGAGGTCGAACCTTCTTGTCAAATGCCAACTTGAGCCTCCTCTGATATAACTGACCATGACACAATGATGTCATCCTCTTTTCTTTGATTATATTGAGCTGGTTAAATCTGGTTTGAATCCATTTTGCTTCTTCTAATTCTGTCTCCATCAAGACTCTCAACAAGGGGATCTCAACTTCTATTGGTAGGACAACCTCCATGCCATAGACTAGTGAGAAAGGGGTTGCCCCTGTTGAAGTGCGAACAACTGTTCGATATCCGTGCAAAGCAAAGGGTAGCATCTCTTGCCAATCTTTATAAGTTTTCACCATCTTCTGAATGATCTTCTTGATATTCTTGTTAGCTGCCTCTACAGCTCCGTTCATCTTTGGCCTATAAGTGACGAGTTATAATGTTCAATCTTAAAATTCTCGCACAACTCCTTCATCATTTTATTATTCAGATTTGATCCATTATCGATGATAATCTTCCTAGGAGTTCAGTAGCGACAAATTATCTCTTTCTTGATAAACCGAGTGACGACTTGCTTTGTCACATTGGCATAAGAAGCTGCTTCTACCCACTTAGTGAAGTAGTCAATGGCAACCAGAATGAACTGATGTCCATTAGCAGCTTTAGGCTCAATCATACCAATCATGTCTATGCCCCACATTGAGAATGGCCATGGAGATGATAAAACATTCAGAGGAGTAGGTGGCACGTGTACCTTGTCAGCATAAATTTGGCACTTGTGGCATTTCCTGGCATAGTGGTAACAATCTGTTTCCATTGTCAACCAATAGTAACCAGCTCTAAGGATTTTCTTCACCATTGCATGTCCGTTTGCATGAATGCCGAAAGAACCTTCATGGATTTCTTTGATGAGTAGGTCGGCTTCGTGTCTATCCACGCATCTGAGCAGAACTAAATCGAAGTTTCTTTTGTATAGAACACCACCACTTATGAAGAAATTGGCTGATAACTTTCTTAAGGTCTTTTTGTCTGTGATAGATACATTATTTGGATACTCGTGCTTCTCAAGATATCGTTTGATGTCATAAAACCAAGGCTTGCCATCTGTTTCTGCTTCAACTGTCAAGCAATGTGTTGGCTCGTCTAGACGTTGAATTGTAATAGCAGGTGATTCGTTAGTCCACTTGACCTTGAACATAGATGACAGAGTAGCCAAGGCATCGGCTAGCTGATTCTCCTCCCTAAGAATATGATGGAAATTAATCTCATCAAAGTAGGGGATTAGCTTCATGACATGCTCTCGATATGGGATCAAATTGGGATGGAGGGTCTCCCAATCTCCTTTGATTTTATAGATGACAAGTGTTGAGTCTCCATACACCTCAAGAATCTTGACTCTTAGGTCGATAGCTGCTTCAATTCCCAAGATACATGCTTCATACTCCGCCATGTTATTGGTGCATTTGAAACATAACCTTGCCGTGAAGGGAAGATGAAAATCCTTTGGAGAAGTTATAACAGCCCCAATTCCGTTACCCAATGCATTTGAGGCACCATCGAACACGAGCGTCCACCGCGATCCTGGTTCGGGTCCTTCTTCCGGGCCTAGAATCTCATAGTCTCTTATGTACATGACGTCTTCATCTGGGAAGTCGAGTCTCATCGATTGATAGTCCTCCACTGGCTGGTGCGCAAGGTACTCTGATAACACACTACCCTTAATGGCCTTCTGAGTTACATACTGAATGTCATATTCTGATAACAACATTTGCCAGCGAGCGATTCTGCCAGTTAATCAAGGTTTCTCGAAGATGTACTTGATGGGATCCATCTTGGATATTAACATTGTTGTATGACAAATCATATACTGTCTCAGACGACGAGCAGCCCATGCTAATGCACAACAAGTCTTTTCTAGCATGGAGTACCTGATTTCACATTCTGTAAACTTCTTGCTCAAGTAGTAGATAACATGTTCTTGTCTACCCGTCTCATCGTGTTGCCCCAGTACACATCCCATGGATTCATCGAGTACTGTCAAATACATAATGAGAGGCCTTCCTGGAACTTGTGGCACTAAGATTGGTGGTTCTTGCAGATACTGTTTGATTTTATCGAATGCACTCTGGCAATCATCTTTCCACCTAACGACTTGATCTTTTCTTAACAACTTGAATATTGGCTCGCAAGTGGCTGTCAGATGCGAGATGAATCTGGAAATATAGTTCAATCTGCCCAAGAAACCACGGACTTGCTTCTCTGTTCGAGGTGCTGGTATCTCTTGAATAGCTTTGACTTTGCCAGGATCAACTTCTATGCCTCTCTGGCTCACAATGAATCCTAGAAGCTTTCCAGATCTGACTCCAAAAGTGCATTTAGCAGGGTTTAAGCGCAGTTTGTATTTCCTCAATCTTACAAACAACTTCTTCAGATGAATAACATGCTCCTCTTCTGTTTGAGACTTGGAAATCATGTCATCCACATAGACTTCAATCTCCGTATGTATCATATCATGGAAAAAGAGTCACCATGGCCCTTTGATAGGTTGCCCCAGAATTTTTCAGGCCGAAAGGAATTACCTTATAACAGAAAGTGCCCCATGGTGTAATGAAAGTTGTTTTCTCCATATCTTCGGGAGACATTTTAATCTGATTATATCCTGAGAATTCGTCCATGAAGGAGAATATAGAGAACTGAGCTGTGTTATCTACCAATACATCAATGTGAGGTAAAGGAAAATCATCTTTGGGACTAGCTCTATTCAGGTCTCTGTAGTCTACACACATTCGAACTTTTCCATCTTTCTTCGGAACTGGAACAATATTAGCAATCCACTGCGGGTAAGTTGCAACAGCTAGAAAACCTGCATCAAACTGCTTCTTGACCTCTTCTCTAATCTTGACAGCCATGTCTGGTCGAGTTCTTCTCAACTTCTGCTTGATGGGCGAGCATTCTGGCTTCAACGGTAGCTTGTGCACAACTATGTTGGTGTCGAGTCCTGGCATATCCTGGTACGACCAAGCAAACACATCCACATATTCGTGTAGAAGCTTGACCAACTCCTCCTTCACATTTTGCTCCAAGGCAGCTCCAACCTTGACTTCCTTTCGATCCTCCTCAGTCCCCAGATTGATCACATCCACTGGTTCTTGATGAGCCTGAATCATCTTTTCCTCTTGTTTCAAAAGTCTGGTCAACTCTTCTGGGAGTTCACAGTCTTCCTTATCATCCTCTTCATCTTGGTTAATCGGGAGGTCGAAGTCATAAGGAATTATAGCATTGTCGTGTTCAATGGATACAGTTATTAATGATCTGCATGGAAATGATTTTTCTTTTTAGCGGAAGATTTTGAAAAATGAAAGTGATGTGAAATCAAAATTGCCATTTTTTAATTTTGTTGTTTATTTGTTTTTAAAAATAAAAAAGAAAAAGATGAAAGACAGGGATCTCAAAAAATGTGCTTTTTATTGATGATAAGGCTTAAATATTAACACAAAATGGGCCCTACAAAGCTATCCATATGCCTTGGGCATGGCATTGGATGTTTTTAGAAAACAGTAAATTACTTTAAACAAGAAACTATATCCGGAACATCTGTTGCCTTCCAGTTGGTGAGAGCGGCATCCGGAGGTCCACAAAACACCATTTTGGACAAATCTGGATCTTCATCTTCAAGAGCATTCACTTGATCATCACTTCGGAAACCGGCTTTGGAGAATATTTCCTGGATGCTAGGAACCTTCCCCTGATGTATCTTCTGACCTTTGAAAAGTTCAAAAGACGGTTGATATCCTAACCCACACTTGTCTTTCTTCTCTGGTAATTCAATCACTGTGCCCCAACTTCCAGGGCAACCAGCTTCAATTGCAGCTTTCACACTCTTCCACGAGGACATGACCCCCTTGGGTTCTTCAACAAGTTTCGGCTTAGTCTGGACCACATTGACCACTTCAAGGGCTTGGAGAGGAGTTTCAACAATGTCTTCACCTACTTTAATGTATCTGAAAGAAGTCAAATGGCTGACGAAAATATCTTCCTCTCCGGATACTGATACCAGCTTACCAGAAGTAACAAACTTCAGCTTCTGGTGAAGTGTCGAGGTGACAACTCCAGCAGCATGGATCCAAGGTCTGCCTAACAGACAGCTATAGGCAGGCATAATATCCATTACCTGGAAGGTAATACGGAAAGTTTGAGGGCCAATCAGGATTGGGAGGTCAATCTCCCCAATAACTGTTCGCTTAGACCCATCAAAAGCTTTCACTATCAAAGCACTGGGTCTCATCTACACCCCTTCAATATTTAATTGTTCCAAGATAGTCTTAGGTAACACGTTCAAGGATGAACCTGTATCTACCAGTACTCGAGCCAAGGTAACATCTGTACACTGAATGGAGATATGAAGCGCCATATTATGTTCTCGCCCATTAGGGGGTAAATCATCATCAGTGAACATCAAACAACTACTAGCATTGAGATTAGCAACCACACTATCAAACTGAATAACACTGATGTCTTCTGCCACATAAGCTTCGTTCAAGAACTTCAATAGAGCGGTCCTATGAGCTTCAGAACTCATAAGTAGAGAAAGAATGGAGATTTTTGAAGGAGTCTGGTTGAGCTGATCTATGACCTTGTAATCACTCTTCTTGATAATCTTCAAGAATTCTCTATCCTCTTCAGCATTCACTGCTTTCTTAGATAAGCCTTCTCCTGCTTTTGGAGGAATCACCTCTTTCCCCTTCGTTGGTTCAATTGTTGGTGCACTTTCTTTGTTTGGGATCACTTCAGGAGCGAAAACCCTTCCACTTCGAGTCACACCACTAGCTCTAGTGATGTTAGTCACGTCTGGCTCTTTCAAGATTACTAGTTTGTTACCCACATAAACTACATGCTCATAGTTCTAAGGCACGACTTTGGTACTGTCAAATGAGAATGGAGCGGGGACATGGATAACCATGGGCTCAATCTTCTTCATTGGCTCTGGGTCAACATTTCTCTGATAAGGGACCACAAAAGGCTTGGGAAGCCTCTCTTGATCAAATATAGGCACAATCACAACAACATCCTCATCAATCTTTGCTCTAGTGAACTGAATAACTCGCTGATCCATCAAATATTGAAGACAAATTTTGAATTCACCACACTGATCAGGGTTGGATGAACACACCACACAATTATCATGTACTCCATTCATCAATTCTGCTTCCATCAATCTAGCATGGATCACTGTTAAAAGAGTCTTCAACTTGAACACATCCTTTATGATCCATCATCAGTTGAACTTTCTATAGCATTGACACCTGAACCATCATGTTTAGGCAAAGCATTGCTCCCCACATTTGGAACATCAGCAAAAGATAATATTTTTTGATCTATCAACTCTTGGACCCGGAGCTTGAACACTTTGCAATTCTCTGTTGTATGACCCTCTGAATTAGCATGAAAGGTACATCTAGCATTCTCATCATACCAAGGCTTATGCGGCTTCGACATTGGAGGTAATGCCCTTGGCACGACAGTCCCATTCTAAATCAGATACGGTAGCAATTGAGTGTAAGTCATTGGGATAGGAGTGGTATTCACATTATTATACTGTTGATATGGCCTCTGTTGATTTGGTCGTTGCTGCTGAACTGGACGTGGTTGATTATTTTGTTGATTTCTCTGTTGATGTTGAGGTGGAGGAGCCTGAAACTGAGGTTGTGGAGCTTGATATTGAGGAACTGAAACTTGATAATGAGGTACCAGAGCTGGAATAGGAACATGAACAATTGGACGATAAGGCATGGTTAGATATTGAGCAGCTGCTTCGTAAGGGTACTGATAATAAGGCACAGAAGCAGGAGCCTTGGGTGGTACCCTCCCCCTTTGAGAAGAAATGGAGATAGTCTTGCCCTCCTTCCTCTTGAATTCGTTGAAAGGCTTCTTCAAGATTGGTTGACTGCTGGAACCTCCTTGGATTTTACCATTCTTCAGTCCTTCTTCTACTCTTTCTCCCACGATCACCATGTCAGAAAATCCTGTGGACACACTACTGATCAATCTTTCATAATATTGGCCCTGCAAGGTTCCCATGAAAATGTCAATCAATTCACGATCAACCAACGAAGGGTGCACCCTTGCAGCCAATTCTCTCAAGCGTTGTGCGTATTCTTTAAAAGATTCATTGTCTTTCTGGGCCATACTCTGAAGCTGAGTACGGTTTGGTGCCATGTCAGTATTATATTTGTATTGCTTTGCGAATGCTTCATCCAACTCATCCCAAGTGTGGATGTTGCTACATTCCAACTGCATGTACCAGTCCAAAGATGCCCCAGTTAGACTGTCCTGAAAGCAATGGATCATGAGCTTATCATCTCTAGCATAGGCAACCATTTTTCTGTAATACATTTTCAAATGTATGTTAGGACATGTGAGGCCTTTGTATTTTTCAAATTCAGGCGCTTTAAATTTTGGAGGAATCACCACGTATGGGACTAGACACATCTCCAAGGCACTTAAACGGGTTGAGTTATGTCCTTCCAAGATTCTTAGCTTTTCGGCCAAAGCACGACACATCAAGATAGCCTCAGAATCTTGGGCAGCAGTAGGGATGACCATTGGAGAAGCTCCATTATAATTCTGCATTTCAAACTCGTCCTGGAGCTCTTCATCAATGCGGGGCATGACTACTTGATTGACTATCGGAGGTCCTTGCACAACGACTCCATCAACTACTCCAGAAGTATACGTAGGTGGAGGCACATGAGTTCTTTCAGGCGGTGGAACAAAACCTGGAGGAAGACCGTAGATAACGGGATTTGGAATAGGAACTGAAGGTCCTGACTGAAGAGCAACCCCTTGAACTAGAGCATCGTTCCTTGCAGCAGCGACAACACGAGCCTCTTCTTCCCTTCTAGCCAGAGCTTGTATAGCCTCAAAGATCTGCTCGATCTTGCTTTTGACAGAGTCCATCTCCTCTCTGAAGGAAATTTGTTCTTCTCTAACTACATCCATGATTCTTCTTGTGTTGGAGCGAGTAGCGTATGCACGTTGAGGAATCAATTTGAACTATTGGAGACGAGGAAAAATGGAATGAGTTTTTGTTTTGAGAAATGAAATGCATGATGCATATGCTAATGCACGTGGATTTAAAAATGTCTTTTATGCTCATGTTTAATTTTATTTTCAGGGAACCGTGTTAGATTCCTTGTTATTTAGCAAGCATTCAAAGAGATCACGGGGAATAAAACAAGAATGGAACCAAACTTTTTGTACAAAAGAAACTCAATCCTTCATTCATTCAATTCAAAACAGAGTATAAGGGTTGAGTACAAAATAATCTTTCAAACATAAAGGAAAGTACAACATAAAAAAAAGGTCAAACTGCAGGCTTCTGTTTGTTGAGCTCTTCCAACTCTCCTTTGAACCTTTTCATCATGTCTTCACAAAGATAAATAAATTATGTCACTGAAAGAGGGATGTTGTCATTGTCTATGTCTTCCAGAGCACATCTTAGCATCAAAGGCACATTCGTAGCCATGCCGTTACAGAAGTCTATCAAACTGGCAAACTTGTCTCGATACTCATTTCTTTGTTCATGTAAAAACTGAATGGTTTCCTCGCAGGCTGCCAAACTAGCATTCACATTTTCCCTTGCGTTCATCCAATCTCCACCTTCTTGTAGAAAAGAGTCACGTCGGCCTCTCCAGTATCGTTCCCACTCATTAGCATTTTCAACCTCCTGGCACTTTCCTTTCCACATTTCAGGTGTAACCTGAGTAGCAGCCATAGCACTCTCTTTACTGCGGCGTTCTCGTTCTTCCCTTTCTTTTGATTCACAGAGTGAAACATTGAGGTTGACTATCTCAGCCTCAAGCGTCTCTCTTATCTCCTTCTTTTGTTTTGTGGCGAGCTTCCACCATTTCTCTTTTTCACGACAATCTCTCTCAGTGAGTTGGCTTTTGACGGTATTCAAGCAGCTGTCAGCCTGATCTAAACCATGCTTGACTCTTTTTCTCTTATACTCTTCCTTATCCACCTTTTCCACATTTACCTGAAGCTGCGCTTTATTCCTCTCGAGTTTCCATTTAAACTCATTCTTTTCATTAGTGATCAGGTGTGGGTTCTTCAACATCTCTTCATTTTCCTTTGTAAGTTTCTCTAAAGAAGCTCGGAGTCCTTCTGCCTCCTCAATTGGGACATGAGTAGGTTTAGGCTCGGGAAGAGGACTAGACGTCTCTATTTTGAAAGGCATCTTGATTGATCTTACTCTTTCTTTTATCCATTGAAAGTATGGCTCTTTTGTGATACAATTCTTCTTTCCTAGATCAGCCTTACCTTTCCTATTGACCTTTTCTCATGCCTTCTTGATCCTTGCAAACAAAGTTGAATTCTCAACTCCTAAGTCATGCAGCAAAAAGGCTTCCAAAAACTTCTCCTCAGGAGGTCCCTCCATTGGGTACCCAAGCTGTCTCATGGATAAGACTGGATTAGCATTAATACAACCTCGGGTACCAATGAGTGGTATGTTGGGGAAGTCCCCACAACTGAATATGATTTCTATACCATCATACTCCCTAGAGTACCAGGAAATATCGCTGGATCGGAGTGATCCCAACCTCTGGGGCCAACTAGCATCCTTCTGATCCACAAAGGGACCCCCATTTGGAAGATGAGTCTGCAACCATGTGTACAATAGAGGGGCGCAACAAGCAACCATTCCTCCCTTCTTTGCACTTCTCCAAGTCAGATAATAGAACACATCAGCAAGAAGGGTAAGCACTGGATTCTTCATGAGGAAGATGCAAATGGCAGTCATGTCTACAAAATCGTCAAAGTTTGGGAACAGAACGATTCCATAAATAGCCAAAGCAATAGTAGCGTAGCAAGCCTCCCAACTTTGGGCCTCCAACAGGGTGTAAGCTCTCTCTATAAGAAAATTGAGTGGAAACCCTTTGGTATTTCCCTTCACTCTCAGGTTCGCAGTAACCTCCTTCTTATGCATGTGAAGGGCAACAGCTATAACTTCATGTTCCAAGATCCCTTCGACACCCATAAATGGAAGTTTGTTTTTTACGGGAATACCAACAAGATGTTCAAATTCCTCCAACATTCTATTTGAAAATCCTGGAAGGTGAAACATCTCATTGGTGAATCATAGAACTGGGCCAAGGTCAAAAGTACTAGTGGGTCTGCTTCTTTGTTCAAGAGACTGAGCAGATTGCCATAATCCTTCCCAAAGTTGATCTTGTAGACTGGATGGAGCTGAGAAACCAATTCTTGTAGGCTGTCTAATTTAGGATCTTTGAAGTTGTACGAGTACGTGCTCCTCTTGTTCGATCCCATACTCTCTAAATGCTTATAACACTGATCCTTTAGTTCCCTGGAAACAAAATGCAAATGTTATGTTTTGATTATATGATGAACATGTATGGTTTTAAAGTTACAGGTAACATCAAACTCAGGTTGGGAAGAGTAACAGGAAAAAACTGGTATCTTTGATTATAGGCACTCCATGGGTAGACTCTATGGTTGATAGGTTCCCAGAGTCATGGATCCTTCTTGAGAATATTAGTGTCGTGATGAAGGCTCGTCGGACAATAATACCCTTAAAATGATCTCTTCTAGGTGAGGTCTTCGTATTGTCCCAATGAGGAAGGCTCCTCGTGGGCCACTACTACACAACCATCGATTCCAAGGTTCTAAAAAAGGTCCATAGAGTCACTGATTCCACATGAAAACGTTATCGCCATGACGAAGGCTCGTCGGACAAAAACATCTCCAAGAGAATCTACTCTAGGCGGGGTCTTCGTATTGTCCCAATGAGGAAGGCTCCTTGTGGGCCAATACTACACAACCACCATCTTAATCCTATGTTTTTTCTCAGACTCGGGTAGAGAGCCTATCTCACAAAGCACGAATAATCAGAGATCCCCACAAATGCCACTAAGAACCAATAAACAGATCACAAATAACAATACAATGAGATATCAACAAAAAAGAAGATAGAAAAATAAATCAAACAAAGTTAACACTAAACATAAATAAAACTAAGCTAGGCCTGACTCTCTCTAGCTTGGAGCTTTCAGTCCCCAACAGAGTCGCCAGTTGTCGCATCTCAAAAAAATGCGATCCTTCGCGAGGTGCTCGCACGCTCGTGGAAAATATGTTCGAACAGAGTCGCCACCGAACTTTATTTATTCCAATGAAGGAAAGGGAAAGTATCGATAAAACCCACAAAAAACAACAAAAAGAAAATGGTCGTCGTAACCAAAATTGGGTTCGGGAGTTGGTTACGCAAGGGGAAGGTATTAGCACCCCTCACGTCCGTTGTACTCAACGGGAACCACTTAGTTAAACTTATGATAAAGTGTTAGCTAATGTTAATTATTATCTTCTACTTATCGGGCGAGAAAAAATAAAGAAAGAAAGGAAAGACTTAGGTTTTTTAAAATTAATGTGCCTAACAAGATTTCACAATCCTGCTCCTACGTATCTCCAGGTGCTATGAAGAACTCAAGGCAAACGTAGTTCTACCCAAAGAGAACTACTGGGTGGCTTGCTTTTAAAGAGAGTGATGATTGGATCACATTTGAGCGATTAAACCTTTACTTGTTGCTCGCTCTTGGAGGCTGAAGTCTTTGTTTGTTTCGCACCAAAATGGATGTTGCATACTCTTTTCTGAAAATGTTTTCAGAGTCGCACAAGGGCGGAAAACAGATTTGATTGGTTGAGTGTTTTGTTGGATGACGATTACTCGAATGTCCGAGTAAGGCTACTCGTATCCATGTAATCGAGGAAGGGAATGGAAGGCTCCAGACCACCTTCTTTTTCGCCCTTAATTGAAAAAAGGATTTAAATAAGGTTAATGTATTTTGGACAAACGACAAATACTCGAATGTCCGAGTAAGGCTACTCGTATCCAAGTACTCGGGGAAGGGAATGGAAGGCTCCAGACCACCTCCTTTTTCGTCTAAGTTTGTTGCAAAATTAAGTTTAACTTAAGGTTTGATTATGAAAATAATTTGGATGTGGCGGGGGCTAGAAGTTTTTTAATGGATGACAATTGCTTGAATGGCCGAGTAAGGTTACTCGTATCCAAGTAATTGAGGAGAGGAATCGAAGGCTCGATACCATCTCCCTTTTTCATCTTTAATGAAATGGTGTTTAATTAGATAAAGTATTTTGGATCTGAATAGGGAAAAGACACTCGATGTTGGATCGAGGTTTTTATTCTTTGCGTTTGAATCGAAATAGAATGGCATGATTTGAAAGTTTTAAAAATGACGGAGAAGTGGATAGGAAAATGACTATAATTTTTTTTTGTGAAAATTTCTCGACGTTGGATCGAGTATTTGTTTTTTTTTGTTCTTTTCTGAAAAAGGTTGATTTTAATCTTTGAATTAACAATCAACTGATATACTAAAGTAAATGAAAGCGATAAACTTATTACACATTTTCGGGAATGGGGGTACAGTTTTTCGAATGGGGATATAACACAATAATTTAAACAGTAAAATTTCAAAAGACAGTTGTAAAATAAAGAATCTCGTTGTAAGAAGGCCCAAGAGAAAGCCAGGGGACTCGAAGTAAAAATCAAAAATTAAACTAAAAGAAATTTAGCGATATGTTAAACAATCGTAAAGTGATTCATGTAGGAATCACCATATTTGAGTCTGATCAACAAGACTATATGCGTGTAAGCAATTTTTGAAGTTAAATTGAATTTTTAACTTCAAAATTGCTACGCATGTGCGAAAAACCAATTGGGACAAATAAAAAGATTTTTTTAAACAATTTTATAATAATCAATTTAATTAAATAAATGATAATAAATAAATAACAATAATAAAAATAATGATTAACAATATTAATAATAATTAGCAGCAAACAACATTAATAATAATACATAATAATAATAATAATAATAATAATAGTAATAATAATAATAATAAATAATAAGAAATAATAAGAAATAATAATAATAAGCTAAAAATAATAGTTATTAACAATAATAATTATTATTAATAATTAACAATAAAAATAACGGTTAGTAACAATAGTTAATCAAGAGTAATAATAATAATAATGACAACAATAAAAAAAACGATAATATAAACAATAATAATAGACAATAAATATTATTATTATTATTAATAATAATGAATAGTAATAAATAAAATATAAATAATAATGAATAATAATAATATATAATTAGTAATAATAATAATAATAATAATACAAATAATAATATCAATATAAATAATGATAGTACTGCTGATATATATATATATATATATATATATATATATATATATATATATATATATATATATATATATATATATATATATATATATATATATATATATATATATATATATATATATATATATATATATATATATAATATGTAATAATAACAGTAACGGTAATATATAATAATAGTAATAATAATAGTTGTAATAATACAAAATAATAGTATATAAATAAAACAAACAAAACAAAACTTAAAAAAAATAAATGAAAAGTGGCGTTGCCACTTGAAAAGAAAAGAAAGTTTAATAAAAAATTGTTTTTTTTTTAAAGTTAAAACAAAAACCACTTATATGCTTACATGTGTTTAAGAAGGGAGCAAAAAAATAGCAAAACACATATCATCCTTTTTCATGTTGCTCGTGCATTAAACTAGTATCATAAAGATCTCATTTTCTTCCTTTCATTTCTCTTATCTTATCACTGTATCCCAACATCTCTTTTCTCTCACATTTCAAAAGAAAATATTTTTAAAAACTCAAACAATATAACCGCAAGTTGCATCCAAAATCGAAAGCAAATCAGAAAGAAGAAAGAAAAAAAAGAACAAAACGAACACCCACCGAACCGGATCCGACGAAGGCGGTGGTGGTGCGGCGAGCTTCGACGACACACGGTGGTAGATTGTATCCCAATCAATTTTTTATACTTTTGTTTCAGTTTTGTTAGGTGATGTTGAATAGTTTGTTGTATTGTGTTGTTGTCAATGACGTTGTTGGTGTTAAGGTGAGGATGATGATAAGGGTAGTGTGGTTTTTATGGTGAGAAAATGAGTTGAAGGTGAAGGTGATGATATTTAGTAAATAATATGAATAAAGTTTTTGTGTGTTATGTTGAAGATGGAGTTGTGTTGTGTTTGAGAGATTGAAAGGTGAATATATTTTTTCTAAGTTTTGTTGTTGTTGGGTGTTTGAAGAAGTGGAAAAAACATATATTATTTTTTTAGATTAAAACTGCTTTTTGTGGTGATGATAATGAGATTTTGAAGAGATATTATGTGTTGGGGCGGTTTATGAATAGTAGAGAAAGAGTGAGTTTTTGATGAAATTTTTTAAATATATTTTATGTTAGATATTTTTGTGTAAGTGTGGATATGAAGAAAAGGTAGAAAGAAAAGAGGAAAGAGAGAGGGAAAGAGAGAAAGAAGAAAAAGAGAATCCTGAGAGTGAGAGGAAAAGAAGGAAACGTGGAGAGAGAAAAGGAGAAAAGAGAGGAGAGAGAAAAAATAAAAAAATAAAAATAAAAAATAAAATAAAATCAAGTGGTACTCTATCGATGGCTAAATGAGTTTTTTTAAAAATGATTTTAAGATAAAAATAAATGACTTATTGAGTCGCTGGTAAAAAAATTAAATAATTTTATTCTTACTATTTAAATTAAAAAAAAATACAAATATGAATAAAATCAAATTGACAACATAGATAATTCTAAATAATTCATCATATTATTTTGGCGAAAGATAAAGAATAATCGGATAAAAAATGAATAAAAATCGAGCATAAAAAATGTCCAAAATAAATAAATAAATAAAGTGAACGCATAAAAATGATCAGCGCAAAATAAACTTCTCGGAAACATACAGGTTTTGATCAAATTTTAAAATAAAAATCGATCGGTTAAAAGGCTCAGGCGGGCATAAAAAATGCGACTGAAAAAGTAGTCGAAAAAATAAAATGAGCATGCCAGGTTGAACTACGCGAACCATAGATCAATAAAACTGACGTCTGAAAGCTCAATTTTGATAATTTTCGACCAATAATTCGACGTATATTTGGGAAATGATTCAACCGGGTTGTCTGTAGATCCGAAAAAATTATCTGGCTGATATTTTAAACATTATGCGGAACAAAATGCATGTTGTGACAAGTATAAAATGCAAATTTCATGTAAATGAGCTGAATTATTGACTGAATAATCGTGAACAGACAATCAGATGCAAATGAACCACTCTTGTACAATTTGTTGTTGATTCTCAAACAAAACCCTACAAAGATTCAGGCAACGACAATACTCTTGATTATCACTTTCTGAACCTCTGAAACACGATGCAATAAAAAAAATAAGCGATGCAACAAGATTGAGAAATCAAGTCTTTCGACTTCTTAATCAAGAGACAACTGCATAAGTATTATCAAAGTCGGATAAAATGTCAGAATTCTTGACTTTTTTACCTGAACCCTGATGAATGCTTTAAATTGATGAAACACACGACAAAATGGATCGATTTATGTTATGCTGATGCGAGTGAAAACTCAGGGTAAAATTTAGGGTATGACAATTATATCAGGACGACTTGCCGTCAAATATAGTAAGGAACCAATCATGCCTCTATACTTTTTGATTCCAATCGAAACACCTGATTCATCTTGATCAATATAAGTTATGGATCCCATTGGAGTAGACATTACCTTGCAAATATCCATGTCAAATCTTTTCAACAACTCTTTCCAGTACTTTGATTGGTTGATGAAGATTCCATCCTTTAGTTACTTAATTTGGAGTCCAAAAAAATAGTTCATCTTACCCATCATGGATATCTCAAATTCTCCTTGCATCATCAATGAAAATTCTTCACATATTTCTTTGTTTGTTGAGCCGAATATGATGTCGTCAACATAGACTTGAACCAATAAAGTGTTACCTTTTATCTTCTTAATAAACAAGGTCTTGTCAACTTTACCTTTTTCAAATCCTCTTTCACAAAGAAAGTTACTAAGTCAATCATACCACGCCCTTGGTGCTTGTTTTAAGTCATAAAGAGCTTTCTTCAACTTGAAGACATGTGAAGGATTCTTGAAGTCTTCAAAACCCGGGGGTTGTTTGACATAGACTTATTCATTGATATAGCCATTCAAGAAGGCGCTTTTGACATCCATTTGGGATACCTAAGAATTTAATGAACAAGCATAAGCAAGTAATAAACGGATAGCTTATAACCTTGCAACCGGAGCGAAGTTTCTTAAAAATCAATGCCTTCCTCTTTATTTTATCCTTGGGCCACCAACCTTGCTTTGTTTCAAACAATTATACCATTCTCATCAAGCTTGTTCTTAAACACCCATCTGGTGCCTATGATGTGTTTACCACTTAGCCTAGGGACAAGTTCCTAAACTCGATTCCTTTCGAATTGTTTTAACTCTTATTGCATTGCAACTATCCATTGGTTGTCTCCTAAGGCTTCATCAACTTTGGAAGGTTCAAATTTGTGAAACAAACACCATATTCAAGCATGCATCTTTGAGATTTAATCTTGTTGCAACGCCTTGACTAATATCACCAATGACTTTATCAATTGGATGATCTCTACGAGTTCTCCATTATTTAGGTAGATCATTATCATTTGACTCTTGTTGAATTGGCTCTTCATGATGTTTCATTTGATTATCATTGTTGACTTTGGAAGTATCTTCTTGAGGAACATCTACAATATCATCATCATCACACAAAACAACATCCTTCTTGGAGGGGTTAGTTTCATCGAAAGAAACATGCATAGATTCTTCAATAGTTAAAGTTCGTTTATTATAAATTCTATATGCTTTACTAGAGAGAGAATAGCCAAGAAAAATACCTTCATCAGACTTTTCATCAAACTTACCGAGGTTGTCTTTGTCATTGTTTAAGACAAATCATTTGCATCCAAAAATGTGAAATAAGCAATGTTTGGTTTCACTTCTTTGAAAATTTCATAAGGAGTATTTTTCAAAATAGTTCTTATAATAACTCTATTACTTACATAGCATGTCGTGCTTACCGCATCCTCCCAAAAATATTTTGGAAGATTCGAGTCGCTAAGCATTGCTCTTGCAAGTTCCACGAGTGACCTATTCTTTCTTTCCACCATTCCATTTTGTTGAGGAGTCCTTGGTGCCGAGAAATTGTGAAAGATTCCATGTTCTTCGCAAAATTCTTCGAAAGAGGCGTTTTGGAATTCTCTGCCATGGTCGTTTGTTATGGAGGCAATTTTTAGTGATTTCTCATTTTGGATTTGCCTTGCATACTTCTTAAATGCCTTGAATGCATCACTTTTTTGCACTAAAAAGAACGTCCAAGTATATCTAGAAAAATCATCAACAATAACTAAAGCATATTAATTACCTCTGAAGCTTCTTGTTCTTGATGGACCAAATAAGTCCATATGCAACAATTTTAGTGGCCTTGAAGTGGACATCACATTCTTAGGTTTGAAAGTTGATTTGGTTTGATTTCCCTTTTGACATGCATCACATAATCTATCTTTGACAAACTTCATCTTAGGAAATCCAATGACAAGATCATGCTTGACTAGTTTATTCAAGTCTTCCATATGAATGTGAGCAGTTCTATTATGCCATAGCCATGCGTCATTGTTATTCACCATAAGACACTTTACCTTCAAATACAAGTCATCAAGGTAAATCATAAATATATTATTGATTCTTTTACCTTTGAGTTTTACCTCATTGGCGGCTTCATCTTTAATCAAGCATTCATCTTTTGTGAACTTGATCTTGAAGCCTTTATCACAAAGTTGGCTAATGCTTAGAAGATTGTGCTTTAGTCCTTCAACATAAAGAACATCTTCAATGTATGTGAAAGGTGGTACTCCAACTTTGCCTATGCCAAGAATCTTTCCTTTGTTGTTATCTTCATAAGTAACATAGCCCTTGGCCTTAAGCACTAGATTTGAAAATTTGTTTGGGTCTCCCGTCATATGCTTGGAACAACCACTATTTAGATACCATAGATTTGATGTGGATTTCAAGCATAACTACAAAACAAATTAAGTTTTGTTAGGTACCCAAATTTCTTTGGGTCCTTCAATTAGTACCTTTCTTTATCCACACGTAATGCCCACTTGCTATACTAAAGTTTCTAACATAGCAAGCATTAGGTGTATGACCAACTATTCCACAATAAAAACTCGTAGGTTCAAAATTACTTATATATCTAGGAACATAGGATTTGTTTTTAGAAAATATTTTCCTTTTAGGATAGTGATGAACAACTTTTGGCTTGTTCACTTTCTCTTTGAATTGTTGGTCATTAGCTTCAATAAAGATAGTTTTACTAGAACTTAGTTTGGAAAACTTTAAATAACCAAGTCTACTTTTATCATTGGAATATCTTTGTTGGCTAAGGACACCTTCCAAACCAATTTGTCCTTTATCATACCTTCAAGAACCCCTTTTAATTGAACAATTTGGAAAGAAAGTGATTCACAATTTTGACATACAAAATTCTGTTTTTCACTAATCATCTTTTGTTTTTCATCATTGACATCTTTTTCCATTGTCACGACTTTTTCTTGTAGAGATGAAATTAGTTTATTTTGTGATGATATTGTTTTATACAGAATTTTGCATTCTTTAAGAAGTTCATTTATAGCACCTTGTGCATCACTATCATAAAGAGAAAAATCGTTACTAACCTCATCTTCTTCATCATCGGAATGGTGTGAAGCCATTAATGCTAGATTTGCACATTCGTCACTTTCCGATCCGGACGGAGAACTTATCTCATTATCTTCCCATGCAACATACGCCTTTTTATTCTTGAATTTCTTCTTGCCTTTAAAGCCACCTTTCTTGGAGAGTTTCGGATAATCCGGATTTATATGACCTTGTTTTCCACATTGATAGCATGTGACATCTTGTGTAGATGTGGAAGCCTCCCCTTTCCTGAAATGTTTATTTCTTTTTGCATAAAAGGATTTGTCATTTTTACCAAAAAACTTACCAAGCCTTTTAACAAGGAGCATGAAATTTCCATCTTCCTCTGGTACGCCATCATTTTTATCTTCCTTTGAGTCTACTTTCAAAGCAATGCCTTTGGATTTCTTCTCTTGACTTTCATGTTTTTCAAGTCTTCCAAGTTCAAGTTCATGTTCTTGGAGTTTTTCGAATAATGATGCGGGCGTCATGGTATATAGACTTTTCTTCTCCGATATAGCCGTTATTTTTGGTTGTCATTCTCTAGTCAATGATCTTAGCACTTTAAGGTTGAGATCATCATTTGTAAAGGTCTTTCCGAGAGCAATTAAATGATTCGTCAAGTGAACAAATCTTTTATGTAATGCAACAATGGATTCTTCGGGCTGCATTCTGAACATTTCATATTCTTGACTCAATGTGTTTAATCTGGATCTTTTAACTTCAGCGGTTCCTCCGTGAGTCTCCACCAAAGTGTCCCATATTTCTTTTGCTGATTTATATTGAGATATACGGAAGAACTCATCCATACTTAATGCACTTTGAAGAATATTGATAGCTTTCTTTTCATTAAGTATTCTTTTCTTATCGTTTTCATCATAGGAACTTTTAACCTTAGGAGTGCCAACACCATTGACCACACTAATTGGATTATGCGGACCATTTTCAACGGTTTCCCATATACCATCTCCTTGTGCTTCTAAATGTGCTTTCATGCGGATTTTCCAGAAGTCAAAATATTCTCTAGAAAATATAGGGGGTTTGTTGCTACTACCACCATCTTTGAAAACCGGATTTGTGCTTGCGGAAACCATCTTCTGGATCTAAGGAGCAAGTTACCAATAACCCGCTCTGATGTCAAATGTAAGTTGAGTATGCACCTAAGAGGGGGAGGGGGATTAGGCTCTTTGAAAACTTTTTCCAGTTTTATGAAAACTTGTTCTTTCTTTTCTGATTTGGTTATGCAATGAAACAGTAAAGTGCAGAAACTAAAGAACATTGAGACATATATCGGTTCCCTTCACAATCCGAGAGTACTCAAGTCCTCTTACCACATGTAAGAGATTTTATTATTGTTAGATCTTATGGACAAGACAGTCTGGTATTTCTATACAGACTCTAACAAGAACACCAAGAACAATCCTCTTGGATTTTTCACTAAGTCCATTAAGAGAACAATCCTCTCTTAATGACTCTCTTGTTTCCAACAGTCCTGGACAACAAGGATAACAAGAACAATATGAGTTTTTATAAGTTTTTGAAAGATGGAACAATATATCAATCTATTGATTGATCTTCTCCTTTTAAGAAATCAATTCTATTTATGACATACAAGTGCTCTAAGAATGGTATGCATGAAACTATATGAATGTATATTTAAAATTATGTGTAGAAAGTTTCACTAGAAAATTTAATCAAGAACACTTAAGAAAATTTGAAAAGATGAATAGAAAAATTGTTTGAAATATTTGTGTGAAGGAGGTGAATTCAAATTCTGAAAATATATGGTATATATAACCCTTAGACACCTTTCTAAATGGTCATAATTCATGAGTGGATGTCATGATTCAAGAACACAATGCAGAAAATGTTTTCATGAAAAAACGCATTTATTTCTGCCACTGGTTCAGTGGTAGTCGGTTACCCAATATGGTGTAATCGGTTACACTTGAACCAACGTTAAAATTTTTGAAAATTTTCACCATGTAATTGATTACCCAAAACATGGTAACTGATTACCTGCTACAAAAATTGTCATAATAGGCAGCGTAGACAGCTGGTAATCAGTTACTTCAAACCTGGTAACCGATTACGATCAAGACAAAATGACCAAATGTAGTTGAAAATGAATTGTAAGGCCAAATGAAAATATTTAAGAGGCCTAAATGAAACATGACATGTATGAATGAAACTCTTGAGCACTTAAATGAACATAGAGAGGTTGAGAACTTTATATCTTAATAATTTGATCAATTCAATATAAATCTTCAAGACTTGAAATTATTTTGTAAGTGAAACTTGATTTGTGCTTGAGTCTTGAACCATTCTTTTTGTGATGCACATTTTCTTCTAGAACACGTCTTCATCAAAACACTTTGAGAAACTTGTCTTCACAAGTTTCTCCCTCTCAAACTGTTGTTGTTCCAAATAGGCAGAATCTTGATGGTGTTTTAATAGCTAATGAATTGATAGATTTAACTAGGAGGGAAAATAAGGATTGTATGCTATTAAAAGTAGATTTTGCACAAGCTTATGATTGTGTTAGTTGAGATTTTCTGAGACATATGCCTAGAAAAATAGGTTTTGATTCAAAATGGCTATTGTGGATGGAGAGAGGGATGTTTGCAAGCAACATGTATGTACTAATAAATGGCAGCCTCTCTAGAGATTTTAATGTATCAAGAGGGATAAGACCAGGGTGACCCATGTCCCCTTTTCTTTTTGCTATTGTTGTGAGGGCCTTGCTGGAATGATCAAAAAAGCCGAGGAGTTAAGAGTTTTTAGAGGGCTTAGGATCAATGATCATATATCCTATAGCCTTCTCCAATTTGTTGATGACACTATTTTGGTGGGGGATTGGGATTGTAATAATTTATGGGCAATTAAATCAATACTAAGGGGTTTGAGTTGGTCTCTGGTTAGAGGGTAAACATGTTGAGGAGTAAACTGTTTAGGATATGAACTAAATCTCATTTTGTACATGATGTAAATCAGTTTCTTTTATGCATAGTAGGTTCTATTCCATTCAAATTTTTAGGAGTGTGTGTTGGCTCCAACCCTAGAAGCATCAAATCTTGGAAGCCAGTGATTAATACTATCAAGAAGAGGTTAAATAATTGGAATAATATATTTTTATCAATAGGTGGTAGAGTGACATTGATAAACTTTGTTTTGAGTAATCTACATGTGTATAAAATGTCCTTTTATAAAATTCCTATAAGTGTGAAGAAGGAAATTACTAGAATATAAATAATTTTTTTGTGGTGTGGTACTGATGAGAAGAAAGGAATAAATTGGGTCCGCAACAAAGGGTTTTTTCCAGACAAATCTAAAGGAGGGTTGGGAGTCAAGAACATTGAAGTCTTCAATATAGCATTACTATACAAGTGGTTTTGGAGGTTTATCAAAGAAGATCAAGCTATATGGCTAAGGGTCTTGCATCACAAATATGGTGATTTAAAGAAGTGTTTTTGGTCAAAGGAAGGTGTGAGATCAAGAAGAGTTCAATCAATATGGTGGAGGGATTTAATTAAACTAAGTAAGGGCTAGGCGAAAATGATAGTAGATTCAATTCAGTCATAAATTGCATATTAGGACAGGGTGGGGATATCTCTTTCTGGCATGGAGGATAGATGTGACACATTCCTCTGTCAACACTCTTTCCAACTCTGTATAATCTATCTTTAAACCATGATGGTAGTAATAATCAAATGGGGGATTGGGAGGCAGGTTCTTGGAAATGGTGCTTGAAATGGATCAGTGGAGATGTTGAAAACCAGGAGGCACCTGGATTGTTGGAATTTCAGAACTTACTTGAGAAAGCCGAACCAAAAAGAAATATAGTGGATGCATTTGATTGGTACAGTAACACTGACAAAATATTTACTGTAAAATCCTGCTACCTGAATCTGATGCAGAGTTTGTCAACAAGTGGGGAGGATGCGAGTCTTATACGTGTTATGAATTTGGCTTTGAAAGTGAAGATCCCTTCAAAAGTCAAATTTTTACGTTTGAGGCTCTTTTTGGATAGGTTGCCCACAAGATGTCAACTATCTAAAAGAGGATTAGGATTTAATGTTCATGAAAGGGTGTGTGCTTTCTGTTTTACCTTTGATGAAAACATTGGCCATCTCATGTTTGAATGCCAAAGCTCCAAATGCATATGGAAGGAAATCAGTGTGTGGTTAGAATTTGATATGCTTTTTTCAGGAGATAACATGAAGAATTTTCTCTCATCTTTCACCTTACTCAAAGGCATGGTGGACAAAAAAAGGAAATGGGTCATTTGGATGACAACTTGTTGGTTTGTTTGGAATAAGAGGAACACAATCATGTTCAAAAAGGAAATTGTTGATATAAGTGAAGTGGTGGTCTTTAACATAAAGTTATTTTCTTGGATTTGGCTTGTAATAGATTCGTCATGTAAACTTAAATGTAGCTTTTATAAATGGTATAAACTTTCAAAAAACATATTTAAAGTGTCTTGATTGTATAGATTTCTTTTAACTCAAATTGTATAGATGATTTACTCATTGTAAAAGGGTTAGAATATCATTGATACTCTTTTTTTGATAATTCATATTTTTGCGTATAAAAATAAAAATCTACGGGTGAAAGACTGAAGCATCTTATAGCCATTTATATAGCTAAATGAGAAATGTGTAGTTGAAGTCTAGAAGTGTAATTATCATTTTCACAAACATTTACAAAACTAACCCTCATGATAACCACTTACATAACTAAATGAGAAATACTAGAAGTGTAATTATGAATTGTGACGATCATTTGAAAAATGATGAAGTTCGCTATTTGGTATACATTCAAAAATAAAATACATATTTATTCTCAAAGTTAGAGACATAATCCCTTAGCATGATTCTTGGATCTTGGTCTCCATGACTCACTTGTGTAACAATCCAATTTTAGTAATTATTTTTATATTATTATTATTATATTTTATTTTATTTATTTGGAGTGTTAATTAATTAATTGGTTGTTAGGTAGTAATAATTGATTATATTAATTAATTTGGTGTGTTAATTAATTATTTAGTTGATATGAGATATAATGAATAATGGAATTAATTAATTGGTGTGCATATTGAGTGGTTTAATTTATTTGAATTAAATAGAGATATTTAAATATTAGGTCTTATTGGGCCTATTAATTAAATTAGAGGTATCACTCTTTAAGCCCAAATAGAATACTAGTATATAAGAGGTGAGGAGAGTGAGAATTAAGATTCATTTTGATCATTTGAAGGCAATAGAGAAAGAGAAGAGGAAAAGTAAGGAGAAGAGGGGAAGAACAAGAGAGAAGCCAGGGTTTCCAGAAAATTGAAGAGGTAAGGGGGGAATCCTTATTATTATGGGTTAGTATGATCAGATCAATGGGTAGAAGTATGTTTAGGTTAAAATCCCTAATTTTGTATGGTTGTTTGAAATTGTTAGGTTTGATGAGTATTCTTGATTTGTGGTGATTTGATTGTGTTAAACTATAAATTAACGTAATATACTTAGAGTAGTGTATGACTCATAATTTTTTGAACGTTTGCCTTTTTACGGAATCAAAATCGGAGGTCCGAAAGTCCTCCAACGATGAAAAACGCAGAAAATTCTGCATTCTGTTTTGTGTTAACGCAGGAATAGCATTATGTTTTTGCGTTAACCGGTTAACCAAAGGCGTTAACCGGTTAACACTGTTGAAAATCTACTAGGAATTTCTTTCTGTTTTGCGTTAACCGGTTACCCAAATGCGTTAACCGGTTAACACTGTTGAAATCTGCCAGGAAGTGTATTCTGTTTTGCGTTAACCGATTACCTAAATGCGTTAACCGGTTAACACTGTTTGAAAAGTGAAAAATTGAGATTTTAAATGCTGTATTCGTTTTGGAATGAAATCTAAGTGTGCGTATTTGATGATTAGCCTATATTTGTGAATGATATATTGTTATGAATGTGTATATGTACCATTGGTGGATAATTCATAGAGTTGAATTATGGTGATATGTGAAATGTTAAGATGGTAGAGATGATCTTAATTGCATATGTATTGGTATTTGTACATTCATTCATGGCATGGTCGGCTTCATAGTGGAAGCGGTGAAGCTGTGGGTTCACATGGTATTAGACGTTGATCCTTGAATGGAAATAGACGTAGCAGACGTTGATCCTTAATTGGAAATAGGCGTGGTGGCTTTGATCTTGTCCGGATCGGAAGCGTGGCTTGGATTCTAGATATTGAATCGGAAAGCGGTGAAACATTGGGTTCACATTGAGGTACCGCATGCATAGAGTCAAATGTCTTGCATTGAGTCACATTAGAGTCATGTGAAAATTGAATGTATGCGTTGATATGATTGTGATGTGTGTAAGAGTTATGTTAATTGAATTTGGTGATGTTTGGATACATAACTTGGAAAAATATGTGATTATGTGATAATTGTAGTTGTGTGTATATTGAGAATATAATATTGGATTTGAAGATTATACTCCTTGCGTTTTGATGGATGTTTGAAACATGTGAAATAAACATTGGTTAGTATTATTTACATGGTTATACGAAGTGTGATGAATTCCTTTAATTGTTGATGTAATCATTATGCCTTATTATACTTCTTCATAATGATTTGAATTCTCACCCTTTCTGTTTGAATGTTGCCTTTGCATGGGCATCACGCAGATACTCAGGAGTAGTATTGCTGAAGTAAGTGGACGGTAGCTCACTCGAGATTTAGCTGGAGAGTTTCCGTGTTTCAGTTTAGAGACTAAGTAGTGAGTCAATGCTCTGGTCATGTAACACTGGGTAGATTAGTAGTATTGAACTCATATCTTATTTGGATATGCATTATGTTATTACTTGTTTTATTTTATCTTGAAGAGATTATTGAGAGATGATCATGGTATGGGACATGGATCATTTTATGAAATGCATGAGTATTCATTATTTTCCGCTGCGAACGCATATTTTGGAATATTCATGATAATTGAAATGTGTTATTTTAAATGACCAGGTGTATTGTATATTGATGATGAATGATGTTGGTTTTTGAAAGCTTGTAGTTTTTGAAAACGTCGACGTGACGCCCTTTTGTTTATATGCGTGCTTATTTACTCTGATTATATGTTAAGTATTTTGGGGTAGAAAAAGGGGTGTTACATTAGTGGTATCAGAGCATGGTCGACCAGATGGTCAATAGTCGTTAGGGTTTTCCATCCTGTTGTATTTGATTTGTGTATCTGACACGATCGATACAGTTTGTCTGATTGTCCGGGCTGTTCAGGACGATTGTTGCAGGCAGGAATGATGATGCCATTGCTGAGGCGCTGAGGATGTTGGCTGAATCCATTTGTCAGATCCCTCAAGCGAATGCTAGTAACCGAAATGGAGATGATGATGAGTTCCGTGCTTTGGGGAGATTCCAGCGGAACAATCCTCCTGTCTTTGAGGGTGAGCATGAACCTGATAAAGCTCAAGCTTGGCTGAAGGCAATTGAGAAGATCTTCAGAGTCATGAACTGTACTGATGCTCAGAAAGTGCAGTTTGGTACTCATATGCTTGAGAAGGAAGCTGAAGATTGATGGAATAACACTCTTCAGAGGTTCGAAGAAGACAACATTGAGGTTACTTGGGCTCTTTTCCGTGATGTCTTCTTGGAGAACTATTTTCCAGAAGATTGTCGTGGGAAGAAAGAGGTGGAGTTCCTTGAATTGAAGTAAGGAAATGGTACTGTTGCGGAATATGCTGCTAGATTTCAGGAGCTTATCAAGTATTGCCCTCATTACAATACTGCTAATGCTGAGAGATCTAAATGCTTGAAGTTTGTGAATGGCTTGAGACATGATATCAAGAAGGCCATTGGTTACCAACAGATTACTCATTTTGCGGAGTTGGTTAACAAGAGTCGGATTTATGATGAGGATAGTAGGGCAAGTGCTTCTTTCTACAAGAGTTTGAAGGGGAAAAACCAAGATCGTGGAAAACTGTATGATGACAAGAGGAGACAATCTGGTTTTGGCAAGAAGCCAAGTGGGGGAGGATCTTCTACTCCACTTAAGTGTTTCAACTGTGGCGTTGAAGGTCATCGTGCTGTTGATTGTAGTAAGGATTCTGCGACGTGTTTCAAGTGTGGCAAGAGTGGTCACAGAGCAAACAATTATGGAATTGGTTCGAGCGTGACTTGTTTCAATTATGGTGAGAAAGGTCACATTAGTACCAGATGTGATAAGCCAAAGAAGGAACAAGCGAAGGGAAAGGCGAATGTTGTAGCCGATGCATTGAGTAGGAGGTCATTGCACATGTCTATGTTGATGATTCGAGAGTTTGAATTGTTGGAGCAATTTAGAGATTTGAGTTTGGCTTGTGAAGCGACGTCTTCGTGTGTTAAGCTTGGTATGTTGAAGCTTACGTGTGGCATTCTTGACGAGATTAGAGAAGGCCAGAAGTCAGATTTGAAATTAGTCGATGTTATGACATTGATTAATCAAGGCAAAGGTGGTGACTTTCGGATTGATGAGAATGGTATCATGAGGTGTCGTGATCGAGTTTGTGTTCCGGATGTTGCGGATTTGAGAAAGAGGATTCTTGAAGAAGGACATAGAAGTGGTCTGAGTATTCATCCCTGTGCTACTAAAATGTATCAAGACTTGAGAAAGATGTTTTGGTGGCAAGGTATGAAGAAGGATATAGCGGAATTTGTGTATTCATGTTTGACTTGTCAAAAGTCAAAGATTGAACATCAAAATCCGTCTGGTTTGATGCAACCGTTATCTATTCCCGAGTGGAAGTGGGATAGTATCTCTATGGATTTTGTTTCGGGCTTGCCGAGAACATTGAGTAATTGTGAGGCGATTTGGGTCGTTGTGGGCAGGTTGACGAAATGTGCTCATTTTATTCCGATGAGGATTGATTATTCGATGGAGAGACTTGCTAAGTTGTACATCGAAAGGATTGTGTGTTTGCATGGTATTCCGTCGAGCATTGTTTCGGATAGAGATTCGAGGTTCACTTCGAGATTTTGGGAAGGTTTGCAAAGTGCTTTGGGTACGAAGTTGCGTTTGAGTTCAACATATCATCCGCAAACTGATGGTCAAACGGAGAGGACTATTCAGTCACTTGAAGATCTTTTGAGGTCTTGCGTCTTGGAACAAGGAGGAAATTGGGATAGTTTCTTGCCTTTGATCGAGTTTACATATAACAACAATTTCCATTCGAGTATTGGAATGACACCTTTTGATGCTCTTTATGGTAGAAGGTGTAGAACTCCTTTGTGTTGGTACGAATCGGGAGAGAGTGTTGTGGTTGGACCCAAGTTGATTCAAGAGACTACGGATAAGATTAAGATGATTCAAGAGAAGATGAAGGCTTCTCAGAGTCGTCAAAAGAGTTATCATGATAAGAGGAGGAATACTCTTGAGTTTGAGAAAGATGAGCATGTGTTTCTTCGAGTTACGCCAATAACGGGTGTCGGTAGAGCTTTGGAGTCGTGTAAGTTGACGCCGCGTTTCATTGATCCTTATCAAATTTCCGAGAGGGTAGGTGAAGTGGTATATCAGATTGCATTACCACCATCACTTTCTAATCTTCATGATGTGTTCCATGTGTCTCAATTGAGGAGGTACATTGCAGATCCATCGCATGTTGTTCCATTAGATGATGTTCAAGTGCGGGATAATTTGACGGTTGATATATCACCTATGCGAATTGAAGATCGAGAAGTGAAGAAGCTTCGTGGTAAGGAGTTTGCTTTGGTGAAAGTGATATGGGGCGGAGTTGCCAATGGCAATATTACTTGGGAACTCGAGGATAAGATGAAGGAATCATATCCGGAGTTGTTTGTTTGAGGTATTTTCGAGGCCGAAAATCTTTTAAGTGGGGGAGAGTTGTAACAACCCAATTTTAGTAATTATTTCTTATATTATTATTATTATTATTATTATATTTTATTTTATTTATTTGAAGTGTTAATTAATTAATTGGTTGTTAGGTAGTAATAATTGATTATATTAATTAATTTGGTGTGTTAATTAATTATTTAGTTGATATGAGATATAATGAATAATGGAATTAATTAATTGGTGTGCATATTGAGTGGTTTAATTTATTTGAATTAAATAGAGATATTTAAATATTAGGTCTTATTGGGCCTATTAATTAAATTAGAGGTATCACTCTTTAAGCCCAAATAGAATACTAGTATATAAGAGGTGAGGAGAGTGAGAATTAAGATTCATTTTGATCATTTGAAGGCAATAGAGAAAGAGAAGAGGAAAATTAAGGAGAAGAGGGGAAGAACAAGAGAGAAGCTAGGGTTTCCAGAAAATTGAAGAGGTAAGGGGGGAATCCTTATTATTATGGGTTAGTATGATCGGGTCAATGGGTAGAAGTATGTTTAGGTTAAAATCCCTAATTTTGTATGGTTGTTTGAAATTGTTAGGTTTCATGAGTATTCTTGATTTGTGGTGATTTGATTGTGTTAAAATGTAAATTAACGTTATATACTTAGAGTAGTGTATGAGTCATAATTTTCTGAATGTTTGGCTTTTTACGGAATCGAAATCGGAGGTCTGAAAGTCCTTCAACGATGAAAAACGCAGAAAATTCTGCATTCTATTTTGTGTTAACGCAGGAATAACATTATGTTTTTGCGTTAACCGGTTAACCAAAGGCGTTAACCGGTTAACACTGTTGAAAATCTACTAGGAATTTCTTTCTGTTTTGCGTTAACCGGTTACCCAAATGCGTTAACCGGTTAACACTGTTGAAATCTGCCAGGAAGTGTATTCTGTTTTACGTTAACCGATTACCTAAATGCGTTAACCGGTTAACACTGTTTGAAAAGTGAAAATTTGAGATTTTAAATGCTGTATTCGTTTTGGAATGAAATCTAAGTGTGCGTATTTGATGATTAGCCTATATTTGTGAATGATATATTGTTATGAATGTGTATATGTACCATTGGTGGATAATTCATAGAGTTGAATTATGGTGATATGTGGAATGTTAAGATGGTAGAGATGATCTTAATTGCATATGTATTGGTATTTGTACATTCATTCATGGCATGGTCGACTTCATAGTGGAAGCGGTGAAACTGTGGGTTCACATGGTATTAGACGTTGATCCTTGAATGGAAATAGGCGTAGCAGACATTGATCCTTAATTGGAAATAGGCGTGGTGGCTTTGATCTTGTCCGGATCGGAAGCGTGGCTTGGATTCTAGATATTGAATCGGAAAGCGGTGAAACGTTGGGTTCACATTGAGGTACCGCATGCATATAGTCAAATGTCTTGCATTGAGTCACATTAGAGTCATGTGAAAATTGAATGTATGCGTTGATATGATTGTGATGTGTGTAAGAGATATGTTAATTGAATTTGGTGATGTTTGGATACATAACTTGGAAAAATATGTGATTATGTGATAATTGTAGTTGTGTGTATATTGAGAATATAATATTGGATTTGAAGATTATACTCCTTGCGTTTTGATGGATGTTTGAAACATGTGAAATAAACATTGGTTAGTATTATTTACATGGTTATACGAAGTGTGATGAATTCCTTTAATTGTTGATGTAATCATTGTGCCTTATTATACTTCTTCATAATGATTTGAATTCTCACCCTTTCTGTTTGAATGTTGCCTTTACATGGGCATCGCGCAGATACTCAGGAGTAGTATTGCTGAAGTAAGTGGACGGTAGCTCACTCGAGATTTAGCTGGAGAGTTTTCGTGTTTCAGTTTAGAGACTAAGTAGTGAGTCAAGGCTCTGGTCATGTAACACTGGGTAGATTAGTAGTATTGAACTCATATCTTATTTGGATATGCATTATGTTATTACTTGTTTTATTTTATCTTGAAGAGATTATTGAGAGATGATCATGGTATGGGACATGGATCATTTTATGAAATGCATGAGTATTCATTATTTTCCGTTGCGAACGCATATTTTGGAATATTCATGATAATTGAAATGTGTTATTTTAAATGACCAGGTGTATTGTATATTGATGATGAATGATGTTGGTTTTTGAAAACGTCGATGTGACGCCCTTTTGTTTATATGCGTGTTTATTTACTCTGATTATATGTTAAGTATTTTGGGGTAGAAAAATGGGTGTTACAACTTGTATATATATGTATATGTTTCTGATATTTGTGATATAACAATAATATATACAATATAAGTTTTCTAACTTGGTATCATAACTTCATTACCCTCAAGACTCTCGATACATTCTCTTTTTTTTCTCAATCATGGCATCCGCTGCAAACTCAAACACCAAAAATGACCTTCCATCAACCGTTTCTGTCAAGTTGAACAAAGATAATTATCCTATATGGCGATCATTAGTATTGCCCATAATCAGAGGTTGTAAACTAGATGGATACATGTTAGGGACAAAGTTGTGTCCTGCTGAGTTCATCACAAAGATAGATGCTAATGAAGTAACAATAAAGCAACTGAATCCCGTCTATGAAGACTCGCAGGCATGCGATCAACAAATCCTTGGTTGGTTGAAGAACTATATGACTCAAGATCTTGCAACACAACTTCTATACTATGAAAAATCGAAGGAACTTTGGGAAAAGGCCCAGAGCCTAGTCGGTGCAAACACAAGTTCTCGAGTCATCTACTTAAAGTCAGAATTTCATAGTTAAAGGAAAGGTGGTAAGAATTCCTTAGTTGTTGGAAATGGTGATAAATTAAAAATTGTGGCCACAAGTTTCTCCAAACTTAAATCACTCAATTTACATGATGTGTTATATGTGCCTATCATTACCAAAAATCTTTTGGGTGTGCCTAAACTAGCTGCTGATAATAACATTCTTGTTGAGTTTGATGCCAATTATTGCTTTGTGAAGGACAAGCTGACAGGGAAGGAAATACTAAGAGGGACACTTAAGGAAGGATTATATCAGCTCTTAGGGATTGAAAAAGATCCATGTGCTTATGTATCTGTCAAAGAGAGCTGACATAGAAGACTTGGTCACCCAAACAATAAAATCCTAGATAAAGTCTTAAAAATTTGTAATGTGAAACTATCACCTAGTGACAACTTTAGCTTTTGTGAGGCCTGTCAATATGGAAAAATGCATTTGTTAGAATTTAAATATTCCTCTTCCCATGCTCAGGAAACCCTTGAGTTGGTTCACACTGATGTATGAGGCCCTGCACAAATAACATCATCATCTGGGTTCAAATATTAGGTTCACTTTGTTGATGATTTTAGTTGATTTACATGGATTTATCCTTTGAAACAAAAATCTGACACTACACAAGTTTTTATTCAGTTTAAAAACTTGGTAGAAAATTAATTCAATAAAAGGATCAAAATAATTCAATGTGATGGTGGGGGTGAATATAAACTAGTGCAAAAACTTGCTATAGAAACAAACATACAATTTAGAATGTCATGTCCCTATACCTCACAACAAAATGGCAAAGTTGAGTGAAAGCATATGCACATTGCTAATTCAGACTAACCTTACTTGCTCAAGCTCAAATGCCTTTACATTATTGATGGGAAGCCTTCTCTACTGCAATATATCTTATAAACAGATTACCCTCATTAGTCACTCAAAATGAGAGTCCCTATTCTCTCATATACGACAAGAAACCAGATTGCACATTATTGAAGACTTTTGGTTGTGCTTATTATCCTTGCCTCAAACCATATAATCAACACAAGTTACAGTTTCACACAACCATATGTGTATTTCTTGGCTATATCAACTCACACAAAGGCTACAGATGTATCAATTCCCATGGAAAAATCTTTACCACTAGACATGTCATCTTCAATGAAGATCATTTTCCATTCCATGATGGATTTCTCAATACAAGAAGTCCCTTAAAAACACTAACTGAAAATTTTGTTTCATTTCCTTTACATCCTGCAACTTTTTCTTAAAATAGTGATCCTACACCAGTGATTACAAAATCAACTAAAGCTGACACCAACCCTGAAAATGCAGAAGAAATAACTCAAATTAAAGATGTTCAAGACTGTCACATTGAGTCAGATCATGTCAACAATAGTTCACCAACAAACAACCCAGTTCATGAGGCCATGGATCACTTTGAGGCACCAGACATTACTCAACAAAACATCGTAGAACCAGGCCCTAACACTAACTCAGACACAAGTATGCATACCAGAAGCAAATCATGCATTCATAAAACCCAATTACCATGCATTGGACTGACTGAGACATGTATTGATGATGTTGAACCTACCAATGGTAAAGAATCTCTCACAAGATCCCAATGGAAAGAAGCAATGCAAAATTAATTTCAAGCTCTAATGTCCAACAATACTTGGACACTAATGCCTAACCAAAACCAAGAAAATATCATTGATTGAAAATGGGTTTTCAAGACCAAGTACAAAGCAAATGGATCTATAGAAAGAAGTAAAGCATGTCCAATTGCTAAAGGTTTCCAACAAACACTAGGACTAGACTATGAAGAGACACTTAGTCCTGTGGTCAAAGCAAGCAGTGTCGGGATCATCCTCTTAATTGCAGTTCACTCCAATTGTAAAATAAAGCAATTAGACATCAACAATGTCTTCCTCAATGGTTCTCTCAAAAAAACATTATTCATGCACCAACCAATGGGACTTGTAGATTCAACAAACCAAATCACATATGAAAATTGTCTAAGGCAATCTATGGATTGAAGCAGGCACAACGAGCTTGGTTTGATAGTTTCAAAAATGCACTACTTAGCCGGGGATTTCAAAATACAAAAAGTGATTCCTCTCTTTTCATACTCAAAGGTAAAGATCATATTACTTTTCTCCTCATCTATGTTGATGACATCATAGTTACAGGAAACAACATCAAGTTTCTTGATTCATTTATCAAACAACTCAATATTGTTTTCTCATTAAAAGACTTGGGTGAATTATACTACTTCATGGGAATAGAGGTCCATAGAGATGCAAGTGGCACGTACCTCAAGCAATCCAAATACATAGGTGAATTGTTGAAGAAATTCAAGATTAAATATGCTTCATCCTGTTCAACCCATATGGTAACAGGGAAGCAATTCACAGTTGAGGGGGACAAGTTACAAGATCCAACTATGTTTAGGCATGCCATAGGAGGACTGCAATACTTGACACACACAAGACCAAACATAGCATTCTCCGTCAACAAACTCAGCCAATACATGAGTTCACCTACCATTGATCACTGGCAAGGCATAAAAAGGACTTTGAGGTATCTCAAAGGCACCATCAATTATTGTTTACATATCAAGCAATCAACTGATCTGGACATAGCAGGGTTTTCAAATGCTGATTGGGCCACTAGTGTTGACGACAGAAAATCAATGGCAGGACAATGTGTTTTCCTTGGTGAAACTCTTGTTTCTTGTTCCTCAAGAAAACAAAAGGTAGTCTCAAGATCAAGTACAAAATTTGAATATAGAGAACTGGCTGATTTGGCCTCTAAAGTATCATGGACTCGATCACTACTTGTTGAACTCAAGCTTCAATTGCCAAGGAAACCAATATTATGGTGTGACAACTTAAGTGCTAAGGCATTAACATTTAATCCAATCATGCATGCTCGTTCAAAACATATTTAAATTTATGTCCATTATGTCAGAGATCAAGTGCTACAAAATGAGATTGTTGTTGCCTATGTTTTCACATCTGATTAGATTGCTGACTGTCTCACTAAGCCCCTAAGCCATACATGATTCAATCAACTTAGGGACAGACTTGGGGTGATTCTCTCACTACCAGTTTGAGGGGAGAAGTTAGAGACATAATCCCTTATGTCTGGGATCTATCATGACAGAATCAAATTGTAACTAACGGTCATTGATAGCCTAACATTACTAATTTTTATATTGATGGTAAGACATTATAACTAGCATGAATCTTGGATCTTAGTCTCAAAGACTCGCTTTATATATATATATATATATATATATTTTTTTTTCTTCTTTTTTTTTTGATCTTTATGATAATAACAATAATATATACAATACAAGTTTTCTAACTCTCAATATCTCAAAATTAGATATAATTACTGTATAACATATGAATGGAAGGTTTCACTTCCTCTAAAGACGCGCAAGCATCATCCTCATCTTAAAATTCATCCTAGCCAAAACAGATCCAGCCAATATAACAAGTGAAATAGCTGAAAAAACACACTAAAGCCAAACTATAGTTTTGTTGGATATTGTGTACAATAGTAATTCAAAATTCAAAATTAACTTCAAATAATTAAATAAATAAAACAAGACATTAAAGGATTGGATATTATTATTTTATTTATTTCTTTTGCGGGTAACCGCATATGGTCTCTTCAAGGTTTGAAAGAAACCTAATGAATGGAATAATCTAAAAACTATGCCAGGCGTTATTATCTTTAGCAACAAACTTTCACAGCTAGATGGTGGCATAAGAAACAAATTATTAACTAAGTGCCGATGATATCAAAGTGCTAGAAATCATAGGAATATAATAATACACCCCTTTACTATAAAAACCATGATGATTAGATCATATAGTCGTACAAGTGATCCATCATCAGTCATACTAAATTCTTAATCAATATTAAGGTGTTGCACAAACATGTGTTACCGTCTGGAATGTTCAACCTGCGGAAAGTACACATGGGGAGGGTGTGGCAAACACTTGACCACCCTGTATGGGAGTATTGATGAGGGAATGCATTGCATGTGTCGTTCATGGCCTGGTGTTGTTATACGTTCTCAACAACGCGCAAACACAACCAGCAACCAACCATCATCATCCTCTAATTGTACATCAACTTCTTTAGCTTTGTCTTTTTCTTTTTTGCTTGTATATCTATTATAAACAAAAATTGCTATGTTTTACTTTTTTTTTGCAGGAAATGAGGATCCACAGAGTTCTTGAAGTTGTTTCTGATCGATGATGATCCGCAGCAGTTATTTAAGTTTTATGAACGTGCAGAGGGAAGTGATTGATATCGTTAGCTTAATTCCATATTGTATGTTATAACAAAGTGTTAAAAACGTATTGATATTAATAATAATAATGTAATGTAGGATTGGTGATCATGTTATAATGACCAACATTTATAACCTGCATTATTTCTATGTTATGATAAAGAATAAATTCCTCTCTTGTATTTGTGATTTGAAAATCAATAACCGATAAGAGGACTCATCAATCGTCACTCTTTTGTCGAGTTCACTTTGTTGAGATTCTTTTTTTAACATTGAGATTAATTTAATAACATGGTCAGGACAATCATTAAGATTTTTTTTAATGAGAAATTAACATGGTCAGGATAAAGAATATATATAAAAGTTGAAAAATTAACAAATTACAAGTAAGGTAGTTTAAAGTACAAGACGAGTCAAATACAAATAAAAATTACCCAAGTAGTAAAATGGACGAAGGGATATCCGCCTATAAAGACTGGAACTACTAAAATTTACATTGCTTGGCAGAAGTTTAGATCTCAAACCAAATCAAATACATCAAAAGAGAACCAATAAAACCAAATACCAAAATATACCTTAGAGTCATGGCAAACACTTAATATGTTATAAGTTTAAGTCAATGATAAGGTTCTGAAGTCATTCGATAAAGGTGTAAGAGTTCACCCCTGATCTACCCGGTAGTCATTTTCAGGTAAAAAAATACTCTTCTCATCCACCTCTTTTGCTGATTTTGTGACTCCCTATAAAAAAAAACATTGTTGTGGACTTTCCAAATGGACCGAGCTACAACATGTTAAATCAAAAGATAACCACCCATAAACTTATTCATGCCTCCTAAAGAAAGAAAAAGTATTTAAAAAATACCTCAGGTTCATTATGAATAATTGCCTGCCACCCTAAACACTTAAAGATAATATACCACACATACTAGACTGGTCACAAGTAACAAAGAGATGAGAAGTTGTCTCTACCAAATGCCCACACAAAGGGAGAAGAAATCCTACTAGGATCAAGGATGACCCCTCTCTTAGACATGTTAACTCTATTCGTGAGTCTATCTTGCAAAAGTTGCTAAGAGAATATCAAGATCTTAAAAGGAGTCAAATTTATCCAAATAAGGGGGAGAATCCGACTCTCTTCCGAAATAAGAGTTGAAAAAGAGATCGAACTAACCCTTTGGACGAGGTAAGCAGAGGCTACTAACAAGCTACCCTTTCTAGCATATTTATAAATCTACTTATCTCTTTCAAGAGACAGAGTGACACCTCGAAGGAGAGACAAAAGATCGTCAAAAATATGAAGTTCTCAAAGAAAGAAAGGACTCCACCACCTAAGATTTCAAATCAAGACCCCGTTAACCACGATGCAATATTTCCCACCAACCCATCAGACCGAAGAGAGTTGGAGAACAAACCAGGAAACTTTGTCTTTAAGGGGATAATTTCCAACCAAAGGTTCTTCCAAAAAGAAGTATGAGATCCTGACCCTACTTTTCTAATGACACCTTCGGCAAACCAATATGAGTTATCATCCTCTTTAAAGTCAAGGGGAGAAACCCCTTTCCACCAGGAATAAGAAGCACGAAAATCGATTACCCTCGGTCCTTCCACCATCGAGAGAGGAAACAACTAAAGTTTCATATCTAGATACAAGTATATCCTTCTAAAGACCAGGATCCCCTATAAGCAATCTTCATCTCCACTTCGCCAAAATGGCAAGATTAACCATCCAAAGATCCCTCACTCCTAACCCCACCTCGATTTTTAGGCTTAAAGACATCTTCCCACATAATTTATGATATTTTTGAAGCACATTTCAACCTTCCAAGGGAAACTTTCTTTGAAGCTTAACAAGATTCTTCCAAACCAACACATAAATCTTCAAAAATGACAAAAAGAAGATGGGATTTCATTAAGCACATAATTAAGGAGAACCATTATTTAGTGTGAATGGAATAAAATTAACAGATAATAAAAATAGGACATGGGGTAGTGATCATCTATCTTGACTCACTTTATTGATCATCCGAAATTGAACATGAGAATATCATAGCACATTATAGAAAAGTAAATAAATATGTACTACACTCACTTTTGTGGCATGCATATTATACATGTTTCTGGCACAATTAAGTGGATTTATCAATCGAGAGTAAGTCACCTTGTCACATCGGGTGCCTTACTACTCGATTGTTTAGCAATTTGAGGTCCAATATCAATTGATAGCCTTTTGAACTACGATCGTATATGCGTTGTCTTTTCTTTCACAACCGACACAAAAATATTTAAGGGTTTGGATCATAAATAAAAAATACTTATAATTTCTATGGTTCATGTTCGGATAAATAAATTTGGATATCTCCATGAGATGAATCTCATAACCTCTTGTCCTTAGAAAACTACTCAGTCATGGTGAGGTTACCAACAATTAAACAAGGTAAAAGCATATCATGCATAATAAAATAAACAAAGTAAAAACAATTGTAATAAAATGAAATAAGAGAAATAAACTTAAAATAAAACAATACTTGAATGACGGAAATTTGGAAATTACAACAGAAGTTGTAGAGAAATTATAGATGAAAGCTTAGAACAAAAATCGAAACATAAATAAGCAATAATCTAAAGTGGCTCTCCTTATTCCAATTAAGTGGAGCACTATTTATACATGATTTGAATTATTAATCCACTTAAATTCGTGAAATAATCATAATGGTCACTTATGGATGAAGAGAATCACTTTTGGAAGTTCAGAAGTCGGGAAACCCTTACAGAATGCCAAAGTTCGCAGCAGAAACTAGGCCTGACACAGGTAGTGTTGTCTGACACCCGGGGGGTCGTGTTAAGGAACACATTAGTGTCAGGAAACACTGAAATCTTGTGTTTTTCTCAGGTTTTTACTACTGGGGGGCTTCAAGGGCTACTATAGCTCGTGTCAATTGATACGGCTAGACCGTGTTAACCATAAATCTTTTGTACTGAGACTTTACTCGAACGTGCGATTTTCCATCTTTTTTTCACTTTAATCTTGCCCAACACTTCCTTATTAATTGAAATCAATAAAAACACACAAAATCTCTTAAAAATGAAATAAAACGATAAAACCACACAATAAAACGAAATTAGAATATGCTAAAAATATATTGCAATATTCACTTATCAAACACCCTCAATCTTAAACCGTTGCTTGTCCTCGAGCAACAAACTTGTTTAGGAAAATTTTCGAATCAAGCGGTTCAGTTATTCAAAATCTTAAGAGAATGAAATCACTGGTACTCATAGCGGCTCGTTGTTCATACCAGCTAAGATCTAGGTTCTCCTGTACTCACTTACACCATAGGTATTACAATAACGCTAGACTGTAAAACAGATACAAACAAAAGTTTCCTATTTTGGCCACCTCTCTAACTATGCTTTGAACTTAAGTCTCTTTTCCGATTTTCCTTCCCTTTTGTTTGGACAATTAAATTAAGGCTATCGAAATAATGATAGTCATCAGACGCATAAGGTCAATAAATGTTTTTTTTTGTCTTTACACCAGATAAGTAACTACTTGCCATCTTTATTTACAAATCAAATTACACACTTTTGTGTGTTTATTTATTGCCCATTTTGGGTTTATGTTGGGGTTCAACCATCGTTGGACTGAATAGCCAGGTGAGAGTTACCCAACTTAGTAGGTGCAATTGCCTTTTACCTCCATTTTTCATCTCTTTGGTGCTTATATTTTTTTCTCTCACCCGATCATACATGCAGTGTGAATCAAATTTATGCCAGGTTGTCAAAATAAACTACTTGGGAAGTACTTCTTAGAGTCTAAGTACTATGGTACAATACATGTTAGACTAGTATACTACTCGGGAAACTTATGGTGTTTTGTTAATGCTCAACATATCATCCCTTCAAACCTATATACTTTCTCGGGTGTTTCTCAAACTCAAAAGCTTTTTCAGAAGAAAAAAAATTAACAACTCAAAATTTGGGAAATCTAACAATGATGTATGCAACATACAAACAAGCTATCCTAAACTGCACACGACACACAATAAAAAAAATGTGAAAAAAAAATAGAAAAGGGAAATACCCCTCAAACTTAAATTGAACATTGGCCTCAATGTTCAATAAAAGTAGAGGAGGTAAAGATAAACTTACAAAAAACTTCACTGAGGAGGTGGGAAGCATAACATAAGAGGAACTCAAAACAAAAAGAACCTGCAAAAAGAAACAACAAAAAAAGTGTGGGTTTCCTCCCATAAAGCGCTTTGTTTAATGTTGTTTAGCTTGACGGTTCATGATTGCAAGAACGCATGGTGGTTCTTTCATAATCAAGTGTATTTCTTCCTCTACTACATCCTTAGTGATGTAGTGATTAGCCATTCATTATGAATGGGTCCGTAGACTCGCTCCAAATTTTTATCATTCCACACGGTGTCACCCTTTTCACCACAAAGGGCCTAGACCACCGTGACCAGAGTTTTCTAGGAAATAGTCTAAGTCTCGAGTTAAACAACTAAACTATCTCACCTTCTTTGAACACTTTTTTAATTATTGTTTTATCGTGCCACTTATTAGTTCTCTCTTTGTACAACTTTTCATTTTCATACGCATCAAGTCATAATTATGTCAACTCACCCAATTGTAACCTTCTTTTCTCTCTTATTGCCCGGTAATATAGATTAAGGGCTTTGATATCCCAATAGGCCTTATGCTCTACCTCTACCGGCATGTGACATAACTTCCCATATATTAGCTTAAATGGAGTCATATCAATATGGGTTTTATAAGCGGCCAGGTATGCCCAAAGTGAGTCGACGAGCTTAAAGGACCAGTCTTTCCTAAAAAGGGAGAATGTCTTCTCTAAAATAGATTTTATTTCTCTATTAGAAACACCAACTTTAACACTAATTTGGGGATGGTAGGATGTAGCGACCATATGCCTTTCCCCATACTTCTTAAGTAAGCTTTCAAATTGTCTGACGATGAAATGTGACCCCTATCACTTATCACTAGCCTAGGAACCCCAAATCTTGGGAAATTATTTTTTTGAACATTTTGATCACAACTCGGGCATCATTTTTTGGAGAAGAAATGACCCCCGTCTATTTTGATACATAATTCACAACCACAAGTACGTATTCATTTCCCATAGATGATGGAAAGGGTCCCATAAAATCAATCCCTCAGACATCAAAAATCTCAACCTCTAAGATGTTGTTCAAAGGCATTTCATTCATCTTTGATATGTTTTAGGTGAGCTAGCATTGGTCACACTTCTTTATAAAAGCATGGGCATCTTTGAAGATATTTGTCCAATAAAGGCCAACTTGTAGAATCTTCGGCACAGTTTTGTCAGTACTAGTAAGTCCATCATAGGCAGAAGTATGACAATGAGTCATAACACTCTCAATATCCTCTTCTGGGATACACCTTCGGAAAACTCCTTTGGTACCTCTCTTAAAAATTAGAGGCTCGTCCCAATAGTAATGCTTAAGGTCAACGAATAATTTCTTTTTGCACTGGTAGCTCATATCTTGAGGTAAGACTCTGGCAACAACGTAATTGACAAAGTCAACATACCCAGACATTTGAACCAAAACAAACAGTTTGTTATCCGGGAAAGAATCATTAAGAGGTAACTCTTTCCTTTTTTGCTCAATCAATCTTGAAACATGGTCGGCGACCAATTTTTTTTCCTTTTTTTATCTCTTATCTCAATATCAAACTCTTTGAGCACTAAGATCCATATGATAAGCCTAGGTTTAACATCTTTTTTCTCATGAGATATCTAATGGCCACGTGGTATGTATAAACAATTATATTCAAACCCACTAGGTAGGGATGAAATTTGTCGATAGCAAAGACCACGACCAATAGTTCTTTCTCTAAGGTTGCATAATTAATTTGTGCATCATCCAGAGTCTTACTAGCTTAGTAAATGTCATTCATTTTCCTATCCTTTTTCTGACCTAACATCGCGCCTACAACATAGTCATTGGCGTCACACATAATCTCAAAGGGAGCACTCCAATCAGAAGATTGTATTATGGGAGCATATACCGTCGTCTTTTTCAAGGTTCAAAATGATTCAAGGAACTCACTATTGAAGTCAAACTAAGCATCATTCATTAATAGCTCGGTCAGGGGTTTAGAAATCTTAGCTAAGTCCTTAATGAATCGACGGAAAAAACCGGCATGTCCAAGGAAACGCCTAACTTCCCTCTCAGCGGTGGGGGAGTTAACTTATCTATCACCTCAATTTTTTCCTGGTCAACCTCAATTCCTCTAGTGGACACCAAGTGCCCGAGAACTATGCTTTCATTCACCATGAAGTGTCATTTTTCCCAATTTAGTATCAGGTTGGACTTAACACACCTCTCCAAGATTTTTTCTAAAATGTTCAAACAATCACTAAAGTTGGATCCATAGACATAGAAAATAGACATCATGCAACGCTGAAAAGTGATAAGCGCATTACATAGTCCAAAGGGAATTCATCGATAGGAGAATGTACTTTAAGGGCAAGTAAATTCCGTTTTCTCTTTATCATCGGGGTGAATGGGGATTTGGAAAAACCCGAGTAACCATCTAGGTAGAAAAAAATGAGAGTGTTTGGCTAGACACTCAAGCATCTAGTCAATAAACAAGAGATGAAAATAGTCTTTACTTGTAGCTTTGTTAAGCTTTCTATATTTTATACATATTCTACATCCCATGAGTGTCCTAGTGGCTACTTGCTATCCTTGATCTTTCTTAATCATCGTTATCGCCCCTTTCGAGGTACCACATGAAAAGGGCTAACTCACTTACTATTGGAGATGGGATAAATCACCCTGACCTCCAAGAGTTTCAACACCTCCTTTTTAACCACTTCTTTCATGTTAGGATTTAGCCTCCTCTTATGTTATCTAGAGGGCTTATGATCATCCTAAACATAATCTTATGCATATAAATAGAGGGGCTAATACCCTTCAAATCATCAATGGTATACCATATGGCCTATGGGTATTTTTTTTAAAATAGTAAGCAATTGTGAAGATCCGGGCTCTCGTAAACTGACATTCACTATTACAAGTTAGTTTAACCCTTCATCTAGAAGTTCATATCTAAGGGTCTGGAATAATTGTTTCAATTCTACTTGTGGTTCTTGTTTCTCATATGTGTCGCTTTGTTTCATAAGAACTTCAAAGCTTTAGTTAGAGGAAGTGGGACTTTTATCCAATACTTCCTCATAAACTTTAGCCTTAGTGTTTCCTTTATCATTTTTAGCATCATCAAGCAAACATGCCTCCAACCTATCAATCAGAAGGTGCTCAAATGCACTTTCTTTAACGCAAGCATCGATAATATCGATAAAACTACAAGAATCTCTTATTAAAGGATTTTTCATGAGTTTTGCCAATATGAACTTAATTTTCTCTTCCTTTATCTCGAAATTCAGTTTTCCTCTTTTAACATTAATGGTGGCCCCAGTCGTAGCTAGGAAGGGCCTTCATAAGATTATGGGTATTTGAGAATCCTCTTTAATTTCCATTACGATAAAATCCATATGTATATAAATTTCCCCCATCCTAATTGGAACATCCTCTAATACACCAATGGGGCATTTGACCATCCAATCAACAAGTTGCAGTGAGATATTTGTGGGTTTCATAATTTATGTTGACTATAGAATAAGGGATAAAAAAACTCCTGGGATCTTTAATCTTAGTAGGCAACATATTTTGCATTACCGCGCTAGTGTTAGCAGTCATAATTATGGTTCAGTTACTTTATAATACTCTTTTATTAGCCAAAGTTTCTTTTAGAAACTTGGAATATATGGGCATCTGAGTCAATGCTTCTGAAAAAAGCACATCAAGGTTGATCTTTCTCAAAATCTCCACAAACTTTTTAAATTGCACCTCTACCTTAGCATTCACAAACCTTTGTGGGAAAGGAATTGTTGGCTTGTATGAAGGAGGGGTAACATACAATGTTTCCTCTTCTAACTCTTTGACTACCTTCTTTTCAGGTGGTGCCGATGGATCTTCCTCAACTCCTACATTTTCCTTACCGTTACTTTTCTCTACAAGTTTATCCCCATCCTTAGAACTCTTAACTAGTTTTTCCCTTCTTGTTGTAACAATGTTCATATGTCCCTCAGGTAAAGGTCCTAGAGGGTTACACGCAAACTGGGAGATTCGAGTCTCCGATGTGTTTGCTTTGAGTTGCTTAAGGGTTTCCCTAATATGGAGATTTTGTTCTATAAGATCCTCATTTTGGCGAGTTTATGCCGCAATGAAATTCTCCATTAACATCTCAAGGTTGTAGTTCCCATGGCATGGTAGGAGTAGTTAATATAAATAAAGTTTATATGATCACCCCACTCCGGACTATAGGCTTTGGAGTATGGGCTTCCTAAGTTATTATTCATGTAATTGCACATCTCTTGGATAAATCCTCCTTCAAGAATCATTCTGAAAATAAGGGCTTTTTGTGTAAAGTAAAATAATAGAAAAGATAAAAGTGTTTTAGTCTATACTGTGTCATAATAAAATTTCAATATCAAATTTATCTCATCAGAAACGGCGCCAAAAACTTGATGCAACCCGCAAGTGCACGATAATAAAAAGTAATAAAATAAGATTGAACCCACATGGAGATGAGTTTGAGTACTGATTTTTATCCTAACAATGTGTATCTAAATCGATCGAATATTCAGAGATTCGGTGTGAATGGAATAAAATTAACAGATAACAAAAACAGGGCATGGGGTAGTGATCATCTATCTTGACTCACCCTATTGATCATCCAAAAATGAACATAAGAATACTAAAGCAAATTATAGAAAAGTAAATAAATATGTAATACACTTACTTTTGTGGCATGGGTACTAAACGTGTTTCTGACACGTCGAAATGGCTTTCTCAATCGAGAGTGAATCACCTTGTCATGACAGGTGCCTCACTAATCGATTATTTAGAAATATGATGTCTGATATTGATTCATATCCTTTCATACTACAATCGTATATGGGTTGCCTTTGCTTTCGCAACCGACACAAATATATTTAATATTTCAGATAAATCAATTTGGGGATCGCAATGAGATAAAATCTCACAGCGCCTTGTCCTTAGAAAACTACTCACTCATGGTGAGGTTAACAACAAGTAAATAAGGTAAAAGCATAACATGCATAATAAAATAAACAAAGTAAAAGCAATTATAATAAAATGAAATAATAGAAATAAAATTAAAGCAAAATAATACTTGAATGAAGGAAATCTAGAAATTACAACATAAGTTGCAGAGAAATTATAAATGAAAGCTTAGAACAAAAACTGAAACCGAAATAAGAAATAATCTAAAGTGGCTATCCTCATTCCAAGTATGTTAGGCACTATTTATACATGAAATCAATAATTAATCCCCTTAAAATCCACTTAAGTTTGTGCAATAATCATAATGTTCACTTATGGATGAAGAGAAGCAGATTTGAAAGTTCAGAAGTCAGGAAACTATTACGGAATGACAAAGTTCCCAGCTGAAACTGGTCTAAAACGGGCATCGTTGTCTGACACGAGGAGGGGAAGCTTGTTGAGGAACACAGTCATTTCAGGAAACACCGCCATCCCATGTTCTTCTCATGTTTTTACTACTAGGGGGATTCAAGGGCTAACGCGTCTCGTGTCAGCTGACACGGCCAGGATTTGTTATCCACGGATCTTTTGAACTAAGACTTTACTCTAACGCACAATTTTTCGTATTTTTTTTACTTCAATCTTGCCCAACACTTCCTTATTAACTAAAATCAACAAAAGCACACAAAAGCGCACAAAAACGAAACAAAATGATAAAGATACACAATAAAATGAGAAAAAAATAAGCTAAAAGGTGTTGCAATAATAATTTATCAAACACCCCAAACTTACATCGTTGCTTGAATGAAGTCATGCCAATTGGATCCAATCTCGCTATAGGGTTTTATTAGCGGTTATTGTAGCATATTTTGAGACTCAATATTGTAGTGGAGAAAATATCCTAAGAGAAAGAAAGACATCATCCATATTAACTTCTATAAAACTACTCTTGAAAAAATTCACTTTAATACATGAAGGAATCTCAATTCCTCTAAGAATAGCCTTAATACTTCACAAGTTCTTTAGATTAGGGTTATCTTATCCATCAGGAGGGTATAATCAACATACAAAAGATAAGACACAATAAACCCAAATGTACCAACCCTGAACCCAGAATAAAGACAAATCTCATCAACCTTGGCAACTAGACTTTTAAGCCCCTTTATTACTAAAAGTAAAAGGAATGGATCTATATGATTTCCTTGATTAAAACCTCTTTGGATGGTGATATCATGAGTATTCCACCCATTTATTAGCACTGCAAGATTACCACCAAACATCCAAGCTTTCATCCAACACCTCCACTAAACTCGGATATGATAAGCATATAATCCAAGAAGTTCGAACTAAGTGAATCATAGGCTTTCTAAAAATCCACCTTAAGAATGAGGCAATTTTTTTTAGTTCTCTTGGCCAAGACAACCACCTCACTGACATCCACCACTCTATCAACCAACATAATATAGTTGCATGTCCCTATTATCCAATTATTTTATTGCTTGTCTTATCACGTTCATCTCTGTTTTATTTTGATTCGTTGAGTCTCCTTCATGATTTCATTTCTCAAAGTCGAGTTTGATTTAATTTATTTTTAGCATGCATAAAACCTTCGTTAGATTTGATCTTGATCTAAATGTTCTTTGATCACTAGCATATGTTAGTAGAATGAAAACATTTGGTGTTTTTGTTCAAAGTTGATTCAAAGGTAAAATCTCAAAAATCTTTTGAAAATTTGAAATTTTGAGATTTTACAAGATTGATTTGAATCATCATACTGAAATTTTGATCCTGATCAAATTGGACAGTAGCTAAACTCATTAATTTGATCCTGATCCAATTTTACACTTGATCCTAGTCATTTTCCTGAGAACAAATTTTGTATAATTTCATTCAAATAATTTTTTTACATGATTTGAATCAATTCCATTTTTCAAAATTCATGTTTGACTTTGTTTGATTTGATCCAAATCAAACTTTGAACATGATTAAAATCAAATCCTTTTTCCTAAAAAAAACCTGTAAGTTTTGTGTCAATTGATCCGAAACAAATTTTATGCTTGATTCGAATCACAAGGCATTTGATTCGAATCACATTTTCTCTGATCCAAATCAACTGGCATCTTTTTCATAAATTGTTTATTTCTTACATTCCACCTCATTTTGCTAATTTGATCCAAATCATATTTTTCTTGATTCGAATCTAACCATATTTTTCAACCATTTTATGTACTTTATCTCAAGCATGTATAAATCATTTTTGTCATCATTCTACACATAACATCAATCATTTTGTTAAAAAAATTCAGTGTGATTCTTAGGGAAAATCAATTTCCTCTGTTTTGAGTGTTCAAAGTCTTACTACAAATTTCTCACATCTTCAACTTCAATTGAGTTCAGATCTTGATAACGAGAGTTTTGAAATTGATTGAAGGAGTCGCGTACTTGAAACTAACCATTCTAGGAGATTTTGTTGATTTTTCAGGTCATTAGCAAGAATGAGGGATTGTCAATGGATGTGACGAATTCCATTGAAAAGAAGTAGGTTCTTCTCTCAAGCATTTCCTTAGTAGTAACTGTGTGAAAGACTACAGATAAGACGAAGTTCTTCTTAGGTCTTTGGACAATTTCACCACTCAAGGAATCGGTAGGATCAAAGGGTTCATAGCTACACATGAAGGCTTGGAATATAATTGGTGTTATTGGAAGGTTTAAGAAACATATTCGAGTAAAGATTACGTAGAATAATTTGGCAAGTTTGTTGTATACAAGTCAAAATCCAAATTAGGAGATCTATTTTCTCAACTGTAATTGTGGATTGGTGATTGTATGTACTCTTGGAAATATTTTTCAAATAAAAAGTAACTGTGCAGGTTCCATTGGGAAACCATTGAAAAGTGCACGTAGGCCAAGCGAGGACGAACGTCGAAGCACTATAAATCTCGATGTCATCTCTCCAACTCTTACTCTTGCATTCAAATTCATAGTGATTTTATGCTAGTTTTTAAATTCCTTCATATTATATCATTTTGTTCTTGATAGCGATTAATTACGTAAAGCTTTAGGTTTTGTTCGAATTAGACAACTAGTCAAGCTAGTATTATGATTGATAAATCTCAAAACAAATTGAATTTAGGATTCCACACATTGAATCAATTATTTACACTTCTTGTGATTACACAAATTGAATCAATTCATACCAAGTGTTTCATTGTTATAATTTTGGATATTTGTGAAATGAAATATGTTAGCTTGATCATATTCAACTGTATAATTTTCATTTTCGCTTCAAACCTTCCGCTCGAAACTCATTTTTGAAAACACTCTGATTTTGGAAAACGGCGGTTGCATTTTTTAATTTGGGTCTGTTCACCCCCCCCCCTCAACTATTTTTTTACTTCCATATTCACACCCAACACATGATTCCCTTACAAAATGCCTATTGATTATGGGATAAGAGCTTGTATATCATTGAACTTAGTCTAGTGGCCAACACTTTAGCCTCCAACTTATATAAGGATCCCGCCAAATAAATAGGCCTAAAATATCCCAAATGAGAGGGGGAGTTAACCTCAGGGATCAAAGTTATAAAGTATGATGCAAAACTACGAGGTAAAGTTGCGAAACAATGTAATTGATCAAACATAGTCCCCATGTCAGCTCTAAATAGGTTCCAAAATCTTTTTAGGAAAGAGAAAGGGTCTGGGATATTGTTACCATCACACTGGACCACCGTGCAATCTAGATTTTGGATACTAAATGGAGTCAATAAAGACAGGTTATCATCATCTGAAAGATATCAGGAAATTACATCATCCATACAAGGTTTATCAATATTTGGTTCTTTAAAAATATCAGTGAAATGATTGACTACCTTTCTTCTAATATTATACACCCCTTCAATCCAAAACTCATCAACCTCAAGAGCTAATATAATTGCCCTTCTTCTTGTGGTTGGGCATCTGACTCCATACATAAGAGGGGGTGAATTGTGTAGGTTTGATAAATATTGGTTGAAAAAAATCATTGATAAAATCAGATTGGAAAACATTTGTCCAAAAACAAACAAGTGAATAAGCAATGGAAAAAAGAACAGATGGAAAGATAGAGGAAGGAAAATAGCTATAAAGTAAAAGAGATAAGGGAAAGAGAAAGACACAATATATTTATATAGGTTCGGCCTAATAACTTGGTCTACCCTTATCCCCGAGAATTATTTTTAAGAGTATCCACTATCTTAAGAGATTTCAATAGGATATGCCCACAAACCTATTCTTACAAGGATATGAAGTTTTCTAATGGCTACCTTCTAACCAAAACAACAAACAGAGGTTAAAAGGGTTATCCTCTAAATAAAACAGAGAATTTGCACGGGTTGTTCTCGAACTAAGATAGAGTTTTACACTGGCTATCCACTGAATTGAACCACATTTTTATATGGGATGTCCTATGAAACGATATGAGATTTTACACATGCTAATATCGAACAAATATGAGATTTTATATGGGCTAATATCAAACCAATTGAGATTTTACACCAAACTGAACTCATGAATCAATATGAGATTTTATACAGCATAATATTGAACCGATAGAGCTTTTACATTGGGATGAGCTCATGAACCTTTATGGAGATTTTGATGGCTTATTATCATGAAAGAAAAGAGTGTTTTTGATGCAGGCAAAATTCACAAACCAAATGGAGACTTCCTAAGATAATCCCCAAACCAAACCAATGCTTTTACTGGTTTAGATCACAATCAAACAACTTCTTATGGAAAAATAATTTCTCAAGAGATAATATACTCTTATTAAACTACAATAATGATATCACCCAAAACAATGATCCTCAGTTAGACGCCAGAATAATCTCGAAGCACTAAGACAAAATATATGTGAGAGAAATAAGAGATTTATAGAAAATGATTAGAGAATGAGAAAGTAGGATCAAATATCGTTTATGAGATGATTTGAAATGATAGATAAGCTTTATGTTTATAGGCCAAATTATGGTTTGAATTTGGAAATAATCCATGGGCGAATTAACTGCCATAATTAATTAGGCTAATCGATTATTACACCTCAATAATCAATTATTCAAGCCATAAATGGAAGGTTTTAATATTTAATAGTTATCAATCATTAAGAGAATTTCCCAATCGATTGTAAACTCTACAAAGTGAAAATAATCAATTAGAGTTTTAGTTATAATCGATTATCCAATTGAAAAAAGCCCTCAAATTAACCAGACAATCCTTTAATCATATAATTAGGCCTTAAAAACATTTTCAAGTGATTTTAACAAATAAAGAGAGACTTCTCAAAGGTTTTTAATTTATGTGTGATTTTCCCATAGTATTTCTAGAAGTGACCTTGTGCATTTTCAAGACACTGGTGACTCTGATGGACATGACCAGATAAGATTTCACACTTCTCTCTTATCACACAAGAACCTTTAATATTTTGTCTTGATGAAGCTTAAGATGTCTTCAAGCTGATTACCATCGTCGAAGTGTTGAAAGAGAAAACCACTAGAGAACCTTGAAATACAATTTTCACTTGAATTTCATTTTACCATTGCGTTAACTTCAAAGAGATGACTTGATCTTCAAGAGCATCTCCAAAAGGATGGCTTGATAAAAATTCATGAGCATCTTCAATCGCTTGATATATCTTTAAGAGATTAAGACTTCACTAGATATAGTTAGATATTAGGTGTTGTCATCATCAAAATCAAAAAACCAATCTGTTGATTGCAACTTTGTTGTTAACAAACTCCTCCACCTTGGATCACCTTGACAACACCTGCTGGCACATAGATTCACATTCTTCCACTTTTTTGATGATGACAATTCATCTCTCGGGGAGGTGGTAAAAGATATAACAAATGGGTAAAAATTTGAATGGTTAAACTCTCACTTACATGAGAAAAGAGTATAATCTACTCCCCTTGAGAGTATACTTCTCCCCCTTTGTCATAATCAAAAAGGTAGAAAAAAGATGCTAGAAAGATGAACATGCAAGCACATAGCTCACATAGATTAGACATGATTTACTAGAAAAGGAAAAATATTTTACTAATAAAACATTAAGAGCACAAGAGGAGGAAGCAACATGGATAAAAAAAGAACAAAAATTAAAGCAAGAAACAAGAAGAAAAAAAGCAACAAAAAACTAATCAGTCTCCTCACTATCATTACTGAACGTGCCCAGAGAAGTCGTACATCCAATTTCAATTTTGGCGAGCTTGCGAACCCGGTGACAAACTCTTGAATCAACCCTTGTTGACATTCTTATTTGTTCTTATTTATTATGGATAAGGGTTTTTTTATTATCGATAATGTGTTTGAGGAGAGCATCGATGGAAGAAGTCTGGGGGATTTCATAATTGAAATCTTAGAAACTTGTGTTCTCTGCTTGTTGAGCTTGACCTGTATGAGCTATTCTTATTGCTTTTTAAGGTAGTTGAACTATCACTTCATTGTTGATTTTCACCCTCATCAAACTTAAGGTGGTGTTTCATATTCATGTGTATTTATCATTTGATTCTTCAAGTCGAAGCCAGCATGCTCCAGGATCTTCGTAATTAGTCCATTTTATGGTAAGCTCATATTTTTGTTTTTTTAATCCCCATCATATAGTTGATCATTGCACTAGCCCAATTCTTTTCAACTCTATTTTCCAAAAACCATATCACAACTACATCGGCTTTGGTTAAGTGGCAAGAGTTGCTTTTCCTTAGGGAAAGAACATGGTTAACCACATAGTGAACCAGACAAATATTTGGGTGCACTTAGAAAACTGCGACGAGAGTAAGAATGTAGAGTTTAGATCTGACATGAATGAGGTAGAAGTAGTCAAAAATTCAAAATCTTTACCTTCTTCATTACCATCATAGTTGGAACCGGTGTATGGGAGGTTGTTGATGCCTGTGAACTCTTTAAGAGACAATCAAATCCAGTGTTTATTGGCTTCAACAAAAATAACCATATCTATGTAGTTTAGGTTTGAGTAAAACATTCTCCCCAATGTAGGTAACCTTTCATTCGGGATGTCGTATATGAAGCTTTTTAATTGCGCATCAGAAAATAGTTGGAGGAAAACCCAATCTCTAAAAACTCTTTCTTCCAAGTAGTGTGAATTAAGGACCTCCCTTAAATCAAAATTCTAGTTGAACATAACTTCTTGATCTTGAGAATAAAATAATTTTGAGTGGTATAAGGTGAAGCCTCAGGATGTGCAGGATCCTTTGGGTGCCATAGATGATGATGTAGAGAGAGAAAATATGTTTTCGATCTAAAACTCATAAAAACACATAATAGAAGAAATCAAGATGAGATAAGAAAATATGAAAAGGGATGCCTTTAAATATCCATCAAATAATTGATTATAATGGCCTAATAATTGATTGTCCCATTAATACAGTTGATTGGTAGTTGAGCAAGTGGGTGGCTTGTTACTTCCAATGCTATAATTGATTACCCCTTTTGGGCTAATCGATTAGAGTGTGCAAAAATTGAAATTTAAATGCTTCTAATAAATTATTCCATCAGGTCTAATAGATTATTTGCTACTTTTTAGCATCTTTGGTCTTTTGGGACTTGGGTTTACATTAGGCTTTGGTATTTTAAGTTTGGCACCACTTTCTTCATTTATTTGCACCCTCTTCTCCTAACAGGTTTAACACTTAAATAATGTAAAAATAATTTTTAATCGACAAAGAGGTTAATAAACCATTTATTTAGAGGGTTAATAGAGTTTTTCAATTTTTCAACATTTAAAAAGTGTACAACTTTAAACATCAAGTTAACTTGAGAAAATTTACCCTTTCAAGAGAACAAAAAACCATCACCATAATTCCTTCTTTGCGGATCATTTGACTTGAGAGTTGGTTCAAACCAAAGGGTTAATAAATCCATTACAAACTTATCACCTCAACCTACTACGAGTTTATATGATCATCACAATAGTTGAGAGACACCCTCAATGAGAACACCTTGATCACGTCTATTGACATACACCATCAACGAACATACTTGGATTACAAGAATCAAGATTATCAGACGCCATCAAGCAATACTTTCTCTTGTATATAGGGATGAGAATAGGCCAAGATGGCATATAAAGGCTTATAGTATGGCCTATTTAAGGCATGGTCTGGCCTATTTAATAAAAAAGCTAGGCTTGGGCTTTTTTAAAAGCATAATTAATTAAATTGGCCAGGCTTAGGCTATTAAAAAAGCCTATGAATCCTTATAGGTCGGTCTATATATGTATATGTATTAAAAAATAAGTTAAATTTTATATAAAAAACCTTGTTGTCTATGTAAAAAAATAGGTAAATAGCCTATTTTGAAAGCCTTAATGTGAAATAGGTTTTTAAATAAGCTTTCTGGTCATGCCAAACCTTTGAAAAGGCCATGCCAGGAAAAAAAACCTTTAATAGCCATAGGTGATAACACTAAAATTTACCGTATTTTCGACTCCGATTTCACATGCATTCTAGTTATTTTATTGTTATTTTGTTGTGTTATTGCTATGTTTTCCTTTGTTTTCAGGTTTTTACTTTAATCGGAGCCCCGATCGAGAAAAGGAGTGAAAAAGAGCTAAAAACCCTAAAATTCAGCATTTTGTACTTGTGGCCTACCCCATGGCTGGCGCCATAGACCCTGCCATGACGTGTCCAAGCTCAACTTCCCTCAACTTCCACGTTCCCCACTACTTCCACTAAGGCGCCTCAAATTGGCCTTGTGGCGGGCGCCATGGCCTTGTGGCGGGCGCCACATGAGGAAAACTTTTCCCTCCCATTTTCAAGTTGAAGGGCATCCTTGTCATTTCCATCTTTTTACTTGCTTATAAATAGAAAATCGAAATCACTTTTACAATCATCCAAACTTAGAGCATAGGCAAACTCAGAGCAACTTTGTTTCACTTAGGCATATATTCAGTATTATAAAGTGGTAATCGCTTCGCATTGGAGTGTTACCACAATTGTGTAATCGAGTATGTGAAAGAGTCTGTAATCGAGTGTTACCACAATTTTGCAATTTATTCAACCCTCCGATTGGAGCAGGTTTTTATTACTTGTCTTTATCTCATTTATTTCCTCGCACTCGCTTTACTTTATTTATTTCTCGCACTCGCTTTACTTTATTCATTTCTCGCACTCGCTTTACTTTATTTATTTCCCGCACCCGCTTTAAATTATTTATTTCCTCGCACTCGCTTTAAATTATTTATTTTCTCGCACTCGCACTACTTTTATTTACTTTCCGCACTCGCACTACTTTTATTTATTTTAATGCACTTTTACTTTACCATGTCTAACTAAATTTATAAGGTTAGAATGTAAGGATCGTAATTGAACCGATAATCCGTACAATTGTTCGTAGAAACACTTAAGGGCTATTTTAACTTTCAACTTAAGTTTTCCCGCACTTCAATTCCATTGAGTAAGATCGAAAGCCGTTCAACGTCTTTTTAAACTTAATTGTTTTTAACTATTTCAAAAACAGCGAAAGCGCTTTGTTTAGTTGATTAGGAGTTTTTAATTTAAGAAGAAAAGAGATTTTAAAACTATTTTCTGACGCATTTATAAGTTTAGAGTCTGGTTCGTGAGAATCTCTTTTGGTTATGAAATCCAGGTTATAATACTTTTCAACTTAGTCAAGATACTATATTTCTTAAAAATAGGTTTACTACTCTAACGCAATGCGCGCCTTTTTATAAGTGACAATAAGAGGGTTTGATTAGGGAGTACAACTCGGTTCTGAATACGCGAAAGCGACAGTTCCTGTTAAATTAGTTCTTTTCAAAGTAGGAAACACTGCCCGTAAGTAGCTCTACTAGCAAGTACTTGGATTATTAGTTGATTACGTGAATTACATTCGACCCTGTCTTTATTAATTAAATTTATTTCAATACTTTACTTTTCATTGCACACTCTAAAAAACACCTATTTTGATTACCTTTGATAAACATCATAACAATAGATAACGATAGATTGACACTTGGTCTCTGTGGATTCGACAATCTTTTATATTACTCTGACGCGTTCGTATACTTGCGAAACACCGCATCAATAGGCCAGGCTGAAGCCTTAAAAATTTATCGTAGGCCATCGTTAGGCATGGCCTGGCCTGACCTATTTCAACCCTACTTGTATAGTTAATCTATACAATTGCTTTACACAAATTTGTTTAATATTGTTGCAATGCAAATAACACGTGCAATATTATTGTATCCATAAAGTCTAGTTGTGTTTTAAAGACAAATTCAATATTTTTTGTAATTCTAAGTAAGGGTTTATAAAGTGTTTGGTTGCGGAAAAGTAAATGATAGAAAGTAAACGACAGAAAATAAACAAAGATTTTGGTGTTAATAGTGAGAAAAGTTGCTAGGGGTGTATTTCGTCATTATTATACTAATGTATAATCATTGGTCAGTAATATGCTCCTCTAATCAACTTCTAATATTACCATATGTTACTCTCAGCGTATCTCATTTTTTACCCAACGGAGTCAGATCAGTTGTATTGCTTAATAGTTGATGCCTCAATCTATTAAATACAATAACATTAAGTTCCAATAGTGACTTACGGACATGAATTACCATATATCAGTATTTTGTGAATATTAAACCTAACCATATGTCTAGACATTAACATCGAATAGATGGATACTTGAATCTAGTAAGAGATAACACCTTTCGTATGTCAAGTCAGACCATGAAATCGGATTTTAGATAGCTAATCCAAAATAAGCATTAATAACGAAGAATCATCAATATTAAAGAATAAGTAGGATTACATAAAATTCCATGATAGAATTAAACATGATTAAAAATGACTACATATACCCCCGACAAATAGATTTCTAACTTTGTATACTCATCGTAGTTGTACAGGTAATCTCGAGAAGACAAATTCAGAAAGATATTTGTATGTGTCATTGCGAGCAGTCCTTCTGCCTCTAATCCTATCTCTTATTCTGTTATTGAGACCAAGGTGAACCTACTCATTTTATGTACTCCATTGAATCCAAAAAAAACTCCATTGAAGTTGATCCTCCTATTTATAGGCTAGAGAAAGGTATGGTCACTAGGTGCACTGCCCATACTCGCCTAACACGCACTTTATTTTAGGTTTAGGAAAGTTATCTCACCTTGGAACTAGCCCTGACCATTGTAGCTCGCTAAGTGCACCACACATCTTTGCTCAGCATACAAACCCATCCTTCACCACGAAGTTACTTAGCTAGGAAGTTTTCTCTTGCATGTCCTCGCCTAGTGCTTCCATGGACATTGTATAGCGAGCCTTACTTGAGGAAAGTTGGTAATTACAAGTTCTTTATGTGTTTTTTGGTGGTTTTCCAGTCCTTTTCACCTGCTTTTGATAAATATGCAAGTAGAAAGTCCAACAAGGTATTTTTATCACTTTTTGTAGATAAATCGAGGGTTTTTATATAAATTGCTTGTAAAATAAGTTAATAAGTGCCTACGTATTTTATGTAATTTTGGAACCTATTAACTCTCCCCAACTTATCTTTTTATTTGTCCTCAATCAAAATCCACTCAGATGGTTCATAAGTTTTGCAATGCATGTTTCATTGTAAGGTTAATTTACTAGGTTAAAGAATTTTGAAAAGTATTTGAATGACATGATATTCTTTCTAATGCAATTTCATGATCAACATCATAAATATCCATATACCATGTCAAGAAGATAAACTGATTTTTTGACTAAATGAGATTTTAAAACATATTTGGATCAACAGTCAATTTTTGTTCAAAATCATGATCTCACAGAGTATATCTAAATGGTTAGTGTTTCCCTCGTAATTGGACGATGCATGAACTATATAAATATTTTGCATTTCATCTAAGCAATATCACATGATAAATTATCAGTCATTGATCACTAAGGTCTTTCTTTTGATTGTAATGTGACTAGGCTTGTAAAAAAACATTGGTTTTTCTTTGAATTCAAAATCCTAAAGACAAGAGAGCAAAATTTTGTTTGATAAATCATTATTTTTTAAAAAAAGTCTTTTTCTTTAATTCGACTCTTTTACAATCATTTTTATTTTGATAATTTTCTTTTGTATACTTTGACTTTTGACTTCTCTTTTTTTTTGTCAAAAGAAATACTCTATTCTTTTTCTTTTCACCATTACTTATTTGACTTTCTTTTTCATGCATTTCCTTTTCTCCCAAACTTATTTTTTTGAAACACGCTTACATTTTTAATTGCTCTCATATCCTTAAGACAAGTTGATGAACATTGTTTTTCTTTTAAGATCGGTTAAGGGATGTAACGTTTAAAGAGAAAAAAAAATTTAGGTTCAAATAGGTTGTAAAAGGATCACATGTTCACTAGGTAGGCTTTTTGAGTATTTTTTATTCAAAATCAAACAATGTATTGATAATATCCATGACTTCAAACCTATCAAGTAATAGAAAGACCAATGCAAAATACACATAGCTAACATGCATGTCCAGTCTCATTCTTTAAGTAAAACATGAGGTAGCAAACATCTCACTTTGGTAGGATTAATATTTTCGACTCACATTGAGATGTTTTCACTAGAAAGTAGTAAAATCAAACTTTACGTAAGCAACTAATTCATAGTCATGCTATATTTCACAGATTGTCAAATATTGATCATGAATGACACATTTAAAATAATAATAAAAAACCTTTGTTCATGTCATTTGTTATTAACTCTTGTTATTAACCTATCTTTTATCATTCCATGCATTTTGGGCGTTCAAATCATCATCTGAACCATCTATAGACAAACCTTTTGAAAAACAAAATTTCAAAAAAAAATCAAAAATTGAACAAGTGTAAATCATGAAAACATTTAAAATTTCACAATTATGTGCTTTTAGATTATCCCTTGCATTCCACCCATGCAAAAAAAAGATTTGTCTGCCTTAGGCAACATACAAAGGGTGGTCTTTAGAGATTTATCACTTTGCCAAAAATCCTCAAAGATTTCTTGCTTAGCCCCATTTTGCAACAAATGCACTAGGCATATTGTGTGGCTCACCCAACGAGCTTTCTGCTATAACACATGTACCTGCTTTTTTCTCATTTGATTTTCTTATCGTATACATATCAACATTAATGGGAGAAAGGTATCTATCATCACAAAAATTCATAATATGTTGGAACTCGAGTGTGCTCGTGTACTTAGTACAAAATATCAACACACCTAAGTCCATTGTGCATGGATATTATTAGTTAACATACTACATAAACACAAACGAACATAAGCTAACAAATATTGTTCAACAAGTAATTAAATAAAAATGATAAAATGATTAAAAAAACTTCACAGTGGTGTAACAAATGCAATAGTTGTCTAGTCATCACTCTTATTATTCGTCTCCTTATCATCATCTTTTTCACTTTATCCTTCTTCTTCACCACCTTCATCTTCTTATTCTTCATTTTCATTGTGTCTATGTTCTTCCGCTGCTCTAGTCTCACCTGCATCACCAATTCCCAACTCATAGTAGAATGGCCTATTAGTATGCCATTGCAAGTAGTTGATGAATCCGTCTTAAATAGGTACTGGCTCATATGGAACATGTGGTTCTTGCATCCTCAGTTGAAACTTGTTCAATGATTCATTAATATATAAATACATTAATGGTATGCTTCAGCGATATCCCATCCACATTAAAAACAAGATTTCATAGAAGGATCCATGTTATCAAAATCTATTGCACCATATTGGTGTTCAACTGGTACAACATGTGGTTCTCGTGGTTGTGGAGGTATCCTCGCTCTGCAACCTATAAAATACCTTGCGATAAAGGAATTATCAAGCTTTGACATCTACCTGACATGATGGTTGTCAAGGATGTCTATACAATCTCGTGATTAGTCAAAGGAAGCCAATGGCATGTCTCTTTGGTGAATCTACAATCTCCCAAATTTGGTTAGATATTACCCTTAGTATGTCAACTTGATTTCACTTTATAGTGTACCAGATTATATGTGTAGTTAGAAAGGTTGTAGAGGAGGTGTGGCTAACAAGAGTAATGTTGTGAAGAAGGAAGGTCATCCAAATTTGAGCTTGGATGGTTAGGTCAGATCTCTCGAAATAGATTGAGCGCCCATTTCAACCCAACTCATAAGTCTTCCCTGCTTCACAAATATCAACATCTATCTCATCATAATCCTATTTTCCCTTATGCAACTAAGCTACAAATGGGTTAAACCTCCTAGAGCCTGCCACATAATGGTATTCTATGTAGGAATGAATGATGTCTCTGTCAAATGGGACTCGGCAACCCCGCACCCAAGAAACATTTTCCAATGGTGCTTCCTTAGTGGGTTTGGCATTCACATAGAATTCCCAAAGAATGTCAAGGTTGACAAGTTCATAAGGTAATTCGATAATACCCAACCTCATGTGTTTATTTCTTCCACCACATCAGATATCCCCCAGATCTTCCAACTCATTCGTCTTTTCCCATACTAAGTTGTAGCTTTCCAACTCAGTGAAGAACTTTTCATGGATGTAGCTTCTAAACCTATGTTCATTATAAGGTATGGAGAATTATCTTATGCCCAAGATTTGTCACTTCCTTTCGATAGTTGGTCTTCCTGAATTCAACTGAAACAATTCATAAACAACATATGTGGAATGAAATTCATTAGATGATATGACATAATTCCTATAATTCCAGTTTTCCATTCATGCATTGTATCAGTGGGACATGTGAATTTCTATGTGATATTTGTTTGACCATGATTATTTAAATTGAAACTTGGATTTTTTTTCAATGGTCAAAGTTTCCATGCAGTACCTAGAGGTTTCTAACACATACACATACCTACATTATTCATCCTAAGGTATCCAGTTCAAGTGTCCATGTAAGCTATTTTTCTCTAAGTAGTGTCAACATCTTAAAGAAATAAGGCTACCCCAATTCATTCCTAAATTAGAGAAAATACAAAGTGTTTGTAGCAAAGTTCATGATGTAGATAAATTAAAGCATAATATACTAACTTACATACCTGAGAAATCTCTGAATTGGATTTAAATGAAAAATGGTAATGTTTTTCTCCCTGGATGTTCTTCTTTAGGGTATGTTAGGGTTTTTCGTGTGTGAGGGATATGGACAGAATGATAAAAAATTAAAATGATAAAAACTATTGAGATATATTTAAAAACTAACACCAATCCCCAACAACAATGCCATTTTGTTGCACTGCAAATAACAAGTGCAATATTATCGTATCCACAGAGATTGGTTTTATTTTAAAGACGGATTTAAAAAAAATGATTTTAAGTAAGGGTTTTAAAAAGTTTTTGGTGGAGGAAAAGTAAATGACATAAATTAAATGATATAAAATAAATGGATATTTCGATGTTACCATTGAGAAAACTTGCTAGAGGTATATTTTGTCATTATTATACTCATTCATAATCATTGGTCAGTAATATGCCCCTCTACTCAACTATTAATATTATTGCATGTTTCTCTCAGTGTATCTCATTTATGAATTAACGGTGTCGAGGCTAGCATAAATATACTCGAACGCATCGCACGCTCGAAGATACAACAGAGTCACCATCGAACTTTATTTATCACAAAAGAGGGAAGGGAAAATATCGATAAAACCCAAGGGAAAAGAGAGACTGGTAAGGAAGTCGGTTATACAAGGGGAAGGTATTATTACCCCTAACATCCATGGTACTCCATGGGAACCGTTTTGATTGCTTTTTGCTTGGATGAGTGTTACTATCATCATGTACCTGTAAAATAGAAAATGGGTTAGAAAAAGAGTGCTCGAGGAGGATTGGGGCCGTCATGCCTATGTATTATTATAATGCAATGAGAAAGTCATAGCCTCGTAGTTCATGGAACCAGAGAAAAAAAGGGGGGAAAGCAATAAAAATGCTCACCAATTATTCATATCCCCGTGCCTATGTATCCTCATAGTGCAATAACGACGTCAGAGCTCCGTAGTTCGAAGGACTAAGACTGAAAGAAAGATAAGATCGGGGGGGATGTTTAAACTGGAAAAGTCTAGAAATTGACTGAAGCGGTGTTTAAACCAAAGGAAAATGATTGTGGTGTTTAAACCAGAGGTTAAAAAAAGAGTGGTGTTTAAACCAAATGTCGGTGTTTAAACCAAAGAAGTAAAAGGCGGTGTTTAACCCAAAAGAGTGGTGTTTAAACCAAAGGTCAGTGTTTAACCTAGAAAAGAATCAAGAGTGGTGTTTAAACCAAAGGAGTGGTGTTTAAACCAAAGACTGGTGTTTAAACCAGAAAAGAAGCAAAAGGCGGTGTTTAAACCAAAAGAGTGGTGTTTAAACCAAAGGTCGATGTTTAAATCAGAAGAGAAGCAAGATGTGGTGTTTAAACCAAAAGAGTGGTGTTTAAATCAAAGGTCGGTGTTTGAATTGCACTAAAGTCTATGAATATATAGGTGAATACTCTGAGCAACCGAGTCATTCATCTCGTACCCAAAATATTCAGAATGAGAATAGTAATGCTCCCTCTCACCCATTCTCTATTGCTTAAAGCTTGTGACATGCAATCCTTGTCAATGTCTGACAAGTTGTTGAAATAGGTTCTCAGGGATGCTCTGTGTGGATGAGGAAGATGGTTGATGCCTTAACTTGAGCTTGAGGTCTTGTACTTGTTGGGAAGCTTGAGCTCCAAAGTAACATAGACAAGTCCCATCAAGTGACCAAGAGACTTATGGTCACTTGACAAAGACAAAGGGAATGTGTGCAAAGTCAAAGGATCTAGTTGATCAAATGAAATTTGATCAAGCTAAATCAAAGGAAAATAGATAGATAAAAGACACAATGCATGATCATACAAATACTAACCTAGGGTCTCATTGTTAGGTAGCCCGAGAGTAAACCATGTGGGTGCAAAAGTGTATTAAGCCTATGTCTCATTGTTAGGTAGCCCAAGATTAATCCACGTGTGGGCTAATGTGTACTAACCTAAACAAATGAATGTGATAAGCGAAGGTATACGACAATGAACAATAAACAAGATGACAAGATCACAAGTTTCAAAAGTTCAACAGGTGAATAAGGTTTAAGTGATCAAGAGGTCAATGAGTCCAAGGTGATTCCAAATTAAGCATAGGTCTAAGTCCAAAGTCCAAAGTCTTCAACATCACTCCAAGTCAAGCATGGGTCTTATGGATCAAATCTATCCATTTTATCATGTTTTGATTTATTGAGATTGTCAAGCAAACCAAGCACAAGATAAGAAGCATAAGATCAACAAGACAAGATAAATAATGTATGAAGTAAGATAATGATTAATGAGACATAAAAGTAAATTATAAGAATATAAATTGCAAGAATGTAAATTTTCAGAGGTTAAGTTAGTGATCATAAGGAAAACAATGTATGTGGTGATCATGTTTGAGTGTTGATACAAAATCAAACTCTAAAGGCAGGAAGCACAATTGTTCAAAACTCAAAGAAGAAAGAAGATCACAAAAGGCAAAATGAAATCAAGCTCAACTATTTGACTTAGGATCCACTATCAAACCAGTCAAGGGACCCAAACATATGGCACAATCTAGGGATAACTTATCACTAACTCAAAGTGTCAAAAATATAATCAAATGATCACCTATCAATATATTGAATTAGGGAATATTGAATCAACCTAAAAGACCATTTATGGATAACTGGAAATGTATTAGCATTGATCAACCAAGTCAAAAACTCAATCTCAAACATCAAGTTGCACACAAATGAATCAAAAAAGGACTTAAAATTTATTAAAAAGGGAAATTAAAGAGAAAATTCCAAACCATAAGTAAAACAATGAATAAATGGCTAAGAAAAATAAACAAAGTTCCAAATATTGCTCATGAATGGATATCAAAAGTTGGGTGCAAAAAGGTTTGAAAATGATTAAAAAATAAATTGCAAAAGGAAATTACAAGGAAAATTAAATAAAAATAACTAAAAATGAAAAAATGATTTTTAAAAAAGGGAGAAAAATGTATGTGATGCAAAATATTTAGAGACTTTGTGTGAAAAATTGCATCAAATTGAATTAAGAATCATTAAAAATTAATTGGGAAAAAAAGAAAAAGAAAATGAAAATAAAATAAAACAAATAAAAGAAAAAGGGTGCCAACGACTATGTGGTTTGAAAAAAAGCATTGGTGTTATCCCATTGGCAGGGAGATTTGAATCACACATGAAGCAACTTCATCTTCAACCTCCCTTTGATTTATGCAACATTATGAACTTGGTATTTTTTTGCCAAAACCTCACACGTTTCAACAATAACATCAATCATCGTTCATGTCTCTTTGCTTCAGAGTCATTGATTGGCTCTAAGCAAAGAGAATTTACTCAAGAGCACAAAGAAACCTAGTTCTTAAAAGTAAAATTAAATGATGGATGTATGTCGCATCCGCGAAAAACAACCGGCGGGCTAAAACAAAACAAACAGAGCCGCCACCGTGCGTTATTTATCCCAAAGAGGGAAAGGAAATGCTCGAAGTAAACCTGGAAAAGACATGGTCTTGCGACCAAAGAGAGATGGGATCGGGAGTCGGTTATGCGAAGGGAAGGTATTAGCACCCCTACGCATCCGTCGTACTCGACGGGATCCACGCTCAGAAGGAAAGAAGAAAGGTTGCTAAAACTGCTCACAAACATCACACACACACACTGGAAACAACACAGGTGGAAGAAGAGAGGAACGGGCTCGCTAGGATATCGCATCCTATGCCTACGTATCTCATCTGGAATGAGAATCAGAGCTACCGTAGTTCGGCTCACGCACGCCGAAGCAAACACACACAGGAAACCGACTGCCAATCGTTGGGCTTACGTCAGACTCCACACAAACAGGCAAACATGGAAACCGAATGCCAATCGCTGGACTTACATCAGACTCCGAACCAACAAACACACACAGGAAACCGACTGCCAATCGCTGGGCTTATATCGGACTCCGAACACACAACAAACACCAATAGGATACGGAATGCCAATTGCTGGTCTTACATCCATCTCCTACAAACACAAGAAGGTTAACACACAACAAGTTACTAAGGAGTCTGGCACTCGAGCCTAGTAACTGTCAAGCAGACACAAAAATAAAAATAAAAAAGGGTGCCCGGAGAGATCTCGTACGATCTCCTGCCTACGTACCTCATCTGGTATGAGGATCAGGGCAACGTAGTTCCCCTTAACAGGGGAGAAACTTTCTTCTAACCAGAGACTGGGAAATGACAAACTAGGAGGGAGACTGACTCGAGCCTAATAGTTATCATGCAATCCACAATGGTCATAGGTTGAGGTTTCTATCTAACTTGCACAGGCAGCAAGCTATCCTAAACAGCACAAGCAAAGCAATCATACACACAATTAGCACACACTATATACAAACAAAGTGGGCTCACACAAGGTTAGGCTGTGAAACACAAGCCAACTGGAATCGGGTGTAGTTAGCTCTTAACCCTAACATTGAGAGTTAGGGTGAAGCAGAGGAAATGGGAAGTGAGGGTAAGACCTCACAGCTCTTATCCCTGGCCTGGGAGAGCTTCAGACAAATGAAAGTGTGGGAGTTCAGAAAGTTGGAACTCTTCTCCACATATGACTGACACAACAAAGATCTTGGGTTAATATCCACAATGCATCAACACAAGGTGTGTGAGCAAAGTGGATGACACACTGAATAGCAGGAGATGGATTGCACATCTCTTTTATCTGCCAATTGCCTTATCAAAGGACTTTTCCTGCTTGGCACAAAAAATAAACATACACAAGCATTGCCTCTTAAGGAGGGCTTCAGACAGGTGCCTGCCCAAGTAACAGGACAGGTCTTCCAGACTACATGAAGTCAAGAGAGTTATACCTATGTGGTTAAGCAACCAAGCAAAAGCAAGTTCAAAATGAACTTAAGCAACTTATGTACCTGTAAAAAAATCTAACTCAATCAGTATAGAAGTCAAAAAGTCAAACAGACAACCAATAGTCAACAGTCAACAGACATAGTCAAACAAGTAATGCAACAATGTGCAAGGCACAAGCTCAACTCAAATGAGCTAAAATTCACCTACAAAACAACTCAAGGTTAACCAATATCAACCAATTAATCAATCCAAATGAGTGAGCATCATCAACTATGGCAATGTGCTTCTTTAACCTGAAATCAAGACTCAAACATAAGCAACAAACCACTAGGGCAAGGCCTAGGGTCAAAGAGGGAGAAATAATTCAAAACAGAACATGAAATTTTACATGAATCAACTTCAATCAATCAAGAACACCATCCAAAAGATCCCACATCCATATCAATTACCAAATTCATTTCATGAACTAAATATGGCAAGGTATGCACATTGTAACCACATTGTGACAACAGAATGAATAAATGCACATTAATTAAAAAATGATTCAATTAATCTCAACAAAAATCATGGTTAAACAGAACACACAACATGATCAACACACAAAAAATTAGAGCATTTGGACATTATTAGACATGGTAATCAAATTGTATAAGGCAAGGCAATCAAAACAAGCTCAAATGAGACACCAAATGTTACATCAACTTAGCACAAGCCTAAAACAGAGATGAAACATTATAAAGACCTCAAACCAAAGCCAAAACAAACTTCAATATGTCTAGAAACAATGTGCAAAATTTCACATTCATAAGATAAACCACAAGCATTTCACAAACCATTGAAGTTCAAAGCAATTCAAAAGCTCACAAATGACCATCCAGAATGAAAAATCTCAATCAAATCAGAAATCATTCCAAAAATTCCACAATAAATCATGAACATCCACAGCATCCATATCAAGCACCATACAAAAAATCAGAACATTTGGAATTCATTTGATAGGGCAAATTCATCAATCATGTTGAACATCACAAGGTGTGACACAAATTGTCACACCTTGCTTAGAAAAATCATAACTCAGCAATGGAAATTAATAAAAATGCAAACTCAACACCAAAATGTCCAGCAAGATGTCTAGTTTCTACATGTAAAATTTCATGAGCATTGGATGAAAATTGAGCATTTCACAAATGTTTTAGCAAGGCAAGGTCAAAACATGATACATGTACAAGAACCCTAGGGCAAAACAAAAACCAGCCATGCACAATTTTTTGAAAAAATGATCATAAAATAATAGACTAAATGAGGAACATAATGCAAAAAAACCTCATCAATTTTGGAGCTATTTTCAATTTAATGTGAATTTATGAAGTTGAAAAAATGGAAATGAAATATGAAGCCAAGCCATGATGAATATGAAGAAATGATGAAACAAGGCAAAATGAAAGTGTGATCAGCAGGAATCGAGCTTGGGGCCTATTTGAACCAACCTAGCGCGCCAAAGCTAAACGTCACCATTTCAAGCTACCAAACCCTAGCGCGCTCAAAACACATTTCAAAAAATCCGCAGGAAAATCCCTAAATAATGCTATGAAGGTTGCAACAGAATTCGCAGGTAAACTTGTAGCAAACCTGGACATGCATGCATACGACGAAAAACAGTATGAACAACTTAATCCAATTTCCAGAAATTTTTCAATCATTCCAGAAATGTAAATCACGTATATTATTCAACTTATCATGTATCAAGCAACGAGAATCGATCATTATTTCATGAAATTACACACAAACATGCATGAATCGAAGGATCTAACATTTCACATCCAAACTTAAATCACATAGTTCTCCATGGATATGGCACCAAATTGCTCGATTCAAAGTGCAGATCACTCATCATTCAATGAACTACAAGAATACATCAATAATTTCATGAATTAAGGGAGTCGAAAAAGTGACCTCTTGAAGTGCAGCACTTGGATCCACGTGTTTCTTGGCTTGGCAAGGCTTAAATCTTCTTCCAATGTGCTTCTAGAGATGGATGATGATGAAATGGAGGCTCAAATGCTCTTGAATTTGACTGAATCTCCAACTGCCATGAAAGCTTCAATCTATGAACATGAACTCTTCATCCATGATTTCCCTTGAATCTTGATCCAAATATGCTCCACAATACCTCTGGATGATGAATGAACCAAGGAAGAATGCAAGTGTTTGAAGAAAAAAGTGAGAGAGAATTTTGAGATTTTGAGAATTCTAAATCTAGATTTGGAAAAATGTGTTGAATTCTGTTATGATTAGGCATTTATAGTCCAAGTTAATCATGATTAGGAAAAGGTTTAAGCAAATGCTAATGGAATTAGTGAATTATGAGGTGTTTTGGCAAAAATGAATTTTCATGCTCATGCACCCTCATGCAAGCTTGGCCACGTGAACAGTACCCTCTCTTGGACAAATTTCACTTAAAAACTTGTTTTGAAGCCAATGGAAGTAATGCCATGTTCAAATAATGCATACATTTTGAATTTCATTTTCCCTCCAAAAATCAATTGAATTTCCAAATATTTATATGAATGGAATGCATGTCATGTAATGCCAAATTTGGAAATTAGAGGTTAAAAGGAGAATGTTTCAAAAAGAGCCATCTCATTTGGACTTATGGTTTGAAAGTTATGCACATTTGAAGTTCCATGTTCACTTGACCAAGTTTTGATCATATCTCTTCAACCACACATGAGAAATTCATGATCTTGGACTTTTTGGAAATAGGAGAACAAGATCTACAACTTTCATGTTCAACAAAATTTCATTTGAAGCTTTCTTGATGATGTAATCTTGAGGAGAAAACCTTTCCATTTTTGGCAATTTCAAATTACAGGTCACTTTCTATTTTTGGAAAGTTTTGTCCTGACTTTATTTTCTTCAAACTTGATGTTTGAAATGTCAAATGAGACTTGTTTGAACATGAATGAAGTATTTCTAACCACTTCCCACCTCCAAATCCAACAGTTGACTTTTGGTTGACTTTTGCAGTTGATAGATGATTTGGCCATGCACAAATGATTTTGAACCTCAACCTCTTGATTAAATGGCTCCAAAATGAAACCCTAGCTTACACAAGCTCAATAAAACCATGTAATGATCCCCATCTCATTGAAGACCTCATTTCCTTGAAAAACCCTAACTGGCATAATTCAACTGATTAGGGTTGACCAGAGGTCAAAACCCTAATCCCAAGGAATCTGATCAAGCACCATGAACCTCTTAGTGATGATAAGACCATGATGACGGTGATGTACCATTTCAACCAAGATAATGATCAATCTCCTTGAGGAACCAATAAACCCTAATTGAAGCACAAACCCTCAGATGGCTAATGATCAATTCATGAGACCCTCAGGCTTGAATCTTTTGACCTCTTCATCTTCTGAGAAAGACCTAGGAGGATGACTTGCTCATTGTTTCCACATGATATGCAAAGATGCAATGACTAATGTCCTACAAGATGAAATGCAATATGCTAAGCTAGTCCCAAGAGAGGAGGGAAAATTTTGAGGTGTTACAATGTAAGACCCCAATTTTGACCCTAAGATCCCTCATGCTATTTCATCATTTGCATTGGCTTTGGGATCACACCTTGTCATCCTCCTTACCCCTCATTCATTGGGTTTACAGTGGGAGAGATCACCTAGCATATTTGATTGTATCATACTTTATTTTTCATTATTTACTAACCAAAATACCAAAAATATGTCTATGTATAACTTTGTTTCTTTTGTAGGTAGTGTGCGCATCCACCAATGCCTCATCAAGCTCACAACTAGGGTTTGGGACCCTCAATGTAATGAGATCAATCAAGATATGGTTCAAATTGGTTCTAGACATCATATATGGATCCACATGATCTTCATTTATCATTTTTATCAAGAAATCATCGAGAATTTGAAGCTTGTTTGCCTTGGAAGCCCTAATTCATCTAGGTATCTTGTGTGACTTCCTCAGCAAGTTTCTTCAACATTTGATCAAATATTTAAAGGGATACATAATATTAAATCATATTATACATACATGATCCTCCATGAGTCCAAAATATCAAGATAACTTCAAGTTCGCAAGTTGGTTCATGGAGGTTGACCAGAGAAAGTCAACTAGTCAAAACTGGGGTTCACTAGACCCTATCTCCTACAGGTTTTGTCATATGAAAATGATTCCAAGAGTAACGTTCCTCCTTATGACATTCCAAACAACTTTCGTGTTTAGGTCAAGAGCTAGTTTTGCTTTTAAAGTCATTTTTTATGATGAAAGTTTATATGTCATTTTGTCTGTGCCCCTAGTTAGGAGGTAAACTTCCAAGGACCATAACTTGCTCAATATTTATAATATGAAGGCCATCCAAGTTTCATGATCAATTTAAATATGTCCTCTCCAACTTTATTTCTTTGAGAAACTTCAAATTCAACGTTCAAGGGTATGTGCCAAGAGGAAACATTATAGGTCATTTTGGACCATTACCATTGAACAAGCAATTTTCCTCAACTTCTAAAATGCATAACTCCCCCAGGATAAATCCAAATAAGGTCAAATTTGTAAATAGGTTGAATAGGATTGAAAAGGCTACAACTTTGATGAAGGAAATTTTTACATTTGAAGCTCATAGCAAAAGTTATTCAAGGTGGAAGAAGTGAACATTTGACTTGGTACTTAGAAATTTTCAATTATGTTTGATTTTCCAAACTTCCACCTCAAAATTCATCATGATCCAAGCTTCAAATGAAAAAGTGTTCAACATGAAAGTTGTTCCCCTTGGTATCACCTTTCCCAAAATTCCAATATCATCTCATTTGGACCAAGATTGAGGGACTTGCACATGGATCCTTTCATAGGTTTGTTTTGGTAAAATTTGAATTCAAATAACCATTTCCTATTGCATGCTTACATGTTATGGTTTCAGTACTCAATGTGCATGAATTGGAGTTGGATTGCATAATTCCTTAGGACCAAATCATTGCCCTTGCATCCGTGCACCAAATTTGCTAAAATTGGCAAATATTTAAAGTGTGTGAAAAACAACTTGATACACTATAAATACAAGGCCATTGTGATCAGAAAGGGGATCCCTGTTTGCCCAAGCTTTGAACCATTGCCTTCCTAACCTCCATTAAAGGATAAACTTGAAGATTTCACTTGAAGTCGAGTTTCAAATCTTTTTCTATTTTGAGATTGAAACTTCAAGAATCCAAGCCCTTATTTGATCTAATTCACTTCCTACAAGCTTCTGGAGTCGGGCCAAGGCCAATTGCAAGCATGATCAAGCCAGGTTCAAGCTACTCGAAGGTGATTTTTTTAGAAACTTTCTCTCTTCGATTCTCTCTCAATTCTTCACCATTCTCTTTGATTTTTGGTTGGCTGAAGTCCTACCAATGTAGGCAAAAAGATTGAGTTGCTTTGAGGTCAAATCGAAGCAACTCAGATCATGAACCTCAAATTTCAAATCCATGTATCTTTCAATATACTTGGAATTGGAAGAAATGGAGGTCAAATTCGAGCTCTTGAGCATTTTTTCTTTGAAATAATGTCCTTGTTTTTCATTTTTCATTGAGTTAAGGGTGGACCAATCCAGTGAGGTCCACCAGAGAAGATGACCGGAGCTCTAGCTCCGGTGGTGTGTTGGCATGTCCAGAACCCTTTGATCATCATCTTATGTTTTAATCTGGTCCCTTGCTTTTAAATACCAAGTTTGCAACGCGTTGACTGCAGTGCATCATGGAACGTGCATGCTTAGTCATCAGATCTGCCACCTCAATTATTGAGGGAGATCTGATGGCCCCTGTTTTTTCTCATTTATTTTAATTTCTGATTTTATTTTTAAATAGTCTTATTTTGTTTAATTCATAATAAATCCATTTTTAATCCAAAAAATATGAGACTTTCACCAAAAATCTTTAAATATTTTTCTCTTCCATATTTTGAATTAAAGTTACTTTTTGAATTAATTTTGGTATTTTTCATGAATTAAATGTTTTTGTGCATATTTTTAATTGCTTTAAAATACTTCTGACTTTCCAAAAATCATGAAATTTTTTGTCTAAGGTTCTTTAACCTTGTTTGACCTGGGATAAATCCCTTGGCCATTTATTTGGTATTTTGAAGGGATTTTAGGTTTTGACCAAATTAAATGCATTTTAATTCATTTTAAATTGATTTTTAATTGATTAAATGTTTAAAAATGTTGTTGAGCCATTTGTATGGTCTTGTGATGTTTGACTTTCTGTTTGGGCCTTGGTCAAGGTTGATTTGACTTTTGTTGGATCAAAACCATTGGATTTAGGGGATTGATGAAATGTGCATTTCATCTCCCAAAATGAATGGGTGGTTTTGATTTGATGAACTTCCTCCCATGATCAATTTATGTTTCTATCTTTCCCTCCCTCTTCATCTTCATCCTTATTCTTCCCCATTCCATCATTTGACCAATGAAATCTCTAATGTCTAAAGGCTAATTAATTCATCAATGACCTTGTGTTAGATGAATCAATTTAAATGTGACTGAGATAGGTCCTTCCCTCTTGATCTTTTCTTTTAGTGTGTGGTATGTTTTAGGAGTTTGGTTCTTCATACCAAATCTATAACATGCGTTAACACCTACATTTTTATTGCCTGACCTCAGATAGTTGCGACTTCTACATAAATCCAATTACGATTGCTTAACATAGAGCTAAATTTGACTCTTAAGGCATAACATTCTAGTAAGTGAGATTTGTAAGTCTCCCATTCTTCATGGCATTATATGGAGACTTGACTTCTTTTCCTTCCATGGGAGCTAGTGGCATACTTGTTGAATTATCCAAGTTGGAGCCCTTCTCATGGAAGATGTCTTGGTTTAAGGATTCATACTTGTGAATAAATGGTTGAGTGATATCCAAAGAATGATTTAATCAATTAAAAATCACCACTAACGTTTGACTAACATTTAACTAACCCTTGTTAATATTGATTTATTTTCAAGTCATTTATTATTGTGAAATTTTAATTTCAGTCATTTGCCATTCATTGCCATTTACATTTCATATAACTTGTTTATGTTTATGTCATTTTCACTTTGCTCATTTGAGCCATATCTTGTGATTGTGTATATATTTCTTGTGTGTTTTGGTTTTGTTTGTGGTCTTAGGACCTTAAAATACCTAATAACAACAAAAACCCTAAAAAAACATCTGGTGGACTGTTGAACTTGGTCTGAACTTTTGGACTTAGGATTAGGCCACATTCCCTGTGCTAAAAGGACTTGGCCAATGCCAACATTCTGAGATAGAGCTATTGCAAACTAAGCCTTCATCTGATACAAGCATTGGGATTTGTTTGAATTCATCTGCTACTCTGTGTTTGTGCTAATTGTTATTTTGATCTTTTGTGGAATGCTTTGCTCTAAGTTGATCAAGGAATATTTCATCTGATACATGGAAAAATAATGAAGATTGCTAGCTATTTGAGTTACTTGCTTGGATGTGGCTATCTTTATTTGATTCCTTGATCCTCATGATGTCTGGATATTGCTCATTTCTTATTGATTAGTGCTTGATAAAGTCCAAGGGAAAATGAGTTTCTATATGACATACTTGTCTGTTGGATTGCATCCCCATTGGTCAACTCTTAACTTTTAAGTTTGTGATTAGGATAACCTCTTCATGTCCTCCCACTTCTTAAATTTCAAAATCTCTCCCTCTTTTCAAAAACTTTCTTTGCTTGTGATTTCAAACTTAGACTTTGCTTAATGATTAGAAACTTTGGCCTTATGCCATTGAATTTTCAAACTCTTTTCTTAATTCAAACTTGTAAATAAACTTAACTATATTCACGTAAATTTCAAAAGACAAAAAGAACTAACAACTTTACTCAAATTTTTTGCCCTTTGTGCCTTCTCTTATTAACTTTTGTTAAAATCAATTCACCAACTTATTTGAAATTTTTACCACGAACTACAAGGTTTTGGTCCCTCATTTTTATGTTGGTACGTAGGCACAAGTCCGAAGGTCTTGTCAAACATAAAAATATAATCAATGAATTATTTTCTCATCCCCACACTCTATTTTTTTCAAACATCTTTTATACCAAAAACATATGCACACATAAAAAGGGCTCCCTAGGAGTACCTAGCACACTTTGGGTGCTAACACTTTCCCTCTGTGTAACCAACCCCTTTACTTGTAATCTCTGGCATTTTATTAGTTTTGATTTGAAAACTTCTTATCTTTGGGTTTTGTTTGTAATTTTCCCGTTTCCTTTTGAAACAATAAAAGCACGGCGGCGACTATGGTTTTATTGACGTTAAGCTTATCCATATCTTGATGGTCATGAATTTACCGCTACAAATACACAATATAAATTCAAGGTAATAGAGGGTTTTTGATCAGTGGAACCTCACGAAGAGAGTGGCAACTTGTTTGCTCAGGAAGTTAACTCGTATCTACCTTTTCAGTTGAAGCTTAGAAAGTCAACAATGGTGAAATCGGAAGTATGGTTCCAAGGAGTTTCAGAGCACGAAAATGCTTCAGATAGCTTCATATGATGCCGATGATGAGTTTTGGGCAAAGATTTGAAGCAAAATGAGCTTGATTAGATGGAACGGTTAACTGGTTTTTGGTGATTTCAAGATCTAGTGTAACAGTTTTTTTGGCTTTATAAAGCTTTACAATGAAGGCAAAATGATCATATACTTATAAGAAATGAAATAAGGCCATGGTACATGTGAAATGGATGTGAAACTGTGTGAGCTAGGTTTTAATTTCGTGATTTGCCATTCGTGTGAAGAGAAGGGTGAAAAGTGAGATTCAATGATTTTGCAAGATCGTTTTGCACTTGGTAGCACATGTCTTAGGTACAAAAGAAGTTTTAACATCTGAAGGTGGTCCCAAATTGGAGATTGGCATGGTTTTGGTGACCTGTAATTTGCGCAAAAATAAAGTTCAAGGTCCCATTTTGAAGCTAGGCCAAATGAAATCCACTCGTGCATTTTTTATTTTGCTTTGTGCATTTTGTTCCTTCCATTGCAAAGAATTGAATGCAAAAATAATCACATCAAGAGGAGGCTTGAATTGAAAATGGCATGGTCTCAAAGTTCAAGTCGTGACAAGGTTCTTTGGTCAGGCATTAGGTCAAGCAACTTCTTGCATATTTGGGCAATTTGGGACCTCATATTCATGCTTGAATAATTTTTATTCCATTGTGAATTTTGATCCAAACTTGGGCCAAATGAACTTTGACATAATCTTAACAAAAGGAAAAAAGGAATGAGATTAAAAGAAATTAGTTGAAAATGACATGGCTGCCAAGTGGGGGTCATGACAAGGTTTTGGCCTAATTTGGCAACTTAGCCCTTTCTAAAATTGGCTCAAAGAAACTTGTCAATTGGTTGAAAATTGAAAAAGTTATGGGGTTTGGACCAAAAGTAAACCATACTTGCAAATTAGGTCAACCAAATGTGTGCCATCTTGTGCAAACTTGAAGTTCTCTTGCATCCCAAGCTAAAATGATGATGGAATGAGCATACCTTGAAGAGAACTTGATTAAATCTTGAATGATCTTGAGGAAGGCTTGAAGATTGAGTTATATGGCATATGGGTCTGGACAGTGCAAGCATCTGTACTTTCAATGACTTGGGTGAAGCCTTTGTCAACCAGTATAAGTACAACATGGATATGGCGCCTGATAAAGATCAATTGAGGTCTATGTCTCAGAAGGATAAGGACATATTCAAAGAATATGCCCAGAGATGGAGAGAATTGACTGCTCAGATAAGTCCACCTCTTGAAGAGAAGGAAATGACAAAGATCTTCTTGAAGACGTTGAGTTTATTTTATTATGAACGTATGATTGCAAGTGCCCCCAATGATTTGACCAAAATGGTAAACATGGGGATGAGGCTAGAAGAAGGGGTCCGTGAAGGACGTTTTTCTAAAGAAGAGGCGTCAACTAGCAAGAAGTATGGTGGAAGTTTCTCTAAGAGGAAGGAAGGAGAAGCTAATTCAGTGTCAGTAGGGAGGCAGACGAGGCCTCATGTCAAAAAAAGTTCTCAACCCCGTCAACATCAACACCAAGTTTCTTCACTAATTATGGTTTTTTTCCAACACTTCTCACAATTAATCAGTTCCAATTCAACAACAACAAAATCAACAATCGCAACAAAGAACCACTACAACAACAACAATAATCACCAACAAAATTTTGAGAGGAAGAAGGTCTCCTTTGACCTTATTCCTATGACGTATGCAGACTTATACCTGTCATTGGTCCTCAAGAATCTCATCTAGCCCAAAAATCTCCCGCAAATTCCTGAGCCACTACCATGGTGGTTCAAGCCTGGTCTTCATTGTGCTTTTCACTAGGGATCCCCTCGTCATGATATAGATAACTAATATCCACTGAAATATGAAGTTCAGAAGTTGGTAAAGAGTGGTATGATGTCCTTTGAGGATAGAGCGCCAAATGTGAAAGCCAATTTGTTGCCTTATCATGGTAACACTTTTGTCAACATGGTGGACGGTTTTCCAAGGAATTTCCGAGTTTTTGATGTGAGACGTATCCGAAGATCTCTGGTGGAGATGCATATGACTTTGTGTTTAATCAGCAACTGTGAACATGACCATGATGGTTGTGTAATCTGTAGCGTGAACCCCCGTGGATGTATGATTGTCAAGAGGGATATATAGAAGAAGATGGATGAGAATGTAATCCAGATTCAATAGTATAGGGATATGGGAGATGATGTGAATGTCATTGTACCGGTGTTTAAAACCCCTGAGCGGGTAGTCATTCAGTTTGATAATAACAGCAACAATAACGTCAATAGATCGGTATCGCTGTTGGTTATGCGGTTGGCGGGCCCTGTCCCCTACTCATCCGATAAAGTTATGCCATACCAATATACTGCCACTATGATTGAAGATGGCCAAGAGGTTCCTCTACCAGTTGCAGACTCAGTGGTAAATATTGCAGATATTGTGAAGGTGACCCGTAGTGGTCGTGTGTTCAGTCCAGTTTTCCCTAAAGCAGTAGAAGATGTTTCAGCAAGTAAGAAAGCAGAGATTCCTATAGTGAATCCAGTTAGTATCCCAACGTGTCAGTCTTGTGAGTTCAACAAGTTGAAGACTAACGATGATGATGAAGTGTTAAGGTTAATAAAGAGAAGTGAATTCAATGTTGTAGAGAAGTTGCTCCAGACTCCGTCAAAGATCTCCATGCTATCATTGCTGATAAATTCCGAAGTGCACAAAGAAGCGTTGCAGAAAGTGTTGGAGCAAGCTTATGTTGAGCATGATTTTACCGTGGATCAGTTTGACCATATTGTTGCCAACATAACTTCTTGTAACAATTTGAGTTTTTGTAATGAAGAGCTTCCCGAGGAGGGAAGGAATCATAATTTGGCATTACATATTTCAATGAATTGCAAGGAGGGAGCTTTATCCAACGTGTTGGTTGATACATGTTCATCATTGAATGTGTTACCAAAATCAACTTTGTCAAGACTCTCTTATTAATGCGCTCCAATGAGGTACATTGGCGTAGTTGTCAAAGCGTTCGATGGTTCTCGTAAAACTGTCATTGGTAAAGTGAACCTTCCAGTGAAGATAGGTCCGAGTGATTTCCAAATTACTTTCCAAGTAATGGATATCCACCTTCCCTATAGTTTCTTGTTGGGAAGGCCATGGATTCATGAAGTTGGAGCAGTAACGTTTACTCTTCACCAAAAGCTGAAATTTGTGAAGAACGACAAGCTTGTCGTTGTTGGTGGAGAGAAGGCATTGTTAGTGAGCCATTTGTCGTCTTTCATTTATGTTGATGCTGAGGAGGAGGTTGAAACTCTGTTCCAAGCCTTATCCATTGCTGATGAATTGAAGAAAACTGGGGCACCTATGTCTTCTTTGAAAGATGCACAAGAGGCTATTCAAGCTGGAAGCATTGACAAATGGGGTCGTATTATAGAGGTCGCTAAGAACAAGAACAGAGTTGGGCTAGGATTTCAACTAGGGCCATTCAGCGCCAAAGCCAAAGTTATGCAACCAATTTTCTGCAGTGGAGGGTTCATTCATGGGAATGATCAACACTTAACTACCATTATTGAAGACAATGGTGATGAAGACGAAGCTTGCGCCAACTTTGTGATGCACGGCCAAACTTGCAACAATTGGGTCGCTGTTGATGTTCCTGTTGTCATTCACTGTTCTAAGTAATTTATTTTTTATTGTTTTAAGAAAGATCCTTCTCCTATGCCTAAGGGAGAAGCGAACATTGTTGGGCATTTTTATTATTATCATCAATAAAATACATTTTATTCATCCACATCTATGATGTTTTATTTTTGCTTTTTGCTTTTTCTGAAAAATGGTAATCATAAAAAACATAAATAAATAATAATCTTCCATCTGCATAATATTTGTGTATACATCACTTATTTAAAATCAAAATATCAAATCATTATGCATGATGGTTCTCAAACACATTGAATACAATGATCCTACTCCCTCTCCAAACTTTGATTTCCCTGTGTTTGAAGATAAGGAAGAGATTGATGATGAAGAAATATCTGATGAATTATCTCGTCTACTTGAGCACGAGGAAAAGGCCATTCATCCGTTTGAAGAGCAGATTGAACTAGTCAACTTGGGTTCCGAGGATGATGTGGAGGAAGTCAAGATTGGGTCTCAACTGTGTCCAGAAGCTAAGAAGGGGTTGATTGATCTTCTTCGAGATTATTCAGATGTGTTTTCTTGGTCCTATCAAGATATTCCTGGTTTGGATGCTGAGATTGTGTAGCATAGATTACCGTTGAAGCCAGAATGCCCGCTAGTCAAGCAGAAGTTGAGAAGAACTCATCCTGATATGGCCGCAAAGTTCAAAGAGGAAGTAAAAAAGCAGATTGATGTTGGTTTTCTTGTTACCTCCGAATATCTGCAGTGGGTGGCCAATATTGTGCATGTTCCGAATAAAGATGAAAAAGTCCACATGTGTGTCGATTATAGAGATTTGAACAAAGCTAGTCTAAAAGATGGTTTTCCTCTGCCACATATTGATATGTTGGTAGACAATACGACTAAATTCAAAGTCTTTTCATTTATGGATGGATTTTACGGTTATAAACTAATCAAGATGGCACCTGAAGATATGGAGAATACCACATTCATTACATCCTGGGGAACATTCTGTTATAGAGTGATGTCGTTCGGTTTAAATAATGTGGGTGCAACATACCAGAGAGCCATGACCACTCTTTTTCGTGATATGATGCATAAAGAGATTGAAGTTTATGTTGTTGATATGATTGCCAAATCAAGTGATGAAGAAGAACATGTTGAGCATTTGTTGAAGTTATTCCAGCGTTTGAGGAAGCACAAACTCCGCTTGAATCCCAATAAGTGTACTTTTGGTGTTTGTTCTGGTAATTTGTTGGGCTTTATTGTTAGTGAGAAGAGTATTGAAGTTGATCCTACCAAGGTCAAAGCAATACAAGAAATGTTTGTGCCCAAAACTGAGAAGCAAGTCAGAGGTTTTCTCGGTCGCTTGAACTATATCTCAAGATTTATATCGCATATGACTACCACATGTGCGCCTATTTTCAAGCTTCTCCAAAAAGATCAATCTTGTGATTGGACCGAATATTGCTAGAAAGCTTTTGATAGTATCAAATAGTATCTGCTTGAGCATCTGATTCTGTCTCCGCCTGTTGAAGGAAGACCGTTGATCATGTATTTGACTGTGTTTGATGAGATTATGGGATGTGTTCTTGGTCAGCAAGATGAATATGGAAAGAAAGAATATGCAATTTACTACCTTACTAAGAAATTCACCGACTGTGAGACTCGGTATTCTATGCTTGAGAAGACATGTTGTGCATTGACTTGGGTTGCTAAGCGTCTGCACCTGTATATGTTGAATCATACTACTTGGTTGATATCCAAAAGGGATCCAATCAAGTACATTTTTTAGAAGCCTGCTTTAACTGGGAGGATTGCACGTTGCCAGATATTATTATTTGAGTATGATATTGAATACCAATCTCAAAAAGCTATTAAGGGTAGTGTCTTGGCTGACCATTTAGCTCACCAACCAATTGAAGATTATCAGTCAGTGCAATATGATTTTCCTGATGAAGAGATTTTGTACTTGAAGATGAAAGATTGTGATGAACCATTGCTTGAAGAAGGGCCAGAGTCTGGTTCCCGTTGGGGCATGGTATTTGATGGAGTTGTTGATTAGTATGGTAGTGGCATTGGGGCAGTGATTATTACTCCTTAAGGCACTCATTTTCCGTTTACAGCTAGATTAACCTTCAAGTGTACAAATAATATGGTTGAGTATGAAGCTTGCATTATGGGGCTTGAAGAGGCCATTGATCTCAGAATAAAATATCTTGACGTCTATGGAGATTCAACTTTGGTTGTAAATCAGATCAAAGGGGAATGGGAGACGAAACAACCCGGTTTGATACCATATAGAGACTACGTGATTTCAACTTTCTTTACAAAGGTTGAGTTTCATCATATCCCTCGAGATGAAAATTGTATGGCAAATGCTCTTGCAACATTGGCTTCGATGATTGTAGTGAAATTTTGGAATGAAGTTCCCAATTTGACTGTGATGTGTCTTGATAGGACAACTCATCTATTTGCTGTTGAAGAAGTCAAAGATGAAAAGCCTAGGTATTTTGACATCAAGTGTTTCCTCCAAAGTCAGATCTACCCGTCTGGGGCATCTTTGAAAGATAAGAAGACTTTGAGAAGATTAGCTGGAAATTTCTACCTAAATAGTGATGTGATTTACAAGAGAAACTTCGATATGGTTTTGCTCAGATGCATAGATAGACACGAAGCAGACTTATTGATGACTGAAGTCCATGAAGGTTCCTTTGATACCTATTCTAATGGACATGTTATGGCAAAGAAAATGTTGAGAGCATGTTACTGTTGGCTGATAATGGAATCTGAATGTTACAAGTTTATGAAGAAATGCCACAAATGTCAAATTTATGCAAATAAGATTCATGTTCCTCCGACACTGTTGAATGTTATTTCCTCTCCACGACCCTTCTTCATGTGGGGAATTGATATGATTGGTATGATTGAGCCCAAAGCGTCAAACGAACATCGTTTCATTTTTGTGGCTATTGACTACTTTACAAGGTGGGTTGAAGCGACATCGTATGCAAATGTGACCAAGTAAGTTGTTGTAAGGTTTATCAAGAATCAGATTATATGTCATTATGGCGTGTCAACTAAGATCATTACTGATAATGGATCTAACTTGAACAACAATATGGTGGAAGCTCTTTGCAAAGACTTCAAGATTGCACATCATAATTCTTCTCCCTACAGGCCTAAGATGAATGGGGTTGTTGAAGCTGCAAATAAGAACATTAAGAAGATCATTTAGAAAATGGTTGTGACATACAAAGACTGGCATGAGATGCTCCATTTGCTTTGCATGGGTATCGTACATATATCCGCACTTCAACAGGAGCAACCCCTTTCTCTCTTGTTTATGGTATGGAAGTTGTTCTCCCCGTGAAGGTTGAGATCCCATCATTGCATGTTTTGATGGAAGCCAAGTTGATAGAAGCTGAATGTTGTCATACCAGATATGACCAGCTGAATTTGATTGAAGAGAAAAGATTGACTGCCATGTGTCATGGTTAATTGTATCAGCAGAGAATGAAGAAATTTGATAAGATAGTCAAGCCTCATGTGTTTCGAGAAGGTGACCTCATGCTCAAGAAGATCTTATCTTTCAAACCTGATGCTAGGGGAAAGTGGACTTCTAATTATGAAGGCTCATATGTTGTTAAGAGAGCCTTTTCAGGCGGTGCTTTGATCCTTACAACTATGGATGGTGAGGAGTTCACGCGTCATGTGAACTCCGATGCAGTCAAGAAATACTTCTCCTAAAACAAGAAAAGAACAACTCGCTAAGTTGAAAACCCGAGAGGACGACTTAGGCAAAAATGAGCGTCTCGGTGGACTGAAAATCCGAAAGGGCGGTCCAGGCAAAAGTTAGAGACATAAAACAGAAATTTTATCCTGGTAGATTGAGTACCCCGCCTTGGGGAAATCTAGGCAAGAATTAGGGATTGTGACAAGTAATTGCATTCGGTTGGTCCTAATCATGGAAGCCGGTTTTGAGCAAGTCATTTGGTTCTGATTCATCATTCTCAACTGAAGACAAGCGCAAGGGATGTTGAAGTTTGTAAGGAGAGTAGTGATCATTGTATTCAATGTAGCCCTTTTCCATATAAATTACCATTTTCAAACTTTGTAAAGATCTATGGAGTTTTGTCATTTACGGACTACCATTCTATTAAATAAAGTTGAGCTTTTATCAAATTGTTTCTATTCTTATTTACTTCTACTAAATAAAATTTAATTTTTATGATGATAAATTAGAAATAAATTAATGAATAATAATCATTTTTCTTAAAATAATAAAAATAATCACTTTAAGAATAATCGATTTCAGTAAGGAATGTCAATAGGAATCTGAGAACATGTCAGTCTTGAAGTGTGAAGCATTGTAGGTCTTCCCCAAGCAGTTGGTTTAATAACTATTTTTCTCCCTAATAGTTTGTCATTTATCCTCAGCTTGGTCGATGAGTTCTCTCCCTGAGTGATTTCTCATCCCCGGTAGAGACGATGGGTCTCACCTCTATTTGAGCCGATGATCAGTCCCCTTTGCAAATTTATATTTCCCAACTGTGATGCTCATGTTTTGTATCCTCCCAGTTTATGATTGGACCCTGGAGATCCGGAACCTCTATTTGGTTTCCATTTTGCATTTGATTGTGGCATAACTTCGGCAGTTTCTCCTCTGTATGAATCAGATTCGGTTATCTTTGCCTTGGAATTGGTTTATTTTGCAATTTCCAAGAAGAATTCGATGAGTATTGAGGAATGTGACAAACTAGGTCATAGCATCCCCAGTAATTTGCTTAAATCCCCGTACAGAGTTTTACCTCTTGTATTCCCCGACGGAGTTCATCTTCTGATATGAAGATCCCTCGTTCCCGATAGTATTGGATTCTAAGCAGAGTTTGATTTTTTTGTCCCCTGCAAGGTTGTCCCCCATTCTGATATGGTGCTGACTTAAAATTCCCCGCAGTGTTGACAATTTGGATCCTCACCAGACCCTTTTCTATCCTTGGCATGCTAGATTAGTCATCCTTCAGTAGTGCTCTCATCCCTCAGAGTTTGTTATGATTGATTGGAAGCATGTTTTCCATGACTTTCCCAACCAGAGCTGATTTATGCAGAGGTAGATGATTTATTTTCATCTCTGGCATCTTCTCTAATTGGTGTTTCCATCATGTTGACATTAGTTGAGTGTTGCAGCAATGATTCAAATATTTGTTATTTGTATCCTTTGTGTTGTTTTGTCAGCATAATCATAATCATATACATACATATTCATGCATAAAACACAACATCTGATATTTCATTGTGCATTTTATCGCATTGATTTTTCTTCTAATCCCCTGCCTTGGTGATTCATTTACCCGTGCAGATTTGGTGTGTATGTCCTCCTTCAATTGTAGAGTGTCAGCCCCTTAAGCAGAAAGATTTTAACCTTTCTTATTCCCCACTGAGTTATTTCCTCGTGGATGATTATTATTTCAGTTTCCTCCCCAGTTAATTATCTGGACGAAACCACTCCCCTTGAGTTATATCCTCAATGGGTGAAGTCCTTATTGGATCGTTTCTTTCTAGTTATTACCTAGATAGATATTTTGGTCCCATGAGAGTTTATTACCTAGTAACTGGTAATATTCTTCTCGATTTTTGAGTACATTACTTTTGCCCAATACCCGGTAAAATGTAATCTACTTCCTTTCTTTTCCCCAACGGATTCATTTTTACGTTTCCCCGGGTAGTTTATCCTTGATATGTTCATCCTAACCGGTGACAGATATTCTTCCTCTCTTTTTGGTTTTCTACTCAGTAAAAAGGTAGCTGTAATCCCTATTTTTATTTCCCATAGAGGTTATCCTTGATATGTTCACTTTAACCAGTGGCCGATTTTCTCTCCCTCTTCGGTATTCTACCCAATAACCGGTAGTTATAATTCCTACTTTCCCTTGCTGAGTTTATCCTTGATATGTTCATCCTAATCGGTGACGGATATTCTCTCTTCGGTATTTGACCTAGTAACCGGTAGTTGTAATTCCTACTTTCCCTTGTTGAGTTTATCCTTGATATGTTCATCCTAACCAGTGACATATATTCTCTCTCTGGTATTCTACCCAGTAAGCGGTAGTTGTAATTCCTACTTTCCTTTGTTGATTTTATCCTTGATATGTTCATCCTAATCGGTGACAGATATTTTCTCTTCGATATTCTACCCAGTAACGGGTAGTTATAATTCCTAATTTCCCTTATTGAGTTTATCCTTGATATGTTCATTCTAATCGGTGACAGATATTCTGTTTTGGGTATTCTATCCAGTAACTGATAGATATAATTCATATTTCTCCCCGGCAGTTTATCCTTGATATCTTTACCTTAACCGATAACGAATATTCTTCCTCTTTCCCCAGGCGGTCTTTCCTTGATATGTTCATCCTAACCGATGACAAATATTCTTCCTTTGATTTTATCTTTGATATGTTCATTTTAACCAGTGACAAATACTCTCTCTTTGGTCTTCTGCCCAGTAACCAGTAGTTGTAAATTCTATTTGAGTTCTCTCCCCAGTAGGTTATTCTTACCCTGTAACAGGTAACGAATACACCTCTTTTTCTCAGCGAGTCATCCTTGATATGTTTACCCTAACCGGTAATGGATGTCCCTCTATCGGAGTGTATTATCTTTCTACCCAGCAACCGATAATAGATAATATATCTCTGGTACTAATGTGTTGAAGTTCATTCTTTCCCAGTTAAGTTTGAGTGTGTATTTCCTCAGTGGAATCGCCATCCCCTATTTGGTTTGAATATTTCAGTTTTGTTCTGATCTATTCTTATCCCCTGCATATTTCCCTTATCCTCAGACCGAGTCTTTCCATCGATTTATTTTCATGGAAATTCCCCATATGTCTCCAGTAATTTTAAGTCATAGCCTGGCCTATGCATAACTTTTTATCCCTCCAGAGTCTCTGTCTCTCTAGTGAGTTTTCCTTATGGAAGCATTATGCTCATATGGATCTACAGTCTCTTCCGGATTCTTTTCCTTTGTGGCCATATATTCCCCATAAAGATTACTTTTAACATTCATATCATACGCATCATGAGGTCTCTTAGGGACCAAAATTTATTTCTAGATGTTGTTATTTAAGTCCATTCTACTGAGTTGATACGAAGATTTTAACCTTCACATCCTCGGCTAGAATATCCTTAAATAGGGGCAGCTGTAAGACCCCAATTTTGACACTAAGATCCCTCATTCTATTTCATCATTTGCATTAGCTTTGGGATCACACCTTGCCATCCTCCTTACCCCTCATTTATTGGGTTTGCAGTGGGAGAGATCACCAAGCACATTTGATTGTATCATACTTTTTTTCATTATTTACTAACCAAAATACCAAAAATATGTCTATGTATAACTTTGTTTCTTTTGTAGGTAGTGTGTGCATCCACCAATGCCTCATCAAGCTCACAACTAGGGTTTGAGACCCTCAATGCAAGGAGATCAATAAATAGATGGTTCACATTGGTTCTAGACATCATATATGTATCCCCATGATCTTTATTTATCATTTTGATCAATAAATCATCAAGAGTTTGAAGCTTGTTTGCCTTGGAAGCCCTAATTCATCTGGGTATCTTGTGTGACTTCCTCAACAAGTTTATTCAACATTTGATCAAATATTTCAAGTTATACTTCATATTAAATCATATTATACATATATTATCCTCCATTAGTCTAAAATATCAAGAGAACTTCCAGTTTGCAAGTTGGTTCATGGTGGTTGACCAGAGAAAGTCAACTAGTCAAAACTGGGGTTCACTATACCCTATCTCCTACACTTTTTGTCATATGAAAATGATTCCAAGATAAAAGTTACTCCTTATGACATTAAAAACAACTTTAATATTTAGTTTAAGAGCTATTTTTTCTTGGAAAGTCATTTTTTTATGGTGAAAGATTATAGGTCATTTTGTTTGTGCCCTAGTTAGAATGTCAACTTCCAAGGACCATAACTTGCTCAATATTTATGATATGAAGTCCATCTAAGTTTCATGATCAATTTCAAGATGTCCTCTCTAACTTTTATTCTTTAATAAACTTCAAATTCAACTTTCAAGGGCATGTGCCAAGAGGAAATATTATAGGTCATTTTGGACCATTACCATTGAACAAACAATTTTCCTCAACTTCTAAAAGGCATAACTCCCTCAGGATAAATCCAAATGAGGTCAAATTGGTGACCAAGTTGAATAGGATTTAAATATATAAAACTTTGATTAAGTAACTTTTTCCATTTGAAGCTCATAAAAAAAGTTATTCAAGGTGGAAGAAGTGAACATTTGACTTGGTACTTAGAAAAATTTCAATTATGTTTGATTTTCCAAACTTCCACCTCAAAATTAATCATGATCCAAGCTTCAAATGAAAACGTGTTCAACATGAAAGTTGTTTCCCTTGATATCACCTTTCCCAAAAGTCTAAGATCATTGCATTTGGACTAAGATTGAGGGACTTGCGCATGGTTCATTTCATAGGTTTGTTTTGGTAAAATTTGAATTCAAATAACCATTTCCTATTGCATGCTTACATGTTATGGTTTTAGTACTCAATATGCACGAATTGGAGTTGGATTGCATCACTCCTTAGGCCCAAATCATTGCCCATGCATCCATGCACCAAAGTTGCTAAAATTGACAAATTTTTAAAGTGTGTGAAAAACAACTTGATACACTATAAATACAAGGCCATTATGATCAGAAAGGGGATCCATGCCTTCCCAAGCATTGAACCATTGCCTCCCTAACCTCCATTACAGGATAAACTTGAAGATTTCACTTGAAATTGAGTTTCAAATCTCCTTCTGTTTTGAGATTGAAACTCCAAGAATCCAAGCCCTTCTTTGATCTAATCCACTTCCTGCAAGCTTATGAAGTCGAGCCAAGGCCAATTGGAAGCAAGATAAAGCCAGATTCAAGCTACTCGAAGGTGATTTTTTCAGAAACTTTCTCTCTTGGATTCTCTCTCAATTCTTCACCATTCTCTTTGATTTTATGGTTGGCTGAAGTCCTACCAATGTAGGCAACAAGGTTGAGTTGCTTTGAGGTCAAATCGAAGCAACTCAGATCATGAACCTCAAATTTCAAATTCATGTATCTTTCAATATTCTTGGAATTGGAAGAAATGGAGGTCAGATTCGAGCTCTTGAGCATTTTTTCTTTGAAATAGTGTCCTTGTTTTTCATTTTTCATTGAGATGAGGGTGGACTAGTCTAGTGAGGTCCACCAGAGAAGATGACCGGAGTCCTAGCTCCGGTAGTGTGTTGTCATGTCCAGAACCCTTTGATCATCATCTCATGTTTTAATCTGGTCCCTTGCTTTTAAATATCAAGTTTGCAACGCGTTAACTGCAGTGCATCATGGAACGCGCGCCCTTGGCCATCAGATCTGCTACCTCAATTAATGAGGAAGATCTTATGGCCCTTGTTTTTTCTCATTTAGTTTAATTTCTAATTTTATTTTTAAATAGTCTTATTTTGTTTAATTCATAATAAATCCATTTTTAATCTAAAAAATATGGGACTTTCACCAAAAATCTTTAAATATTTTTCTCTTCCACATTTTGAATTAAAATTATTTTTTGGATTAATTTTGATATTTTTCATGAATTAAATGTTTTTGTGCATATTTTTAATTATTTTAAAATACTTATGACTTTCCAAAAATCATGATTTTTTTTGTCTAAGGTCATTTGACCTTGTTTGACCTAGGATAAATCCCTTGGCTATTTATTTGGTGTTTTGAAGGGATTTTAGGTTTTGACCAAATTAAAATGCATTTTAAATTGATTTTAAATTGATTAAATGTTTAAAAATGTTGTTGAGCCATTTTTATGGTCTTGTGATGTTTGACTTTTTGTTTGGGCCTTGGTCAAGGTTGATCTGACTTTTGTTGGATCAAAACCATTGGATTTAGGGGATTGATGAAATGTGCATTTCATCTCCCAAAATGAATGGATGGTTTTGATTTGATGAACTTCCTCCCATGATCAATTTGTGTTTCTATCTTTCCCTCCCTCTTCATCTTAATCCTTATTCTTCCTTATTCCATCATTTGACCAATGAAATCTCTAATGTCTAAAGGCTAATTGATTCATCAATGACCTTGTGTCAGATGAATCAATACAAGTGTGACTGAGATAGGTCCCTCCCTCTTGATCTTTTCTTTTAATGTGTGATATGTTTTAGGAGTTTGGTTCTTCATATCAAATCTCTAACTTGCATTAACACCTACATTTTTATTGTCTGGCCTCAGATAGTTGTGACTTCTACATAAGTCCAATTACGATTGCTTAACATAGAACTAAATTTGACCCTTAAGGCATAGCATTCTAGTAAGTGAGATTGTAAGTCTCCCATTCTTTATGGTATTGTATGGAGACTTGACCTTTTTTACTTACGTGGGAGCTAGTGGCATACTTGTTGAATTATCCAAGTTGGAGCCCTTCTCATGGAATATGTCTTGGTTTAAGGATTCATACTTGTGAATGAATGGTTGAGTGTTCTCCAAAGAATGACTTAATCAATTAAAAATCACCACTAACTTTTGACTAATATTTGACTAACCCTTGTTAAAATTGATTTATTTTCAAGTCACTTATTATTATGTAATTTTAATTTCAGTCATTTACCATTCATTGTCATTTACATTTCATATAACTTACTTATGTTTATGTAATTTTCACTTTGCTCATTTGAGCCATATCTTGTGATTGTATATATATTGCTTGTGTGTTTTGGTTTTGTTTGTGGTCTTAGGACCTTAAAATACCTAATAACAACAAAAACCCTATAAAACATTTGGTGGATTGTTGAACTTGATATGAACTTTTGGACTTAGGATTAGGCAACATTCCCTATGCTAAAAGGACTTGGCTAATGCTAACACTATGAGATGGAGCTATTGCAAACTGAGCCTTCATCTGATACAAGCCTTGGAATTTGTTTGAATTCATCTGCTACTCTGTCTTTGTGCTAATTGTTATTTTGATCTTGTGTCTGATGCTTTCCTCTGAGTTGATCAAGGAATATTTCATTTGATACATGGGAAGATAATAAAGACTGCTAGTTATTGGAGTTGCTTTCTTGGATGTGGCTATCTTTATCTGATGCCTTGATCCTCATGATGTCTGGATATTGCTCATTGCTTATTAATTAGTGCTTGATAAAAGTCCAAGGGAAAATGGGTTTCTATATGACATTCGTGTCTTTTCAACTCTTAACTTTTAAGTTTGTGCTTAGGATAGCCTCTTCATCTCCTCCCACTTCTAAAATTTCAAAATCTCTCCCTCTTTTAGAAAACTTTGTTTGCTTGTGATTTCAAACTTATACTTCGCTTTAATGATTAGAAACTCTGGCCTTATGCCATTGAACTTTCAAACTCTTTTCTTAAATCAAACTTGTAAATAAACTTAACCATATTGACTTAAATTTTAAAATACAAAAAGAACTAACAACTTCACTCAAATTTTTGGCCATTTGTGCCTTCTTTTATTAACTTTTGTTAAAAGCAATTCACCAAGTTATTTGAAATTTTTACCATGAACTACGAGGTTTTGATCCCTCATTTTTATGTTGGTACGTAGGCACAAGTCCGAAGGTCTTGTCAAACATAAAAATATAATCAATGAATTCTTTTCTCATCCCCGCACTCTATTTTTTTCAAACATCTTTTATACCAAAAACATATGCACACATAAAAAAGGGCTCCTTAGGAGTACCTAAGATACTTTGGGTGCTAACACCTTCTCTCTGTGTAACCAACCCCCTTACCTGTAATCTCTGGTATTTTATTAGTTTTGATTTGAAAACTTCTTATCTTTGGGTTTTGTTCGTACTTTTCCTTTTTCCTTTGGAAATAATAAAAGCGCGGTGGCGACTCTGGTTTTATTGATGTTAAGCTTATCCATAGTTTGATGGTCATGAATTTACCGCTGCAAATACACAATATAAATTCAAGGTAATATAGGGTTTTTGATTAGTGGAACCTCACGAAGAGAGTGGTAACTTGTTTGCTCAGGAATTTAACTCGTATCTACCTTTTCAGTTGAAGTTTTGAAGGTCAACAATGGCGAAATCGGAAGTTTGGTTCCAAGGAGTTTTAGAGCACGACAATGCTTCAGTTAGCTTCATATGATGCCAATGATAAGTTTTGGGCAAAGATTTGAAGTAAAATGAGCTTGATAGATGGAACAGTTAACTAGTTTTTGATGGTTTCAAGATCAAGTGTGGCAGTTTTTTTTTTTGGCTTTATAAAGCTTGACAATGAATGCAAAATGATCTTATACTTATAGGAAATGAAATAAGGTCATGGTATGTGTGAACTGGATCTGAAATCATGTGGGCTAGGTTTCAATTTCTTGATTTGCCATCCGTGTGAAGAGAATGGTGAAAAGTGAGATTCAATGAGTTTGCAAGATCGTTTTGCACTTGGTAGCACACGTCTTAGGTACAAAATAAGTTTTCACATGTTAAAGTGGTCCCAAATTGGAGATTGGCATGGTTTTGGTGACCTGTAATTTTCACAAAAACAAAGTTCAAGGTCCCATGTTTGCTTTGTGCATTTTGTTCCTTCCATTGCAAAGAATTGAATGCAAAAATAATCACATCAAGAGGAGGCTTGAATTGAAAATGGCATGGTCTCAAAGATCAAGTCGTGACAAGGTTCTTTGGTCAGGCATTAGGTCAACCAACTTCTTGCATATTGGGGATATTTGGGACTCATATTCATGCTTGAATAATTTTTATTCCCTCATGAATTTTGATCCAAACTTGGGCCAAATGAACATTGACATAATCTTAACAAAAGGAAAAAAGGAATGAGATTAAAAGCAATGATCTGAAAATGACATGGCTGCCAAGTGGGGGTCATGACAAGGTTTTGGCCCAATTTGGCAACTTAGCCCTTTCGAAAATTTAGTTCCTTAGGGGTTAATTTGATGGTTGAGACTTTAAGAAAAGTTGTAGAGGAACTCATCATGAAAATTTGGCTCAAAGAAACTTGTCAATTGGTTGAAAATTGAAAATTTTATAGGGTTTGGACCAAAAGTAAACCATACTTGCAAATTAGGTCAACCAAATGTGTGTCATCTTGTGCAAACTTGAAGTTCTCTTTCATCCCAAGCTAAAATGATGATGGAATGAGCATAACTTGAAGAGAACTTGATTAAAGCTTAAATAATCTTGAGGACGACTTGAAGATTGGGTGATTTGGCATAAACACATGAACCACCCTTGAATCAACGAACCACACTTGCATCTTCTTTGACCAAAATGACCTTTATTTTATCTTGGATTGAGGCATGATAACCTATATTAACAAAGGAACAAACAAGTTCCATCTCTTATTGATGCTTTGGTTAGTTAATGAGTAAATCAAAGTGAAAAAACCCCAATGTTAAGATCAAACAGAGAATGTGGAAATGCTTGTAAGCCAATGACCAAATGAAAAAGGCCATGCTAAAGTTATGATGATGCATGATATGATTACATGTATGCTAACGAAACTAAGCAAAAGGTAGAAAAATGGAGAGTAAATTTTAGGGTATGACAGGTGCGAGATTAGTTGTAATTCCTAATAGTCAATGTCTCGCACTATTAAATACATCAATATTAAATTCCAACCGTGGTATACATACATGGATTACCAATTATTAGTATTATGTTCATATTAAACAGATCAGTCACCATTTATGCTATATATTACGTCACTTATTTGGCAAAAATCCAGGTAAACTGTATTACTTTGTTCTTAGTTAGTGGTCTATTTAGTCAATTTCTTTCACCAATAGTTAATTTTATTGTTTCTTCATTTTTACGTGTCATTTCTATTTTTCGCATTGTACACTTTGGTTGTGTATCTTTTATGCGTTTTAGGTTCAAGCAGGTAGTCAAGTACGATCGAATGTAGAAACCAAGGAGAAGCGCAAAGAATCAGAAAAATGTTCCCATGTTCTAGTAGGCCTGCTACAGCCACCCGTAGCACCGGCTACGGGCCGTAGCAGGAAGTCCTGAAGCAAATAAAAAAACCCATCCAAACAGGGGCTTAATACGGCCACCCATAGCACCTGTTACAGGCCATAGTGGAAGGTCTGACACAGAAGTCCAGATTCCATAGAAGATAGTGGCCTGCTATGGCCACCCATAACACCTTCTACGGGCCGTAGCAGGAGGCATGGACAAAGACCATCAGAAACAGTGGCCTGTTACGGCCACCCGTAACAAGCATGCGTGGAAAAAATCTAATTTTGTCTTTTCTTTTGTTATTCTTAAGTGAATGGCATTTTGGTCAATTGGAAAACTGATGTGATGGACTTTTATGGCTCTTTTTGAGGAGAGAGAATATTTTTCTATTAAAACGGGAGTTTTCAGACAAGAAAGGGACACTTTTTGGGAAGCAAGAGTTCACACGATTTAGAATTAGAGAAATCAAGGTTTTGGGCGAAACAAGACTTTCATGAGCGGAAGCAATTGAAGATAAAATTTCATCTGAATACTTGTAATATCTCCATTTTATATTTTGATTTCCTTGAATACTATGAGTAGCTAAACCCCCCAATGATAGGGGGTGTCCCTGATTTGAATATGTAATGACTTTGAGTTTATATTTGCAATAACAATATTATTTTTCATAATTAATTTACTTTTGTGATGTGTTTAACGCTTTCTCTTTCAGAACAATTGAGATTGTTATATGATTATCAATTAGGTCGGATCGCCATTGATAATGCTTTCATGAGATTATTCTACAGTAGATATTACCTAGGACTAGGGATACCTTGTAGAAACCAAATTGTTCTCGATATAATAATGCTTAATTTCACTGGTTAATTTATATGGACATAGAGATTAGGGCTGAATGATTAAAGGTTTTCTCACTAAGGTATTAGGAGAAAACACCCTTGAGAACACATATTAATTAATTGATATTTGTTGTTGTAATAGTGACTCAGAGTTGTTACAGGGAAAAATCACACACATTCCCTAGCATATTACTCTATCTTTAAAACCATTTTCTCAGCACTAATTACTTTATTTGAAATTATTTTTATATTTAAATAATAAAAAAACTCCAACATTAGTTTTTGTTTAATTGAACAACAATTAGAACTAAATACTATTTACGAGCAGTCCTTGAGATCGACATTCTAAGAGCTTTTCTCATTATTACGACAAAGGCAAAATAGTACACTTGCTAATTTTTTGATCAAGTTTTTGGCGCCATTGCCGGGGACTGCCAAAATATAGAGTTCAATTTAGTTCAGTTAAAATTTTGTTGCTCTGCAACTAAAATTTAATTTATGTTATTTTGTTTATTTCAACCTTTATCAATTAATTTCTCTCTGATATTTTTATGCGAGGTAAGACCTCAGCTAAATTTCCTTTTAACGCAGAAATCGAAACAACTTTGCGTGTAAGACTCAGACAAGCTAGATTAGCAAAACTGGAATAAGACAAAGAACAACCAGCTGTTCATTCAGAGCCAGATTCAGAGCCGGAAAGAGAGCCAGAAAGAGAGGTCGAAACAATGGGTGAAAATCCACCACCACCAGAAAGACTGTTAGGTGACTATGGGATGACAAATGCACTGGGCGGTAGGCTAACAATTATGAACCAACCGGTGAATGTGCCAAACTTTCAGCTGCATCCTAACACTATTAATCAACTTGAGAGGAGACCTTTTTCAGGAAAAATCAACAAAGATGCAAATAAGCATTTACAGAGGTTTCTGACTATGAGCACCACTCTCAAGATAAAGGGGCACACTGAAGAGGCAAATAAGCTACGAATGTTCCCTTTTAACCTATCTGAAGATGCAGAAGAATGGTTCTACTCATTACCTGTTGTGAGTATTACCACCTGGGAACAAATGGAAACCGCTTTTCTGAATGAGTATTTTCCATCTTCAATTTTTCTCAGGAAAAGATATGACATCATGAACTTCAAACAAAAAGAAGGTGAATCACCTGGTGATTCATACAAGTTATTCAAGAGGATACTTGTTGCATATCCTACACACAACTTGGATCAGATGGAGCAAATGCAGATGTTTGTCAATGGTCTTTGACTGAAAACAAAACAATTGATTGATACAACAGACGATGGCTCATCAAACTTTTCAACAACCACGTGTATTAAAAAGATCATTGAGGCAATAGCTGCAAATGAGCATTTGGAGTTATATGATAGGTGTTCAAGCAAATCTGAAAGAGTTATTGATCTGAAGCTTGAAACGAATAAAATAGGGATAGAAGACACAATTGTTGTAGAAGTAGAGAAGAAACTAAAGGCTATGAATATTGGTACACAACAGGTAACTTAAATTCAGCCAGTTCAGAATGTAAATTGTGAAATTTGTGCAGGACCTCATTTGACTGTATACTGTGTTGCAACCGCACAACAAATTGAAGAGATAAAATTTCTGAAGCAGAACAACCCTTATTCTAAAACTTATAATCCAGGGTGGAAGAATCATCCAAATTTTTCCTAGAAAGATCAGAAAGGGAATGTTCAAAAGCAGTGTCTCATTCAATATCAGAACCAACAACAACAATAGTACCCACAACAACAAGAAAAATATCAACAACAAGCACCCAAAAAGGCCGATTGGGAACTTGCCATTGAAAAGATGGAAGCTTAAAATTCCCAGTTCCAAGAAGAAACAAGAAAGAATCAAAGGAACACGAATGTTTCTATTAAAAATCTTGAAGTTTAGATGGGTCAGATAGCACAAGAAATAGCAGGTTCTCGAATACAAGGTTCCTTACCAAGTGAAACAGTACAAAATCCAAGAAATCATGAGAATGTTAATGTTGTCACGATGAGAACTCAGAAAGTTGCTAAAGATGAAGAAGTTATACCACCAGTAAAGCCAATTGAAGAGAAAAATAAAAAGAGGTTAAGCCTGTGATTAAGTTACCCTACCCTTAGAGAGTGACAGAGAATGATCCAAGAGAGACAGGCTTTGAGAAATTCATCACAATGTTCAAAAAGATAGAGAGCAATATGCCCTTTTTTGAAGCACTCGAGCAAATGCCCATGTACACAAAATTCATGAAAAAGGTAATCACTGAAAAGAAACCAATAGGAGATGGGTCCCATGCACTATAAAAGACAGAACTTTCAAGAAGGTACTAATTAATTTTGGAGCTAGTGTGAGTGTGATGCCACTGTCAATCTACTAAAGGCTTGGTATTGGAAATATAAGTGATACAAGGACAAATCTGAAGTTTGCAGATCACTCCATAAAGAATGCATATGGGATAGTGGAAGACGAACTGGTGACAATAGAGGAATTTAGTTTTACTGTTGATTTTGTTATCATAGACATATCTGAGGATGAAGAGACTCCTATCATTCTTGGTGGACCATTCATGCGGACAAGTCGATGCAATTTCGACATAGACCAGGGCACACTAACTTTAAAAGTTTATGATTATGATAACCTTAAATGTTATTGAAAACATGAAGCTAAAGGTAGAAAAAGAAAATCACTATCAAGTAGGCATGATCAGAACAAATGTGAAAAGCCAAAGTAACATACCAACATCAGAAAAAGACTCAAGAAGGCCTTCTCAATTTCTACCACCTCCATTAGCAACTCCGAATGGAAAAAATCATGTTTCCATTCCAAAATCCACAAGAAAGAGAGTGAAGCCTTATCACCAAGGACAAGGAATTGGCCTGGTGGAGAATGCTCATCTACACTTGTAGTATGGTGAACCGTCGAGCCATGCGACGTTATACGAAGTGCTTCGTGGGAGGTAACCCACACTTTTACTTACTGATGATTTTTCATTTTTTGTTATCTGTTTTGTTTCTTAGTTAGGTGATATACAATCTCTTAACACAGGGAGACAAAAGGAGATACATTCAATTGAAGAAGAGTCGATACAGAGAATGGTACCCGAAATAAAAAAACCACATGGTCAAGAAAAACAAGATTTTGAGGAAGTATCAGAGGCCTACTACGGGCGCCCGTAGCAAATTCTACGACCCGTAGTAGATGCTACTGCCCGTAGCAGGCAGAACAATACCCCTGAAAAAATTAATCAGAAGCAGGGAAACAAAAGCCTACTACGGGATCCCGTAGAAGATGCTACGGCCCGTAGCAGGCAGACCCTCCAAAACATGGCATGAAACAAAAACCAGTTACGTGCGCCCGTAGCAGATGCTACGGCCTATAGTAGGCATGACCTGAGAATGTGTTGGCAAGACAGAAGCCTACTACGAGTGCCCATAGCAGTGGTTACGACCCGTAGCAGGTCTATAGGGACAAATGCAGAATTTAAAAAATAAATAAGGGTTTGAATTCCAACTCTCCAACTTCTATCACCTTGGGCTCACTTATCATTCATTACTTAATCAACCTTCATCATATCTCATCAAATCCCCTTAAACACCAATTATATCACAAAATATTACCTTTAATATTTTCTCTCTCATTCCAATCCCTCCATATTCATCTCCTACCTCCACTTCTCTCTCCAATATCTCAAACAAACTCCATTGTTGCCATCACCTAAAGCTCCCACATTTTTTCACATAACCACTCAAAACCTCAAAATCCCATCATCAAACCTTCATAAAATCCCATCCTCATTATTATTCTAGGTACAAATTTCTCCGAAGCTCACATTTCCAATTATCAATTTTCAAGATGCCTCCAAAGAGAACTAATGTAGCATATTCATCCAGAATAAGGAAGCGTAGTGCCAACACCTCAAACCCTCACAACATTGTCTTCGAGGATGAGGGGCAAGCTAAAAGATATTCAGTGCTCACACGACATAAAATCACGCCATCTAGGTACATGTGTGAATGAACCCTAATTGATTTAGGTTTGAAATCTGAGGTTGATAGAATGTTTCATGTGATAGGATTATTAGAGTTTATGCAATTTTAAGCGCCAACTTTTGAGCGCATTACTCTTGAATTTCTGAGCACACTTGATTTTCAGCTGTAGAGAAAATGGCTTGGAAATGTGAGGTACTACTTTGGTACTCTCAAATTTCTCCTTTTTAATGAGAATCATGAATTATCTGTTGAGAAACTTGGAAACATCCTAAAACTGCCCATCTACGGGCCCAACGATGTTCCAGATGACTTTCCCGTGAAACATTTTTGGTCTAAAGTTACAGGTAGTCCAGGGTACGGTTCCGCAACCGCCAAGGCATCAGTGATTCAAAACCTCTGCTTCTGGTACACCCAAAAGGGCCTTGCGTACACTCTTTCTGGCTAGGATGATAGTACCGGGGTGGCCACTTAGAGGGAATTATTTTTTCTGCATGCAATGACAAATAATGAGATTATTAATGTTGTTGCATTTGCAGCTAATTATTTGGGCAGAGTTGCTCGTGCACCCACCGGAGACATTTCCGTGGGGGTATGATTACCCAAATTGCAGAGCATCTCGGATATGGCCTCAATTTGTCCTCTGGCTCCCGTGTTGCAGGTAAAGCAAAAATTGACATGGAATCCCTCATTCACCAAGGGATGATTGTTGTTACAAATAAAAGTTACTCACTGATGAGTCGTGGTCGGTTTGTTCTTGAATTACCTGCCCCTAGCAGAGTAAGTATTATTGATCGTTCTAACTAGTTATATGTGAGTGTCGCCTCCGAAGAGGAGGACGTCCATAATATAGATGATTTTGTTATAGGTGACACCATGGAGGAAAATACCACCTTCCACCCACAGTTTGTACCTCCAAGTCAAGAGCCGACCCAACAAGGTCCTGGATCGTTCTCTAGGAATCAAGACAAGTGGATATGGATGCAAGCGGAGCTCAGAGACTTGAGATCCGAGCAAACACGGCAAGGAGTTGAGCAGATTCGGCAAGGAGCTATGCTGCAGGATATGCAATCCAAGATGCAGCAGTTGATGTTGTATTTTCCTCCACCTCCTCAATAAGGGAACTGTAAGTCACCCCTTTCTCTTTCATGTTCTAAAACATTGAGGCCAATGTTTAATTCAAGTTTGGGGGAGGTTTACTAGTTTCTTTTTATTATTGTCTTTTTACTATTTTTGTTGTTTCCATTCCTTATCTTTTGATTAAGTGTTTCAAGTAATACAATTGTTGGATTTCAATGTTTGAATAAGTGATGAATGTTAGTAATAATAGATGCTTGGTTACTGCTGGGGAATTGCCCCGAAAGTGTTGATACTGTTGAAGATGATCGGACGTAACTTTCTTGAGCTCGACCAACAAAGGAACCATGTACATCCAAATTTATGAGGGAAGTTGCATCACACTAGAGGTATTGTGGATTTTGTTAGCTTTACCAAACATGGTGAGAGTAAAAAGGCCAAACACAAGATTCATCATGAGATATAATTCAGGTATGTCTCTATCACTTAGAGTTTGCGTAAGTTCTCTTCGAATATCACTGCATTAGTGCACACACTGAGGCAAGTTGTTTCTTTTAACCCTACACCTTTTAAGACAACCCTATTAATTATTATCCTTTGTTCACCCATTTGAGCATGTATCCCTTTGTTTGTATATATAACCATATTAATTTTACCCGTGGCCCAAACACTTCCTTACCCTGTTCAGAGAAATTGTTGTGTTCTTTAAGTTGTGTTTAATTTTAAGTTTGGGGTAGCCCCATAAGAAGCTGAATAAGGTGAGTGCGAAAAAAATAATAAAAACAATGATAAAAAAAGGAAAAGAGAGAATCTGATGGAACAAAGAAAAGCACTCACCAAATGAAAAGACTCAGTTAGATACAAAATCAAAAACAAAAAGAACTGAGTAATTGAGCAGAAAAAAATGTCAATGGTATTTTAGAATAAACACAGTGAAAACAATAATGACATTGACTTTGAACCCAAAAACCGTTTCTATCCCTTCCATATCCCACCTTAACCTAAGCCCCGTTATAACCTAAAAGACCCCTAAATTGTGTGTAGTATGAAGGTGAGATGAAAAGAGAGTTCATTCATGCTTATGATATTGCTTACTATGAAATTATGAGTGCAAATACTTTAGCCCCGAGAGTTTGGGTGAGTGTGTGAAACAAGCTGATAAGTGAAGTAGTACTTCGATGTGGAAGTGGGGTGGAACAAATAAATGCGGAAAGCAGGGGACCCTGAAAGAAGTAGAATGAGCAAGTTATGAAAGATCTCAGCAGTATTTTGGTAAAAGTTGAATCTTCAACTATTTTTGGGGGTGACATGAGATGAAAATTTTGTCTTGAAAATTGATTGAGGACAAGCAATGAGATAAGTTTGGAGTTATGATCAGTCACCATTTATGCTATATATTTTGTCACTTATTCGACAAAAATCTAGGTAAACTGTATTACTTTATTCTTAGTTAGTGGTATGTTGAGTCAATTTCTTTCACCAATAGTTAATTTTATTGTTTCGTCATTTTTAAGTGTCATTTCTATTTTTCGCATTTTAAGCTTTGGTTGTGTACCTTTTCTGCGTTTTAGGTTCAAGCAGGTAGTCAAGTACGATCGGATGTAGAAACCAAGGATAAGCGCAAAGAATCGGAAAAAAATTCCCATGTTCCTGTAGGCCTGCTACGACCACCCGTAGCATTGGCTACGGACCATAGTGGAAGGTCTAGAACAGAAGCCCAAATTCCATAGAAGACAGTGGCCTGCTACGGCCACCCGTAGCACCTGCTACGGGCCGTAGCAGGAGGTCTGGGCAAGACCATCAGAATCATTGGCCTTCTACGGCCACCCGTAGCACCGACTACAGGCCGTAGCAGGCATGCTTGAAAAAAAAATCAATTTTTTCTTTTCTTTTATTATTCTTAAGTGAATGGCATTTTGGTCAATTGGAAAGCTGATATGTGGTTGTGTAAAGACTCATGAATGATTATTACAAGTAATCAACACATAAACCAGAATGAAGGTTACACCATGACACCAAAGTGCAAAGCAAATGCTAAACCTGCAAATAACAGCAGAGTAAGGATAACATTGACAAACACATAAACCAGAATGGAAGGCATTGGCATACTAGGTCATCATCAGCAGTAATCACTTGCAGCCACAAGCATTAACATTTCCTTTCTTACATAAGACATTTTCTTGCACTGCAGCTTGAGTTTAGTGGTACAACAGTCATGGCCAACATCCTGCAAGTCATCAAATACAAGCTTCAAATTATCACTTTGGTTTACACTACATAAATCCAGTAGGCCATTCAAAATAAGAAACTAGTTCCGGTTCATTCTTCATCTATGTAATTCTTTTGGTTGGTACCAGTTAAGTACAGTTCATTCCAGTTGGCTAATATGCATAACATAATCAATCCAAGTGCACAAAAACTCATCATAACCAATGGGCATAATTGAAATTCAACAGAACCTGTTACAATAAGTCACCACTCAAAGCAAATGTAAGATGGCAACTTGCAATAGAAAGTCAAAGACAAGATGAAGTCACTAACTAACTGAGTCCAAAACAATCAACTAACTAAGTTAAATGCTAACTCAGTGAGCCAATCTCAAATAACTTCCAAACCTAAGTATAATTAACTTCCAAACCTAAGTATAACCAACTCCAAACCTATTCCATCCCGAGCCTAATTCCTTTTTAAACCAATCATCATCATCATCATTCTACCACCTTTTTGGATCCCCTGCAAATTCACACTATCACTCTCATTTTGAAAAAAAAAACCTCCCAATCCCTCACCACACGCTCATCACAATTGTAACTGCTAGATCTTCAACATCAGAAGCTCTAATCAGTCGAGCTTTAACCTCTCTCACGGTGCAACACCAAAGTTCAGAAGAAGTTCGAAAAAGAAGAAGAAGTGGAAGAAGAAAGACATTAGGCAAAGCAGAGATTCGAATCACAGTACTTGGATAATTGCATTTTCTCTGGTATTTTATTTGGCTTCATCTTCCTCAGTCTCAACAAACACCGAAGCACACCTCCGTTTAGAAGGTTGGTGAAAGTTATTTTCTCCTTGCATGGAGTAGAAATAGGTGGTGGTGGTTGTGGCTCCATGTTTGGTATGAATGGTGGTGGATTTGTGGTTGAAGAACTTTCTCCTTGCTCTTGGCGTTGTCTAGCCTGTTGCCTCCTACGTCTCGTTTTGCTATTGAGCCTCCTTGCGGTTCTCTCGATCTCAGGATCAAAAAGAAGTTCGTCCACAGGGATTTGCCCTCGCATAAAACGTAAGCTGCACACTAAACCAAACAGATTACAAGCACAAGTCAAAAATTCACAAGCTAAAACTTAAACAACCATTGCGATGCTCGCAATATCAATTTACAATCCCCGGCAACGGCGCCATTTTGTTGATTGTAAATTTATGTGTCGGGTTTTTGTTATCGTATCCACAGGGATTGTAAGATATCACCGCCGTTCGATGGTTGTATTAATCTTAGCTTAAGTAACAATAAGGTTTTGGTTGGTTGTCACGTTATCTTGCATAAAAAGGTAATAAATTGCGGTAAAAGTTATGGTTTGAATAAATGAGAAATATTGCCAAAGTTAGGGTTCGATGATCACTTTGCATGTATTTGTTCGGTCAACAATCTTATAAACTCCTTTAGATGATAAATCATTTCACAAAGTCCTCCCAATATGTTTCTCTCGAACACACATTGTGAGTTTTCCCATTTTGATCCATTGTTTCTCTCGAACACAATCTATCAAAATGACAACTTTTTGGTTCAACCTTATGGTGAACAAAATCATTCATTACTATCTCTAGCTAACAAACAAGATTGGATGAAAACCTAGGTCAAGAGTTGGTAAACATCTCTCGATCATAAACCAACACAAAGAGTTTTAAATAGAAATAAAGTTTTCATCATATATTCACCATTAAAGAGTTTACACATGAAGATCCTTACATTTACACACAAAGCTAGTAATCACCTACATCTAACCTTGACAAATGGAGGACTTAGCTACTCATTTTCATGGTAGCTTGGTCGGCAAGTTTCGGAAGAAGGTTGATCAACATCCAAGTCAGATAATCGATATTGGATGGGAATCCACCTTCTTTTTGTAGAAGATGGTTACAAGATGAAGAGAAATGAAAACTAGGGCATAAAAGCTCCCTAGAACAATGCTGTAAAAATATCTAACAAAAGTACAAAAGTGGAAAAATGAGGTAAAAACTAGGTATGGCTCTCAAAAGTGGCACCTGCTACTTATAGAGTAGTACTGGGCTGTCATGCTCGCTAGGAGAGCAGAAAGGCTCGCCTAGCGAGGGTCTAATTGTGGCACCAAAGGCACCTGCGCCCAGAGAAAACAGACTAACTCAAACTGTCATGTTCGCCTAGCGAACAAACCTTCGCCTAGCGAAAGACACGCTTCAACCTTTGCCCCAGCGAGGTTGAGAGGTTTTGCTACTGGAATGCTCGCTGGGGACTCGCTAGAGCTTCGCCTAGCGAGTGAGTGCTGGCTGCGCTTTTCACCAAAACTGAACGAACTCGCTACCACCTTCGCTATCAGCTCGCCTGGCGAATTTATTGACATTTTACTGGAGCTTTTCGCTGGGCGCTCGCCTAGCGAGCAGGCTTCGCCACAGCCTTCGCCTAGCGAGCATGCTGATGAATGCTTGTTTTCTTTGGTTCCTTTGCCAACTTTCTTGTGTCTTAAATTTCAATTATTTCATGCCTTCTTCCTGCACAATAACACACAAATCAAAGGCACCAAGCTTGTTTATCAATGTAATGCATTTCATCAAAAACAAAGGTGATTTTGACAATTTAGCAAGGAAATAGAGTGAAAGATACCCTTAATTGATGGCTCAAATAAGCACTTTTGGGTATCTAACAACTCTCCCCAACTAGATTCTTGCTTGTCCTCAAGCAAAGTATGCCTCTTGAAGGACAAGAGGATTTGCTTTACGAAAATGGTTTCTCCGAAGTTGGATAAACGGTTCAAACACAAGCGAAATCAGCATATACAAGTTTCCAACGGTTCGAATAAAATAATACACAAGAACTAAAACTTAAATAGCAATGCAAAATATTTATCTATCTACAACAATACTATTCTGAATGAATCATCCTATCTCTCCTCTTCGAATAAGGAATGAAGATTTTACGCGTTTGCAACCGCGGGAATAATCTCACTCTCTAACAAACAATGAAGAAATCAAATAGATTCATACAATGTCTAACAATTATAAATGGTACTGTGGAAGCATAAAGATCACTAAGGGCTTTTCGGTTGAAGCTTGGTTAGGTTAACAAACAAGGGTCATTTCTAAGGCCATTGAAACGAAAGTGCCGATGCAAAAGAGACATTCACAGTATTATTCACACATCTCGACTTTGTTTCATTTGTTTCTTATTTGAAACCTTCACAACACATATTCCACAACTCAATTTTTATTTTTCACTATTTTTCTTCCAAGCAAGCATTCACTTTCATTCTTTCTATTTTTGTTCTTTTCTTTCACATAAAATATACAAAACAGATGTTTCTTTTCTATATTTTCTATACATATATTTTTTTATGCTTGCTCGGTTTTTCTTTTCTTTTTCAAGAGTTGTGGTACTTACCGATTCTTTTTCGTTCTCCCCAACTTATTTCTTCCTCACCCTAAGTGAATGCTCTTAACTTTTTACGGCAAAAGAACAATAATCAAGATTTTCCGGGTTGTAAAAAAAAAGATTTTTGAGATCTCGCTTTATTTCAAGTCGAGATTCAACTGTTTAAGCTCAAAGGGGTTAACAAATACTCTATCTGCTCACAGGTAAGTTGTTTTTGGATGTAGTTGTTCTCAAAAGAAAACAAGTGTCTTGATCATTTCTAATTGCTTCCACAATTTCACAATAATAAAAGACAAAGCATGAATCACATGAATCAACAAAACTTATTAGAATCCAGCATTTAAGTGTACAATGGAGGTTTCCTCATAATTTATGGTTTTAAGTTCTAGATGAAACATTCATTCAATTATGTTGCAAAAAGACAATATTCAATTTACCAAAAAGAGTAAAGTTCCTAATGCATTCTAAAATTCTAGCCGGAGGTAACCATGTACCTTAGCTTCATTCACTTGTTTATTCTTATCATTGTCATCCAAGCTCGGATGCACCTTCATTGGGTACTTCTTGAGGAGCAACCAATCTAGAAGGTTTTCCACTTAATCACCCAAAAATTTATTAAACAAACGAAATTAAAAACATAAATAAATAACATTAACTGAAATATAAATTTGTTCATGGGGGACAAAACACCCCAATAGTACAACACCAAAGTCAAGATACAAAATCCGAAAATACAAATAGAAATAAACATAAAAACTGAAAAGTACAAAAACTTAACCCTCTAAGGGCTCAGGACTCCTCCTCGCTACCGGCATCAGAACCGGTAGCCTCATCATCAACATCATCATCATCATCATCTGTACCAGCGCCCACCCCCTCACCATAGACAGGCCTGTCCACAGGCCAGTTGGCGTTAAGCAGAAACTGCTCACGCGTTATCAAAGCATGAGCACCACTTCCCTGCAGCTGTAACCGCTGCATAGAGTCGTGCATATCTATCATGGCTCTCTGGGATGCCGCCATCCATTCCAAACTGTAATTGCACACAGCTTGGACGTATGGATCTAGTCTAGGAGTAGAAGTACTAGGACCATCAGAAGCCCTGGTACTCTCTGTAGCAGCACTGCCTCTAGCATTCTTCGCTCTACAATATTTGGCCACATACCGGTCATCGATAGGTGGCGGGATCCTTACCTGACCCCGAGACGGAAGTCTCACCCTTGCCTGTATGCACAAACTCATGATCAAACACGGGAAAGCTAGGGGACAATTAACACGAGCCCCCGACTTTAGCCCGCTCTCGATCACGGACTTTAGCTCATTTGCGATGATCCTCGCGACATCGATCTCGACGTTGGTGAGGATAGAATGGACCAAATGTGCCACTGGGATCGGCACTGTAGAGGTGTGGGACTTCGGCTGTATGTTGGTCAAAACCAAGAGCAGTATCAGTTGAGCCATGGGAGTCATGTCCTCCCGGTGATACCTCATTGGAACCCCAGATGGGTTCAGCTCAACAGATTTCCCTGGTAAGAGCAGGGCGGCAGAAATGGCCGGAACATCACGGTGAAGTCGTAGGTCAGTGTGGTATTGGTCCCTCTCTTCAGCTCCCAGCTGGAGCGGTTCCCCAAGGACTCGGTTGATGGCATCCCGATCAAATGCTACTGGACGCCCGACCACTTTAGATACCCAAGTAAAGGGCTCGTCGTCGTCAGGCAGTGCGTTAGCATAAAATTCACGCACTGTAGCTATGTCGTAATGCTCTAAGGGATTAATCAACCGATCCCATTTCTTCGCGTCAATCAACCCGGCAAAATTTCTGTTAGTGCCCTGTGGGTTGATCAGGAATCGCTTCTCTGGAAGAATTTTCCGCTTCTCCAGAGAAATGTATCTGGCGGCCTGCTTCGGGCCGACAAACTTATCTTGGTCAAACTGGATAGGCACAGTCCGGGAAGTAGTCACTCCCTTTCTTTTCTTAGGCGCTCCAGACCTTGACTCCATCTGCAAAATGAGAGGAAACAACACACACCAAACAAACAGATTAGACATCAAAGCAATATTCAAAAGACTGACATGCTCGCTGCTGCTTCGCCTAGCGAAATGGCAGCGAACGCTCGCCCCAGGTTCGCCTAGCGAGTGCTAGCGAACCTTACGGGTTTTGGGGTTTTTCAGCATGTTCAGAGATTCTCCCCCAAAACCCATACTCAAATGGTTCCAACATCAGAACCTAATGATTTATCAAGTAAATAACCGTTCTATGCTATTGGGGATTACATATTTGCATTCAAAACCTAAAATCCCAATTCTAAAACCTAAAATCCCAATTTGCAAAACCTAAATTACCACATGCACACCTACTGTTTCCCATACTCCACCCATCCTAATTGCAATTCAAATTGAAAATTTAGAGTTCAAACAAAAAGAAAAATGTAGTAGGGCAAACCTTAGTTACACGGATTTGGAAATGTGAAGTGAGTAGAGTTTGCAATCGACCGAAAAGAGAGAGTGTTGGTGAGAGAGATGCAAATGAGAGATTGTGAATAGCTCTGTGAAAAATGTTCTCAGCAGGGTTGCAAGACAGCAAAGTTGTGTTAGGGCAAAAATGAGTCCCCTGCTGAGTTTTTAAATAAGTGTTGTCATGCAGCGCTCGCTGCTGCTTCGCCTAGCGAGCAGCTAGCGAATCAGCTCGCTACTGCCTCGCCTAGCGAACAGCAAGCGAGCATGACAGCAATTGCCTTTTCAAAGGCAACAATTCATGTTCATACAGCATGGTTTAAGCACAAAGAAACCCAACACAACACAACACAAAAAACAGTAAATACTTACAATGTTGGGGTGCCTCCCAACTAGCGCTTGTTTAACGTCGGCTAAGCTCGACGGTGTGATGCTCACTGAGGAGCATCAAGCGGTAGAGCACAGCTCTCGTGATCCACATGACCGCCGAGGTAAACTTTCAATCGTTGGCCATTCACGGTCCAACTATCTTTCTTGTCTATGTCTTCAATGACAATAGCCCCGTACTCCTTCACCTCTTTCACCCGAAATGGCCCGGACCATTTTGATTTCAACTTCCCGGGAAACAATTTCAACCGGGAGTTGAACAATAGGACCAATTGTCCGGGCACAAATTCTTTGTTACGGAGCTTCTTGTCGTGATACTTTTTTGCCTTTTCCTTGTACAACCAACTTGAGTGGTATGCGGCATTGCGCATCTCCTCCAACTCAAGTAGTTGCACTTTCCTTTTGTCACCGGCCAACTCATTCTCAAAATTTAAAAATTTTAGGGCCCACAAGGCTTTGTGCTCCAATTCAACCGGCAAATGGCAAGTTTTACCAAATACCAATTGAAAAGGAGTTAGGCCAATTGGAGCTTTAAAGGCCGTACGGTAGGCCCATAATGCTTCGTCCAATTTTTGGGACCACTCCTTTTTTGAATTAGACACGGTTTTTTCGAGGATTCTCTTAATCTCACGATTAGAGACCTCAGCTTGCCCGTTAGCCTGTGGGTGATACGGAGTTGTCACCCTATGCGATACACCGTAATGTTTTAAAATAGTTTCCAAAGGTGCATTACAAAAGTGTGACCCTCCGTCACTTATCAACACTCGGGGGGTTCCGAAACGGGAAAATATGTTTTTCTTCAAAAAATTTATCACCGTTTTGGCATCCGCCCGAGGTGAGGCAATCGCCTCAACCCACTTAGAGACATAATCGACAGCAACAAGCATGTACTCGTTCCCATAAGAGGGTGGGAAAGGTCCTACGAAATCTATGCCCCAACAATCAAATACTTCCACTTCTTGGATATTTTGGAGAGGCATTTCATCTCTCTTACCTATCCCACCGCTTCTTCGGCAACTGTCACAACTTTGCGCATGGGTATGTGCGTCTTTGAAAATAGTGGGCCAATAAAATCCCGATTGAAGAATTTTAGTGGCCGTTCTAACCCCATTATAATGTCCGCCGTAAGGCGAGTTGTGACAATGCCAAAGGATGCTCTGGGCTTCATCTCCAGTTACGCATCTCCTTAATAGGTTATCACTACCCAACTTAAACAAGTATGGGTCATCCCAAACATAATACTTCGCATCCGAAAGGAACTTCCTTTTTTGGTTCGAAGTTAGGTCGGAAGGCACAAAACCACTAGCCTTGTGGTTTGCAAAGTCTGCAAACCACGGCCTAACTTGAACCTTAAACAGTTTTTCATCAGGAAATTCTTCCCGGATTTCCTTTTCAGATGCGGTAACCTCCACATTCACTAAGCGGGATAAATGATCCGCTACCAAGTTTTCCGACCCCTTCTTGTCTTTGATTTCTACATCGAATTCTTGTAACAAGAGGATCCAACGGATGAGCCTTTGCTTCGAATCCGGTTTGGTTAGCAGATATTTAATCGCCGCGTGGTCGGTATACACAACGACTTTAGACCCTATAAGATAAGACCTAAACTTTTCTAGCGCATACACTATTGCAAGTAGTTCTTTTTCCGTTGTGGCATAATTTATTTGAGCCTCGTTAAGAACCTTACTCGCATAATGTATCGCATGAAAAGTTTTGTCTTTTCTTTGGCCAAGTACCGCTCCAACAGCATAGTCACTCGCATCACACATTAGTTCAAAATTTTCATTCCAATCGGGAGCGACTATTATTGGAGCGGTAACCAATTTTTCTTTTAAAGTTTCGAAAGCTTGCAAACAATCATCGGTCAAGAGAAATACCTGGTCCTTAGCGAGCAAATTGCTCAAAGGCTTAGCCACCTTTGAGAAGTCCTTGATAAAGCGCCGATAGAACCCCGCGTGCCCCAAAAAGCTACGGATGCCCTTCACATTCACCGGAGGAGGTAATTTTTCTATCACTTCAACCTTAGCTCTATCCACTTCAATCCCCCTTCTAGAGACTTTGTGGCCTAGCACGATCCCCTCGGTCACCATGAAGTGACACTTCTCCCAATTAAGCACCAAATTGGTCTTCACACATCTCTCCAACACCGTCTTTAAGTTCGCCAAGCATTGACTAAAAGACCCACCAAATACCGAGAAGTCATCCATGAAGACTTCCATTGTTTTCTCTATCAGATCGGCAAAAATGGCTTGCACACATCGTTGGAAAGTCGCCGGTGCATTGCACAGCCCAAAGGGCATTTTTCGGTATGCGAACACTCCAAACGGACACGTGAAAGCCGTCTTCTCATGATCGGCCGGGTCAACCGCAATTTGGTTGTACCCGGAGTAGCCGTCCAAAAAACAATAGTATTGTTGGCCCGATAGTCTTTCGAGCATTTGATCCATAAATGGGAGTGGAAAATGGTCCTTTCGAGTCGCGGTATTCAACCGCCTATAATCAATACACATTCTCCACCCCGTTGCAACTTTAGTGGGGATCAATTCATCCTTGTCATTCCGGATCACGGTAATCCCCCCCTTCTTCGGAACAACGTGCACGGGACTAACCCATGGACTATCCGAGATCGGGTAAATCATTCCCGCATCCAATAGCTTTACAACCTCCTTTCGAACAACCTCCTTCATCGTAGGATTTAAGCGGCGTTGTGGTTGAGCCACCGGCTTAAAATCCTTCTCCATCAAAATCTTGTGCATACAATAGGATGGACTAATTCCTTTTAGATCGGAAAGAGTCCAACCCATGGCTTCTTGATTTGTTTTTAGCACAATGATTAGACGGGCTTCTTCTTCATTTGTCAAAAGGTTGCTTATGATGACCGGCTTTGCCTCGGTCTCATCTAGGAATACATACTTCAAAGTAGAGGGAAGCACTTTCAATTCAATTGGCGCTTTTTCGTCAATAACCTCCTTCTTCAAGTTTTCCTCCTCTACTTCCCATGGTTGTAGGTCGTCTAAACTATCAAGTTCCTTTAAGCATTCCTCAAGAGCTAGCTCTTCTTCAACAGTGAAAACCTCCAATGAGTCGTCAAGAGCTAACTCCATAGGAGATATCTCATGAATATGCTTTGAAACCTCCATAATAGCGTCTTCGATCACATCGATGCGGAAGCTATCATTTCTATCTTTTGAATGCTTCATTGCCTCGAATAGATCGAATGTCACTTTCTCATTTTGAACTCTCACCTTCATTAAACCGTCATCAACATCTATCATCATTCGCGCGGTCTTCATGAACGGTCGGTCCAAGATGAGCGGAGCATCATCATCTTCCTCCATATCAATAACAATAAAATCGACCGGGAAAAAGAATTTGTCGACCTTCACCAAAACATCTTGGGTTACGCCATGAGGATGGGTCGTCGACTTATCCGCCAATTGCAACGTCATTCGGATGGACTTAATCTCAATGTTGCCAAGTCTCTTGATAATTGACAAAGGTATAAGATTAATGCTTGACCCCAAGTCAATAAGTCCTTTCCCGACATAAACGTCACCAATTTTAACCGGCAATGTAACTCTTCCCGGATCAACCTCTTTCTTAGGAAGCGTCCTTTGAATAATGGCACTACAGCTTGCGTCAAGGACGATGGTCTCCGGTTCCGTATACCTCCGCTTTTTTGTTAGTATGTCCTTCATGAATTTGGCATACTTGGGCATTTGCTCCAAGGCTTCGGCAAACGGAATGTTAATTTGCAACTGTTTAAAAATATCCATGAACCGGGCGTAATGCCGTTCATTCTCCCTTTTGGACGGGGCATGAGGATAAGGAAGGTTTTGGATTGGAGTAGCGCTCACTACCTCCTTTCCCTTTGCAACTCTAGCACTCTTCCATCTAGGCTTTTTTACTACCTCCCCTATTACCTCATCACTTGTATTTTTCTCAATCTCCACACCTTTTTTCTTTTCAACTTCACCATTATTTTTATTCTTTTCAACTTCTTCACCCTCACCCACTCTCCTACTTCACCATCAACATTTTCCTCCAATATTTCCTCCTCAATTTCTTTCTCTTTCTCTCTTTGTTCACTCTCAACTCTTTTTTTATTCTCACTACCCAACTCCCTCCCACTTCTCGTCATGATCGCCTTACAATGCTCCTTAGGATTTGTTTGCGTGTTTGCCGAAAAGGAAGGACCGGTTTGTTGTTCCGCGAGTTGCTTGGCAAGTTGCCCAACTTGAGTCTCGAGATTTTTTATAGCCGCGTCATTGCTCTTTTGATTGGCCATTGACATTTGCATGAATTGCGTCAATGTCTCTTCCAATTTAGAATTGACGACCGGCGGTTGTTGAGATTGATACGGATTTTGGGGAGGGTTTTGACGGCTAGAAGAACCACCTCCATAACCTTGGTTATGATAATAGTTGCTTCTAGGTTGGAACCCTTGGTTCCCTTGGAATTTTTGTTGTTGATTTTGAGGGTGCGGTTGATAAGGTTGTTGTTGTTGTTGTCTCGGTTGATAGTCCCGTTGATTGGCCATGTAGTTTACTTCGTCAAAACCGGGAGGTGGACAAAATCCGGTGTCATGTTCACCTTTACAAAGTTCACAACAAGCTATTTGTTTAGCTTTTGATGGTTCTCTTAACTCTTTGATTTGTTGCGTTAAGAGTTCCACTTGTTGTGAGATGAGCTTGTTTTGGGCAAGGATGGCATCGTTCGTCCCTAGCTCAAGCACTCCCGCCTTCTTCAAAGAATTTCCTCGACTTTGACTCTGAAGATCATTTAAAGCCATTCGATTTATGATGTTCGTGGCTTCTTCGGCACTTTTTGACAATAAAGAGCCACCCGAGGTAGCATCCAACAACGTTTTGCAGTTTGGTTGAAGTCCATTTTTGAAGATATGCATTTGAGTCAATTCATCAAATCCATGCCCTTTACATTTCCGAAGCATGGACTTGAATCTTTCCCACGCTTCATTCAAAGATTCACTGGTTCCTTGTGAAAACACCGAGATGGCCGTCTTGGATTCCATGAACCGGTTATGGGAGAAGAATCTTTCGATGAATTTCTCTTCTAACACGTTCCAGTCTGTCATTACGGTTGGTGTTTGATCTAGGTACCAATCCTTTGCTTTACCGAGCAAAGCGTGGGGAAATAATCGTCTGAACAGCGGAAGCTCCTGAGCCTGATCCACTCCGGCAGCCAATGTTATCTCATAAAATTTTGTGAGAAAAGCAAATGGGTCTTCATGGTCCATTCCGGTGAATGGACTTCCATATAATAGATTTAGAGTTCCCGTTTTCATCTCAGCTTGCCTTCCGGTGTGGTTGGCAAACTGAGCGGTGTTCCTTGGACTATTGATGCATGGAGTAGAAATAGGTGGTGGTGGTTGTGGCTCCATGTTTGGTATGAATGGTGGTGGATTTGTGGTTGAAGAACTTTCTCCTTGCTCTTGGTGTTGTCTAGCCTGTTGCCTCCTACGTCTCGTTTTGCTATTGAGTCTCCTTGCGGTTCTCTCGATCTCAGGATCAAAAAGAAGTTCGTCCACAGGGATTTGCCCTCGCATAAAACGTAAGCTGCACACTAAACCAAACAGATTACAAGCACAAGTCAAAAATTCACAAGCTAAAACTTAAACAACCATTGCGATGCTCACAATATCAATTTACAATCCCCGGCAACGGCGCCATTTTGTTGATTGTAAATTTACGTGTCGGGTTTTTGTTATCGTATCCACAGGGATTGTAAGATATCACCGCCGTTCGATGGTTGTATTAATCTTAGCTTAAGTAACAATAAGGTTTTGGTTGGTTGTCACGTTATCTTGCATAAAAAGGTAATAAATTGCGGTAAAAGTTATGGTTTGAATAAATGAGAAATATTGCCAAAGTTAGGGTTCGATGATCACTTTGCATGTATTTGTTCGGTCAACAATCTTATAAACTCCTTTAGATGATAAATCATTTCACAAAGTCCTCCCAATATGTTTCTCTCGAACACACATTGTGAGTTTTCCCATTTTGATCCATTGTTTCTCTCGAACACAATCTATCAAAATGACAACTTTTTGGTTCAACCTTATGGTGAACAAAATCATTCATTACTATCTCTAGCTAACAAACAAGATTGGATGAAAACCTAGGTCAAGAGTTGGTAAACATCTCTCGATCATAAACCAACACAAAGAGTTTTAAATAGAAACAAAGTTTTCATCATATATTCACCATTAAAGAGTTTACACATGAAGATCCTTACATTTACACACAAAGCTAGTAATCACCTACATCTAACCTTGACAAATGGAGGACTTAGCTACTCATTTTCATGGTAGCTTGGTCGGCAAGTTTCGGAAGAAGGTTGATCAACATCCAAGTCGGATAATCGATATTGGATGGGAATCCACCTTCTTTTTGTAGAAGATGGTTACAAGATGAAGAGAAATGAAAACTAGGGCATAAAAGCTCCCTAGAACAATGCTGTAAAAATATCTAACAAAAGTACAAAAGTGGAAAAATGAGGTAAAAACTAGGTATGGCTCTCAAAAGTGGCACCTGCTACTTATAGAGTAGTACTGGGCTGTCATGCTCGCTAGGAGAGCAGAAAGGCTCGCCTAACGAGGGTCTAATTGTGGCACCAAAGGCACCTGCGCCCAGAGAAAACAGACTAACTCAAACTGTCATGTTCGCCTAGCGAACAAACCTTCGCCTAGCGAAAGACACGCTTCAACCTTCGCCCCAGCGAGGTTGAGAGGTTTTGCTACTGGAATGCTCGCTGGGGACTCGCTAGAGCTTCGCCTAGCGAGTGAGTGCTGGCTGCGCTTTTCACCAAAATTGAACGAACTCGCTACCACCTTCGCTATCAGCTCGCCTGGCGAATTTATTGACATTTTACTGGAGCTTTTCGCTGGGCACTCGCCTAGCGAGCAGGCTTCGCCACAGCCTTCGCCTAGCGAGCATGCTGATGAATGCTTGTTTTCTTTGGTTCCTTTGCCAACTTTCTTGTGTCTTAAATTTCAATTATTTCATGCCTTCTTCCTGCACAATAACACACAAATCAAAGGCACCAAGCTTGTTTATCAATGTAATGCATTTCATCAAAAACAAAGGTGATTTTGACAATTTAGCAAGGAAATAGAGTGAAAGATACCCTTAATTGATGGCTCAAATAAGCACTTTTGGGTATCTAACACCAAACCCCTATGGTTTGGACTCCATTTCTTTACACTTTGACATTTAATTTGGGATTTAGGATCTAGGGTTCATATCTTGTTTCTCTCAATTTGGATGATTTGTGAGGAATTGGCAAGGGTTTGGTCTAGATTGAGGTTCTTCAAGATGAGACGATTCCATTAGGCTTTAGTTTTTTGTTTTAAACTTCCGCCGTCGTCGGAGGCGACGACCGGCATGGCTGAAGGTTATCTCTGGCCGGGATTTGAACTTGGCGGTTACAACTTCTAAATCCAAGTTGTTCGAATCCTCCCCTCCACGTGTGCGCCTGGGTTTGCGCCTTAGGTCACTGAGGCCCACGTTTTTTTCTTCACATCCTCCTTTTCCATTTTATACCCCTTTCATATGCTGGCAGTAGAGAGCGGGCCACAACTTTGAGGCCCATGTCCATCTCGATTTACACCCCTTGTTCAAATGAGTAGGTTTCAGGACTTATCCCTTTGGCCCAACGAATTTTTTTCCCTATACCAAAAATCCTGTTGGGTTTCTCTCATGGAGCTCATATTGGTTTCTTCCTACATACAGTTTCCAGGATTGCACCTCATTGCTCTTTAATTAATTACTTGGTAATTCGAATTTTTAGATCTAGTTTGGATTATTTTGTTTATTTTGCTCACTTAGGCTAATTGAACTTTTAGAATTTTATTTATATTCTAAGGTTTTAATTAAAATTTAGGAAATTTAGTTTAGTTTTTAATTAGATCAAATTTAGGATTTAATTAGTTTAATTGATTTTAGGATTTAGTTAATTTCTAAACATTAGGTTGAAATCAATTTTAGGACTTAATAAATTTTTTAGGCTCTTGTTAGAATTTAATCTTTTGTTCCTAATTGATATTCCGTGTAAAATGACCATTTTGCCCTTAGGGGTTTATGTTGTTATTTTAGTAATAGAAATGCATGTTCCTCTAGGAATAATATTTTAACTTAGAATATTATTAGTTAAATCAAGCTTTTCATGACATGCTCCATTTAGATTTAGATCTTTGACATAGATTTTAATCAAGCCATGATTAACTATAAGATGTACCCTTAGGCTAGTTTGATTAAACTCTTACCATTAGATTAGGTTCTAACCTAATTTTCAAATTAAATTAAACCCTCTGATTCAAATTGATCAAAAGTAATTTTGATCAATTAAATCCTTTGATATTGTATAATCCCACAGTCTAAATTAAGTGACCAAAAGACCCTTGGTCACTTGATGAGACTTTTTCTTCTAAGCTGTGGAGCTCGAGGCCTCAAGTCAAGATTCTCAATCAAGGCATCCTCATTCATACCAATCAGCGGATAATACAAGCGCGTCAAAGGTGGCATCTTCAAGAGCTTGTCAAATTAAAGTTAGGGTCGTGTGGCATGAGCCTTATGTAATAGAGAAGGAATGAGACTACATAATTCCTACCCTCATTCTGAATATCTTTGGGTATGGGACGAATGACTCAGCGCTCATTGTATTCACCTCTATTCATAGACTTTAGCACAATTCTAAGCATATGATTGATGAGTCTCTCCCTCAATAAAGCAATGCAATAAGCAATGACTACATCAATAACTTATCAATCACGATTCAAGTTGTACGATATGAGCCTTAAGCAATGGAGAAGAATGGGACCCGAGAATTCCTACCCCCATTATAAATATCTTTGGGTATGGGATGAATGACCCAACGCTCATTGTATTCACCTTCATTCATAGACTTTAGTGCAATTCGAATCGAAAGATTGTTAAGGTCCTCATCATCATCACAAGATACAACAAAGTTTCTCCTCTCTCAACTTGAAAGTTAGGATGAGAATTACATGCCATGAGCCTTAAGTAGTAAAGAAGGAATAAGACTTGAGCTTTCCTACACTCATTCTGGATATCTTTAGGTGCGGGACATTTGGCCCGTTGCTTATTGTATCCATCTTTACTCATAGACTTTAGTGTGATTCATATCAAATAACCATCAAGTCTATTTCAATCATTCTATCATCTCTTTATTACTCCTTAATCATTCTTGTTTTCAGCCCAAGTGGGCTGAACTACGAAAGCTCTGATTTCCTTATTGCACTATAAGGATACGTAGGCAGGAGAACCCAGATTCTTCACAAGCTACCCTATTTATCAAATAATTATTATTCATTCATCAATCAAGACCATCCTTTTGAGATCAACTATATTTCTCTTTGGACTCCTTGTACATCCTTTTAGGACGATTTAGCAGCAGTCCACCTCATTAATCAAGAGTTGTTTAGGTCGTATCCAAACATTTAATTTACTCTTTTTTCATCTAAGACGCCACCTTGTTCTTCGATTAAGAGTCTATCTCTCCATGGACCCAAGATAATATTCTTATTTGATCTCGAATTGTTTGTTCATATCCAGTGATCTACTGTTCCTTGTACATAACAATACCTTTTCTCTTGGGCCCCACTTATACCCTTTTAGGACGATATAGCGGTAGTTCATCTTGTGAATCAAGAGTTGTTTGGATCGTACCCATACATTTAATTCATCATGTTTTTGGCTAAGACGCATGTTTACTCTTTGATTCCAAGTTCCATCCATATGTGGGTTCCCTTAATACCATTATGTTGGTACAAGTTATGCTTTCCATCACCCTTCTCTCTCTCTCTCTCTCTCTCTCTCTCTCTCTCTCTCTCTCTCTCTCTCTCTCTCTCTCTCTCTCTCTCTCTCTCTCTCTCTCTCTCTCTCTCTCTCTCTCTCTCTCTCTCTCTCTCTCTCTCTCTCTCTATTCTCGTGGTTTCACGAACTACGATTGCTCTGAATTTTTCATTGCACAATGAGAATACGTAGGCTCGAGGATGCGAATCCTTGGCGAGCATACTTCTAATTATTCCTCCTTCCGCCTTAGGGCACCATTCATATCTTTCATAATCCATTATCTACCCTCGATCATAAATCATTCACCCAATGACATATTATTCCTTTGACATAGAAACACACTTTCTTTGGAATTCCATATACACCCTTTTAGGATGCTTGGCGAAAAGTCCGCATTTGTACCTAGAGTTGTTTCGATCGTCTCCAGACATTTAATTCCTTCATTTTTTAGGCTAAGACGCCGTTTCCTTCTACGGTACAAACACATTTTCTCTTATGGATTCTAATACACCTTCACCTTTCGATTTCAAACAACACTTATTTAGTCAATATTACCAAATATTCAATTTTGTGACTTTGGTCACTTCATTCCATTCATTTCCATGGCACTCATATTCTACCTTCATTCACTCCATGTGATATACTAGTTATCTTTGAGCCAAATACACTACCTCTTTGTGCTCCTTCTTGCATCACTCTATGAACCAAGATCTGTTTGGATCATCCCCAAACACTTATTTCTTCATATTTACTCTTGGGTTCATGTTTTTACCCCTTGTTGGAGTTTGCTGGTTCTATGTGTTGGCATCAATTTTGGTAAAACCTAGAGTGTTCACAAGTTGTCACAAGTGTTGTCTTGACATAAAATAACAGGTTCCTGCAAGGTGTTTAAAATGTGAATGTGCAGGATTTTACTGAGATGTCAGACCCGATGTCAAGACATATGTATACAGAACATTCAGTCTGAATACTATGTATTGTGTGATTGCGTTTTTATGCTAATCTATGTATGATTGATGTGATGATTGAACGTGTCATTCAATTAGTAATTACAACCAGATTGACTTATTTTCCAACAAGATATAATCAACTGTCATGAGAAGATATGAATGGAAAATAGTTTTAGGCTTTTATGATGTCCAAGCCCAGGCAAGCACTTCTATATAAAGGGCATGGAATACTTGGTTTTAATACACAAGAAATAACGAACGAAATATTGAGAGAGAATAAGGGTTTTAGTCTTGTGTGGTCATGTGTATTATGAGCCATTCATTCATCCATAGATGATTGAATTGGACTAACTTTTGAGTTATAATTTGTCCACTATAAGCTTTGAAGCATGAGCGTGTGTCTACTTAGTTGAAGCTTTTAAGCAAGATCAAGTATGTGATCTTGAAGAGTGTCTTCTTTCATTGTAATATTTGTTTTTACATCACTGTTGTGATTGAGGGGGAGTGAGTAGGATCTCATATCTAAGAGTTCTTAGATAGAAGTCACACGGGTAGAGATTATGTGAAAAGACTGTAACTTGAAGTTATTTACTGAGAGTCTTTGAACTAATTATGTTTAGTGGATTTCCTTCCTGGCTTGGTAGCCCCTAGACATAGGTGAGTTTGCACCGAACTGGGTTAACAATTGCTTGTGTCACTTGTATTACTGTTCTTTATCTTTTATCCTGTTTATATTATTTAGATATTAGTGTCGTGACATTACCTTCGACATCTCATATCTGATACCAGAATTTCAATTGGTATCAGAGCAGACATCCTGCTCTGGTTCTGGGTGAGATCTAGGGACGTTACTTTCTGGTACTATGGATAGAGATGGAGGATCTGTTCACAGACCACCAATTCTGGATGGATCTAACTATGACTACTAGAAACCTCTAATGGTAGCCTTCCTAAAATCTTTGGATAATAAGGCTTGGAAGGTTGTTCTAACAAGCTGGGGACATCCAGTTATTACTAAGGAAGGAGAAGTTACTACTGATAAGAAGGCTGAGGAACAATGGACTAAGGAGGAGGATGAACTAGCCCTTGGAAACTATAAAGCATTGAATGCTATATTCAATGGGGTTGATAAGAACATCTTCATACTGGTGAACAACTGTGAGGTGGCTAAAGATGCTTGGAATATTCTCAAAACCACTCATGAAGGCACCTCTAGAGTGAATATGTCTAGATTGTAGTTGCTCACTACCAAGTTTGAAAATTTGAGGATGAAAGAAGATGAAAATATTCATGACTTTCATATGAATATCCTTGAAATCGCTAGTGCCTCAGGAGCCCTGGGTGAGAAGATGCCAGATGAAAAACTATTCAGGAAAATACTCAGGTCACTTCCTAAGAGGTTTGCCATGAAAGTGACAGCCATAGAAGAATCTCAAGACATTTGCAATATGAGAGTGGATGAGCTAATTGGATCCCTCCAAACATTTGAGTTGGGAATGTGTGATGGATCTGAAAAGAAAGTCAAAAGCATAGCCTTCATGTCAAACACTGAAGAGAAAGAGGAAGAAAGTGGTCAAGATACTGATGAAGATCTAGAAAATGATATAGCATTACTGGGAAGACAGTTCAACAAACTTCTGAAAAATATGGATGTAAGGTCTAAGTCTAATGTTAAGATCATATCATCTGACATCAGTAAGTCCAATAATGCTGGAAGAAGAACAAGATCTGATGAAAATTCCAAAGAAGGAAAAGGAGTTCAGTGCCATGAATGTGATGGGTATGGACACATTAGAGCTGAATGTGGGACCTACCTCAAGAAACAGAAGAAGAGTCTTGCTGCTACTTGGTCTGATCAAAGTGAAACAGAAGGAGAGTCTGTAAATCTTGTGACTGCCTTGACTGGAAGATGGGGTTCTGATGAAGACTCAAGTGATGATGAAGTAACCTTTGATGAGTTAGCCACTACCTATAGAAAGTTGTGTCACAAAAGTGAAGAAGTGTGTCAACAAGTGGAAAGTCAGAAGAAATTGATAACACAACTGGAGAATGAGAAGACAGAACACTTGGAAACCATCTCTAAGTTGAAGACTGAAGTAGTATTCTTGAACTCCAAACTGGATGAGATGACAAAGTATGTCAGAATGCTAAACAATGGATCTGACATCTTAGACAAAATTCTCCAGACTGGAAAAATGGCAGGAGACAAGTCTGGCCCTGGGTTTATTGAATCCAAACCTGAGTGTAGTCACACTGGTAGCAAACCAAAGATGTCACATCATGTGTCACAACATCATAAGGGAAGACAACATAAAGGAAAACACCAAAGATGGAGATGTCATTACTGTGGAAAATTTGGCCACATAAAACCATTCTGCTATAAGTTGTATGGATATCCTAGTCCTTCTCATCATCAACCTAGACCCAAACATCACATCCCTATCAACAGAAAATAATGGGTTCCTAGGACTGGTGTTACTAACTTGATAGCTCACACTTCCTTCAGAGTTTCAGCCAAAGAAGACTGGTATTTTGACAGTGGATGCTCCAGACACATGACTGGAAGCAAAAACCTGCTAATTGATCTTCATCCTCATGCCACCAGCTATGTAACCTTTGGTGATGGAGCAAAGGGTGAAATCAAGGGGATTGGAAAGCTAAACTGCCCTGGAGTCCCTAACCTTGACAATGTCCTACTTGTTAAAGGACTGACTACAAACCTAATCAGCATCAGTCAACTATGTGACCAAGGTCTAACTGTAAACTTCACAAAAACTGAATGTCTGATTACTAATAAATAAAATGAAGTGATCATGAAAGGGGTCAGGTCTAAGGACAACTGATATATATGGAGTTCTCAAGAAACTGGTTATTCATCAATGTGTACTCTAGCCAAAGAAGAAGAAGTGAAGATATGGCATCAAAAATTGGGCCATCTGCATATTAAAGGAATGAAGAGGATTATATCTATTGAAGCTGTCAAAAGAATCCCAAACTTAAAGATTGATGAAGGAAGAGTTTGTGGGGAGTGTCAGATTGGAAAACAGACAAAGATGTCACATCAGAAGCTCATACATGACACCACTTCCAGAGTGCTGGAACTTCTCCACATGGACTTGATGGGACCTATGCAGGTGGAAAGTCTTGGTGGGAAAAAGTATGCTTATGTGGTGGTGGATGACTTCTCTAGATACACTTGGGTCAATTTTATAAGGGAAAAATATGATGTATTTGAGGTATTCAAAGATCTTTGCCTAAGACTTCAAAGAGAAAAAGAAAGTCAGGTTATAAGAATCAGAAGTGATCATGGGAAAGAATTTGAGAATAGAAAATTTGCTGGATTCTGTGCATCTGAAGGAATTAGTCATGAGTTCTCATCTCCCATTACCCCTCAGTAAAATGGTGTGGTAGAAAGGAAAAATAGAACTCTCCAAGAATCTGCCAGAGCTATAATTCATGCTAAGAAATTACCCTACCACTTCTGGGCTGAAGCTATGAACACAGCCTGTTATGTTCACAACAGAGTAACCTTGAAGAAAGGGACTCCTACTACTTTATATGAAGTCTGGAAAGGAAGAAGACCTACTGTCAAATACTTCCATGTGTTTGGTAGTAAATGTTATATCTTGACTGATCGTGAACAAAGAAGGAAGATGGATCCCAAGAGTGATGAAGGATTATTTTTGGCCTACTCAACAAACAGCAGAGCATTTAGAGTCTTTAATTCCAGAACAAAAGTAATGATGGAATCCATCAATGTTGTGGTTGATGATCAACAAACTGATGTCACAGACGATGCTGAGACATCTCTAAATGATGCCCCAGCTGATTTCCAAGACAAAAGTAATGAGAGTGAACTCACTCAAGCTGAACCTGAAGCTGACAAAATTAATAAAGGACCCTCTATCAGAATTCAGAAGGATCATCCTAAAGATCTCATTATAGGAGACTCAAATAAAGGGATCACAACTAGATCAAGGGAAGTGATCTCACATGGCTGTTTTGTGTCTAAGATTGAGCCTAGGAATGTCAAGGAAGCCTTGACTGATGAATTTTGGATCAATGCCATGAAGGAAGAGTTAGGCCAATTCAAGAGAAATGAAGTATGGGAACTGGTTCCAAGACCTGAAGGAATAAATGTTATTGGAACAAAGTGGGTTTACAAGAATAAATCTGATGAACAAGGGGTGGTTACTAAAAATAAAGCAAGATTAGTAGCACAAGGATACACTCAAGTTGAAGGAGTTGACTTTGATGAAACATTTGCCCCTGTAGCTCACCTTGAGTCCATTAGACTATTGCTTGGAGTGGCATGTATTCTGAAGTTTAAACTGTTCCAAATGGATATAAAAAGTGCCTTCTTGAATGGTTATTTAAATGAGGAAGTGTATGTTGAACAATCTAAAGGGTTTACAGATCCAAATCTTCCAAAGCATGTGTATAAGTTGAGGAAAGCCCTCTATGGTTTGAAACAAGCTCCTAGGGCTTGGTATGATAGACTCATAGTGTTTCTCATTAACAATGGATACAGGAAGGGAGGCATTGACAAGACCTTGTTTGTTAAGAATGAAGGAGGAAAACTCATGGTGGCTCAAATATATATGGATGATATTGTGTTTGGTGGGATGTCAGATCAGATGGTCGAACATTTTGTTAAACAAATGCAGTCTGAATTTGAAATGAGCCTTGTTGGAGAGCTGACCTATTTTCTTGCGCTACAAGTCAAGCTGATGGAAGATTCTATCTTTCTATCTCAAAGCAAATATGCCAAAAACATTGTTAAGAAGTTTGGCATGGAAAATGCAAGTCATAAAAGGACACCTGCTCCTACTCATCTGAAAGTCTCTAAAGATGAAAATGGTATTAGTGTAGATCAAAGTCTCTACATAAGCATGATAGGGAGTCTGCTATATCTCACAGCAAACAGACCTGACATTGCTTTTGCTGTAGGTGTTTGTGCTAGATATCAAGCTGAACCAAAAGTCAGTCATATAAACCAAGTGAAAAGGATACTGAAATATGTCAATGGCACCAGTGACTATGGGATGTTGTACACTCATGGATCTGGATCTATGTTGACTGGATATTGTGATGCTGATTGGGATGGAAGTGCTGATGATAGGAAAAGCACGTCAGGAGGACGCTTCTTCTTGGGGAACAACTTAATATCATGGTTTAGTAAGAAACAAAATTGTGTGTCTCTGTCCACTGCTGAAACTGAATACATAGTAGCTGGAAGTAGTTGTTCTCAACTGGTTTGGATGAAACAGATGCTGACTGAATACAATGTCACTCAAGATGTCATGACATTATGCTGTGACAACCTAAGTGCTATAAATATTTCTAAGAATCTCATTCAGCACAGCAGGACAAAACATATTGATATCCGTCATCATTTTATTAGAGAACTAGTGGAAGATAAAATCATAGCCCTGGAGCATGTTGCTACTGAAATGCAGTTAGCTGATATATTTACAAAGGCTTTGGATGCTAATCAATTTGAATGTCTAAGAGGAAAATTAGGGATTTGTATCTAATGAGAATTTGTAGCAATTAATTTGGAGTGGAAAAGGTAATAAAAATATTGTTTGTCCACTTCAAATAAAGTACCCCATTTATGGTAAATCATCACCTAGTATTGGAACTTCCATCTATTGCCTTTTCACACGCAACCTCTACTCAAACATTTCCACCTTCCTTCGACTTTATCAACCTTCTCTTCTAGGGCAACAAAAACCTTTCCACAAGAACAACAATATGTCACAACATCCAACACCAGTTGGTTCTAAAGCTACCAAACCTACTCACAAAGATAGAACGCCTTCTATGGACCTTCTTGATGAGGATATTTTGGACGTGATTCCCCTGTCTGTCATTCTAGGTGACGCTCCTGGTTCATCCTCCACTGCATGCCCTACTCAAGGTAACAGTTCCAATATCCCCTCCAGCTCTACTTATACTCCTAGTTCTAAGGACGACATGCATCACACTGATCGTGTTATAAGGAACCTTGTCACGAGAATCCTCAATGAAGGACACTCTGTAAAGGGAGTTTCTACTCCTCTATCAAGAAGAGACCCATCTCCTGAGGTTGGATATCACAATGAGAAAGAGGATGATTCCTCTAGGTCTGAAAAAGATATAGCTGTTGAAGGATTATGCTCTTTAGGGCAAACTTTGTCTAGTAAGAAATTTGTGGCATCACCTACTGCCAATGCTTCACAGTCTAAGAAGCATGATTCTACAAAGAAGGTGATTGACCTAGAAGATGAGAGTTCGGATGATGAAGATGATAGCTTGCTTCATCACTTGAAGCCAAGTGTGGCTAAGAGGATGAAGACTAGAAAGGGTAGGTTTGTGGCTAAAATGATGTCAGCCAAAACTGCAAAGAAGGCTACTGGTGTAGGCCCCTCAAAGTCTTGGAGCAAGGTTGAGGTGAAGAAGAGGAAAGTGAGAGAGAGTTCTGACTCAGATGAAAATGTTGAAGAAGATGTCCCTTGGAAGGTTCATTTTTGCTGCTGGAACCAAGCTGAAATTTGATTATGGTAGATTTATGTTTGAACAAATTGTCAAACATGCTTCTACAAATGCAGTGAAGCTGCCCATAGCTTTTCCCTCAATGATTTGTGGGATTATCCTGAGTCAACAACCTGGAATTCTGAGCACAAATTATCTTCCTAGTAGAAGAAAACCTCCTCTATCAGTTCATTACAAATTGTTTGAAGGCAGCCATGTCGAGGACGTTGTCATGACATCTGTTGTGAAGAAGACAACCTCAAAAGGTGGTTTGATTGCTGAACTGAAAGAAACTTGTAAAGATTTGGATACAGGGATAAGGGTAGCTAAAGCCAGGAAAGAAGCTTTGGAGGCTCTGATTGAAAGCTTAGAGCAAGCTGATAGAGATAATGTTGGACAAGCCAAGGAAACAGAAGCCTAAACCTCTAGGAGAGGTCTGAATCTCAAGATGAATCAAGTGGCAGTTCTGGTTCTGAAGCTGATGAAGATGCAAGCTCCTCTGACTAGTTTTGCTGAAGTTGTCCCCCACTGTTCTTATGGTGTGCTGTGATGGATTTGGTGGTTCTTTTGGCAGTCATGTTTTAATGCCTTGATGTATTTTTTTTGGGTTCTTTTTGGTTTTTCTGAATTTTTTTTCTCAGCTTGTATAGCTGTGTATCTGTAACACCTAACAATATGCTTTGACATTTTGTGTGACATTCTGTTTGACTAATAGACATTTATTTTGTCTAGTTGGTCTTTTTGGTCTCTTTTGGCTAAAAAGGGGGAGAAGTAGCTAAAGTAGTTATGCTATAAACAGATGACAGATGATGTTAAAGAGGATGTATATTGGAGATAATTTGTTTAGTACATGTGATGTTGAAGGTGATGTTAGATGAGGAGGTGTATATTACAGGTGATGTCTGTGTTGAGCAGACTGAGGGGGAGGAGGAGCACAAGCGCATGTGTGTTTAATATGTGTTTACTAGTTATTATTTTAGCTAGTAATGCGTGTTTTATTACTTCTGCTGCTAAAACTGATATTGTGATTATACTCTTGTGAAACAAATGGTCTGATGTATGTTTTAGCCAAAATTTGCCAACGGGGGAGTTTGTTGGTTCTATGTGTTAGCAACAATTTTGGTAAAACCTAGAGTGTTCACAAGTTGTCACAAGTGTTGTCTTGACATAAGATAACAGGTTCCTGCAGGGTGTTTAAAATGTGAATGTGTAGGATTTTACTGAGATGTCAGACCCGATGTCAAGACATCTGTATACAGAACATCCAGTCTGAATGTTATGGATTATGTGATTGCGTTTTTTATGTTAATCTATGTGTGATTGATGTGATGATTGAACGCACCATTCAATAAGTAATTACAACCAGATTGACTTATTTTCCAACAAGATATAATCAGCTGTCATGAGAAGATATGAATGGAAAATAGTTTTAGGGTTTTATGATGTCCAAGCCCAGCCAAACACTTCTATATAAAGGGCATAGAATACCTGGTTTTAATACACAAGAAATAACGTACGAAATATTGAGAGAGAATAAGGGTTTTAGTCTTGTGTGGTCGTGTGTGTTGTGAGCCATTCTTTCATCCATAGATGATTGAATTGGACTGACTTTTGAGTTGTAATTTGTCCACTCTAAGCTTTGAAGCATGAGTGTGTATCTACTTGGTTGAAGCTTTTAAGCAAGATCAAGTATGTGTTCTTGAAGAGTATCTTCTTTCATTGTAATATTTATTTTTACATCACTGTTGTGATTGAGGGGGAGTGAGTAGGATCTCATATCTAAGAGTTCTTAGATAGAAGTCACACGGGTAGAGATTAGGTGAAAAGACTGTAACTTGAAGTTGTTTACTGAGAGTCTTTGAACTAATTCTATTTAGTGGATTTCCTTCCTGGCTTGGTAGCCCTTAGACGTAGGTGAGTTTGCACCGAACTGGGTTAACAATTGCTTGTGTCACTTGTATTACTGTTCTTTATCTTTTATCCTATTTATATTATTCAGATATTAGTGTGTCGCAACGCGAAAAACAACCGGCGGGAAAAATACAGAGCCGCCACCGACGCTATTCATCCTCTGACGGAAAGGAAGCACATGAATAACCTAAGAAAGGGAAAGGAACGGTCTTACGACCAGAGATTGCAAGGTACGGGAGTCGGTTACGCAAGGGGAAGGTATTAGCACCCCTCACGTTCGTCGTACTCGACGGGATCCACGCTCAAAAGAATAGGAAAAGGTTGCTAATAAACTGCTCAAAAAAATGCACAAACTGGAATGATAAAACAGGTGAAAGAGACGGAGGAAGTGGACTCGGCAGGATGTCGCATCCTGGGCCTACGTAGTTTGTCGGAAACAAACATCAGAGTCGACGTAGTTCGGGGAAATGGGGAACATGCTCGCTAAGACATCGCATCCTATGCCTACGTATCTTCTCTATCCAGAGGAAGAATCAGAGCACTCGTAGCTCGGCTAACGTACGCCGAAACAAAACACCGAAACGGGACGCTGAGACGTCAAGAGAAACACGCAATAGGAAACGGAATGCCAATACATGGACTTACACCCAACTCCTGACAAAACAAACAAAAGGAAACAGAATGCCAATACATGGACTTATATCCGACTCCAAACAAAAACCAACAAGGAAACATAATGCCAATACATGGACTTACATCCGACTCCAAACAAACAAACACACACAAGGAAACAGAATGCCAATACATGGACTTACATCCGACTCCTAACAATAACCAAACAAAAGGAAACAAAAAGGTTGAACACACTCAAAAAACAAAAGGGTGCACAAACATAGACTCAAAAAAGAAAAGGGTGCCCGCAGAGATCTCTCTCAATCTCTTGCCTACGTATCTCATCTGGTATGAGAATCAGGGCGACGTAGTTCCCCTTAACAGGGGAGAAACTCTCTCCTAACCAGAGACCAGGGAAACAACAAACTAAGTAGGGAGACTAGTGCTCGAGCCTAATAGTTGTCATGCAAACGATAATCCCTAAGTTGAGGTCTCTAATCAGAACCTAACTCGCACAGGAAGCAAGTCAATCTAAACAGCAAATAAACATCAACACGAGTGAACAAGCATCACGCTCTATATACAAACAAGAGGCTCATGCAAATGGTTGGGCTTTAGTCAAGAGGGGTCATATCAACCTCGACAAACAAGCCAAAACTGTAGGGGTATGCTGAAGCTCTTAACCACTAACATTGAGAGTTAGGGTGAAGCTGATGAAATGCGGTAATGAGGATGAGACCTCATGCTCTTAACCCGGGCCTGGGTGAGCTCAAATCAAAGAAAGCGTGGGGATCCAGAAAGAGGGACCCTATTCCACTTGACTGACTCTATACAAAGATCTTGGGTACATGTTCAAGAGCATCAGCACGTAGTGCGAGCATAATGAACGACTCACTGAATAACAGGGGATTGATTGCTAATCCCTTCTATCTGTCAATTGCCTTATTTGGAGGACTTATCAAGTAGCATGCCTCATTTAGAGGTCTTTGGCACAAATGTAAACAATCACAATCAGAGCCTCATAAGGAGGACTTCAGCCAAATGCCTGCCAAAAAGGTGGCAGGACTTCCAGACTACATGGAGTAAGAGAATGGCTACCTAAGTGGTGTATCAACCACACTCCAAAGCAAAGCTTAAGCAAGAGCTAAAAACGACTAATGTACCTGTACAAAAGCCAAACAGTTAATATTATATTCAGAAAACCAACAGACAACACAATGGAACTATCCAATATGTACACAACGCAAGTCATTAGTGCAAGCACTCAAGTGAGTTCATCACATCAATGGACCTACAACACAACCAGAGTTAGTAATTAAAGCAATTGGCATCTCAAGTAATGAGACCACACCAACTATCAAGGCTAAATGCTCAAACCTGAAACACAAAGCACTATTAGTATGTGTACAAACCACTAGTACAAAGACTGGGTTCAAAAGCAATTCAAATGACCAAAACAGAAGTCAATATTTCACATGAAGCACATTCAATCAATCAATAAAAAGTCCTCAAAAGGATCAAGACCAATTCATAAGGCAAAGGCTTCAAACAATCCATGTCATGCAAAGGCAAACAAAGGTGCACAAATTGTCACACTACATGTTCATGTGTCCAAAATAGTGATGGCATATGATAAAAATCCCAAACCAAAGCTCAAAAATCATATCACATGTTAAGATCAAGCATGCAAAATTTCAGGTCAATTGGATTAAACATGAGCATTTCACAAACAAATGAATGCAACATATCAATTTGGCATGAGGTGCAATCAACAATTCACAATTAAAATTGGGATGAAATTGAAGCATCCTACTATTTTTTGTGATTTTTTGAAATTGAAGAATAAAAATGGAATAATATGGAAATAACATGGAAAATAGGAGGGAAAATGAGAATTTGAATAAGAATCAGAGAATGCATGCACCAGGTATTGAACACACGCACCTAAGGTCAAGCGAATATTCAATTGGAATTTCAGAAAATGCATAGCCAAGGTTCGAACTCACGCTCCCAGGGTCCAGAAGCAATGGAACGCTGCGTTTTAGCACAAACCCTAGGGATAGTTGCAGACGGTGGTTGACGGCGGAGTCATCCGTCTTCTCCGGCCAACCAGGCGGAGCTCCGCCGTGCATTTTTTCCAGAATTGAGCAAACTTTATACCATTGGAAAGCTCTTTTCACGTAGAATTCGAATATCACATTCATTCAATCTCTTTAGTGAACGCTGCACTTCACTGTAGCGCGCCAGATTTTGAAAGCATACATGGATCGATTCCATGCTGAGACAATTCCAATTAGCCTTTTTGTATTTTCTTCATTAAGCTTCATATGTTCACATGCTTTCATCTATCCTTTTTTAATTTCTCTTCTCATTGAAAAATTCATAATTCTCAAAATAATTGTCCAATTGAGATGAGATTTTTTGTGCCATGTTCCTTGTGATCTCTAGTATTTTTTGATGATTTTTATGAAAATTGTGCACGTGTGGAATCTGTTTGGGCTTAGGGAATGTTCATACATGTCATTTGTTGCACCTTGCTTTCTATTTTGATCATGAAATGATGATGCTTAATCCAATGGAGCTGAAATTTTATATGTGTAAACTACACACCTTGAGGAGCATTTTGGTATATAGTTTGTGATTTTTGTATTCCTGGTTTGTGAGATATGACCTGATCATTGGAGGTGTGACAATGTGTGTCACACCATTTCTTGTCCAACTTGTGGAGTTTCTTTACCATGCCATATGAACTGGAAATGTCCTGAATTTTTGCATGTTGACCCTTATGGATGTTAGGCTTGAGTATGAATTTTTGTAGGATATTTTGAGTGCATTTCCAATTTATTTGAGAATTTCTCTTCTGTTTGACCAATTGTGGACTTTTTGTGAGTCATGATCTTATTTGATTTGTGAAATTCTTGATGTTTATTGGATCGACCTGAAATTTTGCACATGTATTCTAGACACCTTGAAGTTTGCCATGGGTTTGGTTTGATTTCCATATCATGTTTGGTTTCTGTTTTGTGCTTGCTTGAAGTTGATGTATGGTTTTGTGCCTTGTATGAGCTTGTTTAAGCATGCTTTGACTTATGGATTTTAATTGACATGCCTCCCTTTGTCCAAATGACTTGAAACTTTGTGTGATGATCCTTTGATGAATGTTTTTTAGCCATGATTTTTATGGGGATTTATTGAAATATTTTTGAGTTGGTTTGAATTGAATCTTTCTGTTTGGTTCTATGAGCTTTGAATATGCATGCTTTGCCTTCTATGCTTTATGAAATGAAATTGGTTGATGATATGAATATGAGACCACTTGGATTTGTTTCTTATTTGATTGAACTTGATTCTTACCAATTTTCATGTTCTGTTGTGAATTATTTCTCTCATTTTGACCTTAGGCCTTGTCCTAGAGGGTTGCTTCTCACATTTGAGTTTTGTTTCAGGTCAAAGAGCACAATTGCTTATACTTGATGATGTGCACTCAATTGGAGTTGGGTTATTGCTTGTTTATGACTAACCTTGAGTTTGTTTTGTAGGCTTTGAGACTTGAGCTTAGGCCTTGTGGCTTGCACCTTTGTGCATTGCTTTGCTTGTTTGTCTGTTTATGTACAGTTAACTGTTGACTTGTAATTGTCTGTTTGACTTTTGTTTGAGTTGAGTACTGATTATGTTGGATTGTTTTCAGGTACCTTAGTTGCTATAGTTCCTTTGTGAACTTGCTTTTGCTTTGCTTGATAGCTTGAGCATTGAGGTATAATGTCTCTAACTCCATGTAGTCTGGAAGACCTGGCCTGTTACTTGGCCAGGCACCTGTCTGAAGTCCTCCTTAAGAGGCAATGCTTGTGCTTGTTTATCTTTGTCCCCAAGCAGGAAAAGACCTTTGATAAGGCAATTGGCAGATACAAGAGATGTGCAATCCATCTCCTGCTATTCAGTTGAGTCATCCCTTTGCTCACACAACTGGTGTTGATGCATTGTGGATATTAACCCCAAGATCCTTGTACAGTTGTACAGTTGAGTCAGTCATAAGTGTAGAAGGGTTCCCACTTTCTGAACCCACACTTCATTTGTCTGAAGCTCTCCCTGGCCAGGGATAAGAGCTGTGAGGCACACCCCTCACTTCCTATTTCATCTGCTTCACCCTAACTCTCAATGTTAGGGTTAAGAGCTAACTTCACCCTGATACAGTGGCTTGTTTGTCGAGGTTGACATGACCCCTCGACTAAAGCCTAGTCGATGTTTGAGCCCCCTTGTTGGTGTGTTTACTTCATGCTGTAAGTGTTTGTGTGGTGTGATTGTATCCCCTAGGTTTGCTAGACTCCGCGTAGTCTCGTTTGCATGTCAATTAAGGTAGCATGGTTCCTTCGTATAGGACTTCCTTTCTTGCTTGGGCTCTCCTAAAACACAAACAAACATTATCCCCTCTTAAGGATACGTCAACTCCTTCTACTACAGGAGAGTAAGTCTCCAAAGGTCAAGCATCCGGTAGATTGCGTAGTGACGTTGTCCACTTAAAAAACACAAACCAACAAGAATAGTTTAGCCGAACTACGGCAACTCTGATTCTCATGTCCAGATGAGATACGTAGGCACGAGATGCGATATCTTGTCGAGTTTGACTAACGACTAACACTAATTCTTTCCTCTCGCCCTCGTTGCGATTGAGACTTTCCCTTTCTCTTGCCCTAGTTGCAATCGAGACCCTTCTTCTTCCAGTGTTGGTGTGGAGTCTGACGTAAGCCCAGCGATTGGCAGTCGGTTTCCAGTGTGCGTGTGTTTGGTTCGGAGTATGATGTAAGTCCAGCAATTGGCATTCGACCTCCATGTTTGCCTTTTTGTGTGGAGTTTGACGTAAGTCCAGCGATTGGCAGTCGATTTCCTGTGTTGTTCTGTCTTGCGTGCGTGAGCCGAGCTACGAGTGCTCTGATTCTTCTTTAGTCCGAGAAGATACGTATGCATAGGATGCGACATCCTAGCGAGCACGTTTCCCCCAAGTCCGAACTACGTCGACTCTGATGTCTATGCCTGATAGACTACGTAGGCCCAGGATGCGATATCCTGCCAAGTCCTGTTTTGTTCGTTTTCTTGTGTTTCTTTCAGCCAGTGTTTGTTTGATGTTTGAGCAGTGTTTTAGCAACCATATTCCTTCCTTTTGTGCGTGGATCCCGTCGAGTACGACAGATGCGTAGGGGTGCTAATACCTTCCCTTCGCATAACCGACTCCCGATCCCATCTCTCTTTGGTCGCGAGACCATGCTTTTTCCAGGTTTACTTCGAGCGTTTCCTTTCCCTCTTTTGGGATAAATAACGCACGGTAGGGATTCCAGAATTGAGCAAACTATATATATAACAAATAAAAATATAAATATAAATTGAAATAGTAAAAGTAAAGCAAAGAAAAAGAAATCATGGGTTGCCTCCCATGCAGCGCTTGTTTAACGTCGTTAGCTTGACGATTCGAACTTTATATATCAGAGGTAGGAACTGGAGGGTCGATCAGAGTATGGCCAGGGCATTCTGTGGGGATGTCACCTCCTTGATATTGCTTAAGTCTTTGTCCATTTACCACAAACGGGGTACAAGAATTGTTCCGGATTTCAACTACTCCAGATTTTAGGATTTTGGAAACCTTAAAGGGGCATGTCCATCTCGAACGCAGCTTACCTGGAAAAAGTCGTAATCTCGAATTGAAAAGGAGAACAGAGTCGCCTATATTAAAGTCATTTTTCACAATCCTTTTGTCATGCCATGCTTTGGTTCTTTCTTTGTATATAATGGCATTCTCGTAAGCGTTCTGGCGGAGTTCCTCCAATTTGTGGATATCGAGGATTCGCTTCTCGCCAGATGCTAGGTAATCCAAATTCAGGGTCTTGATGGCCCAATATGCCTTGTGCTTAAGTTCAAAAGGTAAGTGGCATGACTTCCCGTAGACTAACTGGTATATTCTGTTAGCTTTTTAGACCAATCTTTTCTAGATATTGAAACAGTTTTTTCCAAGATTTGCTTAATCTCTCTGTTAGATACTTCCACTTGACCATTATTCTGGGGATGATATGGTGTTGCTACTCTGTGTTTTACTTCATACTTTCTTAAGAGTTTATCAAATATCCTGGATATAAAATGTGATCCACCATCACTTATGACAAATCGTGGTACTCCAAATCTGGGAAAAATGTTATTTTTAAACATCTTGATGACTACTCTTGTGTCGTTAGTGGGTGAGGCTATATCTTCTATCCATTTGGACACATAGTCAACGGCTACCAAAATGTACTTGTTTCCCATTGAAGATGCAAAAGGTCCCATGAAACCAATATCCCAAACGTCAAATAATTCCACTTCTTGGATGTTCTTCAAAGGCATTTTGTCGCGTCTTGAGATGTTTCCAACGCATTGGCACTGGTCACATTGGACAATATAAGTATGGACATCACGCCATAGTGTTGGCCAATAAAGACCAGCTTAAAGGATCTTAGCGTATGTCTTGGATGTGCTTGAATGTCCACCATGGGGTGAAGAGTGACAATGCTCTATGATATTTCTGACTTCTTCTTCCGGGACGCAACGTCGAAAGATGTTATATGTTCCTCTTTTAAAAAGGAGTGGTTCATCCCAGTAGAAATGTCTTATATCTTTAAAGAACTTCTTCTTTTGTTGATAATTGAGGTCAGGTGGTATGATATCAGTGGCTAGATAATTCACAAAATCAGCGTACCATGGTACTCTGCTAATTTCTGAAACTGTCCCAAGGTTGTCTCTATCAGGTTCAAGGGGAACGGTATCTAACTTAGCTATCAATCTGTCATAGGTGAAATCATTATTTATAGGTAAATGGTATGGCTTCAAATGCTCTAGTCTGGAAAGATGGTCAGCAACTACGTTTTCTGTTCCTTTTTTGTCTCGAATATCTAAGTCGAACTCTTGTAGTAAAAGGATCCATCTAAGTAATCTAGGTTTCACATCCTTTTTGCTTAGAAGGTAACAGATAGCTGCATGGTCTGTATAGACTATAATCTTAGATCCGACAAGATAAGACCTAAATTTATCAATTGTGAAAACTACAGCTAGGAGTTCCTTCTCTGTTGTTGTATAATTTAGTTGAGCGGCATCTAGGGTTCTACTAGCGTAATATATTACATGTAATTTCTTATCTTTTCTTTGCCCTAAAATAGCTCCTATAGCGAAATCACTAGGAGCTTGTTTTAAATGATTAAAGGCTTCGATACATTTTTCATTGAAAATGAATTCAACGTCTTTCATCAGAAGGCCGGTCAGGGTTTTTGTTATTTTAGAGAAATCTTTGATGAAGCGTCGGTAGAAACCGGCGTGTCCAAGAAAACTACGGATTTCTCTAACTGTCTTAGGAGGGTTAAGGTTTTCTATAACTTCTATCTTTGCTTTGTCGACCTCAATGCCTCTTTCAGATATTATATGTCCTAACACTATGCATTCTTTAACCATAAAGTGGCATTTCTCCCAGTTTAACACAAGGTTAACTTCTACGCATCTCTCTATGATTTTCTCAAGATTAATGAGGAAATTTTCAAAGTCGAACCCACATACCGAGAAATCGTCCATAAATACTTCCATAATTCCATTGAGATAATCTGTGAAGATTGACATGATACAACGTTGGAAAGTAGCTGGCGCATTACAGAGTCCAAACGACATTCATCTGTAAGAAAATGTTCCGTAAGGACATGTGAAGGTTGTTTTCTCTTGATCCTCGGGGTGTATGGGTATTTGGAAAAATTCAGAATATCCATCCAGATAACAAAAGTAAGAGTGTCTCGCAAGACGCTCAAGCATTTGATTTATGAATGGAAGGGGGAAATGGTCTTTCCTAGTTGCCTTATTGAGCTTCCTATAATCCATGGACATACGCCATCCTCCTTCTATACGTTTAGCTACATGCTCGCCCATCTCGTTCTGCACGACTGTGATGCCTCCCTTTTTGGGTACCACATGTACAGGACTTACCCATTTACTATTGAAGATCTGATAGATTATACCAGCTTCTAGCAGTTTAAGGACTTCCTTCTTGACCACCTCGCTCATTACAGGGTTGATCCTTCTCTGATGTTCTCTGGAAGGTTTTGAATCCTCCTCTAGCGAGATCCTATGCATACACACGGATGGGCTTATACCTTTTAAATCAGAGATGTTGTATCCTAAGGCAGAAGGGTATCTTCGTAAAACATTCAAGAGTTGGTTTGTCTCGTCTTGGTTTAAGGTGGCACTAACTATTACTGGGCGGTTCATTTCTTTATCCAAAAACTCATATCTTAGGTTCTTGGGCAATTCCTTAAGTTCTTCAGCTGGTTTTTGAGAATTTGGTGAAAGGTCCGGAGTAAGATCCAAACATTCGTTAGTGTGAGGTTCTGTTTCCTTTAGCTCGTCGTCCTTTTCATTCGGGTTTGAAAATGGTTCGATCACAGGTTCTTCTTGATCAAATTCCCTTATGCATTCATCTATGATATCAATCGCGTAACATGCGTCTCCTATGATTGGTGCCATCAAGAACTTTGAAAGAATAAACTCTATCTTTTCATCCCCTACTTCGAAAGTTAATTTTTCCTCTTTTAACATCTATTATAGCTCCGACTGTCGATAGATATGGTCTACCTAAAAGGATAGGGATATCGTCATCTTCCTTGATATCCATGACCACAAAGTCTGTTGGGATATAAAGTTGACTGATCCTAACTGGGATGTCTTCTAAAATGCCCACAGAGTACTTAACAGACCTATCGACTAATTGGAGGGATATCTTAGTTGGCTGTAATTATCCTAAGTTTAACCTTTTGCACACAGCCAAGGGCATTAAACTCACACTAGCGCCTAAGTCTAGGAAAGCTTTGTCGATCACATGACTCCCTAAAATGCAAGGTATAGAAAAACTACCAGGGTCTTTCTCCTTCTTAGCAAGTTTATTCTAGGAAATAAAGTTGCATTCCAAGGGTTTTGGATCGTCAAGCCTACGCTTGTTGGTTAAGATGTCTTTGAGAAATTTAGCGTAAGATGGAATTTGGGTGATGGCTTCGGTGAAAGGAATCTCTACATGAAGCTTCTCTATTAATTTTATAAATTTTTGGTATTGGTTATTGATTTTGGTTTGTTTAAGTCTTTGCAGATATGGGATTGGTGGTTTGTACGGGGGTGGTGGTTTGTAAGTTTTATCCTTGGCTTCTCCTTCTTGATCGGTTTGTTTTTCGGGTTCCACCGGTTCCTCTTCTTGGTTGGTAGGTATATTTTCTTTAGAAGCCTTGAACTCGCTCATTGCTGGGTTATGAGGCCCTTCGTAAGCGGTCCCACTTCGTAATGAGATAGCATTAGCTTGCCCTCGAGGGTTGAGTTGAGGTTGTCCAGGGAATTGTCCTCCAGGTGTAGTTTGTGGGGCTTGGTTTTGTGCAACCTGTGAGATTTAGGTTTCAAGCATCTTATTGTGAGTGATTATCTGATCAACCTTGGTCCCTAATTGCGTTATCAGTTTGTTTACGTGAATGTTCTGGTTTGGGAATTCTTTATTTTGCTGAGTCTGGCCTGATATAAAGCTCTCCATGATCTTCTCAAGGTTAGGCTTCAGGGGCATAACTTGCATAGGTTGACTTGGTTTTTGGGCTTGATAACCTTGTGGTCTCTGAGGTGCATTATTTTGGATAGGGTTCTGGTTTTTATAGGAAAAATTCGGGTGATTCTTCCATCCAGGGTTGTAAGTGTTTGAAAATGGGTTACCTTGGGCATAATTCACTTGGTCGGTGTTCAGGTCGTTTAAAAGGTTACACCCTGCCGATTCGTGTCCTTTAGATCCACAAAGTTCACACTCTGTGTGGACTACCGCTGCGGTGTTAGTGTTTGTAGACATATGTTCGACCTTAAGGGCTAAAGCGTCCATTTTCGCCTACATCATGTCCATAGAGGTTATCTCATGTATTCCACCTTGGGTCTCCTTTTTCTCTATCGATGCTCGTTCAGTTCCCCATTGGTAATGGTTTTGGGCCATATCCTCAATTAGGTCACAAGCTTCAAGGTAAGGTTTGTTCATCAGCGCACCACCTGCGGCAGCGTCGATGCTCATCTTTGTGTTATAATAGAGTCCATTGTAGAAGGTATGAACGATCAGCCATTGTTCTAGGCCATGGTGTGGACAGACTCTTAATAGCTATTTATATCTCTCCCAAGCTTCAAAAAGTGATTCTCCTTAGTTTTGAGTAAATCTAGTTATTTGGTTTCGAAGAACAGTAATCTTACTGGGGGGAAAATATCTAGAAAGGAATACTCTTCTAAGGTCTTCCCATGTAGTTATTGAATTAGCTAGAAGTGAATCTAACCATGGACATGCTCTATCCCTGAGGGAGAAAGGAAATAATCTCAAACGGATCGTATCAGGTGAAGCGTCGTTGGATTTAAAGGTGTCGGCCAGTTGGATAAAGACTTTTAAATGTTGATTTGGGTTCTCAGTAGCGAGACCCGCGAATTGGTTCTGCTGCACTAATTGCAGTAAAGATGGTTTTAGTTCGAAATTGTTGGCAGGAATGAGGGGGTTTACTATACTAGAACTAGGTTCCTCGTTAGAGAGTTGGGAAAATTCCTTAAGAGGTCTTCGGTCACGATTCTCGGCCATAGCTTTCTTAATTCAGATGAGTAAGAGGAGTGTACGAGTGTAACGTTCGGGTTCCGCTAAAGGATCTACTAAATTTTTGGTACTATGGGTTCTTCGCATTTACCGGCTGATAATGCCTTAGTCTAGACGGTGTAATAACAGGGTATAAAATTTGACGAAGTTGGTCCCCAGCAACGGCGCCAAAAACTTGATCGCTCTATTCGCAAGTGCACGAATCACGTCATAGTAATATAAAAGAATATCGATCCCACAGAGACCAAATCGTCAATCTATCGATTACTATCGTTATGATGTTTATCTAAGGCGGTATAAAAGAGATATAGATGTTGCAAAATAATAGTAAATAAAGAAAATAATAAATACAGTGCAGATAAAGACAAGCTTGAATGTATTTCACGTCAGTTAAATGATGTTTCGATTGTCTAAATAGAACTACTTATGGGGCAATATTTTCTACTCTTGAAAAGAATCCATTTAACAGGAAATGTCGCTTTCGCGTATTCAGAACCGAGTTTATCCTTACATTAAGGCCTTTTATTGTCACTTATAAAAGGTGCGCATAACGCTAAAGTAGTAGACTTATTTTTAAGACTCGTAAACTTAGTTGAAAAGTGATTTTGATTTGGAAAGTTTACCCAAGGAGTTTCCTGATTTTAAATCTATCAACACGTCCGAAAACAGTTTCAAAAATCATTTTTCCTTAAAGTGATAAAAAAATCCTAGTTAACTAAGCCAGGGTGCTTTTGCACTCCTTGAATAGTTAAAACTAACCAAGTTTGTTTCAGAAAACTCGAGTTAAAAATCAAAACAGCCTTTAAAGCATTTCTACAGATTCAATATGTGAAACATCTCTTTAGCCGCGATCCTTACATTCTAACCTTTGAAAAATTTAGCCAGACATGGTAATACCAACAAACACAACGATATTGATCATGATGAAAAGTTGTTTTACAATGTAAGGCGCAAAGAACAAGTAAAGCGCGTAAAAGAATTAAAACGAGCAATAAAGATAATGGCGAGAAATTTAAATAAAGTAAAGACAGTGACAGGAATTAAATAAAGTAAAGCGTGGCAAGAAATTAAATAAAGTAAAGCATAACAGGAAATTAAATAAAGTAAAGCATGACAAATAATTAAATAAAGTAAAGCATGACAAGTAAAGTAAATAAAAGCGATTAAATAAGAACCTGCTCCAAACGGAGGCTTTAAATCTGGTACAAGGAAAATAAACCTTCGACTCTGAAGATAAAGACGACAGCAAAATCGAAGTGCTCTGACTCAATCTCACTAAGGTGCGATAACCCCTCGATGTGACGGATTACCACTTTTACAGATGATAAATATAGTCTTAGTGTTATAAACTAAGTTGGATAATTTGGAAATGAACTAGAACGACCTATTCATAGAGGAATTCAGCAGCTTGCAAAGACCATGGTGCCCTTCAACTTCTCCTTAGTGGGAACGTGAAATACAAAGGTGGCGCCCGCCATCCCTTCATGGCGCCCACCATATGTGGAAATGGGTAAGTTCATGGGATCATGGCGGTTACGTCCTGGTTGAGGGCTGATGAGTTATGGCTTCTCCTATAGCGGCCGCCATGCATAACGCCATATGTACAATATTTGCCGAAAAACCCTAATTTTTGGTCTTTTTGCTTCATTTCTTCTAAAAGGGTCCCGAAAGAGCTAAATATCTGAAAATAACATAAAAGAGAGCATAACACAAGCAAAATGATAATAAATACCTAATAAACATGTGAAATCTGAGTCAAAAACGCGGTGTGATTCAGTGTGATCAACAACATTTCACACTTCCTTGGTATTGAATTTTACAAGAGTGATAGAGGATTTATGATGCATAAAAGAAGATATACAAATGAAATACTCAAAAGATTTGAGATGGAAGTCTGTAATGCAACTTCGACACATGCTGAACCAAGACTGCAATTATCGAAAAACTCATATGAAGATGATGTCGACCCAAAATAGTATATAAGACTTATTGGGTCATTATGATGCCTTTGTCACACAAGGATTGGTCTAGCATACAATGTAGGTATGGTGAGTAGATTCATGCACAAGCCAAAGGTATCACATCTAGCAGCAACGAAGAGGATACTAAGGTATCTCAAAGGAACTCTCGACTATGGTATTCTGTTTCCTGCATCTGATGAAGGAAAAGAATGCAAACAAGTGGGTTATAGAGATTCAAGTTGGTGTAGTGATGTTGAGGATAGAAAATCCATATCTGGTTATGTGTTTATGCTAGGTGGTGTACCAGTTGCTTATAGCTCAAGAAAAGAACCAGTAGTAGCAATGTCATCGTGTGAAGCAGAGTACATAGTTGTTTCCCTATGTGCATGTGAAGCAACATGGATGGTGAATTTGGTCGAAGATATTACATGGAAGAATCATGGAGCAATTACCATGAAGATCGACAACATGTCTTCTATCAATTTAGCAAAGAATCCGATAGCACATGGAAGAAGCAAACACATCGAAATAAGGGTTCATTATATTCAAGAGCAAGTAGCAAATGGAAAGTCGAACTTGGAATACTGCATAACTGAGAATCATATTTCATACATCATGATAAAATATGTAGGTTAAATTATTCAAAAAACTAAGAACACTGATGAATGTAAATAACTTAGACACAATAAATTAGGTGGTGTGTTGATAATATAATTTTTTGTGTCAAAGCACCATTTCGACATAATCTGTTATTATCGAAATGCTCTACGCAGAAATTATATCATTGTCAAAATGTAGAAGAAGTGTGTATTCGACCAAAATTTATGACTTAGCTTTATTTTGTGTTTTTAGCTGAGTTAGGTTAGCCGGAGATTGCTTGATGTTCAAGCAATCTCAGGCTATAAATATGGAGGTACCCTATCATTGTAATAATGCAATTGCATGGAGAAAATATTGAATAAAAACATCGGTTTGAAGGCAGAGATAAAGCCTACATAAATATTCTCCCTCTTCCCCTTTTCTCTCAAATCCTAATTTCTCTTTTCTTCCCCAATTCATCTTTTTTTTCTTCACAAATTTATGTGCAATGGAATCATCCTGCAGCCAAGGTATGGTTGGTTCACTTGAGTGAAGAGTGAAGAATAAGAGGCAGAATTAATCAGAAGAATTAATTCTTGTTCATCAAGATTGATTCGGAATTTTCCAAGTTTTGGTGAAATTCCAACATCAGGAATTCGTCGAAATTCCAACTTTTTTCACTTGTTTTGATAAATATGCAAAGAGAAAGTCAAAACATGTGTTTTATTATATATATATATATATATATATATATATATATATATATATATATATATATATATATATATATATATATATATTGCTTGTAAAATAAGTCAATAAATTCCTAATTTTTAACGTAATTTTGGCACTTATCAAATATGCACTTAGGCTCCATTAAAGTTGTAAAGAATTCCTGTCAAATAAATCCAGTTTTCACCTTTGCTACCCAAATATTTTTACGTCCATGTGCATTATTAGCTCTAAGAGGTCTAGAGTTATTGCCTTTTGACCTTTTTAGTTTCTCATCACAAAAAGTATTTAAATGGTCATGCTTGTTATAGAAGGAGCATTTAAAAATAGGATGATTCCATTTCTTCCTATTAAAGCATTTATTATATGATCTATTCGATTTAAATCATAATCTAGTTTTATTCGATGAATGTCTTTGATTTGATAAAATCAAATCTAGGCTTTCTTTCCTCTTAGTAAATTTATGTAGGGTTTCATGCAAATATTTCACTTATTTTTTCATCAAGATACAAGTCTCACATTTATAAACTTGGTTTCTAATATTAGCAATTTCATATTAATGTTTCAATATGATTCTCTAGAAACTCAATATAACTTGTAAGAGCTAAGTTACTCTTTTCCATCTTATCACGTTCCTCAATTAATTTAGCATTTAATTTAAATAATTGCTTGTATGATAAAGTTGTTACTTCACAACTATCTTCTTTATCTAAGACATTTAAGCAAACATGTTCATCTTCTTCATCAGATGAAGGATGTTTAAAGATTCCTCCATACGTTGATTCTTCAAGAGTTTGTTTAAATATTGAGCCTTTGAAGATATTTTTTGTTGAAACGTCTTCCTCATTTCTTCTTTCAAATATTCCACTAGATTAAACTTCTTCATCTTCTTTATATATTCTCTTTGATGAATTTCTTATTTATCAGACAACGAATCTTTTAAGGATCGTTCGTCCACCGAGATTGTTATTTCAAATAAGACTACAAAAGTCAACTTTTCTTCTTCTTCAAAATAATTTTTTGATGAAGTTTCTAATGATTCTTCTAGGATTATTTAACTAATTCCTTCATCTTTCAACAGTTGATTCAACTCGTCAAGTTTGTCGATGATTTATTCATTCCTAGATTTTTCTTAAAAATCACCCTTCCATCTCACGATTTAAGGATTGGATCAGATTTCTAATTCCAATTCTTAATTCTTAGATTTTTTTAGTAACAAAGGTTCTAACATATCCTCCAAGGTTTCCGATGGTTGATCATCATATGTGAAGATAACATTCACATTCATCTGATGTTTCAGTTTCTTGAACTCGTGTTCATTCTCTCTTGTTTGATACTTGGAGAGACTCCATAAATCATCTCAAGAGTGTCCCAAACTTCCTTCGCAGAATTAAATTAAGTAAATAAAGAATTTTTTTTCCACTCAGAGACATAATAAAAAAGTTTTTAGCTTTGAAATCAAGATTGGTCTCTCTATTATCTTCTTTGGTCCAAAGGAAAACAAGTTTACTTACTACTTCACCATTGATGTAGTGGGTATATATAAATGGACCATTTACTATAGTTTCCCACAATCTAAGAATAATACTTTCAATGAAAACTTTAAGTCCAACTTTCCAAAAGTCAAACCTATCACAGTTAAACAATGCACATGTGTTTAAGAAAGTCCTCTTGTTAGAAGAAGTATTTGAAGTCATCTTCCTTCTGAGATGATTATTCTTTAAACATAAGTTAGGCTCTAATGCTATTTGTTGTACATGTGACTCCATACACAAGTAATGGGTGAATTGTGTGAGTTTCAAAAATATTGGTTGAAAACAAAATCATTGATAAAATCAGATTCAGGAAACATTTGTCAGAAAACAAACAAGTGAATAAGCAGCGGAAAAAGGAATAGATAGAAAAAAAAGAGCAAAGAACATAATTGTAAAGTAAAAGAGATAAGGAAAAGAGAAAGACACCACAAATTCATACAGGTTCGACCTAATAACTTAGCCTACTCTTGTCCCCAATAATTCTTCTTGAGAGTATCCACTATCTTGAGAGCTTTAAAAATTATATGCCCATGAACCTCCTCTTACAAGGATATGAAGTTTTCCAATGGCTAACTATCAACCAAAACAACAAATTGACTTTATAGTGGTTATCTTCCAAACCAAACAGAGATTTTGCACAGGCTAATCTCAAACCAAGATGGAGTTTTACACTAGTTATCCTCAAAATTGAACTAGGGTTTTATACGAGATGACCTTCATAATGAGATGATAATCTCGATACAATATGATATTTTATAGGGATAACATTGAACCAATTGAGGTTTTACACCAGGCTGAATCAAGAACCAAAATTAGATTTTATATAGGCTAATCTCAAACCAATAGAGCTTTTACACCGGGCTGAGCTCATAAATCGTTATGGATATTTTTATGGTCGGTCTTCACAAAAAAAAAGAGCTTTTGATTCAGGCGAAACTCACGAATCAAACATGAACTTCCTAAGATAATCCACAAACCAAAAAAGAGATTTTACTAGTTTAGCTCACAACCAAACAACTTATTATATAAGAATAGTTTTCTCAAGATATGATACACTCTTGATAAATTATAATGATGCCCTTATCCAGAACAATGATCCTGACTTAGACACAAGATCACTCTCGGCGCAACAAGGCAAAATATAAGTGAGAGAAATTAGAGATTTAGAGAAATTGAAGAGAGAGTGAGAAAGTAGGATCAAATAACATTTCTAATATTATTTGAAATGATAGAGAATCTCTCTGTTTATAGGTGAAATTATGGTTTAAATTTGGAAACAATCCATGTGTGAATTAATTGCCATAATCGATTAGGCTAATCAACTATTACACCTTTATAATCGATTGTTCAAGCCATAAATGAAAGGTTTTTATATTTAGATGTTATTTATCATTAAGAGACGGTTACAATCGATTGTATATTGTATAAAGTGAAAATAATCGATTAGAGCTTTAGGGCTAATCAATTATCCAGTTGTAAAAATCCCTCCAATTAATCAGACAATCCTCTAATCAATTAGTTATACCTTAAAAACATTTTTCAAGTGATTTTAACAAATAAAGAAAGGCTTATCAAAGGTTTTTAGTGTTTGTATGATTTTCCATAGTATTTATAGAAGAGCCCATGTGCCTTTATAATACAATGGTCACTTAGATAGACACAATCATGCAAGCTTTCACACTTCCTCTCTTTCACAATTTTGAAGCTTCAAATCTTGGTATCATTATCTTTGACTTTAACATCACACAAGAACCTTGAATATTTTAGATTTATGAGGCTTAAGATGTCTTCAAGTTGATTACCATCGTCATAGAGTTGAAAGTGAAAACCACTGGAGAACCTTGAAACAGAAGTATTCACTTGAATATCGTCTGACCACAATGTTGACTTTAAAGAGATGACTTGATATTCATGAGCATCTTCAAAGGAATAGCTTGATAAAACATCCTTGGTATCTTAGATTGCTTAAGCTATCTTCGAGAGATAAAGACTTCACTAGATATCATTGGATATCATATGTTGTCATCATTAAAACCAAACAACTAATCAATTGATTGCAACTTTGCTATCAAAAAACTCCACCACCTTGGATCACTTTGATGATACTTGCAAGTACATAGATCCACACTTCTACTTTTAATATAAGTGTAAAAGTAACACAAATTAGCATCGCCCTCCTTCATGGGGTAAGAAGACTTGAATGAATCATTGAAAAAGTTTATAAAAACATTTTGAATCTCTTATTCTATGTATGACATTATTGTTAGATTAATATATATTGATCCTATGTTCTTGATAACAAAAGAACACCAAGATCAATAAAAAAAATGTGGAAATAGAATTAGAGGTTTTACCTCCAGCCATTGTTGCAGTGTTGTGAGTGCACTGCCTTTGATTCTTCCAAGCTCTTGCTCTCTCAATATAGATGGTGTATTTCTTTTATGATAAGAGAAAGCTTTCGGGACCAAAGACTATTTATAGGCTTGATTCTACCATCAAGAATTTAAAGCCATTAAAACTCATTACCATCCAATTAAATGGTCATATCAATTTACATTAAAATCAAAATAAATCATACCCTTTTCAGAACCAAAATCCCAAAACTATGGACCACATTAAAATTGGTTTTTTATTATTAATAATTATTATAATAAAAATAAGAAACCGTTACATTCTCCCACTTGGTCCATAGAACTGATTATTGGCATAAAAGAGTCATGGAAAACTTACTCAAGAAATAAATATGTGAATCATAGAGATAGTCCCTCTTAAAGCGAGTAGTCTCATCTATGTATTACAACATGTCTATTTTCAAGTATATATCTGTAATGTGGTAGCTAACTTGATGAATAAACCAATGTTTACTCTTGGTCCAGATGTAACACATTTTCTCAAACTGATGTGCGCATGAAAATGAGAAAACATCATAATATAAGAGTTTTATTAATAAACTGTATGTATACAATCATAAGGAGGACCCAAGTCACATGTTCTCTACATGATCCTTAAATTTTATTGGTGGCATGCCCTTAGTCAAAGGATCAGCGATCATTAAATCAGTACTAATGTGATTAATAACTACTATTTTATCTTTAACTCTTTCTCTAATGGCTAAATACTTTATGTCGATGTGCTTGCTTCGACTTCCACTTTTATTGTTCTTAGCCATAAAGACAGCTGTTGAATTATCGCAAAAAATCTCCAGAGGTTTAGAAATAGAATCCATGATTCTAAGCCCAGAAATAAAACTCTTAAGCCATACACCATGAGAAGTATCCTCAAAATAGGAGACAAACTCGACTTCCATAGTAGAAGTAGCAACCAAGGTTTTCTTAGTACTTCTCCATGAAATAGCTCCATCAGCCATCATAAAAATATATTCTAATGTTGATTTGCGAGAATCAACACAACCAGCAAAGTCAGAGTTTGAATAGCCGATCACATCAAGATTGTTCGTCTCCTTATACATTAGCATGTAATCTTTTGTTCCTTTAAGATATCTCAACACCTTCTTTGTAGCTTTCCAGTGATCCATACCTGGATTACTTTGATATCTTCCTAAGATTCCAACAACAAATGCAATGTCGGGCCTTGTGCATACTTGAGCATACATAAGACTTCCAACAACAGAAGCATATGGAATGTTCTTCATTTGTTCCCGCTCAAAATCATTCTTAGGGCATTGATTCAAATTAAATTTATCGCCCTTGACAATGGGTGCAACACTTGGTGAACAATCTTTCATTCTAAATCTCTCTAAAACTTTATTGATGTAGGTTTCTTGTGATAGACCCAAAATTCCTCGAAGTCTATCTCTGTGGATCTTAATGCCAATGACATAAGATGCCTCACCCATATCCTTCATATCAAAGTTTTTAGAGAGGAATTATTTCAACTCATGTAGAAAACCTTTATCATTGGTTGCAAGTAGTATGTCATCCACATACAAAATGAGAAAACAAATTTTACTCACACTGACCTTATGGTATATACATTGATCCATGGGGTTTTCAATAAACCCAAATGAGGATATCGTTTCATGGAATTTAAGATACCATTGACGAGAGGCTTGTTTTAACCCATGTATGGATCTCTTAAGCTTGCAAACCAAATGCTCACCACTATTAGAAGAGAAACCTTCATGTTGTTTCATATAAACCTACTCCTCTAAATCACCATTAAGAAAGGTTGTTTTCACATCCATTTGATGTAACTCAAGGTCAAAATGTGCAACTAATGCCAAGATGACACGAAGAGAATCTTTCTTTGATACAGGAGAAAAAGTATCAATGTAATTGATTCCCTTCTTTTGAGTAAATCCCTTAGCAACGAGTTTGGCCTTGTATCTCTCAATGTTGCCTAATGAATCTTTCTTGGTTTTAAAGACCCATTTACAACCAATGGCCTTTTCCCCATTAGGTAACTCTACAAGATCCCATACGTCATTGTTTTTCATGGAATTCATTTCATCATTCATGGCATCATACCACAAATTTGACTCTTTGCAACTCATGGCTTGTCTAAAGCTCTCAGGATTATTCTCAGCTCCAACATTATAGTCAGATTCTTGTAGATACACAATGTAATCATTAGGAATAACTGATTTTCTTGTCCTAGTAGATCTTTTTAATGTTTGATCAACATTTTCTTGTGGATCTTATTGTTCAACTAATTGTTCATCATCTTGATGACCAACTTGATTTACTGGATCATCAGTAGCTTGTGGAGTCTCGATGATTGGTTGATCAACATTCATTTGAACTTGAGGGATGTTATAAATAGTAACCAATCTATTACTTGAAGTGGAAGGTTCATACTCTATATGATCATGCACAGAAATTGAATTTTTGATTTGATCGCTCCCACTAGTCAAATGATTTTCAAGAAACTTTGCATTTCTTGACTCCACAATCCTAGTTGTATGAGATGGACAATAAAATCTATAACCTTTAGACCTTTCGGCATATCCAATGAAATACCCACTAATGGTCCTCGGATCTAGTTTCTTTTCTTGTTGGTTATAAATACTCACCTCAGACGGACATCCCTAAACGCGCATATGTCGTAAACTCGACTTCCATCCTTTAAATAACTCAAATGGTGTCTTTAGGACAGCCTTGGATGGAACCCGATTTAGAATATACACATCCGTCTTTAGTGCTTCATTCCATAATGATTTAGGAAGATTAGAGTTGTTAAGCATACTCCGCACCATGTTCAGTAGTGTTCGGTTTCTTCTTTCTGCAACACCATTTTGATTCGGAGAACCGGGCATGGTGTATTGGGCAACAATCCCATGTTCTTGAAGAAACTTAGCAAATGGACCAGGTTCTTGTCCATTCTCAGTGTATCTACCATAGTATTCACCACCCCGATCTGATCTCACTATCTTTATTTGTTTTCCTCACTAGTTCTCAACTTCAGCCTTAAAGACTTTGAAGGCATCCAATGCTTCATATTTATTGTTAAGCAAATAAATATTCATATATCGCGAGTAATCATCTATAAAAGTGATGAAATATTTCTGACCATGTGCATCCATATCAGGATAACATATGTCTGTATGAATTATTTCTAATATACTTGAACTTCTATTGGCACCTTTCTTAGACATGTTGGTCTGCTTTCCCTTAATGCAGTCAACACAAGTTTCAAAGTCAGCAAAATCTAGAGTATTAAGTACCCCATCTTTTACTAACCTTTTAATTCTCTCTATGGAGATATGTCCTAATCTCCGATGCCATAACATATAAGAATTCTCATTAATATTACACCGCTTAGTGCCAGTTGAACATGCATTGAACTATAAATGGATTCGATTTGTAAATTAATACGATAAAGACCATCAGACAATATACCATTCCCAACACATTCCGAATTATAAAATAATTCAAATAAGGTGTCTTTAAAATTAAAGGAATATCCAAAAGGTACAAGTCTAGAAACTGAAATCAAGTTTCGTGAAAAATTTGGTACATAAAAGGTCCTTTCTAATTTCAAAATAAAACCATTATTCAAAATTAAATTGCAAGTTCCAATAGCTTCCACATGTGAGCCCATCCTGCTTCCTGATAGGACAGTCCGCTCACTTCCTACTGGCTTCCTAGGGTTTTGCATACCCTGTAAGGAATTTGTTTTATTGATCTTGTTGTTCTTTTGTTATCAGGAACATAGGATCAATATATATATATATTAATCTAATATTTGGTATCAGAGCCTCTACTGCCTCAACCTTATTTTATTTTCGAATGGTTCTTCCATATTCGGTATTTTTTTGTGATTTAATTTTGAGTTTTGAATTTTAGAATATTATGTTTCAAAACATATCAAAAGATTAAATAGCCTTATTTTATTTTCGAATGGTTCTTCCATATTCGGTATTTTTTTGTGATTTAATTTTGAGTTTTGAATTTTAGAATATTATGTTTCAAAACATATCAAAAGATTAAATAGCCTTATTTTATTTTTGAATGATTCTTCCATATTCGGTATTTTTTTGTGATTTAATTTTGAGTTTTAAATTTTAGAATATTATGTTTCAAAACATATTTTGTGATTTAATTTTGAGTTTTGAATTTTAGAATATTATGTTTCAAAACATATCAAAAGATTAAATAGTCTTATTTTATTTTCGAATGGTTCTTCCATATTCGGTATTTTTTTGTGATTTAATTTTTTGTTTTGAATTTTAGAATATTATGTTTCAAAACATATCAAAAGATTAAATAACCTTATTTTATTTTCGAATGGTTCTTCCATATTCGGTATTTTTTTGTGATTTAATTTTGAGTTTTGAATTTTAGAATATTATGTTTCAAAACATATTTTGTAATAACCTTATTTTATTTTCGAATGGTTCTTCCATATTCGGTATTTTTTTGTGATTTAATTTTGAGTTTTGAATTTTAGAATATTATATTTCAAAAAATATCAAAAGATTAAATAGCCTTATTTTATTTTCGAATGGTTCTTCCATATTCGGTATTTTTTTGTGATTTAATTTTGAGTTTTGAATTTTAGAATATTATGTTTCAAAACATATTTTGTGATTTAATTTTGAGTTTTGAATTTTAGAATATTATGTTTCAAAACATATCAAAAGATTAAATAGCCTTATTTTATTTTCGAATGGTTCTTCCATATTCGGTATTTTTTTATGATTTAATTTTGAGTTTTGAATTTTAGAATATTATGTTTCAAAACATATCAAAAGATTAAATAGCCTTATTTTATTTTCGAATGGTTCTTCCATATTCGGTATTTTTTTGTGATTTAATTTTGAGTTTTGAATTTTAGAATATTATACTATGTTTCAAAACATATCAAAAGATTAAATAACCTTATTTTATACTCAAGTCCTGAACCATGGCATTCATGAATGTTACCGCTGAGCTGCTTTGTTAAATATGTATTTTGATTCTGTTCATATCCATATGATTTCATTTTTACTGATCATTATTTCTTATTATTTAATCTTTGAATTAAATTTAGGCATAAATTAAAATTGATTTATAATGTTATTATTTTGTTAAGCAATTGTATAAGAGGTCTTATTTATTTAATTTTGTTCTCTCATATAATTGAGTTACTATGTCTAGTGATCGTTATAATTTTGATTAATTTGGATTAGCCACAACATCCTTAAATTAATTGAGATTATTTTTTTAAAGTTTTGAGATCACATAAATTATTAGACATAAAATTGTAATTAATTATATGTGGTATAATGAATTTTATCCTACAAGAATTTTTATTATATTTGTATGATTAATTGGGATAAAATGTCAAAATATTTTTATAACTTGCCCAAGGAATTATGAATTGGTACATAATTTGATAGTTTTATCATAAAGTATTAATTTAGGATAGAAAAACAAAATTATATCATGCACGTAAAGTGTGAGGTTTGAAAAATCTATCACAATTTTTTTTAAATCTTATTACATTAAAATTTAGCCCACAGGTAATTTTTATGTTGCAAGATTTATTTTATGGTATGTTTATATTGATAATACATACAATTTGGATAATATTTATGGCTCAAATTTTGACATCAATTTTGTTTATCTTTTTAGCTTCTCAACCTGCTAATTTTTCTGATATCCGATGTGATATTCCCGAACTCAGAGGAGATAACTATAAAGTGTGGAAGGAAAGAATTCTCCTCCATCTATGATGGATGGACATAGATTATGCTATTAGGAAAGACGAACCACCTGCAATTACAGATGAAAGTACTCCAGCTGCAATCGCACTATATGAGCGGTGGGAGAGATCCAACCGACTCAGTGTGATGTTCATTAAGACTAAGGTCACAGGTGAAATATGTGGTTTTGTCGATCAGCATGAAAATGTTTGTGATTTGCTGAAAGTCATTGACGATCAGTTCATCACTTCTGAAAAGGCTTTGGCAAGCACATTAATTATGAAATTTTCTTCCTACCGACTCACCAGTGTGAAAGGTGTGCGTGAGCACATAATGAAAATGCGTGACATTTCAGCTCAATTCAAGAAACTTGAGGTTGATATGTCTGACTCCTTCCTGGTGCACTATATTCTGAACTCTCTTCCGGTTGAGTATTGGCCTTTCAAGATCTCCTATAATACACATAAAGATAAATGGTCAATCAATGAATTAATGACCATGTGCGTTCAGGAAGAAGAAAGGCTTGTAATGGAACAGAGTGAGAGTGCATTGCTGACAAGCACTCGCGGGAAGAACAGAGCTTTCAAAACTGACAAGTCACAAGCCAATCAGAAAGGGAAATTCAAAATATCACCGCAAGGTGATATCAAGAAAGAAGCAAAGTGTTACTTCTGTAAAAAGGGAGGACACATGAAGAAGGAATGCCCTGGATTCAAAGAATGGCTTGAGAAGAAAGGTAATTTATTCTCATTTGTTTGTTATGAATCTAATATGACCGATGTTAATATTAACACCTGGTGGATTGATTCTGGATCAACAATCCATATAACAAATTCCTTACATGGTATGCAAAACCTAAGGAAGCCAGTGGGAAGTGAGCGGATTGTCCTATCAGGAAGCATGATGGGCTCACATGTGGAAGCTATTGGAACTTTCAATTTAAGTTTGAATAATGGTTTTGTTTTGAAATTAGAAAGGACCTTTTATGTACCAAGTTTCTCACGAAACTTGATTTCAGTTTCTAGACTTGTACCTTTTGGATATTCCTTTAATTTTAAAGACACCTTATTTGAATTATTTTATAATTCGGAATGTGTTGGGAATGGTATATTGTCTGATGGTCTTTATCGTATTAATTTACAAATCGAATCCATTTATAGTTTAATGCATGTTCAAACTGTCACTAAGCGGTGTAATATTAATGAGAATTCTTCTATGTTATGGCATCGGAGATTAGGACATATCTCCATAGAGAGAATTAAAAGGTTAGTAAAAGATGGGGTACTTAATACTCTAGATTTTGCTGACTTTGAAACTTGTGTTGACTGCATTAAGGGAAAGCAGACCAACATGTCTAAGAAAGGTGCCAATAGAAGTTCAAATATATTAGAAATAATTCATACAGACATATGCTGTCCTGATATGGATGCACATGATCAGAAATATTTCATCACTTTCATAGATGATTACTCACGATATATGAATATTTATTTGCTTAATAATAAATATGAAGCATTGGAGATATGTCAGTTAATTATAGACGTCGGATATTAAAAGAAATTTGACTTTTATTTTAAAAATCTATAAAGTAATACAAACGGATGATGGTGATGAGTCGGTGTAAAACTTTTTACACTGGCAGTGTATAGTAATATCTCTCTCTCTTTATATATATATATATATATATATATATATATATATATATATATATATATATATATATATATATATATATATATATATGTGATCTATAATTTTTTTTAGGGAATTTGAGTTTGATATGTTTAAAGAAATAAGCTTTTTTTTTAAGATTTTGAGTTAGACCTTTTTATTAAACGAGTTAGGTCGAATCAAGATTTAGATTAGTTAGACCATAGATCTCTATAAGTTAATGTTGGAAATAAGGTCTTTTATGTTTAGGGGAAGTGTGTGGGAATATTATAGGCTTGAATAGAAATTTGATAGGTAGGAGGATTCTTTGTGGAAGAGAGAACCTTTTATTTTTGCTTAATACAAAAGTGTAGGATTACATATCTATTTATAGTACTCTAAGAAGAAATCTAGTCACATTAATTCTAAAGAGTCCTCAACTCTAGAAATTTCAAGAGTATTCTAGAAAATATTACAATCCTAAGAAATATTTAGACACTTCAAACACTACAAAAGTTTTCTAGAAGCATTATCTAAAATTACCTAAGCCCAAAATAACTAAACCCAAAAAGGCAAATAATAAGGTTAGGCTCAAATCAAGTTTAATATTTCAACATCCCCCCTTAAACTTGATTTGTGACTCCAAGCATACTCCTTAACTTCACGAATGTTTTCAACTTGAGTGACTTGGTTAAAATGTCGACAGCTTTATCTCAACACATCACATACTTTAACTTCACCTCATTCTTTTTGATGCATTCTCTTATGAAGTGGTAAATGGTGTCGATGTGCTCACTTCTTTCATGAAATACGAGATTGTTTTGCCAAAGCAAGTGCTGATTTATTGTCAACACATATTTACATAGGATCTTCTTGTGGAATTTTTAACTTTTTCAACAAGTTCCTTAGCCAAATTGCATGACAAATGCATGATATTATGGCGACATACTCGGCTTCACAAGTTGACAGTGTGATGATGAGTTGCTTCTTTGACATCCAAGTGAAAGCAATATTCCCATAAAGAACATAAAACCAGTAATGCTTTTTCTATCATCCAAGTCTCCACTCCAGTCGTTATCACTATAGCCATCAATCTCATAATTGTTAGAAAAGCAATAGTGCAAGCCAAAGTTTATAGAACCTTTGATGTATCGAAGGATTATCTTTGTAGCCTTGAACTAAGTTGTTATTGAAGCTTCCATATAACTACTTACGACTCCTACAACATAGAGAATATTATGCCTCGTACTTGTCAAGTAACATAGACTTCCAACCAAACTTTTGTAAAGAGTTAGATCTCTCTATTTCATGCTTACTCAACTTGCTGTTACATTCCATCGGGTGCCAACTGGATTAGCATCATCCATCTTTAATTTCTTAATTACTTCTTTGGCATAACCTTCTTGGGTGATAAAAATTCCTTTTTCTTCTTGCTTTACTTCGATGCCGAGATAATATGCCATGAGCCCCATATTCGTAATCTTAAATTCATTTGACACGTCTTTCTTGGACTATTTGAACATGCTTAGATTGTTCCTTGTAAAGATCAAGTCATCAACATACAAGCACACAATCAAAATATCTCCATTTTGCGCTTCAACTTCAAGAATTTTTCTTCTTTTCCTTTTACTTCATAGCCATGTGGTTGCTCGTTATAAACTTCTTCTTCGAGAAAATCATTCAAGAAGTCTGACTTCACATCCATTTGATAGATCTTCCATTCATTTTGGGTTGCCAAAGAAATGACCAGTCTAATAGTTTCAAGACGAGAAACAGAGGAAAATACCTCATCATAGTCAATTTCTTGTCTTTGACTATAGCCTTTCACCACCAATCTTGCTTTGTATCTCTCCACATCTTCTTTCGCATTCTTCTTCGCCTTGTACACCCATCTTACTCTGATTACTTTGTGTCCTCGTGGAAGTGTAGTAAGTTACCATGTATCATTCTTCGTGATTGACTTAATTTCTTCTTCCATGACGTCTCTCTACTTTAAATTTTCAACTACTTCTTGATAGCTTAGAGGCTCGCGATCACCAAAAAGATAAAAGAGGTTGATGTCATTTTGGTTTTCGGTTACCTCATAAATATCTTTAATGCTCCTCCTTCATGGTGTCCTCTCATTTGAGCTTGTTTCATCCAACCTTGGTGTCGGAGAGGCAAGTGGTGTAATATGTTCCTCTATCATTGGTTGTTCAATGTCGTCTTCTTCTTCTTCAAAATAAGGAAGAAAATTGTACCTGTCTTTTTTAACACTCCAATCCCAACAATCTTCTTCTTCGAACTCCATGTCACGGCTTATGACGATCTTTCCATTATTTGGATTATAGAGCTTGTACCCTTTGGAGCTTGAGTCGTAACCCATGAATACATACTTCTCACTTTTATCATCGAGTTATGTTGTTCTTTAATCTAGAATGTGGGTATAGGCAATGCTTCCAAGCACTTTGAGGTGAGGGATCTAGGGCTTCCTTCCACTATATGCTTCTTGTGGTGTCTTCCCATGCATGCTTCTTGTTGGGGAGCGGTTTGTCAGGTAAGTCGCACATGCCACTGCTTTGGCCCAAAACTATTTCGACATCTTCTTGCTCTTAAGCATGCTTCACACCATGTTAAGTATGGTTCGGTTCTTCCTCTCTGCTACTCCATTTTGTTGTGGCAATCGTGACATTGTTAATGGATGGAGGATTCCATGGTCTTCACAATATTTGTGGAACTCATTTAAACTGATCTCTCACCCTCAATCAGATCTCATGGACTTAATAGAAATATCATTTCTTTCTCCACAAGGGCTTTGAACTTCTTAAAGTTTTCAAACACTTTTGAATTCTCCTACAGGAAATAAAATCATATTTTTATGGAATAATCATCAATAAAAAGGAGAAAGTATTTACTCTTACCAAAAGAGTTTGGATTGATTGTTCCATAGACATCGGTGTGTATGAACTCTAGCGGTTTTGTCGTTCTTAACATTGATTCCTTTGGAAAACTTTTCCGTAATTGCTTCCCAATCAGGCATCCTTTGCAGAGTTGGTCTGGATGGTTTATACTAGGCAAGCCTCTCATCATCTCCTTCTTTGATAAATATTCTAGACTGTCGAAGTTGAGGTGTCTGAATCATATATACCATAGCCACAAAGAGTCGGTATAGTAATCCTTGAGACACTTTGACACATCATTTTGAATGTTCAAGAGGAACATTCTATTCTTTGACATATGCACCTTAGCAATCAAGTTATGTCCATAATCTCTTAAGAAAATATCATGTTCTTTCAAGTGGATGTCATAGCCTTTCTCTAATAATTGTCCCAAGCTCAAAATATTATTCTTCATGTTAGGAACATAGTAGACATTAGATATTAATTGATGACTCTCATTCTTCAAGCGTATGAGAATTTTACCTTTTCCTTTGACCGGTATCTCTGAGTCATCTCCAAATGAGACATTGCCAATTATCGCTTCATTGATCTCTATGAGCATGCTTCAATCACCGCACATGTGGTTGCTTGCATCGGTGTCGAGGTACCACTTGTTTCTTTTCTCTTCAACTTGATTTCGGAACGCGAGCAATAAAGTTTCTTCTTCTCCGCCTTTTTCTTCTAAAAGTTATCTTTCTCTATAACCTTCTTTGAGAATCTACACTCAGATGCGTAATGACCAATCTTGTTGTAGATGAAACACTTGATTTGTGATTTGTCGCACCTTGACCATGAATTTCCTCTTCCACGACCTCTTGTTGCTTGTGGATTCCAACTTCTTTCTCCATTGTTGAAGTTATTCGAGTAGTTGTTGTAACTGCCTCTCCCTTCTCCTTCATGTCCTCGTCCACATCCACGTTTTTTGCCATGACCTCGTCCTCTTTGGCTATTTTAATTCGCATAGTTTGCTTCCTTTACTTTGAGTTGTAGTTGTTTCTCCATAGCCTTATTTTGTTTAATTTTTCTCTTTTGTTTTTCTTCGTATGCTTGTAAGGAACTCATAAGTTGTTCAATAGTCATGGTCTTTAAATCCTTGTTTTCTTCATTGTTGGTAACAATGAAGTCAAAACTTAGATTTAAAGTGCGAAGTATTTTCTCCATGACTTTCACTTCATCAACATCTTCACCATTTCTTTTAAGTTGATTTACTACGACCAATACTCGGGAAAAATAATCAGAAATTTACTCAAACTCTTCCATAAATAAACGTTCAAAGTCACTTCTAACAGTTTGAAGACAAATCTTTTTCACTTGCTCCACTCTTTTGTTGCGAGTTTGAAGCTTGTCACATGCCTCTTTAGTCGTCGTTGCATTGGAGATCTTCTCAAATGTATCTTCATCCACCGATTGATAAATGAGGAAGAGAGCTTTCTTGTTGACTCCTTCAATGTCTCCTTTACATCTTGGCTTATTGAGGTTTCATCTTGCTCTTCGAAGCCTTTCTCAATGATGTCTCACACATCTTGAGCTCCTAGTAGCATCTTCATCTTGATACTCCAATTGTCATAGTTGTTCTTTATGAGCATCGGCATTTGAAAAGGGAAACATTCATTCACAACCTTTTGAGGACCTTGAAACTCCGATACCACTTTGTTGGAAATAAGACCTTTTGTGTTTAGGAAAAGTGTGTGAGAATATTATAGAGGTTGAATAGAAACTTGATAGATAGGAGAATTCTTTGTGGAAGAAAGAACATTTTATTTTTGCTTAACACAAAAGTGTAGAATTATATATCTATTTATAGTACTCTAAGAAGAACTCTAGACATACTAATTCTAGAGAGTTCTCAACTCTATAAATTCCAAGAGTATTCAAGAAAATATTACAATTTTAAAAAATATCTAGACACTCTAAACACTACAAATTTTTTATAAAAATATTATCTAAAATTACCTAAACCCAAAATAACTGAATCCAAAAAGTCAAATAATAATATTAGATCCAAATCAAATTTAATATTTCAAAATGGTTTGATATATTCTCCCGCTTTCTCTCACTTAAAACACCAATAGTATAAATAAGAAAACAATTAACCAAAGAGCCGCAAACATCATCCACGCCTTAAAATTCATTCTAGCCAAAAGAGAACCAGCCAATATAACAAGTGAGATAGTTGCAAAAACACACTGAAACCAACCTATAGGTTGCTTTTGCTAAATAAATAAGTAAATATAAGATTTTAAATTATTGGATGTTAGATTTTTGCAGGTATCCGCATTGTCTATATGAACACTTCAAGGTTCGAAAGGTCCAAATTTTAAAATGGAATAATCTAAAATCTATGCAAGGCGTTATTATCTTTAGCAACACATTTCCAAAACTAGTGAGAGGCATAAGAAACAAATTATAAACAAAGTGTTGATGATATCAAAGTGCTAGGAATCATGGGAATATAATATACATCCCTTTACTATAAAAACCACGATGATTAGATCATATACTCGTACAAGTGATCCATCATCAATCATACTAAATTCTTAATCAACATTAAGGTGTTGCACAAACATGTGTTACCGTCTGGAGTGTTCAACCTGTGGAAAATACACATGGGGAGGGTGTGGCAAACACTTGACCACCCTGTATGGGAGTATTGATGAGGGAATGCATTGCATGTGTCGTTCATGGCCTGGTGTTGTTATACGTTCTCAACAACGCGCAAACACAACCAGCAACAAATCATCATCATCCTCTAATGGTACATCAACTTTTTTAATTTTGTCTTTTTCCTTTTTTGCTTGTATATATATTGTAAACGTAAATTGCTATGTTTTACGTTTTTTTTAAGGAAATGAGGATCCACAAAGTTCTTGAAGTTGTTTCTTATCGATCACTGATGATGATCCGCACCAGTTATTTACGCAGAGGGAAAGTGATCGATATTAATAATAATGTAATGTAGGACTGATGACCATGTTTTATTGACCAACATTTATAACCTGCATTATTTTCTATGTCAATGAGCTTATTAATAAGAATAAATTCCTCAATTACTTGTGAAGTGAAAATCAATTACGGATAAAAGTACTCATCAATGACTTCCTCTTTTTTGTCAAGTTCACTTTATTGAGATTAATTTAATAAATAATTATTTTGGATCGGTTAAAGGCTCAAAGAAGATGACTTAATTGTGAGGTTTATTTCGTAGTATCCATTCAATAGATTAAAAAACAGGTGAGACATCGCCACAGACTGGACACTTGATCTCAACTACTAATGTATTGCTTGTCGTCAGATCTAATCGGACGATTCTCACATCTCACGCCAGGCTAGACGGAAGCAATTTTAACCGTCTACCATATAACTCAAGGACATGTCATTTCATGTATCATTTCATTCTCACTTTCAAACTATATTTCTTAGATTTCACTGACTTAGACATTGAAGTGTTAATCTTGTAGCTCATCCCCACCTCGTCGTATCGAAAGCTCTCGCCGCTGCACCTGAAGAGTTTATTTCCACAACATTACATATTTCTCGTTCCACCTCAAAACAATGGTGTCATATGTGGAAGTCGACTACTGATTCCCTAGAATTCCCATAAAAACCATAGTCTTTTCACCGCTCATATGCTTCGACCAATTTTCTTTCTACTCTTGCGTTCAGACGATCTTACGTAAATCATGACAACATCCAAGTCCACTTGACAAGCTGCCCAACATAACTGTTGAATAAACTTTAAATGTTACCGTTAATGGGTTTTTAATAATAAATTAGTGGAGAGAATTGGAAGGTCAATAGACAGTGGGAAAATTAATAGTATTTACAATTGTGTTCCCTAGAATATCAAAAGTTTCTAAATATGTATAAAGACCAAAATTGTACTCAATGAAAATACGAAGAAGTTGCAATTGATTTGTCTTCTCTTATCACAAATTCCCTTGCCTTCGACCTTCACTTTCGATGCATCTCCGAAAGACACATTGCCATCTTCAATCTTTCTCATTTCTTTGAACAAGTGTTTGTGACCACACATATGGTTACTTGCTCCTGAGTCAAGATACCAAACATTGTCATTTGTGTTGATCTCATTTTGAGCCATCAAGAGAAAGCCTTCATTTGCTTCAGCTTCCAGAGTTAGATTGGTTGTTTCTTCTACCTTCTTTTCGATTCGACAATCTTTTGCAAGATGTCCCACTTTATCACAGTTATAGCATTTGAATGAGTTACAATCCTTCGCATAATGACCATACTTCCCACACTTGTAGCATTCAAAGTTGGAATGGTTCGACCTACCACCTCTTTGACCACGTCCTCTGCCACGCCAATTTTGCTGGATCGACTGTCCTCTCTCGAAGTTGCTGCCTCTACCACTTCGACCATTGTCACGTCCTCCACGACCACGTCCTCTTCCTCGAAAGTTTTGAGAAAAGAGTACATTTTCGTCTTTGATTTGCTCCTTGGTTTGATTTGCATCCTCTACTCCTTCTTCCTTCTTTTTCATCTTACGTTGTTCGTGTGCTTCGAGGGAACCAGCGAGCTCTTCGACTGCGAGCGTCGAAAGGTCCTTCGACTCTTCTATTGCACACACAATATTCTCAAACTTATCTGTTAAAGATCTCAAAATCTTTTCGACAACTTGTGCATCAGTTACTGTTTCGCCATTTCTGGTGAGTTGGTTCACCACCTTTTGTACACGCGTGATGTAGTCAGATACATTTTCTGACTCCTTCATCTGCATCCTCTCCAATTCGCCACGAAGTGTTTGGAGTCGAACTTGCTTTACTCGATCTGCTCCTTTGAACACTTTCTCTAGCGTGTCCCACGCCTCTTTCGACGTAGTCGAACCGGCAATCTTTTCGAAGCCTGATTCATCAACAGCCCTAAACAGCATGTATAGTGCCGTTTTATCCTTCGATCGCGTCTCTTTCAACGCCTTGTTTTGAGCTGCCGTATATCCCTCAGTATCTGTTGGTTCTTCAAACCCATCTTTGGTCACCTCCCACGCGTCTAGAGATCCGAGAAGAGCTTTCATCTGGATACTCCAGTTTTCGTAATTCAACTTCGTTAGTCGTGGCAACGGCATTTGATTCATCATATTTGCCATTAGCTCTGATGCCAATTTGTGATAAGAGAAGACAAATCAATTGCAACTTCTTCGTATTTTCATTGAGTACAATTTTGGTCTTTATACATATTTAGAAACTTTTGATATTCTAGGGAACACAATTGTAAATACTATTAATTTTCCCACTGTCTATTGACCTTCCAATTCTCTCCACTAACTTATTATTAAAAACCCATTAACTGTAACATTTAAGTTTACAGAGGAGTTTTTTTGAATAAACTTTAAATGTTACAGTTAATGGGTTTTTAATAATAAGTTAGTGGAGAGAATTGGAAGGTCAATAGACAGTGGGAAAATTAATAGTATTTACAATTGTGTTTCCTAGAATATCAAAAGTTTCTAAATATGTATAAAGACCAAAATTTTACTCAATGAAAATACGAAGAAGTTGCAATTGATTTGTCTTCTCTTATCACAATAACACCATTGTTGTTGAGACAGTTAACATTCATAATCCAACAAGAGAGGCTTCACATCTTCCCAGAGCATGAACCAATCAAATTATGGTGACTTTTCCTTCCATTTCAACTCCTCAAAATTTGCTTCCTCCGATTGTCGGTCACAAGGCATTCAAAACCCTTTCGACCTTTCAATCTTCTCAACTATTTTTGCAAGGTCAAACCTTCGAATAACTTCCACCACAACCTCTGATCCCTGGACAAAAGATGCTCTAAAGCCTCCAACAGCTCCAAGCCAGGCATGCAAGGAGCACATGAACTGCTCAACAACTTCTAGAATTTAATACAACAACAAAACTCATATTTCTTGGTCGAAGGACTCCTTAAAATTGAAGAGAATATGTAATATGCTGCCTCCTAAGACTATTCCCTACATGTAGAAACATTGCACGACAATCGTAGAACCACACCATAATTGATCCTTATTGATACTACTTCTCTAGGTCATGTCACCAAATAGTTTTTGGCATCAAAAAGTTTGATCTCCTATACTTAGCTCAAAAGTAAGAGGCGTTGGCTATACTACCTTGGGAGCACGCCATTCTAACTAATCCTCATAGTGTTGTTCCGAGAGGGAAGGAGAAAACAGTGGCGGAATTCAAGCTCATAGTTGAAGGAGGAGCCCATTCTTCATGTGTATCCTTGATAGCCAAATTCCAAAGTCCCTTGAGAAATCCCCAAAGTAAGATAACTGTAAAGGGACTAGAGATTCAAATGAGCACATCTAACATGTGGACACTACTACGCTTGATTATTACCATGCCTGGGGGTCACATAAACTTTTGGAAAGAGCTCTGTGACTCTTTTACTGCCAAATTCACCACTCAAAACCACATTCCATGACAGTAGTCGTCCTCAATGGAATTCAACAAATGAAAAGGAAACCCCTAAGAGAATATATATACTGATTCATCAAGGTAGTATTAGAGGTAAAGAGACAAATGATGGAATGAAATAATGGATATTCAAGAAAGAGGTGATAGTAGACTATATGTTTTGCGATAAGTTGTGACTAGAAGGAGTTGAGAGCTTAAACAACCTCCTCAAAAAATATTGAATAAAAATGCAAGAAATTTTGGAAGGTTTTATGGATGTTTGATTTATGATCATGAAAAGTATTACATATGCAATACTATGTAAAATTCGTTTTTTCGCTTGAATGTGTATGAATTTCATTGCCGAGGGGTGTATTCGGATTTTGTAATTCGGAGATGCTTTTTACTTGGATGGATATGTGTTTCTAATAAAGGTATTTGTTGTATTTTAGTTCGTCCGAAGATTAACAAAAGTGTATTTTCCAAGTTTCCATAGAGTTTTAGAGAAGTGGATGAGGTGCAATGAACAATTCCCTTCGATTTTATAATGGATGGGTTCCATTGTTGTGCTTTTAAGGTTTGTGGGAACATGTGATGGTTTTATTTAATGGGCATTAACTTGTAAATAATGGATCATGCTTTGCGAATAAAAGGAGTAGGAGAAAATGTTTCAGAAAGTTTATACAATTATCTCACTAGTTTATTTTCGGCTAAATACCCTTTTCGTTGCTTATATTTGACTCGGGATCCAGTGTGGTCCTTGGACTTTTAAAAATACCATCTTGATCTCTTAACTTTGTAAACTGGATCACTTCAATCCATTTCGTCCAAATGTCATATACAATGTTATTTTTTGCAGATGTGGCAGATGACATGTAACATTGATTGATTTAGCGACGAAAAAGTCAATCACTTAAAGAAATTTTCAATATTTAAATATATTCTTGATCTTCTCCAATGTTTTTGCCACAAATTCTGACAACAGTTTCACAGTTTGATGAAATTCCTTAAATTTTATGTTATAATGCACTTTGGATATATTGTCTCATCAAATTTTATGTTACAATGTATTCTTCCAATGATGTCTACAATCAGTTAGATGAAAATCCTGAATCAAATGTCATTTTAAAAATGTATGTCCTACTAGTCAATTCATGCTTGTTAACAACAGTTTTATCACTAATTGTGAGGTATATTAATAATACAGTAACATTGCTAATGAATTACATGATAATATGAGAAACATGGAAGGGTTAGTGCTACAAGATATTGTTAAATATGTATTTCTTTGTGTCGAATTCTAAATAATGTATTTGTATTCGACGAGTGTCGAAAGGTGTTTTAGTGTATTTCTAAGTAGCATGCGTCGAACAAAGTTTGTATTGATTATATTTGACAAAAAGTCAAATACAACCTGTCGAAATATGCAGTCAAAACATGTAGTTGTCGAAGGAGTCGACAGAGACGAAGAAGATTGGCTTAGCTTAGTTTTAGTTAAGTTAGTTATTTTTTATTACTTGTAGTGCATGTAATATTATCTATAAATAGAGAGGAACTTCGTTTCACTTGTAACGAGTTTTGTAGTTGCATTATGCAGTTTCAGAAATCACAATTGTGATTATCACACGTTGTATTAAACACTTAGAGTGCAGTTTACACAATAATACATTCATCTTCTTCCTCCATAATTTCTCTTTTCTCTCACTTTCAATTGTCTCGTTTTCTTCTTTCATTCTATGTGTAGTGTAGAATCATCTTGCAACCAATGAGTGGTTGTTTCATCTGAGTAAAGGGTGAAGAACAAGGGGTGTGATCAATCATAAATATTAATCCTTATTTATCAAATATGATTCGATTAACTTCAAGATTGTAGTTTTCCCAACATCTGGTATCTAGAGCACTGGTTGTGTGATATTTGGGACATATTGAATCACGATGAATCGTTCGAACAAACATTTTATGGAGAATCCCCCCATCTTGAATGGTAAGAATTATAAAAATTGATCTAAGCAGATGAATGTTGTTTTCTTTTATCAAGATCTTTGGGATCTTGTGAAGAATAGAGTAACACCAATTAGAGAGAATGATACAGATAAACAAAATGATGCACACAAAGATTTGAAGAAGAAATATTACAAGTCTCTCTTTTTAATCCATCAATGTGTTGATCTAGACAACTTTAAGAAAATTGGTGATGTAGATTCATCAAAGGAAGCACGGGACATCCCTGAAAAATCATTTGGAGGCACTGAGAAAGTGAAGGAGGTTAGGTTACAAACTCACAAAAGAATGTTTAAATTGCTTCAGATGGAAGACAATGAAAGTGCGACTGATTTCTTCACCAGAGTAACAAAACTGGTGAATCAAATCAAGAAATATGGAAAAATGTTGACATCAAAATCTGTAGTGTAAAAGATTTTAAGGTCATTGGGTCCAAAGTTCGATCATGTGGTAGTAGCCATATAAGAATCAAATTATTTGTTAAGTGTGATCAAAGAAGAGCTTCAAGGGACTCTTGAATCTCACAAAAAAATAATGGCTAAAAGAACCGCAAGCAAGTCGAAGACTGACATGGATTAGCAAGCTCGGTTGGCTAAGAAAGACAAAGGAAGATGGAATGGTAACAAAGGCAGAGGAAGTTACAAAAATTCAACTAGTAGAGAAAATCATCAAGAAGGTAATTCATCAAATCAGAGACAATCTTTTAATCAAGGCAATCACATAGGTGGTGGTGCAGGTAGAAGAAGAGGCGATGGAAGAAAACCTGCAAATGCATAAGGGTGAGAAGGGTATTAAGAGAAATTATAAGTCATAAAAGGAAAGAAATTGCTTGTAATATATTTATAAGTGGAAATGGATGTTTGAAATAGCATATGATTGGAGAACAATATCAATCAATATTATAACAATTAAAATCTAATATGCATAGCAATTATTTAGATTAAAAACTATGCATTCATATGCACATTACACACAAATAAACCAATCTTGGAATCACCACATGTGTTGTATATCACTTCAATTGTTAGAGAAAACGTCTCTAATACCGAAATGGGTTATTTTTCAACTCGGATGCAACACTGCTCTTTTATGAAGCTCTGGTTTTTTTCTACGTTGGATTTATGAGCTTTGTGGTGTTGCTCTGTTTCTATATTAATTAATCAATTCTAATTCCAATACTTTTGAGTGTAATAGATAATTGAGAAAATAATTGATGGTAGCCAAGGATGCTAGGCGTGTGAATTTATGGTGGATTTATAAAGCTCTATGGTACTGTTCTTGAATTTGCAGATTTAATATTTGGTAGATTCATGGGATAATATGGAGAAGTGCATAAAATGGAGTGTGAGTATGGTGAAGAAGATGAATAATACTAAATAAAATTCAAAACATATTTTAGCTACGAATATTTCTGGTATTTCACGTCAGTGTCACATGGTCTTGTGAATTGATTTTGACTAATATAATGGACGGAAAGAATTAACATGATAATGTTTGCAGATTTAAGGGACAAAAATGGTCTTTTTAAAACTTAAATGACCAAATTGAATCCCGAGTCAGAGATAAGGGACAACACCAACTATTTCTAACATTTCTAAATATATATAAACACTTATGAATAAAACATTCGTCTTCTTCACCGTCTGTGTTCATTTTGTTTGATACTAGGAGAAACTTCGTAATCATTCAAGAGTGTCTCATACTTCCTAGGCAGATTTGCAATCATAAACATAAAAGAATTGACTATCATATAATGACATAATTAAAATTTTCTTAGTTTTGAAATCCATTTCAAACTTTATCTATTCCTGTATGGTTCAAATAAAACCGGGTTGATCTACTACTTCTTCATTTACGTGATAAGTAGGGATAAACAAACCGTTGATTATTGTTTCCCACAATTTTAAATCAAAATTTTCAATGAAGATTTTAAACCTATCTTTCCATAGTTCAAACATATTACCATTAAATAGGGGAGGTGTGTTTTGAAAAGATATCTTGTTAAAATAATGTTGTAAGTCATCATTCTCCTTAGACGATTAGTCTTTAAACAAGAGTTAGGCTCTGATGCCACTTGTTGAACATGTGACTCCACACACAAGAAGGGGAGAATTTTGGGGAAAGCGTCTGTTTAAAACAAAATCGTTTTTCAATTTCAGAGTTCAAAAGCATTTATAAGAAAATGTTTGAATTTCGCAGCGGAAAAACAATGGTAAAGAAAATATGCAGAAAGTAAGGAGATAAGGGAAAAGAGAACACACCAAGATTTATTGATGTTTGGTCTAAATAAAGTGACATACTCATTTTTCCAAGACTTTATCTTGAGAGTATCCAATAATTTTTATGAGATTTTAGTAGGTTAAACTCATGAACCCTCTTATACAAGGTTAAATGAAGTTTTAGGTTCACTTTCAACCAAACAACGAACAATGGATTGAAGCAGTCAGTCTTCCTTCTAAAAACAAATAAAGTTTTAAGCGGCTAGTCCCCAAGGTAAATCAAACTTTTATAGAGACATATCCCAAACCAATTTAGAGTTTTGAATTAGCTATCCTCGGAACCGAACCGAGGGTTTTACACGGGATGGCCATGAACCGAACTAGGGTTTTACATTGGCTGACCATAAACCGAATCGAGATTTTACACCAGCATGATTTTGAATCAAGTATAGCTTTTATACCGAATTGAGCTCAAGAACCGAAGAGAAGATTTTTCATTGATTATCTTCGAGAACTCATAAAGAGAACTTACAAACCAAATGTTGACTTAATACTAAATTCCCGAAACAAATATTTTAACGAGTTTAGCTTCAAACCCAAACAAATACTTCCTAAGAAGAGATATTCACTCAAGACAAAAAAATAGCTTTTGGTGATTTCACAATTTTACCCTTTTGGAACAAGTTTCCTCACTTAAACACAAGGACTTTCTCAAAGCAGTATGGCTAAATTAATCTGAGAGAAAGAAGAAAAGTATTGGATAGAGAGTAAGGGTGGTGAGATATATTGTGTTTCTGGATGTAAAAAAATGAAGGGAGATGTATTTATTTATAGGTTAAAGGTTGACACAAAAAAGGAAACAATCCAATGACAAAGTTAATGGCCCAATCAATTGGATTCTTATCCTAATTTATTGAATAACCTAAATAATCAATTAGAATTGCTCATTTTGGAAAGATTTGATAGAGAGTATTTACCCTTCATTAATACATTGCCATAATCGATTATGGACACAATTTTCCCTTATCCAATCGATTGGACAATTCAAAATACATGTCCTAATCATTATGACAACTTTCAATTCATTTGTCTAGGCTCCAAAATATTTTTGGGTTATTTTATTTGAAAGATATAGGGTTTAAAAATTATATTAGTGAGTGTGTGATTTAGCCATAATACTTTACAAACACACCCATGTGTTTTTACAAAACACTAATCACTCATATACAATTAGTCAAACTTTCACACTTCCTCTCTTTCACACTCAGAAGCTTCAAGACTTTGCTGAATACATCAATCATATAAGAACTTGCCTGAGTATTATTGGATATGAGGCTTGATATATCTTCAAGTTAGATGTCATTATCAGATGATATTAAATGTGATCATTAAACCCCAACTCTCCGGCTTTATTCAGAGGAAGAGCTTGAACAAACTATCTTTTGCATCTTTGACCGCTTGAAATACTTACTTATCTTAGAGTCAAGTTGCATTTTCACAAGTTGTCATCAAAGATGATTTGTAATCTTCAAAACCATGGTAGGCACGACTTACTTAGCTTTGATCATTTCTTGATTGAATATGCAAATATATAGTTCAACACAAGCAAGCTCAATAAGACATAATATGATAAGTTAACTCAAGCTTTACAACAAATTCGGTTTTCTCACTTAAAGTGTGACCATTCTTTATTTGTGTATTGTAAATCTAGTCTCTCTCTCTCTCTCTCTCTCTCTCTCTCTCTCTCTCTCTCTCTCTCTCTCTCTCTCTCTCTCTCTCTCTCTCTCTCTGCGTTGGTTTATGCTGATGACATACTCATAATTTGATTTTTTTCCCAACTTAGTCCATAGTTTTATCAGCAAGTTGCATAAAACCTCTACTCGCAAGCATCATGGCAAGCTTGAATATTTTTTGGGGAATAGAAGTCAGAACCCAGGCCAATGGTTCAATCTTGCTCGCTCAATCAAAATATGTAAAAGATCTGCTGACTAAAGTAGTAATGAATGATGCTAATGAGGTTCCAACACATATTTAAGAACTTGCAAACTCAACAAATATGACTCTTAGTGACTCTCTAGTCCTCAATTATATATGTAAATAGTTGGCGCACTTCAATATGTCACATTGATAAGATAATGTATTGTATATAGTGTCAACAAAGTTTGTCAATTTGTGTCTTCCTAACTTGATCCTCATTGGTTTGCACCGAGGAGAATAATGGAATGCTTAAGTGGAACTATCTCTCATGGTCTCTTATTGTCTCCCTCCAACATATCTTACAGATATTCACTAAGAGCTTATAGTGACTCTAATTGAACAAGTGACCCGGATGATCTTAAGTCAACTTCGAGTTCCCGCATCTTTTTTGGACCAAATCTGATAGCTTCCAGTTCTAAGAAATAACAACTAGTTGCAATCTCAAGAACATATGATGAATATCATACTCTAGCTCATACAACCCCTGAGTTACTCCAGTTAGAATCCATTAGAATCCCTTTTATATGAATTTGGAATTCCATTTTATCCACATATACTATTGTGTGACAATTTAAGTGATATCATGTTGTCCTACAACCTTGTTCTTCATGTTTGCATAAAGCATATCGAGCTTAATACTTGTTTTGTATGAGAAAATGACGGTCTTAATAAACTACTTATTCAACATATACTTTTCAGGTCCCAAATAGCCCACACATTAACCAAATTGCTTGGCACAACTAGAGTCTTTATTCTAATATCTCAAAACTAAGCTCAAGATTCTTTGTTGAAAACCACTTTGATCTTATGGGAAAGTGTTAGAAGAATATCAACTAGAGTCATTATTAGAAATAAAAGCGAAAACTAAAATATTCTTATCAATTATTTTAGAAGTGGAAACAAATTTTGTCATAATTAGTTAACAATTATAGCAATTAGTTTCAATAGAGTAAAAAAAATAAAAAGTAGAATATATATATATATATATATATATATATATATATATATATATATATATATATATATATATATATATATATATATATATATATATATATATATATATATATATATATATATTAGCAAATATAATTGATATAATTTTAACTAGTAAATAAACCACCATTAGAGATGGTGAACTTTCATCCAAATTTAAGGGGGGCAAATGAACATGTCCGTTCTGTTTTGACCCTCCTGCAAAAATCATCAAAAAAATAGGACGAGACCAGACAAACAAATTTGAGTGTGCAGACTTAAATTTTGACATACTCCACATAAAAGTGAGGGCGGGACAAGGTGTGCCCGTGAGCATTGAATCTTTTAGGTATAAAAATTATAAAATTTCATATAAAAACTCATGTCCGCAAAAACTCGCAAAAATATACAAGCAAAACATATATGAAATGTTCGACGGGTCAAACCATATTCAAATCCTCAATAAAAAGTAAGCATTTCATAATCATTACCAAATACCTCACTTTTTTCTTAACATTGAACAAGACCAGGTAAACAAGAACACTTTATAATAATCTTGATAATAATCTTGATAATAATCTTGATCATTAATCCAAACATAACCAGGTAAACAATAACACTTTCTACCATTTATTGGACCATTACTACAAGTAATATTTGGCCCACAAATCCCATGAATAAAACAAGGTTGTTGTTTAAATTGACGGAAAATAAACCAACTTTGTTTCTCATCTTTTCTACTATAAGTGCGAATGTTACTATCATGGTTTAATCAACATTTTCTTTCAGAAGGCCAATTTGGTTGAAAAAGAGTTCTAATGCTGACATGGGACACGCCAAAAACCAGAGGTCTCTGTGCTTTTTAACAACAAGACATTATTTGGGTGAATTTCAACAGTGAACATCTTAAGCAATTTATGATGTCTGATGCAGCCATAGGAAACTTATTGCATGATCTTTGCATACTCTATATGATTTATTTTTGAATAATTATATATTTATTTAATACAAATCGAAATTGCATACTTTATAATCAATGAACTTCGGTTTGAAAAATCTCCAGGGTTTAGAACAAAAAATTTCATATATTTGTTACCAAAATGGATTATGGCATAATATACTTTAACACACTTCACATTTCATGTAACATTCTTATTTTTTTACTTAGCTGCTAGGGTTGGAATGACATTGTTTCTACCTAAGACCGACCACACTTTGTTGCTTATTTAATTTTGTTTGAGAGTAGTTCTTGAATTGATTTTGATGATAAGTTTTTTTTTTGTTTCATGTTATAGAGGTATCATGTTGGATGGTGACAGGAGAAAGACAAGTTGTGAGGATTCATAGTTTGTACTTGAAAACGATATTGAAATAAGATATCACATTCTTTGACACCGAAACAAACAGAACTCAGATGTATCAATAGATGTCACCAAACATCATGTCCCAAAAACATTGTTGACAAGTTTGCTTTCACCGAGCATCATGTCCCTAAAATATTATTGTGTTTAGTAAGAGTTAATTGGAAGATGAAGCAAAGGAAGAAGGTGAAATCTTATAAACTTGTAATTGCATTGGATTCCCACATTATTTTTTTCATAAATAATTTTAGTGTTTATAAAAGTCAACAATGCATTATCCAAGATCTTATTTGGCACAAACTTGAAATAAGTGCAATTATGAATTGGGTCTAGGCCTAGTAATTCTTTTTAAAATTTTAAATAATTAATTTCTAAAAATATTAATTAAAACAACTAATTATTAATTTATTCTATAAAAGATATTAATTAATAAATTATCTTAATGGTCAATGATATATATGCGATGAGTGAACCATAAAAATTGACCCAAGAAATTCATTACAAAGGTTATTAATAGGTTAAAGACACTTATTACATAAGAGGGCCAGCGGGTGTTTAAATAAAATAGTGAGATTGGAGTAGCAACTTCCCGAAACATTTTCTCCGGCTCTTTTTATTCGCAAAGTATGGCCCATTATTTGCGGGTTAAGGCCCATTAAAACCCCACAAGTGTTCCCACAAACCCTAAAAGACTGATAACGGAACTTGTTCTCTATAAAACCGAACATATCTTCAGATCTACAATAGTCACAGTAGCGACTGCGTTTCTCTCCATAACCTTAGGTTTGAATTTTCTTTACTTTCGTTTAATTTTATGTAGCATATCATGTTTTGTTGGAAGTGTTTGGTTTATTATTCAGCTCCAATGTTAGTAGTTGTGATATTCTCTGTGATGATGAACAATTGATGACGAGTCCGATCCATTCAAAATCCTGACGACATATCGAGGCATTTGTCTGAGAGAATTTCATTCATTTTATTCCGTTTGAATTTTCAATTATTTAAATTTCTAAAAGATTATTTAAAATGTTTTAGGCATGGCATGATGATGATATCAGTGAACCTTTCCATATGATTAAACACAGGATTAAAATATCCTCCTACTCATTCTGAATGCCATTGACTATATTTTTTATTTTGTTTCAATTCTTCTACTTTTCATAATTTCGTCTTTGAAATTAAGTGAGACACTTCGGTGGCTATGATGAGAGTGATAATATCATTTACTTGAGTTCTCCATGATTATCTTTCAAGCACTTTTGAGCCACCTTCTGTCTATACTGATATACTTTTAAGAAAAATTTTAGCAAAATGTTTCTTGTTTAGCAAATGGTATCTAGAAAAGTTCGTAGTTTCATATGTTAATTAGAAAATGGTGTTGCATTGTTTTGGGATTAAACGATTTGCCAAAACTTTTGATATGTAACTTTAGCCTTATAGAGATATGAACGAATAAAATTAACTTATAATACTCTACGTAGCTTTTTAGGATATTTTTGATTTTGTAACCGTGAGGTAGTAACAGTCAAATTTTGCTGTTTCGTAGCTATCACTGGTTTGATTTCGGTGTTGGGAAATTAAACTTGCTAGTTGTGGACAAGAGCTCAAATAAGATTTTGTTCAATAATACATGTAAGCGATTTTTGGTTTATGCTCGAATAAGTTTTTTGTTGAATAATATATGTATGCAAATGTTGGTCTATTTATTTTTGGGAAGTCTATGAATTCATTTATAGTTAACAACTTCATTAATTTAGCGCTCATACGCTTTTGAATGCTTGAAAACCAATGAATCCAACATTAGATGGACGTGAACCTCATTAAAGGAAAGGTTGGTTAGATTTTGGAATCTGTAATTGTAGTGTCGATAAGAGAAAAAAAATAGCTTTGACAAAACGATTAATAAGCCGTACCATTTTCAAAAATACATCAAAAATAAAAAAATGTCGTTAAGTTGAATAGCTGAAAGTGTGACTTATGGAAAAAAAAATTAGGACATCTCAGTGATTATCAAGAAGAAAGGGTAAACTAAAATTGAATTTTGAACATTATATTTGAAATCATATAACAATAAGGTTGTATTAAATTGACTCGTAGAGATATGCTTTGCATTTTTTATAGGTAAATCAACATTGTGTTTGGGTTAATGGTATGCTTGTCACACATAGCATAAGCCAAGTTATGAGACCAATTGTGAGAGTCCAGGTCAATCCTCGGCTGAGTCAGTGGTATTTCTCTGAGTGAGTTTCTCCCTTGCATGTTCTCTCATTAAATACCCCCAGTAGAGTAGTCAGCTGCCGCAGTTTGACAAATACCTAGAGTGCTTGCATGCTTGAGATGATAACTGAGTCGCAATCGAATTTTATTCATTCCAAAATGAAAGGAAAAATATAGATAAACCCTTTAATAAAAAGATAATAAAAGGTTATCCGAGATGAATGTATTAACATCTCTCATATCCATTGTTGATAATTGAGTCACAACCGAACTTTATTTATTCCAAAATGAAAGGAAAAATATAGATAAAATCTTTAATAAAAAGATAATAAAAGGTTATGCGAGATGAATGTATTAACATCTCTCATATCCATTGTACTTAATAGGAACCATTTAGTTAGATTTGTGAGTAGAAGGTTATCTTACGATATTTGTTTTCTTCTTGTTATTGAAAGTTTATAAAGAAAAGGAAAAGGTCCCAAAAGAATTTTATATTAGGGTGCTTTACAATATTGCAGGTCTTGCTTATACGTATCATTAGGTGTGATGATGAATTAAAAATAATGTAGTTTTGGGCATGATAAAAAATATTTTTGATTTTTTTTGTTAGCTCCTACGTATCCCCAAGTGCAATGAGGAACTTAAAGCTACGTAGTTCTTGGAAGGATATGAGTATGGGTTGGTTGATTTTAATAAACGAATCCTTAGTTGCATTCTAGTGGTTAAATGTTGCTTGTATGTTCGCAATTTGAGGCTTAAGCATTTGTTTGTATAATAGTAAAACAGACTAAACATTGTTCGTTTAAAAAAAGGTTTTTCGATCGCGTGGGGAAAGAAAATATAGGTTTGATGTGTTGAATTGTTTTTAAGAGGATGACGAACATTCGGCAACACCAAGACGTATGCCAAAGGGCTGATTATTCTGGGTTTCAAGGAGTGTGTACCCCATGTACCTTTCTCATCCAAAGTGTTCATGAAATATATTTGCGGAAGACGAACGTTCGGTAAGACCAAGACGTGTGCCCCGAGGCTGATTGTTTGTGGTTTCAATGAATGTAAAGTAGAGTGTCCTTTTTCATCCAAGTTTGAGTAGGTGTTTCAGGATAGAAGAAGAATGTTTGGTAAGACCGAGATGTTAGTCTCAGGGCCGACTATTCAAGGTTTCATGAAGTATATACTGCAATGTTCCTTTGCTTCTGATTTTATTAAGAAAAAGATTTTAGTGAAGCGTTTAGGTTAAAAAGAAGTTTGATGACATTAATCATATTGGTTCGTATTTGAAAAAGCGTTGGAATTTTATAAAAGGGATTTGAATTTGATTTTTTGAAAATACTCGATGTTGATCAAGATTTTTATTTAAAAAATGATTGATTTTGTTTTATTAAAATGATTTTTTAATAGCAAAAATAATAAATAAAATAAATGAAATAAACTAAGAGGCATAAAATGAACGGGAATTGGGGGTGCTGAAAGTAGCACGGGGAAGATGGCAAGAAATAAACCAAATGCAGCATGGGCCAAAGGCCTAACACAATTAAACAAAAATAATAATAAAAATACAGTATATCAAGAAATGAGGGGGCGAATAGCCACAAGGCTCAACGCTGGCCCAATCTACAAGCTGGGGGAGTCAACGAGCTTGACTCAATCCCATCCCTTGGATAAGCACATTCTATGATCAGAGGGCCAACATCAAAGGCATGTGGTAGTAGGAGTCGGGGTCCCATATCCTGACAGTAAGCCAATCAATTGTCCAGGAGTTAAGCCATATGTTGTAAGTGGAAACAAATGGTGGAAGCTAAGATTGTGATCACTCTCATGTGGGGATCATTTTCCACATCCTCTCTCTCTCTCTCTCTGACATTATCTCTCTCCTTTTCTCTAACCAACACCGTATAAACATTAATTTAAACTCTCTCCCCCTTTCTAAAAGATCAAACATGGTGTTTTATATGAACAACACCATGAACACCATGAAGGTGTTCATGAGCAATTTCCCAAATTTCTCAAATTCACTCCAAAACCAAAATTGATTAACGCACACTCTACATAGTTTCTCTCCCTCGTTATGAATCCAACAACCAAAATCCCAAATAATCAAACCTAAGCCCGGATCAGGCTCACCCCCACTTGAACCGTAAACCCCAAATTCAACATTATTTAGCCAAATTACAACAACTTACAACCATTAAATGTGTAACAGTGGTAAAACGACAAGTAACAGAAAGGATAGCAAAGCAAAGGGAAAAGGAAGAAAAAGGCCCCGTCAGAGTCTGAAACTCTGGCGAGAACTCCGGTGAGTTCAATACATCAAGAATCTCTTCTCTACTTCTATTTACTGGTTTTTATTCTCTACTACTCTATATCTTCTTTTCCTTGCTTACTTTAGCAATGTGGTGAGTGGTGTAAGGGTTAACTCAAGCTTGCTAAAGTTTAGATGATAAACGTAAGGTGCTTCTTTCTTGCAAGAGCTTTAGTGAAGGCTATGGGAAGAATTTAGGAAAATGTTTTTTTAGACAAGTTTGTTTTTCTTTTCTTCAATATCTCATAAGGATAAATCTTATTTTTAGACTTGGGAACTCTATTAAGGATATAGAAAATAGTCAATAAAATTTCCCCCCTACAGTGAGGAGTAAAACCAGAATTCAACATAATTGTAACAACAAGTTTAGTAAGAATTCTATTCTTTCTTTCTACTTTACTATTCATTTCAGTAGAGTGTGGTGTAGTCGTTTCTTGTACAACTCCGTGTTATTTATAAAATTCATTAAATAAACCATAATCATACATAGTTCTCATATCATTACGAAACCTCTTAATCTTCTTACTAAATTAAATTTCAATTTCATTCACATAAATTTTAAACACATCAAGCGCTTCACTTTTACTTCATTAGGTATACATAAGTATAAGCAGAACAATCGTCGATAAAAGTGATGAAATAACGTTTACTATTTCTAGTTAAAGTTCCATCTAATTCACATATATCAGACTGTATAAGATCTAGGGGATCAAATTCTTTAATTATCGATTTATGTGAAATCTTAGTTATTTTAACTTGACTACAATTTTCATTTTGTTCTAAATCATTGACATTCAATTTTAGGATTAAGCCTAAGTTGATTAAATTAGAGACATTACTCTTATTATAATGACAAAATCTAGCATGCTAAACATTGAAAGAACACAAAGAGTAAATAGGAGGGGAAATTTTATTCAAATCAACATTCAACTTAAACATGCCATCAATAACATGCATTTTCCCAACAAAAATGTAATTCTTAGTGATGGTGTACAAATTTGCTCCAATAGATTGACTAAACACTGGCTTATTTAAAAGAAAACGATAAACAAAATTCTTCCTAATTTCAGGAACATGCATGAAGTCTTTGAAGATTAAATTCTTTCTGGAGGTGAAGTTCAGCTCATCATCTCCAATTCTAGCAACATTAGTGGTGTGAGTGTCTTCTAACAAAACTCTCTTATCTTCAACATTTGTGTATGTTTTAAACATAGCACGATCATAGCAGACATGACGAGAGGCGCCAATGTCTATCCGCCAACCATGTTGATTTTATTGATCATAGCAATGAATTTCTCGTCAGTCATGTTAACTGGTGCACTAGAGTCAACAACATGTTTATGCATGCTCTTACATCTCTTAGCCATATAGTGAAAACAAGAGTGTCATTTCTTTGAGGTGGTGGATTCTACATAGAAATTATAGTAATTGGAGCAATCGGGACCTAGGAGGTTCTTAGTTCGGATCACAACATTGTGGTTCTGATTCTTAAGTGGGTTTTCAGATAGCTTCAGAATTGTACCAAATTTCTTTTTGTTGTTAGAAACAACCAAGATTTCATCTTTCTGATCTTATCTCTGAGATTCTTATTCAACTCAGAGGTGAGTTATTAGACTTTCAATTGAAACTTTTAATTTATGGCGAAGCAAATTTTTAAAATCTTTCCAACCATGGGGCAGTTTGTCAATGTAACAATAATCTAAAATTATTCATCTAGGGACATACCTTCAGTAATGATTTCGTGAGTAATTTTCTGAAGTTCATGGCGTTTAGCTTCCGCAGACCTTCCATTTACCATCTGATACATCACGTAGCGGCTAACAAAATACTTCTTTTGTTTCTAGCATTGGAAATGGCTTCCCTTAAACTTGAAACGTCTTAAAGTTGTTAGTTTACAATTGAGTCGAGTCGCAGACTATGTCGCTCTCATTAAAACATTTCGTAGCACTATCCAAATTATGCAAAGCAGTCGAACTACCACTATGTCTCTAGGATAAAACAAGTCAATTTTACTATACGGTTACTGCTTGCATGATAGCTAATCGGTCTAGAATTACACCCTTATATGGCACAAAGACAAGTCGATATGGTGTTAACACCGCTCGTATTAAATAATTTACATCATTTTGGACACACACAAAATATTGGATCCAAGTCAAACACTGGGTCGAACCGAGTGAAGCCGATTGGACGGACAACGCCTGCGACGGACGAACGTGTGTAATGGTTCATGATAGTGTGATCTCACCCAACAACAAAATTGGTATCCCTTGGGCCCAAATCAATTGGCCAACTTGGAATATACAAACACTACTAAATTGTGATCTTCCTCCAATATGGGACTTTAATGAACTTTTTCAAATTCACCTTCATACACACTAGCTCATATTTGTGCTATTTTATTTCTAACGTAATGCCACTAACTTCTTACAATTCCCCATTAACCCTTTTATTTCCAACAATAGGCAGGATAATAGGAATACAAATATCCACTCCAAATTTACCTTACCTCGAGTTTGATAACTTGGAATCTTTTATGTAGTTTCAATGCTTAATGTTGTCAAGGTTTTTGTTATCCTTAGAATCTAAAGGCTGAAATACACACACCGCTAAAGGTTTTTGTAAGGTAATCAATAATTTAGCCATTTTTCAGCCTCTTTACTCCTTTTTGGACCTTGGTATGAAACTGGGCTTGGTCAATTGCTTTTGGCACCCTTATTCTTTAGTATTGCAACCCTTAACTAGATATTCCAATTTTCCCTTTGCATTCATGGTAAAGGTACATTTAACTCAAATAAAAAATATGTTAGGCTTAAAATAATATTCACAAAGTATGAAAGTACCACTTGCTAGACAATTTCGTCGAAGTTTTTCTATTCGATTTCTACCAAGTGTTTTACCTCTAAAATCCCAATATATTTTAAATAACTCCCCCTCATGAGGGAATGACAAAGCACTGTAAAAATTCCATATCTACGGATTGCTTGATACAAGAGTTGGCTAAAACATTCTTAGTAGTGACACAATCATCAAAGATCCTAGACTCCATAAACATCAGGATCATCATGACTATTGAGAATCACCATCAATGCCAACAAACAGCTTAGTCAAACACAAATGTTGAACCACCATTCATGCTAACAACTTGATCAATCTTTATTAAGATTATCTCTAAAACACCACGAAACACCGTCTTTCTCTTGTATACTTAGAGTATAACTTTCTTGGAACAAATTTTTTAAATAATCATTTAGTTTCTTTAAAGCGGTAAAGTAATCCCTCAAAACAGTTTAAGTTTTCACCTTTGATACCCAAATCTTTTTGGATCTTAGTGCTTTAGTGGTTCTAAGAGGTTTAGGGTTATTTTACTTGAACCATCTTTGATAAATTAATTTGGAATAACAATAAGACTATAAATAACCGAGCTTATTACAAAAACTAAACTTAAAGATTAGACTGTTAAATTTCTTTCTATTTCTATAATGGCATATATATTTTTAAACAATATATTAGGTTCTAATTTTCTTTTATTAAAAGAAGCTTTTTGATTATATGAAATTGAATCAAGCATATCTTCAACCTTACTAGATTTCTCCAAGGTTGCAAATTGGTTACTTTAATTTTGAAGGATTCACAAGAATTTCTTCACCAAGAATTTTAATGCTATTTTTGAAGAATTCAGTATACTCCTTAAGATCAATAACACTATTATTTAATTTATTATTATCTTTGCTGAGCTTAAGACTAAACTTAAACATTTGATTATAGTTTAAAGATGTTACCTCATTGTTGTCTTCTCTTGAAACTTTGAACCTCTTATTATCTTATTTATCATAATTCCTTTTTTTAAGAAGACACTTCATGAGAGTCTTCTGATTTATTGTCAAGTATATCTGTAGCGGTAAATTCATGACCATCAAACTATGGATAAACTTTACGTCAATAAAACTAGAGTCGCCACCACGCTTTTATTGTTTCCAAAGGAAAAGGGCAAAAGTACGAACAAAACCCAAAGATAAGAAGTTTTCAAATAAAAACTAATAAAATGCTAGAGATTGCAGGTAAGGGGGTTGGTTACACAGAGGGAAGGTGTTAACACCCAAAATATCTTAGGTACTCCTAGGGAGCCCTTTATATGTGTGCATATGTTTTGGTATAAAAGATGTTTGAGAAAAAATAGAGTGTAGGGATGAGAAAAAAATTCATTGATTATATTATTGTGTTTGACAAGACTTTCGGTATTGTGCCTAGGTACCAACATAAAAATGAGGGATCAAAACCTCGTAGTTCATGGTAAAAATTTCAAATGAGTTGGTGAATTGCTTTTAACAAAAGTTTAATAAGAAAAGGCACAAAGGGCCAAAGATTTGAATGAGGTTGTTAGTTCTTTTTGTCTTTTGAAATTTAAGTTTATTTACAAGTTTTTATTAAGAAAAAGATTTTAGAATTCATTGGCATAAGGCCAAAGTTTTTAATGATTAAAACATGTCTAAGTTTGAAATCACAAGCAAAGAAAGTTTTTTGAAGAGGAGGGAGAGATTTTGAAATTTAAGAAGTGGGAGGAGATGAAGAGGCTATCCTAAGCAAAAATTAAAAGTTAAGAGTTGAAAAGATTTGACCAATGGGATGCAATCCAACAGACAAGAATGTCATACAGAAACTCATTTTTCCTTGGACTTTGATTAAGTAATAAGCATAAGCAATGAGTAATATCCAGACATCATAAAGATCAAGGCATCAAATAAAGATAGCCACATCCAAGCAAGCCTTCCAATAGCTAGCAATCTTCATTGTCTTCCCATGTATCAGATGAAATATTCCTTGATCAACTCAGAACAAAACATCCGACAAAGATCATAACAAAGTAACAATTAGACACATAGACAAAATAGCAGATGAACCCAAGGAAATTCAAAGTCTTGTATCAGATGAAGATCACTTGTCAAGAATAACTCAGTCTCAGATGTTGGTATTGGCCAAGTCCTTTAGCACAAGGAAAGTTGCCTTATTCTAAGCCCAAAGCTCAGATCAAATCCCAACAGTCCACCATATGATTTTTAGGGTTTTTGTTGTTATTAGATGTTTTAAGGTCCTAAGACGACAAACAAAGTCAAAATGCACAAACAAATATATACAATCACAAGATATGGCTCAAGTGAGCAAAGTGAAAAGGACTGGATCATAAATAAGTTGCATGAAATGTAAAATGGAAGATGAATGGTAAATGACTGAAATTTAAATAGCATAAAATAAATGACTTGAAAGTAAAAGCATAATGAATAAAGGTTAGTCAATGGTTAGTCAAAAGTTAGTGTTGAGTTTTAATTGATTAAGTCATTCTTTGGAGAACACTCAACCATTCATTCATAAGTATGGATCCTTGGACCAAGACATCTTCAATGAGTAGGGCTCCAACTTGGATAATTCAACAAGTATTCCACTAGCTCTCATGGAAGGAAAAAAGGGCAAGTCTCCACATAATGCCATGAAGAATGGGAGACTTACAATCTCACTTACTAGAATGTTATGCCTTGAGGGTCAAATTTAGCTCTATGTTAAGCAATCGTAATTGGACTTATGTAGAAGTCACAACTATCTAGGACGGGCAATATAAATATATGTGTTAATGCATGTTAGAGATTTGGTACAAAGAACCAAACTCCTCAAACATACCACACACTAAAATAAAATGGGAGGGACCTATCTCAATCATACTTGTATCGATTTATCTGACACAAGGTCATTGATGAATCAATTAGCCTTTAGACATTAGAGATTTCATTGGTCAAATGAGGGAATGGGAAATAATATGGATGAAGATGAAGAGGGAGGGGAAGATAGAAACACAAATTGATCATGGGAGGAATTTCATCAAATTAAAACCATTCATTCATTTTGGGAGATGAAAGGTATATTTCATCAATCCCCTAAATCCAATGGTTTTGATCCAACAAAAGTCAAATCAACTTTGACCAAGGCCCAAACATAAAGTCAAACATCACAAGACCATAAAAATGGCTAAAGAACATTTTTATACATTTAATCAATTAAAAATCAATTTAAAAATGGATTAAAATGCATTAAAATTTGGTCAAAACCGAAAATCCCTTCAAAACACCAAATAAATGGCCAAGGGATTTATCCTAGGTCAAACAAGGTCAAACAAGGTCAAAGGACCTTAGACAAAAAAAATCACTATTTTTAAAAAGTCAAAAGTATTTTTAAACAATTAAAAATATGCACAAAAACATTTAATTTATGAAAAATACCAAAATTAATCCAAAAAAATGATTTTAATTTAAAATGTGGAAGAGGAAAATATTTAAATATTTATGGTGAAAGTCCCATATTTTTTGGATTAAAAATGGATTTATTATGAATTAAACAAAATAAGGCAATTAAATGAAAAATCAGAAAATGCAAAAAAACAAGGGCCATCAGATCTTCCTCATTAATTAAGGTGGCAAATCTGATGGCCAAACGTGCGCGTTCCACAGACACCTCAGTCAACTTTGCCACACACATGGTAATCAAAAGCAAGGGACGAGATTAAAACATTCCAAAGAGATCTGATGGTTTGGAAGGTGCCAACGCACCACCGGAGCTAGGACTCCGATCATCTTCTCTGGTGGACCTCACCGGACTGGTCCACCACAAACCACCACAAGAATGAAAAGTAAGGACATGGTTCTAAAGAAAAATGCCCAGGAGCTCGAATCTGGACTCAATTTTATCCGATTCCAAACATATTGAAAGATACGTGGATTTAAATTTTGAGGATCATGAACTGAGTTGTTTCGATTTGACCTCAAAGTAACTCAATCTTGTTGCCTACATTGGTAGAACTTCAGTCAACCAAAAATCAATTAAAATGATGGAGAATTGAGAGAGAATCGAAGAGAGAAAGTTTGACAAATTCCACCTTCTGTTTGCAGTGATGAAGCTCGATCTGGATCTCAATTTGCTTGGGCTTGATTACAGGAGGTGAATTGAGAGTTCAAATGGGTTGGACTCTTGGAGTTTCAACTTCAAAACATAAGTGAAATTGAAACTCGATTTTCAATTGAAAACTTTCAAGATTATCCTTTAATGGAGATGGGAAGGTTGCAGGAGCAAAGCTTGGGCAAGGTGTTCTCAATTCTGAGTAGGAGACAATGTATTTATAGGTGTCATACGGTGAACTGACTTGGGGTGTTTTGCTTTTTATCGCAATGTCGCGGATAGCAAGAGTCGCCACCGACTTTTCTTTTATCCAATAAGGAAAGGTGGAAAAGAACAGGAAAGACCTCAATAGATTTTGGGTTCGGGAGGTACATTATACAAAGGGAAGGTGTTAGCACCCTTTGTATCCATGGTTATCCATGGGCTCTTAATTACTGGATCACTTATATTTTTGTCTGAAAAGTGTCGGTGAATTGCTTAAAAAATGTTTGAAAGAGAGTTTAACTTTGTAATGATTCTCGTATGAATGTATACAAAGTATTTATCTCATTTGATTTTGAAAATGGTTTAGAAAAATATAACTCGGTAATGATTCTAGTATGAATGTATACCAAGTGGTGATTTTCTAGGATTTGTAAAGTGTAAAGTGTGAGGGGTGGAAAATGTTTTAGGTTATGATCCAGTAATTGAGAGTTATACCTTCCTGAGGTCGTTATGGGCATTTCCTATCCTTATGAGGGTAAAACTGTCCTTACTATTGAGAAGTAAGTAATCTTACCCTTTGGATGTTAAAGGGTCATCGTAGGGTCATCGATTGGTCATTGAAGGCAACATTTGTAAGGATACCTTAGCATTCGAAGGGACGATCATCATTTAACCGTAGGCTACACCGAAGGGTCATCGAGGGACAAAATAGTATTTTCGAAGGCAACATCCGAGGGACCATGATTTATTTTATGATGATTTAATCGAAGGGTCTTTGCTAAGTGTATCCCTACATTCGCGGGACATGACCGTTATACCGTAATACCGTAGGGCAGCAAAGAGAGGTCCAAGATCACTTATTTAAAGGTCATATTTTAAAGTCAATTAAGTAATTAAGTCCATACTAAAATCAATACATTAAAATTAATACATTAAAATTAATACATTAAAATTAATACATTAAAATTAACACATTAAAATTAATTAGGCCACTTAGGGTGAGTCTCCATAAGGGTATCCCACAAATAAAGTGGAAGACCTAAACGACGATCTTTTTCTGGGACATATGAACCTTTGCAAAATTCAACAAACGGGTTAGAGTACCAAATCCGGGTGTAATCGTGGATTACACCGTAAAAGAAAAAACAGCAGCAAGAAAACAGTGTATAATTAACATAGGATCGACCAGATACGCATAAGACATAACAAACAAAATATTGGCGGCTGCCCCGTTCGCCTCTGCCTCGCCTAGCGAAGGCCCAGCGAATACTCGCTACATGCTCGCTTAGCGATGTGCTAGCGAGCGGCTGCGGGTTTTGAATTTCAGAACAGTATGACTTCAACCTGCGGCATGGCTTATGGCATTCAACACATAATTATATGGTTCAGCATTCACAATATCCAGGCACACTTAAATTCACATGCAAAACCTCAAATATGTTTATGAATTCAATTATAATATCACATGCAAGTTAAGAACATAAAGCGGTATCACATGCAAATTAAGAAAATAAAGCGATAATAGTAATGCAAACCTGTTTGCAATCGAATTGCAACCTTGAATTGGCGAGCCGGATTGAGTTGGGCGGTGGTAGCTTCGGAGCGGATGAGCGGCCTTCAGGGTTTCTTTACTCGGAATCCTTCAAGTTGATCTCCAGGGTTCCGTCCGTCTTCCTCTGTTTTTCGTCCTTCCTTTCATTACTGAAGTGCTGGTATTTATAATGCCCTTTTTCATGACCTAATGGGCTCAGAACGAAGCCCGAAATTTTTTGTTGTCTGTCAGCCTCGCTAGGCGAGCTGGTAGCGAACGTTTGCTTCGCTAGGCGAGCGTGTAGCGAACGTTCGCTAGGCGAGCGTGTAGCGAACGTTCGCTAGGCGAGCGTGTAGCGAACGTAACGTTCGCTAGGCGAGCGTGTAGCGAACAGGCCAGTTTGGGCCATTTTCTGGATTGGGCCATTCGTGAGCTGGGCTTTTGTCCCTTTAAGATCAGTGCCATAAAATGAGTCGGAATGCCCCTGAAAAATGTCTTGAAATATTAATGGGCAAATTTTGGGGTATGACAGTTGCCCCTGTTCAATATTCTTGAACCGAGAGAGTTAGGATGGCGTGCATGCCATTCGTGGTCTGGAGGTGGAAGATTATTGAACACTAGAATGCCCCCAAAAATTTGCACTTGTCAATTAGTCTTGACGGAGATGGGCTTAAAGATGCCATCCAGGAAATTTGATGATGAAAGCTTCAGATTGCGCCGTACATTAGGCCAATTTGAAGACATGGGCGCCACACTGGGTCGTACGTTAGACCGAATAATGAGTCATCCATTAGGCTGTTGACTTCGCTGGGGAGTCGGAGTGTGTCATATGCTGCTGGGGATAAAGGATCAGAATGGATCATGCGCTATATCGTATCTGAGTTGAAGAGAGGGCCGTACGTTAGGCTGTGTCTGATGATGAAAGGGGGTAATCGTACACTAGACTACACTTCAGAAATGTACCTTACACTAGGTAGCATCTGAGGAGACGAAGGTCTAATTGGGTCGTACATTAGACCGTATCTGAGCAGGATGAGCCGTCCATTAGGCTGAATCTGATGATAAAAGGGGGTAGTCGTACACTAGACTACACTTCAGAAATGTACCGTACACTAGGTAGCATCTGAGGAGACGAAGGTCTAATTGGGTCGTACATTAGACCGTATCTGAGCAGAATGAGCCGTCCATTAGGCTGAATCTGATGATAAAAGGGGGTAGTCGTACACTAGACTACACTTCAGAAATGTACCGTACACTAGGTAGCATCTGAGAAGATGAAGGTTTAACTTGGTCGTACATTAAACCATATCTGAGCAGAATGAGCCGTCCATTAGGCTGAATCTGATGATAAAAAGGGGGTAGTCGTACACTAGACTACACTTCAGAAATGTACCGTACACTAGGTAGCATCTGGTCTAACTTGGTCGTACATTAGACTGTATTTGAGCAGAATCTGGTCTAACTTGGTCGTACATTAGACTGTATCTGGGCAGAATCCGAGGACTTGACGGTCTAACTTGGTCGTACATTAGACTGTCACTGAGCAGAATCTGGTCTAACTTGATCGTACATTAGACTGTATCTGGGCAGAATCCGAGGACTTGACGGTCTAACTTGGTCGTACATTAGACTGCCACTGAGCAGAATCTGGTCTAACTTGGTCGTACATTAGACTGTATCTGGGCAGAATCCGAGGACTTGACGGTCTAACTTGGTCGCACATTAGACTGTCTTTGCAGAATCTGACTTGAAGGTCTAACTTGGTCGTACATTAGACTTATCTTTGCAGAATCTGACTTGAAGGTCTAACTTGGTCGTACATTAGACTGTCTTTGAGTGGTATTTGAAGATTTGAAGGTCTAACTTGGTCGTACATTAGACTGTCTTTGAGTGGTATTTGAAGATTTGAAGGTCTAACTTGGTCGTACATTAGACTGTATTTGAGTGGCCTCTGAGGACTTGAAGGTCTAACTTGGTCGTACATTAGATTGTATTTGAGTGGCCTCTGAGGACTTGAAGGTCTAACTTGGTCGTACATTAGACTGTATGTGAGTTGTTGAAGGTCAGAATGGATCGTACGCTAGATCGCATCTGAGTTGTTGAAAGTTAGAATGGATCGTACGCTAGATCGTATTTGAGTGGAAGGAGTCATTTGTTGAGCTGAATCAGAATGAACCGTACGTTAGACTATATCTGATAGTATTTGTATATGCTGTATTTGCAATAAATGTCTGGGATGGGCTTATAGATGCCATCGTTAGGAGGATGTCAGAATGAATGTTGTCATGGAGTGTATCTGAAAGATGTAGTTGAATCCTGAATGTAATTGATAAGGATGTCCGTCTGAATGGACCTTTGTTTTGACTATGTCAGGAGGATAATTGACCTGAAAAATAAAGTTAGCTTCATGCCATGTCATGATGCATGAGATGCAAATGTTGTATGCATGCGTATGCTGTGAAATGATGTAATGAGTGAATTATGCATCTGGAATGAATGAGAGCATTGTATACATGTATATGTTATGAAATGATGTAATGTATATGATGCGGAACGAAAATTGTATGTAGGTATGTGATGTGAAATGATGTAATGAATGCACTATGTGTCTGAAACGTTCTTCCAGGGGACTCTACTGGGGAAATAAATCTCAGTCTTCTGGTCGGAGATATTTGTATTGATGACCCTTCCTTAGCTAGGGGTATTTGACCTTTATCTGATGGCAGAGATATTCAACAGAGCCTGGCTAGGGTAGAAGAGATGACCAGTCTAGTGATGCCAAGTTCTTCTGGGGCATAACTGGCTTAGCCGGGGAATAGAATTGGCAACAGATTCATTGGAAAGCCTGGTTAGACCTTCTCCTCGATCCTGAAGTCCTTTAGTAATTGTCATTGTTATTTTATGCATGTATTTTGATAAACATTGATCATATTCAAATGCATATATCAATTCAAGTTAAATCAATGGACGTTTATGCAAACAAAATAGAGAAAGTAAAACAAAAGCATTTTTTTTTGAAACAGAATTGTATTGATTTAGAAAGAGGGCCTATAAACAGGCAATTTGTGTACAAGGAGACAGAAATCCTAGTAAGAGGAAATCGTCAAGAAACGAAGACAAAGCTATGCAGAAAAAGTCCTGTTGATTTTAATTCCACTACTGTCATTATGTCTTCAAGCCTCTCATCTCCTGCTGTCGGATGAAAGTGATTGGCTTGTTCAGTCCCTTGAACTTGGTTGAAGCAGACAGAGAACGGGGCATAGTCATACGCTTTAATCCCTAATTTTTGCCTGGACCGCCTTTTCAGGTTTTCAGTCCACCGGGATACCCTTTTTTTGCTCAAGCCGCCTTTTCAGGTTTTCGACTTGCCGGGTGTATGTCTTTATATGTTTATCCCTAATTTTTTGCCCGAACCCTTTTGGTTCGCCGGGATGCCCTTACTTTTGCCTAGGTACGTCGACCTAGCGGGTCTCTTTTATGCGTAGTATTTTTTTTAACTATGTCAGCGTTCACAGGATGCGGGAACTCTTCGCCATCCATTGTAGCAAGCATCATGGCTCCACCAGAGAATACCTTCTTAACTACAAATGGCCCTTCGTGTGTGGGAGTCCATTTGCCTCTGGGATCACCTTGTGGTAGAATGATACGCTTGACCACCAAGGCGCCAAGTTGGTACACCTGTCTCTTGACCTTTTTGTTAAATGCTTGGGTCATGCGCTTCTGATATATCTGCCTATGACAAACAGCCGCAAGTCTCTTTTCATCAATCAGATTTATCTGATCGAGTCGAGTTTGAATCCATTCATCCTCATCTAAGCCTGCATCTTTCGCAATTCTTAGAGAGGGAATCTGAACTTCCACTGGTAAAACGGCTTCCATTCCATAGACTAAAGAGAAAGGGGTTGCCCCTGTCGAAGTGCGGTAACCATGAAGAGCAAAAGGTAACATCTCCTGCCGGTCTTTGTATGTTACTGTTATATTCTTGACATTGTTAGCAGCCTCCACGGCGCCGTTCGTCTTTGGCCGGTACGGAGAAGAGTTATGGTGTTTTATTTTGAACTGCATGCCGAGTTCAGTTTAGTACCATTATCAGTGATTACTCTTTCAGGGAACAACAGGTTTCTCAAATAGATATTTGATAGAATCCATCTTAGAAGTCAATAAAGTGGTATGATTCAACATATACTGTCTTAGTCGGCGAGCAGCCCAAGCCAAAGCGCAGCAAGCTTTCTCGAGCTGTGAGTATCTTGTTTCACAGTCGGTACCTTTTGCTAAGGCAGTGTATGACATGCTCTTTTCGACCAGACTCGTCATGTTGCCCCAACACACACCTCATTGAATTTTCTAACATGGTCAAATACATAGTTAGAGGTCTTCCTTCAACTGGTGGTATCAGGATGGGAGGTTCTTGGAGATACTTCTTGATTTTGTCATTCATCATTCCATACCATCTCTCGATTTTTCTTTTTTAGTAATTTGAAGATGGTTTGCAGGTAGCAGTCAAGTGTGGAATGAATCGGGCAATGTAATTCAAGTGTCCCAAGAAACCTCTGACTTCTTTCTGGTCTATTTCAGTACTCAGATCTATAGTTTCAATTGATTCCTCATGCGGCTGTATAGTCTTTTCTTCTTGCAGTAGTCGGGCAAGTTCTCCAGGGACTTCACAATCTTCCTCGCTTCCATCCTCGGCTTGGTAGATCGGATTTTCGAAGTCGTAATGAACAGTAGCAGAATTATTGTCAACAGGATCCAGAGTGGATATGGATCGGAAAATTGTTACGTGAGTGTGTGCAAGAAAACATAGCTTATTTGAAAGATGACAGGAAAGATAAAGAGCGCAATATTTGAATGCAAAAAGTCCATTGATTTATTGAATATGAATATGCTTATGAAATGACAAAACCCTTGAAATTAGCTATTATGTCCCGGGTATAGACACAATGCTTTTGAAGCACTAAAATAGCAATAACAATTATTCCTGACTAAAGGAAATCGGGATAGTGTCTTCAGCCTTCCAATTGTCGAGTCTGTCACCAATTGTTGGGAAAATCCGGCTATCCAAGTCATAATCGTTATCAGTGTCTTCCACAGCATTGACAGTCTCGCCCTGATTAGGCAGAGGAGCAGTGATGACATTAGGAGTCTCAGGCGGATCAGATTCAAATTCTCCAGCGTCGATCATATCCTGAATTTTGTTCTTCAACGACCAACAATTGTTTGTATCATGCCCGGGGCTATCGGAGTGATATGCACACCTGGCATTGGGATTATAACGAGGAGAAGTAGTGTTGGGTTTTGCAGGAGGGTCTCTGAGGGTAATTAAATTTGCTTTTAGCATACCCTGCAGTGCTTGTGCTAAAGTCATATTGATCTTCGTAAACTGCCTCCTTCCCGGGTTAACGTGCCTCACATGTTTCTGGTCTTTCCTTTTCTCGAGCAAAAGAGCCTTCAGTTCCTCCTGCCCCCTGGATAAGTTCAAGATCATCTCCTGGAGTTGAGCATTCTGAGCATGGAGATCCTTGACAGTTTGTTCGAGGTCCATTTTTCTGTGTGGAGGAAAATCGTGAGAACACTGATCCCTTTAGAGTACCTGTTATGCTATGTTATGCTATGCAATGCATGAAATGTTTTCAAGGCCTTTTGGAATTTAACTTTGCATAAACTACCGAAAAGGGAAACTTTTTTTTTTGTTTTTTTTTTTTGTTTTTTTTTTTTGTTTTTTTTTTTTTTTCATACAAAACAGAGCAAAGTTAAATCCCTAAGTCCTCAAAGTGGTTAGTACAATGCATGATGTTATGATGTTATGATGTTATGATGTTATGATGTTAAGTAAATAACAAGCACAAGCAAGTCACACATCAATCATTCCTAGGTTTTAGGGCTTGCATGAGTTCCATAGGTAAGTACCCTCCCCACTGAAGTTTGGTTGGTTCAACCTGCCCTAGAATAGTAACCGGGTTCTAGAAGGATCTCAGATCATCAACCTTCCTTTAAGTCCACTTCAGTGCAACACCAAGTGGTTGACCAAAGCTTCCCTAAAGTCCAATCTCAAAGAGTGTAGTATCGAGTATCAACCAACCCCAGTCGGAACCGAAGCCAGTTATCTCATTACTTTCTAATGGCTAGGATGAGTCAATTAGGGTTCTAAAGGTCTGGTTAATGCTTTGATGACACCACGCGAATGCCAAATTTTTCCTCAAGTAAACATGAGGAACATCAGGACATCCAAAGTGTCACATTAACCGTAGCCATCATTTTAACTGTTCCAGTATACGCCGGATAGTCGCGATGATCTATTGCTACTTACCTAAGGTACACTAGATCCGGGTGTAGGATCTTTCACTCAAGCATAGGATACCCAAGCAATCCCTTAAAAGTAAATCAAACAATTCAAATAAGTGATCTTGTTTTTTAAGGTAACCTCTCTTTTTAAGTGTCCCCAGCAGAGTCGCCAGTTCTGTCATACGGTGAACTGACTTGGGGTGTTTTGCTTTTTATCGCAATGTCGCGGATAGCAAGAGTCGCCACCGACTTTTCTTTTATCCAATAAGGAAAGGTGGAAAAGAACATGAAAGACCTCAATAGATTTTGGGTTCGGGAGGTACATTATACAAACGGAAGGTGTTAGCACCCTTTGTATCCATGGTTATCCATGGGCTCTTAATTACTGGATCACTTATATTTTTGTCTGAAAAGTGTCGGTGAATTGCTTAAAAAATGTTTGAAAGAGAGTTTAACTTTGTAATGATTCTCGTATGAATGTATACAAAGTATTTATCTCATTTGATTTTGAAAATGGTTTAGAAAAATATAACTCGGTAATGATTCTAGTATGAATGTATACCAAGTGGTGATTTTCTAGGATTTGTAAAGTGTAAAGTGTGAGGGGTGGAAAATGTTTTAGGTTATGATCCAGTAATTGAGAGTTATACCTTCCTGAGGTCGTTATGGGCATTTCCTATCCTTATGAGGGTAAAACTGTCCTTACTATTGAGAAGTAAGTAATCTTACCCTTTGGATGTTAAAGGGTCATCGTAGGGTCATCGATTGGTCATTGAAGGCAACATTTGTAAGGATACCTTAGCATTCGAAGGGACGATCATCATTTAACCGTAGGCTACACCGAAGGGTCATCGAGGGACAAAATAGTATTTTCGAAGGCAACATCCGAGGGACCATGATTTATTTTATGATGATTTAATCGAAGGGTCTTTGCTAAGTGTATCCCTACATTCGCGGGACATGACCGTTATACCGTAATACCGTAGGGCAGCAAAGAGAGGTCCAAGATCACTTATTTAAAGGTCATATTTTAAAGTCAATTAAGTAATTAAGTCCATACTAAAATCAATACATTAAAATTAATACATTAAAATTAATACATTAAAATTAATACATTAAAATTAACACATTAAAATTAATTAGGCCACTTAGGGTGAGTCTCCATAAGGGTATCCCACAAATAAAGTGGAAGACCTAAACGACGATCTTTTTCTGGGACATATGAACCTTTGCAAAATTCAACAAACGGGTTAGAGTACCAAATCCGGGTGTAATCGTGGATTACACCGTAAAAGAAAAAACAGCAGCAAGAAAACAGTGTATAATTAACATAGGATCGACCAGATACGCATAAGACATAACAAACAAAATATTGGCGGCTGCCCCGTTCGCCTCTGCCTCGCCTAGCGAAGGCCCAGCGAATACTCGCTACATGCTCGCTTAGCGATGTGCTAGCGAGCGGCTGCGGGTTTTGAATTTCAGAACAGTATGACTTCAACCTGCGGCATGACTTATGGCATTCAACACATAATTATATGGTTCAGCATTCACAATATCCAGGCACACTTAAATTCACATGCAAAACCTCAAATATGTTTATGAATTCAATTATAATATCACATGCAAGTTAAGAACATAAAACGGTATCACATGCAAATTAAGAAAATAAAGCGATAATAGTAATGCAAACCTGTTTGCAATCGAATTGCAACCTTGAATTGGCGAGCCGGATTGAGTTGGGCGGTGGTAGCTTCGGAGCGGATGAGCGGCCTTCAGGGTTTCTTTACTCGGAATCCTTCAAGTTGATCTCCAGGGTTCCGTCCGTCTTCCTCTGTTTTTCGTCCTTCCTTTCATTACTGAAGTGCTGGTATTTATAATGCCCTTTTTCATGACCTAATGGGCTCAGAACGAAGCCCGAAATTTTTTGTTGTCTGTCAGCCTCGCTAGGCGAGCTGGTAGCGAACGTTTGCTTCGCTAGGCGAGCGTGTAGCGAACGTAACGTTCGCTAGGCGAGCGTGTAGCGAACAGGCCAGTTTGGGCCATTTTCTGGATTGGGCCATTCGTGAGCTGGGCCTTTGTCCCTTTAAGATCAGTGCCATAAAATGAGTCGGAATGCCCCTGAAAAATGTCTTGAAATATTAATGGGCAAATTTTGGGGTACGACAATAGGCTTGGCAATTGATTTCCACACATTTCCATAATTTGTCCAAAAATAGCAATTCTCATGTGCATGCATGCATGGGCGTGTGATAGGCCCATGAGATGATGTCAAAAGGTCCAAAAATGACCATGAGTAATGCTGCAAGTGTAACATGAAGCCATGCATTTAAATTTGAGAAGTGATCATGAGATTCATCCAAATGGAACCATGAAGAGTAACCATACGCAAGTCATTTAAACCTTGTCCAAATGAAGTAATTTTGGACTTTTTGAAAAGGTGAGATCAAGGGGAACAACTTTCATGTTGAACACTTTTCCATTTGAAGCTTGGATCATGATGAATTTTAAGGTGGAAATTTGGGAAATCAAACATAATTAAAAAAATTCGAAGTGCCAAGTCACATATCCACTACTTCCACCTTGAATAACTTTTGTTATGAGTTTCAAATGGAAAATATTCCTTCATAAAACTTGTAGTTATTTCAATCCTATTCAATTTGGTCATAAATTTTACCTCATTTGGATTTGACATGAAGGAGTTATGCATTTTATAAGTTGAGGAAAATTGTTTGTTCAATGGTAATGACCCAAAATGACCTATAATGTTTCCTCTTGGAACTTGCCCTTTCAAGTTGAATTTGAAGTTTATCAAAGAATCAAAGTTGGAGAGGACATCTTGAAATGGATCATGAAACTTGGATGACCTTCATCTCATACAAATTGAGCAAGTTATGGTCCTTGGAAGTTGTCCTCATAACTAAGGCACAAACAAAATGACCTATAACCTTTCACCATAAAAAATGAATTTCCAAGAAAAAGTAGCTCTTGAACTAAACATGAAAGTTGTTTGGAATGTCATAGGAGTAACGTTTATCTTGGAATCATTTTCATATGACAAAAATTATAGGAGATAGGGTCTAGGGAACCCCGGTTTTGACCAGTTGACTTTCTCTTGTCAAGTTCTTTGAACCAACTTGAAAACTTGAAGTTCTCTTGATCTTTAGGACTCATGGAGGATCATATATGCATACGATGATGTGAAATGAATCATCCCTTGATATATTGGACCAATTGTTGAAGAAACTTGCTGAGGAAGTTACTGATGAATTAGGGTTTCCAAGGCCAACAAACTTCAAACTCTTGATGATTTCTTGATCCAAATGATAAATGAAGAACATGTGGATCCATATATGATATCCAGAACCAATTTGAACCATATCTTGATTTATTTCCTTGTGCTGAGGGTCTCAAACCCTAATTGTGAGCTTGATAAGGCATTGGTGAATGCATATACTACCTACAAGAGGAACAAAACTATACATAGACATATTTTTGGTATTTTGGTTAGTAAACAAAGAAAAATAAAGTATGATACGATCAAATGTGCTTGGTGATATCTCCCAATGCAAACCTAATGAATTAAGGGTGAAGAGGATACAAAGGTGTGATCCTACAACCAATGCAAATGATGAGATGCTATGAGGGTCTTACAATATCTCTTAATACATTTTAATCTCATGATATTGATCTCATTTATTTCTCATTTACTTCATGTGGGGATGAATTTCCAAATGTTTCTTCCTATGTTGATCTTTCAAAGATTCTACTTGTTGAAGCTTCTTCCTCAAGGATTTAGCTAGATGAATTTTTTTCGAATGTTATATTGTATGAAGCTTCTTCATCATTTCCATTGGACAATGACTCTTCGAATGATCGTTCATCTATTGAGATCATTCACTTAAAATATTCTTTGGGTGTTGATCTTTCACTTTCGTCTCTAAGTATTCCTCTTGATGAAGATGATGATGAGAAAGATGAAGATCTTTGATCTTTCTTCTTATTTCTTGAGTAACTCGATCAATTCCTTGATTTTTTTTATGATCTCCTTCTTTCTAGATTCTTCATGAAACTCAACAAAGGGACTAACTTCTTTTGAATTGAAGATTATATTAGATTTCTGATTCCAACGCTTAATTCTTAGATAGTTGTTAGATACAAAATTTATAACATAACCTTGAAGGGTTCCAATGGTTGAGTACCATCTATAAGAATGACTCTCATATTCATTTTGCATTCCAAGTTCCTAAACTTGTATGTTCATTCTCTCTTGTTTGCTCTTTAGAGAAACTCCTTGAATCATTTCAAGAGTGTCCCACACTTCCTTGGCATAATCACAATTAAAGATGTAAGAAAATTCCTTTGAACTCAAGGCACTTATCAAAAGATGTTTGATTTTAAAACCAAGTTTCAATTTTATCTTATATTCTTTGGTCCAATGAAAATAGGGTTTATTTACTACTTTATCATCAAAGAAAAAAACTAGGAATAAGCAGACCATTGATTAAAAAATCTCACATCTCAAAATCATTAACTTTAATAAAAATTTCAAATCTCGCTAACCACGATTCAAACCTTTCACCATTAAACGGTGGAGGTTTATTCATGAAAAGTCTCTTATTAAAAAAAGTGTTTGCAATCATCATACTACCTCATGATACCTTTGAATAAGAGTTAGCCTCTAATGCCACTTATTGGAAAAGTGACTCCAAATAGCAGAGGAGGCGGGGAAAATCGTATGGGTTTGAAAAACGACGTTCAAAATAAAAGTGTGATAAAATTATAGTTTAAACCAAGTTTGTGAAACAAATAAGGAATAAGCAGTTGGATGATGAAAATAAGAGTGGAAAGAAAGAAATACAATTGAAGTAAATAAATGACTGAAATTTAAAGAGATAAGGGTTGATAAAGATGCATTATATATTTATAGAGGTTCGGCCTAACCACTTGACCTAGTCTTCACCCCCAAAAATTTCTTCTTGAGAAATTTCACGATCTTGTAAACTTTTTACAGGTTTTTCCCACGAACTTCCTTACAAACAAACTGAAGTTTACAACAAATATCCACCAAACCAAAAATGAGTTTCAATAACAGTTATACTCCAAAGCAAACACAAGATTTTACACCGGGACAATCTAGAAACAACCATTAATTTTACATCGCCCAAGCTCAGGAACCAGGCAAGATTTTTACAAATAATACCACGAACTAAATGAGAGCTTTTACACCATGCTAAATCATAAACCAAGTGAGACTTTGAGGGACAATCTCAAAACCAAATGAAAGCTTTTATATTAGACAAATTCACGGATCAAACGAGATATTTTAACAAACAACACCACAACCCAAATAAGATTTTTTTAACTGGTTTAACTTAGAACCATAATAGCTTCTCACAAGAGAGATATTACAAAATTACCCCAACACCACAACCAATATTCTCACAGGTAAATTTCACTCTCAAATCACTAAGGAAAAAGTGAAGAAGAAAAAAAGAGAGAGAAAAGTATGGGGAGTGAGAAAGAGTATTCAAAATACATTTTCTAGTGCAAAATGAAATGAGAAATGAGTCATCTATTTATAGGACAAAGTGTTTATCAAAAATGGAAAGAAACCATGGTATTTTTGATGTCCATAATCAATTAAGCATATCATATTATCGATTATGAAGTTCAAATATGGAAGGTTTTTAAATGGCGTCGTCGCTAACCAACTATAGCTTCCTATAATCGATTAGTAAAAATAGTGATAATTTATTAACCCTACTGGGCTAATCGATTTTGCCATGTAAAAACCCTCTTAATTAACTAGAATGAATCCCTGATCCATTAGCTTGGCAAAAAAAAGCTTTTCTGATAATTTTAGCAAAGTTGGAGGGCTTTCCGATCATTTAAAAGTATTCGTGTGGTTTGCCTTAGTAATTTAAGATCTAATCTTATACCTTTACATACACAAATAGTTCGACACGGACAAAGCGATATTTCAAATTTCCTCTCTTTCACAACTCTGGAGATTCAATATCCCTTGCTTGAACAACAATGATTCAACATCTCATATGGAACTTTACTTTACTTCTATCTGATGAGGCTTTATAAGGCTTCTTGATAGATGTCATCATCAGATGTATTGATTTAATGAGGTCGTCATGGATTCACTGAACGTCGTTTGACATTAGGTGTTGTCGTTAAGAGATTGGATTTAACATCTCGATCTTACAAGCAGAAACATCTTGATCATTTTGATCAACTTTAGATGAATACTTGTCATTACAATGTTGTCATCATCAAAATCATATAGGCCAATTGATTGTTGCTTTCATGATACCAAGAAGCACATAGATCCTAGTGCACAAATGTGAAAAAATTGTGGGTTATTCTGTTTTATTCACAATTTTTTTTAATGTGGTGATTTACAAATTACCCACCATGGTCGCTCCTTAATAATTTTAGTTTCAAATTGAACTAGTTATAAACAAGTTCAAGTATACATAAAAAATCCTTAAAAGTTTCTTCATTGTGTGATGAGAATAACATCCAAGTATACCTAGAAAAGTACTATACAATGATTGTACCATGGAAGTTACCTCAAACTTTTGTAGTTGAATCATATTTTTTTTCTATTTTAATGATACTCTTCAGGGTTTCCCATTTGATATGTATCACATGATTTCTCTTTTGAAAACTTAATTTTGGTTAATCCAACAACTAAGTTTTTCGGCACTGTCTTATTGAGATGATTAAAATGTAGCGGTTCAAACACCTAGTCCACAACCAAGAGTCTTCACTCCGAATGACTAAAAATTTGGTTCCACTTTTTAATACACCAAAAAGTTCATATGCGTTGACCTTTTCAACTCTACAACCCTTAAACACCATTTCCTTATCAATTTTATGCTCGATTACACAACCAAAGAGATTGAAAATGATTGTGTATCCTTTGTCGCATAAATGATTTATGCTGAGAAGTTTATGTTTAAGCCTTTTTACAAGTAAAATACCGTACATGTTAGTCGTTATGGGATTTTCCACAATACCTTATCCTAAAATTTTACCTGGATTATTGTCTTAGTAAGTGATATAACTGTACTCTTTCTCCATGAAATCAATGAACACAAACGCGTCTTCTGTCATGTGCCTTGAGCATCCATTTTCTAGGAACCAAATAAATAATTTATCATACATTGACTATTTAAATAAATAATTTAGGCACCCAACTTAAGTTGGATCTTTAGGGTTAGTTACGAGACCTTTTGACACCCACTTCATAAATCCGTTAGAAATTTTGACATTCTTAATTAGGAAATAAGGTCGTACCTTACTACAGTAGTTCTAAGTAACTCTAGAAGATTAGTGTTTGATATTACTCCAATTGATGTAGTCATATTTCTTATATGGTCTTTTAAAAGTTAGTCTCTTACACTAAGTTTCATACAAAAAGTAAGTAGAGCTTTAGGAAGACATGTTAATTGTCCATCTTTAACGTTTTAATGTTTAAGTAGGACATGTTTCTCACTCCATATGTTCAAATTCTTCTTCTAGTCTTAGGGAAGGATTAAATGAAGCCCCTACAAGTAATTCATGATCCTCTTTAGTGAATTCTGAAACCTCACTAAGCTTTGAGATTTTGCCGTTCAGTTTTAAAATACGTTTTTTTCCTTAAAGACTTCTAAGACATCCTTGTTTAATTCTAGAAATAAATTATGCAGTTCAAAGTAGGATTCAAAGTCACTTACCTCCATGTCTCTGTCTTTGTGTCGCTCCATCAATCACAAAAGAGAAATTTCATCCATATTTGAGTTGTTGTTTGATGATGAAGAGTCTTCATTCTCCTCATATTCCATATACGCCATATGACTCTTGGCATGCTTTCCATTAGTCTTGTTGAACAATTGTTTAGTCTTGTGCTTCATTAGGATTTGGCATTCAATCTTTATGAGACCTGACTTGTCACATTTATATTAGGTTTTCTTCTTTCCTATGATCATGCCATTTTCTTGAGAATTAGACTTTATAAACTTAATTAGGTTCTTGTCTGGGGTGATTGAGTCCATTTTTCCTCATATAATGATTGTAGAATCTAACAAACATCCACATCTACTCACCTTTAGAAGAATCTTTAGTTGTATCTTCATCGTCATCCTTTATTATTTCCTTGGAGGTTGAGGACTTCAAGGAGATTTTTTTATTTTCTTATTTCCTCGTATCTTTCTTCTTAGTACTACCTTCACTAGAGTCAAGACGCTTTAGATCATGTTCAAACTCCTTAGTCTTTATGAATAATATTGCAATATCAAGTATTTTTAATGTTGGAACTCTTTAATGGTTGTCACATTGAGTTGCCACTCCCTACACGTGGATCTAAAAATCTTATTAGCGTAATATTGTTTAGATATATTCTTACCTAGACATTTCAATTTCTCAAACAATGTGTGCATCTCATTTGCATGGAGGCAACAATTTCCCATAGCTCCATGGAAAATAATTCATATTTATGTGTCAACGTATTGATCTTAGATTGTTTCACATCTTTCGTTCATGTGGAGAACTTCCAATGGGTCTCGTATTGCTTTTGAGGTCTTACAATGTGAAATTGAGATATACTTATTTGCGCTCAAGGAAGATGTGAATAGGGGTGGTAAAATGGATCTGACACGTTGGACATATCAATTTTTTCCGCACTTTAATGCAGGCGGACAAAGAGTTTAGGCCCACACCCTCTAATTTGTCTGCCTCGCCCCATCCCTTTTTTTTTTGCGAGCAGTGGTATTTACATGAACTTTTGTATTTTTAGACTTAAAAGTTGAAGTCACCGCGGACCCGCTCTGCCTCGCCCTGATTTTTAGTGCAAAGTGGGCTAAGGTTTTAGGCTTGCGCCCTCAAATAAACTCGCCTCATTTTTTGCGGACTTTTGTAGGGCGAGCCTAAACGGAGCGGACATACCCGTTTGTCACCCCTAAATATGAGTATGTTTCTCGCTTTCAAATCCGGATAGACTTTCTTTATTTTATCATCACTCCAATCATAATGTATACACTTATACAATTCTTTAAGTAAGTTTAATTTTTTTTAATGAAAACGAGAGTTCTGTTATAAATACTCTTAGAATTATTTTTTCCCCCATTTTCAACTTTTGAGGTTAGCAAACCTAAATAAAAAGGCAAAACTCTTAATATCACATTTTGGCTGAAGATAGCCAATAAATCTATAAAACATTGTAATAGACTCAAAATATTTTTCATTAAAATTTGAAAAAGGATTTAATTTTTTAAGAGTTTTAAAACATATTTTTTTCATGTTGTTTAGTGTACACCCAACAGATTGTGAACCAACAAATTAGAAACAATTAAGATTATATATATATATATATATATATATATATATATATATATATATATATATATATATATATATATATATATATATATATATATATATATATAAATAAAAGGATATTCTTAATCCACATCTTGATCATTGATTTATTTACAATCAATGGTTAAAATAATTGGTAATTATTTTTCTCTCTCCATATTTAATTATAGCTTATTTTTAATCATGGATTGAAAATAAATTAATGATCAAGATGTGGTATAAGTTTTTATAATTTACTCTTGATATATAACCACTCTAGTATTTAATCGTGCAACATTATATTAATTGTATAAATCTTAATTAGTAATATAAATTATAATATAAACACATTAAGTATAGCTCACTTTTTATATGTTTTCTTAAAAAATATTGAATATTAAGTTTAAAAATAATTTCTAATTAAAAATATTTGTAACATAAATAGTTAAAAAATAATATATTTTTCAATGTTTGGATTCATACTTTGTTTGAAGTATATTTACTTTTATTTTTCTAATTACACATAAAATATACTAATAACTATTTTAATAATGACCGAATAAAAAGGTACAAAATAATTATAACATTGTACCATAAATTTAAATTTAATTCCAATTATTATGTTTTAATGACTTTTTTTAAGTATAGTTATTATTATGCTTTAATGACCATTTAAAATATCATTTTTAGTTACAATTTTTTTAGATATTTAATACTCCTATATAAAAACATTTGAATAATATGTGAAAGTTTGATTTATTTAGTTAAACAAATTGTCACTGTTGAAATTATATGTAATTACATTATATAAATTAATCATTATTTTAACCAAAAAAAAATATAACAAAAAAAGTTACTATAAAGAAAAATGGAATGAAATAGAAAGAAGTCCAAAATAGATTCACTACTGCATTTAATTTAATTATAATAGTTGATATTTTATAAAGCATAAATGATGAATGCAACTATTTTTTATTATATACTACTCTCTCCGTTTTTTATTATAAGTCGTTTTTTATTTTTCACACGTATTAAAAAATATAATAATTATGGTAAAAAAAGATAAATTATGAAGGATTTTACAAAATTATTCTTCATTAATGGTATTGGAAAGACAAATTGACATAATTGAAAGGAGAGAGAATAATAAATATTTAAGGGTATAATAGAAAATATAATAGTAATGATTCATTGGTATTATAAAATGATTTATATTATGGTATTAAATATTTTTCAAAAGTGACTCATAATAAAAAAAAAAACGGAGATTGTACATCTTTTCTTTCATAAATTTACATTATTAACACAATCATTATTTTAAAGTCTATAATATCTTAAATTATTAAGACAATCGTTATTTTAACACCATAAACTAATTTTTAGTTGGTATGAGACTATATTTGTGTTAAATATATCTCAAAAACATATTTTCTTATATAATTAATTACAAAATCTCTTAGTTTAATTTAATAATTCACTTTAGTCCTTTTAACTAAATAATATATTATTATTTTTTGTAACACCTTCTTTCTTTTACTTAATAATTAAAAAAAATTATATTATCATATAATTTGAATATTATTTAATTTATAGTGATACCAATATTTTCATATTATCATAAATATTCTTATAATTTTTTTATCAAATATTTCCAAATATCACCTTATTATCAAATATTTTCTTGATATCAAATATTTTCATATTATCATAAATTTTTATATAAAAAAATTTCATATAATTTTTTTCATATTACCATAAATTTCATTTAACATAATTTATTTTAGATAATAATATCAAATATATATGGCATCTTTATTAATAGTAATAGATTTTAAATTAAATATAAAATATATTTTTAATCTAATAAAATTAATATTTAGAATTATTATATTAAAAAAATCATATAATTTTTTTTTTCATATTATCATAAATTTCATTTAACATCATTTATTTTAGATAATATCAAATATATATTTGTCTTCGAGATATATGAAAAAGGTGGTTGGTGCATTAGTCTGTCTTCGAGATCTCCCACGATTTTTCTGAGGTGTTTGGAGTCTTTGAGTGTTGGCCTGAGGAAAAGGTGGTTGGTGCGAGTGTCCCGACGTATTTGACATATTTGCCATGATTTCTCCCCAATAGCTGGGGGTTGCCGCCAAAGGCGCTGCCGTAATTGAGTTTGGTGTCCATGCTGTCGTAGTTGGGTTTGTGGTTGGGTTATGTGTGGATAGTATGGTTGGTTGAATTGGGAAATTTAACCGTTTTGGAAACGAAACAATTGTTCTTGTGGTGTAAGAAAGTCATACAGTGGTTGAGTGCTTTGGCGGTGGGATGTTTGGGTGTTCATTGGCGGGGGGCTATGGTGGGATAGGGGGAGTCGTATGAGTTATTGGGGTTATAGACAGATATGGTGGCTGCCTATGGTTGTTGGTGGTATGGGTCGGGCTCTTAGTTTTGTGTTTGTGTGTGTGACATGTATTGATTGCGAGGTTGGGTGTATATGGTATGGTGACGTTGTGAGTTTAGTTGTGGGGTTTTGTTGGGCTGACATTGTTCTTGGGTTTGGTAACGATGTGGGGTTGGTTGTTGGGCGGGGTTTGTTGTTAGGTGTATGATGACGAAGCTCGTTGGTGTGGATCGATCAAATACCTCGGCTCAGACACAAACTGTGTCGTTGTAACCGACCTAAACCAATTCATATAATGTTGAGTTGGTATAGCACCTTATATGCTAGGTTCATTTAAGTTGTGTCGACGTTGATTCTTCCAATGACGAAACATCTCTTTAACAAAGTCTTTTCAATCGAAATAACCTCATTCGCATCTACTCTTAGTTGATGTCAGTCTCCCAAACACGTCGGATGGTCTGGAACTTGTTGTTGCATACCGAACTGCAATTTCACACGGTCACTCTGGTGCATTTCCATAGTAGTGAACCTAATAATTGGTGTTTTGTTGTCTAAATTGCAGGATCATCAGGGTTACCTCATGGTCGAGACCAAGATACGACATCTAGATAAACTGTATAAGAAAAATACATGATTACAAGATTTGGAATTTGGTAATTTTTTAAAACCAAATTTTAAGTTGTTTAGTTGTAATACAACGTCTAGTCCAAGGTGGTCTAAAAGATTGTGATGGACTGCTATAGCGTGTTTGGGACATCTGTTGTAGTTCATCCCCAAAACTGACCATCTAAAATAAAAAAGATTGAAAATATATTAGTAATTATAATAATATTTAGTGATCCACAATCCATCACACAATTGCAACCATATGGACTACCACCAATATATAGTAATTCCATTAACATAATAATTATAATAATATTTAGTGATCCATAATCAATCACACAATTGCAACCATGCATAACATAATCCACCCTTATGGATTACCACCAATATATAATAATGCAATTAACAAAACAAATAATTTGTCAATATAGACCTCGTCCATATTCGTCACATCATACACTTCTTTTCCACCTACTACTAACCTCTCATAAAATCGTTAAAAATATTTTATCTCTGAAATAAAGTTATATTCCTTTGTTTCATATACCTAACTCTTCAAACCTCATCCTAAAATAATTTATGAGTTGAAAGTTATGTGAAAATCATGCATGAAGGCGTTACCAAAAAGTTGTTGTTTTCTGAAATTTTCAGCACGATTTTCATCTTCTCCAACCCCAAAAACGTCCATGAAATTATCACCAAAAATATTTTATGATTTTAAATTCAATCATAAATATATATATATATATATATATATATATATATATATATATATATATATATATATATATATATATATATATATATCAATCACTACTTATATTCATATAATCATGGATCTATTTACTATATCAATCCCTAAAACCTTCAAACATCACCAATGATACATACATGAACACTTTAAAACAAAAATTTCATTCAACAAATATCAACATTCATCATCAATCCAAAAAGAATTAAACATTCCTCTACCCTTTAAATCTTCATCTACCCTTCCATTTATATCTCTATTATTGAACAAAATTATCACCATTGCCTTGTATAATTCAATAAAAATTCAAGCTTCTGGCTATGACTTATGTTCCCTAGAGCTCTCCTTAGGTTTTCCTTACTTTTCTCTTCTCTTTCCTCTTTTTCTCCAATTCAAAAAGTTTCACCTCAATTCTCTCCTCATAAATCAAAAGCTTAATTTTTATCTTTCTAATATTCCACTAAGGTCCAACTTATTACTAACTTACATTATTTATTTTAATTCTTCACAATTCACACTTTCTACCCCAAACTCGTTATTTCCTTTTATTTTATTATTTCATTTAAATAATAACACTAAAACATTATTTTAATCAATTAAATAGTTTTAAATAAATCTACCAACCTCTAATTATTCGTCACAGTCTCTACCTAAGGGTCACCCACCATTGTGGCCCTAACACATCTCAATTATCACACAAATAAGAATTAGATACAGACATAAAATTACAATTAATTAATATAAATAATTTTTAGAAAAACGGGGTGTTACACAAGTGACAACATTCTAGATCAGCCACATGCTTGTAGTAAAAATTCGCAAGACAGTTGAACCCCAACTATATGTGTCTACTTTATTTATGTTTCGTAACAATGGCAAATACATAATATTTACCATATTATAAGTAGTTTCAGGAAATAAAAAATTACCAAATAGAATCATAATATAGCATCGAGTTTTAATTATCTTTTCATACTCAGTCACATTTTCGCTTAATGTTATACTTGAACAATATTTTTTAAGATATTTTAAATTAATACCTTGACCCCTAGGTTAACCCAAAGCTTATCTCGTAGTTGTGTCTTCACACAAAGGAGCACCCAATAATTCTTCACATATAGAGTTATTTTGGTTAACTCTACCATTAACATCCCTACCATCGATAGGTAGACCCAACAACATGTACACGTCCACTAGTGTGACAGTACATTCACCGAATAGAAGGTAAAATGTGTGGGTCTCGGGTCTCCATCTTTCTACTAAAGTAAGGATAAATTTTTAATCAACAGAGTATGAGACTATGTTGAGTATATTACCAAAACCGTTTTCTCGTAAGTATGATTCTATCAATGGATTGTGTGGTACATATTCATGTACACGACATCGAAATCTCTTTAGGTCCTAACAAAAGATAATTAAGGAAATAAGTAAGGAAAAGTAATAAACTATAATATTAAGGAAATTAAATAAGCTATAGTATTAGAAAATAGTAACTAACAAACTCCACAATATTGTCAATAGTTCCTTGATGTTCATCACCCATGGTTAGTAGAGACATTTTTTGAAATGCTTTTGAGTATATGTTGCTGACAAAGTGGGTCGATTGAGTGTATGTTGCAGACAAGGTGGATAGATTGAGTGTGTTTGATGGAAATGTTGTGACACACAAAAATATTTATATATGAGAGATAACATGCATGTGATGATTTATTGCATGAGACCTCCAATGTATGCACATTGGGTATGGTGTATATGTTATTTTTTAAAAGCATGCTCCGGTCAAGATGGTGCCTTCTAGGAAAGAGAATCATGACAGAGATTCCTTATAGGTTGTGTTATAGGGTCATGCATGCAAGATTCCTTGTAGTCTGATCAATAGGCTCATGCATGCAAAGGTACAAGTCAATGAAAATGGCGTATGAGTTAAGACAAAAGAGCATGCATCATACCTTATGGCGCATGAGTTGCTTTTTATCAATCCAACCTCATCCCTATTTAAGTGCATAATGATACAACTTAGAAGCAACTCACACTCTATTGTCACAACCAGTACACTAAAATACATTGCATTTTGCATTAATGGCTCCATCACCACAATACACGATCAATGCTCACATCAATGGTGAAATATTTGAATGTGAGTTATCCGGTTTTAATTTTCGTAATATCGAAGTTGCTCGGTTTATAATAAATAGACGATCAAATTTTTCACATTTGAAACAGAGAATAGAAAATAAGTTGTAGTGTAGTCTGATGGCACAAATCATCTACAAAAATCCAGTGTTTTTTGCAGACAACCAAGTTAAGTTTTATCAGCTAAAGATCTGAGATGATGAAGATGTTCATAATATGTTTCTCAGTCATGAACATTTCGGTTCAAGGATATTGAGTTATATATTTTACAACAACAAAATTAGTTATCTCAGTTCGTTGACCCGTCAAAAGTGTTTTTTTCAAATTGACGATGATGAACAGGCTGAAGTCGATGTTGTTGACGAGGAAGAAGAAGAATATTAGATATTAGTTTAACAAATGGTGAACGATGATATTGTCGACCACGAGAAAGAGTAATTACCTGCTAGTCATGTTTATTGTCCACCTCAACACATGACAAACTTGAACTTAGGTGCAGTTGAACCATCGTCAGATATATTTTATAATCTGTATATGTAAACTTAAGGATCATTAAAAGAGGGAGACATATTTTGCACAAAAGAAGATTGTGTCAGAACTATTAAAATAGGGAGTCGTACAAAGAACTTCCAAAATACTTGGTGGCACTTAAGCATTATGCTTCGGGGACTACTGTCATTTTAGAGACCTTGTCGACATATACCTCAGACGAGACTTGTGTTAGTGGAAATGGCATATTCCACCGACTCTTCTGGTCGCATGAACCATGCATCAAAGGTTTTTCTTTCTGTAAACCTATTATACAAATTGATGAAACATGGTTGTACAGGAAATATAAATGAACACTACTCATGGCAGTGACACAAGATGGTAACAACAACATTTTTCCAATCGCCTTCAGTCTGGTTGAAGGGGGGACTGCTGGTGGATGGAGTTTTTTTTCTAAACAATATTTGATTACACATTGCTCCTCATTTCAGACAGACAGGCATCAATTGAGAGTGCCTATAAAAATCTTGATAACGGATGACAGGATCCTCTTTCAACGCATTTGTCTACTGCATTAAACACATTGCTCAAAATTTCATGTGGGAGATAAAAGACAAGACGTTGTGGAAGAAGGTTGTGAATGCAGGGTACGCATTAACAGAACCTTCATTCAAAAACTACTGTGAAGACATCATATTGACAAATGCATATGCAATAAGGTAGATCGACAATATTCCATTGGAGAAGTGGACTAGAGAATACGACAATGGTCAACGATTGGGCCACATGACAAAAAATCTCGTGGAATCAATGAACTTTATCTTCAAAGGCATCTGAAACCGACCAATAACCGCTTTGGTGAGAGCAACCTATTTTAGGCTAGGGTCACTGTTTGAGATCAGACGTTCAAAATGGAGTTTAGTGTTACCATAAGGGCAGTTATTCAGTGATGCTTCAATGAAATTCATTAAGGAGGAAGCTACCAAAGCTAACACACAGGTGGTCACAATGTTTGACTATAATAAAGGTTGGTTCAGTGTTGCAGAGTCAATGGATCACAATGAAAGGAGGCCGAGGGGATATTATCGAGTGAAACTAGATAGAGGTTTGTGCAACTGTGGAAAGTTCCAAGCATTTCGTATGTGTTGCTCCCATGTCATAACGGCATGTTCAAAGGATCGACAAACCCTTCCAACTTACTATCCTCCGTTTACAAAGTCATAAACCTATGCAATATTTACAATAATAGCTTTTCGGTGGTAGCAAAAAAGGATTATTTGCCTGCATATCAAGGGGAGATGGTCTGGCACAATGAAAAATGCGAAGAAAGAAAAATGGTTGGCCTAATAGCACGCGTATTCGAACCGAAATGGACACGGCGAACAAATTGGTGAGATTATGTAGTTCATGTCGTTAGCCCAGACACAATCGTACAAACTGTCTTAATGTTGGAATAAGCACAACAACATAATTTTAAATGTAACCATTTTACTTTATATTAAAAACAACTTTCATTTCATAAATATCATAACATTCGATTACAGCAATTTAACAACAACAACTAAACAACAATTAAACAACAAAACAAACAAATACAACAACTAAACAACATAACTATGTGATTACAACCATCAAAATAATTTCATCAGAACCGTGCATCATAATGCGAACATCTTTGTCAGTTTTAACATTGTTTCAGAAACGACTTTCTCCATTGTCGCTGAACATGGTAACAAGCCTTTGAATTCTTCTGATCTTTTCACCCTTTGTAATGTCTCCATATAACCAACGGATCAAGCACATGTTAAGATGCTTGAACGTCTTTGTATTTTAGAGTCGGATCTTTATCGGAGACTTTACTGCCAAATAAATTAAATTGGTATTTCTCGTGTGAATATAAGAACACATATGTGAATACATTTTGAAGAAAAATGGAAGGAGATTGAAAAAAAATAAAAGGAGATAGTAAGAAGATATGTGAAAAATGATGGGAGATGATGTTTATATTTATAAAATTTATAAATAAAGGAGTAGCCACATGTGGTGACGCATACTCCTAATGGATGCATGCATGCGCCATATGCAGTGGCGACAAGTATATGCATGCGCCAACCATAATGGCGCCTATGTGTAACAAATGAAAGCATGTGCCAATAGGGTTGATTACTCCTCCTGTCGTCCAACAAAACATGATCAGTGGTTATTTTCGTTATAATTTAAAAAATATGATTATTTTTATAAGAAAAAGTAGAAGTCGACCTAGTTGTATAAATATTTCAATTATTTTGCAATCAGAAAATATTAAAACAAACGAAAAGAATGAACAGAAAAGTAAGTGTAAATTTGAGAAAGATCATACCATATAGGTTATATTTAGGTCATATTAGCAACTAAGTTGAAAAAATAATTTTTTTGACAAAAAATAACTTGAAAATAAAGATGTGACAGAAGAATAGAAATATACTATAGACTAATAAGATCATAAACTTTATCTATCCACACTTAAATTTTACACAAGAAATTGCTATAGGCAAGAAAAAGATGAATTGTAGATCACACATTTCTTCAAAAATGATAAATTTATATGAAAATGATAAATTGCAAAATTGCAAAAAGAGAGAAGAACATACACTGAAATTTATCCGAGGAATTCCTAAGAATATATTTTATTACTCCCTCCATTTTTTATTATAAATCGTTTTTGACTTTTCACACATATTAAAAAATATAATAATTGTGGTGCCGAAAAGAAAAATTATGAAAATTTTTACAAAATTATCTTTTATTAATGGTATTAGAAAGATAAATTGACATAATTGAAATGAGATTGAATAATAAATATTTAAGGGTATAATAGAAAAAATAGCATTAATGATTCATTGCTATTATAAAATGACTTATATTATGGTATAAAATATTTTTCTAAAACGATTTATAATAAAAAATGGAGTTAGTATAATTTACAAGTCCTTGTACAAAATTATTATCTATGCAAATAAAGAGATTAGTTATCCATTAAAACTTTAACAACTCCAATAAAATTATTCAAAATCAAAGTTTTCTTAATTGATTCATTTTATAAAATATAAACTATTCAACCATTTTTTCAATAATTTATGAATATTTTATTGTTACTTATATTATTATAATTTTTATAACAAATGTCCAATTTGAATAATATAAATTGGTTTAAACTTGGAATAAACTAACTCATCTAATCATTATATATTATTTATTAAATAAAATTTCTTATTTTGGTTTAATTTTTTTTAATTATATATCATTGCACGAATCAGACGTATCAAATTCAATTTAATATTAATTATAGTATTGATAAAACTATCTTAATCATTTATTATAGAGAGAGAAAAAATTATTAAAAAATTAAGAATATTATAAACAAAAGATAATCATCATTTAAAAAATAACAATAATTACTAGATGTCTAAATATGGATAAAAAATCCAAAAACGATGCTTAAAAAACGGAGGAAGTATGATTTAAACCTCAAATTGGATGATAGCTTTTGTGATAGAAAATACTTTGGATGGGTTTTACTTTCTTTCAGGTACCAATCGTTATTTTGAGTGACAAATTCCAAACAGTGTAAATATTTGTTTGGCTGAAGGGAAATGAAGAAAAGGAGAGGAAGGAGAGAAATTATTTTAAATTTCAGTAATTTGGATTTTTTTTCAAAATAAAGAAAGGTAGCAAAATCTATTGAGGTAATTTTAGATCCCCTCCAAAAGGGGAAACTTGAAGTAGAGAATTCGCTTAAATTTATACTAAATACTCCCATATTTTAATGTAACTTTATCCAAGTCAAAAATGTAATTTCACATTTTCCCTCCATTAAAATTTATTCTTTCCTCTCATTAAACCTAACGCGGCATTTTTAAAATCCCTTAACTCCCTTCATTTTCCCTCTTTCCTCCGTTTAAATTTTTTTTCAATACCTCCCCTTTTTTCTTTTTTCACCAAACTAACCCTAATCGAACATGCATATAATGATGGTCAGTGATTACAAGTTTTTGAGGGTGTTAAATTTCAGTCTTTAGAAACATGTGACAAAATCAGTTAGCTGCACATCAACCTACAGTAATGAAAAATATGACAACACTTTCCTGAAATCAGTCAATCATGGAACTTGCAAGAATTTGTCCAATCCATAATTCAAAGAGTCACCAAACTGTATAGCATTCAGTGTTCAGACAGTGCACTTCATACAAAAGAGCTGAGACCAGTATACATCATGCATTGCCACCATTGCCTTTGTCTTCGGTTGTTTCTAATGCTGGTTTCTTTGGTATGCCTGCTTCTGCCACACTTGCATTTGATGATCGCTTAACTCCTCTTCCTACCACACCAAGGTGTGTGACTCCAGCAGATCCATTGGTGTGAGCGGTTGAAAAGGTTGGGGAGTCAAAACCTCCACTGCTGTGGGCAGTAGCCAACTGTGTGGAGCTCACTTTTCCTGGAGATGGTTCCTTTCCATTGCCTGCCTTGGCAGCTGCTATTCCTAGGATCTCAGCGAGAATTGATTTTGGGTTCGAGATTAACTGTTGCAGATCATCAAGCTGCAATTCCAAATATTCAGTTATATCAAAATAACATATGACAAATAGGCCTCGTAACTTTTTTAAGCTGCAATTCCATATATTCACAGTTATATCAAAATAACATGTCACAAATAGGCCTCATGAGTTTTTTTAATGAAGTCTACCTTCTTTTCCAGCTCACTTGAGAGACCTGTGAGAGTTTCAATTTCTGCTTGTTTATCCACAATTGAGTTATTTGACTCAGATCCAGGGCATGTTTGTTCATCCCGCTCTAACTTGGATGCAGGAGATGTAGAATCTGAAAAACTCTTCACTTCATTTGTGAGACGAAGTAAACGTGCCTTACAAACAGATGTAGCCTTCTCTAAATAAGCAACAGCTTCTTCAGGCCTAGAACCAACCTCCAAACACAAGCATATTCGGAAATTTCTTATTTCACAAGTTAAGGCTAATAGTGGAAGATCAAGCCCAAACATAAGTAATATAATATCGCATCAAAATAAGAATTAAGACAAGGATACAAGTCAGCAATATTTCTATCATCAGGTTCCACCAGCTGCTCTAAGATGGACAGTGCCTTCTTATAGTCAGAGAGAGATGTATCAAAATCCTCTGTAAAAAACAGATCCCAGAAACAATTCAACCTTTAGAATAATTGTATCCCCCTTTTTCTGAGTCTGGGGAAGAAAGTATAGGCCAAATTTAAAATAAATATAAGAGCGTGAAAATACCTCTTTCCAAAGCAACATCTGCCAATGTTGACAATATATCCACTTGTTCCATAGTATTGACAGATTGCTTTTCAACAATGGCTCTAGCAACATCAAGCATTTTCCAAGCCAAGTCCAGGTCAGACTCATCTTCGTCACCTTCTGCTGAGCCTTCAGCGTCACTATCCCCATCATCTTGCTGGCCGTTCTTACCAGACACTGTTTCACATTTCAAAATAACACGACTAACAATGAGAAATTGTTTTCTATGCAGACTACAACTTAAGTGATTATGAAAACATAAATTTACCCAGAAAAGTGTATGAAAATAATACACTTAATCTAATATCAAACAATGATCTTTGCTAGCTATTAAAATTTGGTTAGAATAGTTGACATTGTGAAACAAAGTGTCTACTCCCAACAATTCAGGAGGTAGTGTTCACGACTTTCCTGCATAAAATGCATTAACCGCGTGCTTTTGAATGCTACGGACTTAGTCCGCACGTGTCACAGACTCATGAGTAATTTTAAACCCTACGATAAATGCAATCATGCACATATGTCAAAGAGAAGGAAAAAGTGACATGATTAGGACACAAATTAAAACATTGTGCTTTCCCATTTCTTGAGTAAACAGTTCATAAATCAAAGTAACCCATGTCCCTACAATTCAGAAGGTAGTGTTCACAAGTTTCCAGAATACAATGCATTAACTGTGGGCTTTTGAATCCCACAGACTTGGTGCGCACATGCCACAGACTCACAAGTCACTTTAAACCCCACAATAAGTGACAACCACGCACACATATCAAAGAGAAAGGAAAAAGTGACTTGATTAAGACACAAACGAAGAACATTGTGCTTTCCCTTTTCTTGAGTGAAAAGTTCATAAATCAAGGTAACTCATGCCCACAGAAACAGAGAATAAAGAATATCACATATTTACTCTTTCATTAAAAACAATGCCGTGGAACACTTTCACTTATTTGCAATGAACGATGAGTGGAAGGCACTATAACGCAGACTGCAACAGCACATTAATATTATACATGCTTTGAAGAACAAATTTAGTAAAATGTTCTCATTCCTTGTGAAGCAACCAAAAAACACCAGAAGCAATGCACTGACCATTATCCACTTCTGACTCCTGGTTATTTGAAGTCACATCCTGCTCAACATTGCTTGGAAAAGATGCAGTGGAGGATTCAGCATTCACAGCACTCTTCACGGGTCCTTCTTTATTGGAGCCATGTTGGGACCCATCCTGCTTCTTGGGAACAGCACCCAAAGGATCGGCTTCCTCCTGAGCCTTGTATAACAGTGCACAGCCATACTTGTAGTATGTGTGGACACACTCAGGAGCAAGTTCACCATAATGGGCCACTCTGTTGATTAAAACTCATTCATTCAGAACATTGTGAGTACTGAGTAGAGGAAAATGAAGCTTAGCAAATATTTAGACATTCTTCTGTGGACATGTAATTGATCTGTTCATGGGTCCTATAAGAGTATCGGGTTGGTTTGAAGATAAAAAAAAAATCTGCTGGTAGGATTAAAACATGAAAGTATCAAATTAACTACAATTTTCTATTAGTTCAGTGCAAAACTACATCATACTTCATATCAACCCAAGGCTATCCTGAAATCTCTATGGACTATGATAACTAAGCATAGTTGACAACTTGACATAAAATGCCATCTGTAACACTCACTGACATTTCAAATATTAAGAAAAGAAAACATGATTTCATTCCATCAATTAGTAATATTCATAAACCATGATAATGCAGAATTTAACAGCCTCCACTGAATAATTGGATGCTCTTTTGAGAATAAAGATGTCAATAACCAACCAAGCAGACCTATGCAAGTCAACCAGTCCTAGCACGGAACTAGTGAAAACCAACCGAGATAGCATCTAAGTCTAGATTTGTTTCGACACAATGCTTACAAATTTGAAAGGTAAAACTACTTAATTTTGAGTGAAACTAGGTTTGAACTCGAGTAGAGTGTGCCTAATCCATAAAACACTGAGTATGCCTATAACGGAACACTGAGAACGTGAACTTCTATGTAAGATTGTTTCCAACTCAATTCTCAATCATTTAACCTAAAGATCAAATCTAAAGCTAAAAAAACAGATATAGTAATTGTAATTTACAAGGAAATATACAAATCAAAGAGAAGCAGCTCAACAAACAATTTGGTTAGCTTAGGTTAACGCACAAAGAAATTGAACCTGATCTCAAGAGCACGGCTATAGTTATCAGCTGCCTCATCAAAATCGTTCTCTTTCATGGCCTTGTTTCCCTTATCCATCAACTCAACAGCCATGTCCAGAGACTTCTGACCATCGCTACCGGACACCAGAGCAGAAGTTTCCGACACCGTGGCGGACTCCACGGCAGCGTTGACAGTGATTCCATTTTTGCCGCGCTCGTCGTGAATTAGGGTTTCGTCGACGACCGTTATAGTTTCCGTTGTTAGAGGCATTGTAACGGAAGTCTCGGATGCAGTAGGAGCTTCTTCAACCATAGTAATCTTCTGCAAATTTCACTCCAGAGAGAGCGAGAAGAAGGAAAGTTGCAATAGGATTTGGGTTTTGGGGGTTTTGTTCAGAAAATGCTAGATGGCGCAAAATGTGAGAAATGAAAAATGAAAAATGAAAAATGAAAATAAGAAAACCGAATCCGAACGACTGATCCATTTAATAAACCCGAACCGGTTATCGAATTATACTTTACACGTGTCAGCTTAAAAACCATTGATTAAGAAGGGTATTGTGGTAATTATAAAACTTCGTATTGTGTAGAAGAATGAGGAATTAGTAGCCACAAGCGAAAAGGATCAGTGTGGTTTAGCAATGGTTGGATATGCAATCTCGTCGTTTCCAACTCTCTCATGTAACCGTTTCGTCGTTTGCAATGCAGCATCGTTTACATGCAAGGCGCAAGCTACGAAATCTGTAACGGCGTTTCCGACACCAGGGCGAAGGGAGTTACTGTTTCTTCTCTCAGCGTCTACGGCGTTGACGGCGAAAGAATCGGTGTCTTTGGCGCAGGATATTCCTCTGTTTGGTATACGGAAGAGTCTGAAGAAAGCGGAGGAAAAGGCTGAGGAGATTGTGAAGGAAGGATTTGAAAGTGCGGAAAAAGGACTGGAGAAAGCGGAGCGGGGACTTGAGACGGCGGAACAAGGACTGGAGGCGGCTGAGAAGGGAATAGAGACGGCAGTGAGTTTTGGGGGATTGGCGCAAGCGGGTGTGGTGGCGGGAGCAGAGGTTTTCGGTGTTTTGGTTGCTTCAGCGGTGGTTAACGGTATTTTGGGGCCTGAACCTCAAAAGTCATGACTTGTGTGACATTATAGACTTGTTCATGAATATTACTATTATTAAAATTCAATTCAATTTTGTATGTTTGTATGAAAATTGATCATGTAATAACTCTGTAATTGTAAGAATGTGTCCGCATTTTGTTTTTGTTTTTTCTTTTGTCTGGCTATATGAATATGTGATATATGAATGCATCTTAGTTTACTGTAACAATGGGGTTGTTATTTTGATCAACTAGGTTTAGGATAGCAAACAGGTAATCCATAACAGCAGACTTAAAAACTTGCATTTTCTATAGTTTATGGATGTAGTGCGCCAGAGGTTGAAAATTAGTTTGGTGGGAAGCAATGTGTTCGTTTAGGCTTCAATAGGCAACCTTTCTTTTCACAACTTATTTCTTGAAAATTAGCTTATTTTGGTGTCTAATAGATCTTGATGAATAAAATTTTCAGTCATCTTATTGCATTTTATGCAACCTAAAACGGCTTACCAAGGCTTACAAATTCACATGCATAACTTATGACTCATCGTTTTAACGCTAACCATCTCTTTCTCTCATGGAACACTTAAAATACCTTTGTAAACTTGCAAATTCAAGTCAACCAAATGTAAAACAAAAATAAATGTATATGAATCCAAATAATATAATAGGTAGACTTGAATTTTTATAAGGTATTTGGGTTTTGTTTCGGGTTGGCAAAAGCCTAATTAGACCGATTTAATTATGTTTCACAACATTGTACGAAAGTATACTACCACTTTCATCTTCACGGTTGATATACCGTTTTCATCTTCATTGTTGATATGCCGTATTCATCTTCCCTGTTGGTATACATTTAACAGTGTTGGTATATGTTTAACGGCCATCTCCAATCAACTCGGGTCACTTAGTGATGGTTGGTATACATTTAACGGTCATCTGCAATGAACCCGAGTCACTTAGTGATGGTTATAACTGTTTAGCCCAATATAAATGTCATTTTGAGTCACAATTAAGTATTCTTCTCTTACACACTTAAGTATTAGAGTGTTACCTTGCATGTGTCCCTTCTCGAACTAGCGGATAGCGGATACATTAATCATTGTATCTTAATTCTTTTCATGGTGGTCATCTTTTACATATGCATATTCTTTGTTTCAATAGGAATAATTGTGTGATATGTGGGAATCATCTTATAGTGTTCACAAATTTTTCATCAAATTTCTCTGATCTTCTTTGTTGCTCTATCGCAAATGTATATGATAATTGTTTTAACCGTTGTAAACGCTTAAGATAATCACTTTGATTATTGTTAATCATCTTACAACTATTTTATGTTATATTCTACAATGGTAGGATCCAAAGCAATTGGAGCAACGACTCAACGCAACATTGTTCACATTCCTAGTATGCGATAAACACCTTAGATGCTTCAAAATACTACAACACCAATTCTCATTCTCATGACGGAAGAATCTTCTCAACACCAAGATGTACATGCTTCGATCTTAACCACTTCGTCGATTGACGCATTATGTCAGATTTCAACTTCTTAGTCATTTGCTCAAGAATTTCTTCCAATTGCTTCATTATATCATCAATTTTCAATTCAACCACCGAAAACGAATATCAACCCCCTCTTCCACCTTCGCTTCAATCCTCTTGAGTGGAACTGTCACACAACCTTCAATAGCTCCAAGCCACGATGGGCGTATCTAGTTCTAACAAACTCATGACTAATACCTACAACCAAGTGAAATAGCAAGACACGGGCATCTTCAACGAGAGACTTCTCTGCATCAAATAGAATCAACAGAGAAAATCATTTCTCATATCGTAACTCAGTTAGAGATGTCGTAACACGATCTTGAGCCGCTCCAATGGTCACTCCCGTCAATGTCGTGTCACAACTAAGAAAAGCGCAGGAGTTTCTTGAAAGAAATCATTGTCATCACCATCGCCGTAATTCTCCTCCTCATGGCTCAGGAGGCAGCGACAACAACCATACGCCATCAGAGGATCCTTTTCCTGAGAGATCTTCCTGATCACAATAGAGACCATCACGCCTCCATCCACTACAAAAAGAGTACGTTCTTTCAACATATTTCAATCACAATGACAACAACTTGACAAAAAATAAAGTAATAATGTTTACATGAATACCCATCATCGCCAAAAATTCCTTTCCTCTCTTCCCTCGTAGCCACCTCAACTAATAGGTGGGTTTCAATGTAACATTTATTTAGCTTAGGTGGGTTTTCTAGGTCAATCTTACCTTTTTAATTAGTTACTTTGTCGCGTCTTTGAAATGCAATCATTCATCTATGTTATGCTCGTTGTTGTTATGGAAACGTCAGAACCTTGTTTAGTAGATCCTAGTTGATCCCTTTACAAGGTAAGGATTTTTTATCCCGACTTCCTTGGAGTCAGTCACTACTACAAATAATATATTTTATGACCAAAAAAAATTCCACTCAATCAAAAACTGAGGTAAAAAGTCAAGGTGTGTCATATTTTATATTATTTTTTAATAAACACCACATATCCCTCGATTTTTAAATAAAACAGAGGGAAAAATATTTCAAGACATGCTTTGAATCTCATTATCAGCAGTTTATGTTTTTATTTCTTTAAAAATGGTGTATTTCTTTTTATTTTGTTTTTAATTTTTAAATTAACGATATATTCCTTCGGTTATATTTACTAACCGAGGGATTAGATTATCATATTTTACTATAAGTTAATCAAATTTTACCCTAAACCTAACTTATATGTAGTCGCTCCAAAATCTTACGCATCATTCTATGGGTTGAATTATAAGACAGAAAAAATCTTCAATGTTCTTCAATATTGAACAAAATATTTTTTATGCCCTTGCAATCTATCTCACATAATGATGTTGATGTTGTTGTATTTTTGTAATAAACTCCATATGTTGTCAATCAAAGAAAACATTGAGAAATTTATTGTTTTTCTCGGTTGTCAATATTGAGAAATTTATTACTTTCCTTAGTAGACAATATTGAGAAATTTATTCATAAAAATAATCATATATTTCTCTTTCACGTTGTCTTTCATGTTTTCTGTCATGTGAAAGCATTTGTCATGAAAGCATTTGCTCAAGATAATGAAATCTCTCTGAGATGAATTGCAAATACAAAAAAAATCCTCTTATTTGGAACAAATAACTTATCAGAAATTTGAAAAAATAGGTTGTTATCCAATAATTCATTGTCAAACTCTTGATTTGTTTAAATATTTTATTTTAATATTCTTTGTAAACAATGTAAATATAAAAAAAAAGTTTTTCCTCTCGGTTTTTGAAAGAAACCAAGAGGTATGTGGCACTTTGGTTGAAATATATTTTATTGTTTTTTATTTAAAAAGAAACACATTTTACCTCGGTTTTGAGTAATAATTGAGCTGAAATATAAGCGTGTTTATTCAGTTTCTTCACCATCTTTAAACAAATATTTATCGCTCATTTAATGTGTATTAACACTCAAGATACTGTCATTAGTGATCCTCGTTAAACGTAAAAGTCTTCTAATAAAAGCATTATGAATATTAGTGAATCCACAAGAAATCCAAACATTGTTGTGAAACTCTCTATATTTAATTGGAGTGTCATGAGATTTTACAAAGTAAAACTATCAATGTGATAGATTGCAAGAGCATAAAAATTTAGGTTTTAATATGTGGTTGGCAAGAGTGTATTTACTTTGCCAAAGATTTATGTGATGGATTGCAAGTGCAGAAAAAAAATTGATTAAAGGTTTGTGTTCTAACGTAATCTCTTAACTGAATATTTATTATTTTATCTTAACCTTTTTTTATATAAAAAACAAATAAATCCAAAAGTCATAGAGAATATATTGCATCCAACATTTGATATTTCCTAAGATTCAATGAAACGAGGATTAATATTTGTTCTTCACTGACAGCGGTGACGATTAATCGGATTCAAAATTTGTTATATATTTTTACTTTAATATTATGTGTAAATAATATAATGAGTATTTTATATATATATTCCCTCAGCTTTGTTATTAAATAGAGATATATGGTGCTAGTTTGGAAAATATAAAAAAGTTAATACAAGGGTTCGAACCCATGATCATTTAAATTAACCCTTCGATTATTTTTTAATCGAGAAGTAAAGTTATCACTTTTTATGTCACCCTTCGTTACCTCGGTATTGTAACTGAGGTGAAATTCATTTCCCTCTGACGTGACATGTGTTATTTGTAGTTGTGAGTGTTAGCGCACTCCTGTAAAATTCGTTCCTTTTATGTGTTGAAGGGAATGCAAGATTTGAACCTGGCTTATGGCCCTATATCTTCTCTGCCCTGACGTTAATTATAGTCTTTTTTAGTCTATTGGTTGTTCTTATGGGTTACAGTATACCGGGTTGAGCTAGGCTTTGTAAAGCCTAAGTCTGGCCTACTAAAAATATCAAAGCCTAAGTTAGGCCAATAGCCTCTCTTAGACTTATTTTTAGGCTCGGGCCAATCATTTTTGAATGCCTGATTATTCTGTTAGCCTACTTAAAAGTCTATTTATATGAACATGTCTAAATAAGTTATTCAATAAAGTTTGCATAGACTAAAAAACTAAAATATCAATGATACTAAAAGTTTATTTGCATTGACTTATCTGAGCTTACTTAGTAGCATAAATTGTGAGATTATTTGTTTAGGAAAATTTAGGAAAACAATGTATGGCATTGTTCATAAGGTGTTTTCATCATGTTCTCATAAGTTATTCAAGATAATAAATTTTCATTTTTGTATTTTAATTTAAAGTACAATATACAATATAATAATAATTAAATTATTCATATTTATTTAAGTATGTCGACCTGGTAAGCTTAAAAGGATATTTTATGGCATGAGGCCTAGCCTTTTTAACTAAATAGGCTTATATAAAACCTAGGTCTTTTCTATTTAAAAAAAAGGTTTGCCTGACCTTGCCCTTTGTATGTTAGGCCATAGGCCCCTGTTAGTTGGCTTGACATATTTCTATCCCTAATTTTTCCTTGTGATCCTCAGCCCTCGACTTTTTTGTACTTCCCTATCTAGGAGTTCCTCCAAATAGTTAATGTAGGGTTTGACTCTTATTAGGAGGTCATTTAAGCTCCCAACACCTTCCATTCCTAACTTCTCGCAAAACATAGAGTTTACTCTCAGTCCTTTCTTTGATATCCAACATTTCAACTTAGCATTTGATAACGCGAAAATACATCAGATATTTGTCTTGATTTACACTCAAAGATCATACCACTTTAATTAATATTCCGATTATTCTGCAAGTATTCGAGTTGTTTTTGAAGGTATTTAAATCTCCAAGCATTAATGAGCAAAATGTAGAAAAGGAAGAAACATATGAGAAAGCACAGAAAAAAAAGCAGAAAACCATAATGCAGAATTTGCTGATGTGACGACTGTCACAAGCTGCATGACGACCGGCACGGCCCAACCTATGATGACCGTCACAGGCCCATGAAGAGTGTCACACGGCTAGATTTTACGCTTTGAAATAGTCAATCAGAGGCACCCAAACGTGCTTAAATTCTCTCCGACATAATGGCTCCCCCGTGGACTCCTCATTCAACCAGTCTTCCTTAATTTTCTCAACTACCAAGACCTACCAAAGCAATATATAAAGGACATAAGTTGGAAAAATTAGAAACGCTTACACTTACGCTCTGCAATTGATTTTTTACAGCATTCTAGCTTTTTAGTTTTTTTCTTTTCAGCAACTTTGTTTCTGTTGCCTTAGTTCATTTACCATTCTTTTTAGAATTCCCATTTTCCCTTTTCCTTCCCGTTTTCCAGTTAGCCATAGTAGTAGTTTCCTACACTGAGGAACTACTACACTGTATTTAATTTAGTAAGCAATTGTATTGAAGAAGCTGAATCCTACCGGCTTGTGGAGGACTGCTCAAGTACTCCAAGATCTGCCGTACTCTATTAATCCAATTACCAGGTTTTTATTCAATTATTATTATTATTGTCCAGTTATTATTATAATTATGTTTGCTGCAATGTTAATCTGTTCATGCTTTGTGTTTGCTCTATTTAACATGTCCGGCTAAATTACCGGTATCGGTATGTAACAATTTAATTAGAAGAGACTCTTTTTCTCAAACAATCTTTTAGGCTGAGGTTTTTAATTTAAATTTAGTTAACTTTGTCACAAAAGTGAGAAGCTATTTAATACGATTTTGCCACGAGAGTGGAAAATTAACTAAGGTGAGAACCAACAATCGCGAGAGCGTGAGGCTCGAGCTGGATAGTAAAAATTAGGCATTGAGTTTAAAAACAGCGAGAGTACTTTAAAAGCAATTAGAACTTATTTATTTTCAAAAAGTAATTTTAACTTCAAATGGGACAGCAAGAACATACATTCTGACTTAAAGCTATAGGCCGAATCAACAATCACGAGAGTGTGAGATAAAGTCTTTTAAATAAATATTTTTTACTGAAAGATATTTGGCATTTGAACTATCCACCGGTGACTTATCGAATACCTGATAACATGAAATAATATCACATTCTAGGACTCGATTTAATTAAATTATATTATTATTCACTTCAATTTATTTCATTTTATTCGATACTACTTGGTATTTTGCTTTCTATTTATCTCAGGTAGTTTATTTGAAGCACAAGTGAAAAAGGAAGAAAAGGAGGTGCAAAAAGAAATGAAAAGAAGCAAATTCCACCAAGCCAAGGCCCAGCCCAAAAGCACAGGCGCTGCGCCTGTGACGAGCGTCACGCCCTGCCTACTTGTGTTATGAGCGTAACACATGGTGTGACGGACGTCACACCATTCTCCTATATTTTTGGCTTCATAAGCGCAACAGAGGCACGTTGAAGCCTATTGTTACGCTTGACTATTGGAACGTGAGGATTTTTACACGGAAGGCCTTTGGAAACCGTTACAAAAAGTGACCAATATAAATAGTGGCTTTTGGCAAACCCTGCAACTCTCTCTCTCCACCGTCTCTCTGCTTCGTTCAATTTTTCTCTTCCAGTCGTGCAAGCATACCATTATTTTTACAGTTTTTACTTTTATTTGCAATTGTTATTTTTCCTTTCCAGCAATTCCTTTAAGCACTTAATTAATTTTTCACACAATAGTTTCTACACCGGAAACTATTGTGTATCTTTTACCGGATCTAACCTTACGTTAGACCCTAGGTTTTTTTTATTCCTTCACTTTTTATTTTCCTGTCCGATTGAAGAATTCAAGAACAAATCCAACCGGTCTGTGGTGGAGTGTTCAAGACTGCTATTAATTACTCAGGTTCTTTAATTATTGTTTGAATTTATATATCCTTCATTATTGTTTATTTATATTGTTTGCCCGAGATGAATTTATTTAAGCATAATGATTGTTTAGATCTATTTAGCATGTCTGGCTAATTTACTTAGGTATCGGTATGTAAAGTAAGCGGAATGAAGGAATCAAAACTAAGTCGGTTTAATTACGTTTAAAAATAAAGTCACTCTTTTTATGGTCTCAATTTACAGGTTTAATAACAAAGTTTTTGTACGAGAGTAAAAGACATAAAGAAGTTAAATTCAATAGAACGAGAGTTTGAGTTTTTAACTGGACATAGTATATTGAGCATTAATTCTAAATCAGGGCGAAAGCAATTTTTAGAGTTAATTAAATTCTAATCTTTTTCAAAAAGTATTTTTAAAAGTTAAATGTGAGGACGATAGTTAAGCATTTGAATTTAATTATATAACCTAAGTCAACAGAGCGAGAGTTTGAGACGAGGGTGTTTAAACGATTAGTGTTTTCTTAAAAAGAGTTTCTATGGATTCTGTTGTTTTCAAAAAGTGATTTTGGACTTAACCAATAAGTGACAGCTGCGTTAATATAAAGTCATAGTCTATTCAACAGAGCGAGAGTTTGAGAAAAGACTTTTAATCAATAGTATTTACTGAAAAGATTTATTTTAAAAAACCCAAAGAACCAACGAAGATTTGATTCCCTAATTACGACGAACTACATACCGATATCCGCCTAATTGATATTTAATCTATATCTTATTTTAGTTTTAACTTTTCCCCCGAACAATCAAAGTATCATCCGCCTTAGCTTTACGAAGTAACCTTAGAAAACGGTATATCGATTCATAAGTCCCTGTGGGATCGATATCTTTTAAAACTACGCGATAGAACTGTGCACTCGCAGTTTGTACCCCAATTTCGACTCATAAAGTCGCGATCAAGTTTTTGGCGCCGTTGCCGGGGACTTTTATTTAGTCGATATAGTAACTCTTCTGTTACGCTGTAGAGACTAAGGCTTTTTTATTTTTATTTTTATTTCTTTCGTTGATTTGTATGCCACACACTCGCTTACAAGGCGAGCCGTTCTACTTACGAATCAACGACATCGAACTATATCTCCGAGTCTTACGACGAATTCGGGAATATCGTGCTGCAAACAATCTCCCTCCTATTGAAATTCCTGATCTTAAAAATCTTCTTCCTTCACCGATACCCGAGATGGAAGAACCAGCTCGTGCTCTTCGAGATTACGCCGCTCCATCGCAAGATGAGCCGCATTCGAGTATTGCTCCACCCGCAATCGAAGCAAACAACTTCGAACTTAAACCTTCACTATTGCAAGCGGTGCAACAGAACCAATTCTCTGGAAATCCTACCGAGGATCCAAACCTTCATTTATCCGTATTTGTCCAATACGCTGATACTGTTAAAGCTAATGGTGTCACTTCAGAGGAAATTCGACTTCGTCTTTTTCCTTTCTCGTTAAGAGATAGCGCAAGAAGATGGCTTCAGTCTCTTCCTTCCAACTCAGTCACCACATGGAACGAGTTGAAGAAAGTCTTCCTTGCCCGATATTTTCCGCCGAGCAAAACAACTATGTTAAGAGCCCAGATAAATGGATTTAAACAGAAAGATAACGAGTCTCTTTTCGAAGCATGGGAAAGATACAAAGACATGATGAGACTTTGTCCACACCATGGTTTAGAGGACTGGTTAGTGATTCATACCTTCTATAATGGTCTCTTGTACAACACGAGGTTAACAATAAACGCCGCCGCAGGTGGTGCACTTATGAACAAACCTTACGCTGATGCTTATCAACTTATCGAGAGCATGGCCCAAAACAGTGGGGAAGCGAAAGAACAATGGTAGAAAAACCTCAGGCGAAAAGTGGCATGTACGATATAAGTAACCTTGATCATGTTAATGCAAAAGTGGAAGCTTTGGCCCAGAAAATTGAAAGTTTAAATGTATCACCTCCAGCCACCGTGGTTGCCATAACTCAGAATTGCGAAGTCTGTGGAATCCAAGGTCACACTCCTGCAGATTGTCAGCTCCTAACAGGAATCCAAGCAGAGCAAGTAAACTATGCTCAAGGAAATCCCTACTCGCATACCTATAACTCCAACTGGAAGAATCATCCTAATTTTTCATATAAGAGTAATAATGCCTTATACGCACCAGGACAAACTCCAAATCAAGCCCCAGCTATACCTCCTGGATATCAAAAGCCGATCCCATCTACACCTAACAATAACGTTCCTAGGAAATCCAACTTGGAAATCATGATGGAGAACTTCATAGCTTCTCAACAGCAAACCAATAAAGATTTCTTAAACCAGAATGTACACACTGGCGAACAAATTAAACAACTAGCAAGTAAAGTAGATGCCCTGGCTACCCATAACAAAATGCTGGAAACACAAATATCACAAGTAGCTCAACAACAAGCGCCTACTGCTGCCCCAACTGGTACATTTCCTGGACAGCCCCAACCTAACCCGAGAAGCCACGCTCATGCAATCATACTAAGAAGTGGAACGGAAGTGGAAGGACCGTCTGATCCAAGGATAGAAAACCAAAACTCTAAAAAGTCAACTGAGGAAGAAAATAAACCTAAGGAAAAGGATGAGAGTAATAAGGAAACCGTAGAAAAGAAAGAACCTTATGTACCTCCACCGCCTTATAAACCACATATCCCTTACCCTCAAAGGCTTATTAAAACCAAAGATGCGGGCCAATTTAAAAAATTTGTTGACCTACTAAAACAATTAAACGTCACAATTCCGTTTACAGAAGCTATTACGCAGATGCCCTCATATGCTAAGTTCTTAAAAGAAATTCTTTCTAATAAAAGGAAACTTGAAGAAAGCGAAATTGTTACACTCACTGCTGAATGTAGCGCTATAATCCAGAATATGCCTCCTAAACTTAAAGATCCAGGTAGTTTCTCTATACCCTGTCACATATGAAAATTTGTCATAGATAAAGCCTTATGTGATTTAGGAGCCGGTATTAGTGTTATGCCTTTATCCATATGCAAGAAACTTGAAATGGGAGAATTAAGACCAACTAAAATGTCTGTGCAACTAGCGGATCATTCTGTTAGATATCCTGTAGGAATTCTTGAAAACGTTCCCGTGTGCATAGGTCAATTCTACATTCCAACCGATTTTATAATTATGGACATAAGAGAAGATGAAGTTACACCCATTATATTGGGAAGACCATTCTTAGCAACCGTCGGTGCGATCATAGACGTAAAACGAGGACGACTCACTTTCGAAGTAGGAGAAGAGAAAATTGAGTTCATTCTTTCCCAATTTTTGAAAGCACCTGCAATAGAAGACACATGTTACTTCATGGATATCATCGATGAATGCATAAAAGAAACAGAGTTAGAAAATGACAAATCATCTGACTATCTTGTAGAAGACAAACTTAACCAATGTTTAGCAATAACACCGGATCCTACGCAATGCCTTAAGAAACCAACCCTAGACCTGAAAACACTTCCCAAAAATCTGAGATATGAATTCCTAGACTTAGAACTTGAATGACCAGTGATAGTTAATGCAGACCTAGGAAAACTCGAAACAGAAAAACTCTTGCATATCTTAAGAAAATATCCAACCGCACTAGGATACAACATCACCGACCTTAAAGGAATAAGTCCTTCTATTTGTATGCACCGCATCATGCTAGAAGAAGACTGTAAAACTTCTAGGGAACATCAGAGGAGACTAAACCCGATCCTGAGTGAGGTAGTGAAGAAGGAAATAACCAAGTTATTAGAGGCAGGTATCATATATCCTATATCTGATAGCAAATGGGTTAGTCTTGTACACGTAGTACCGAAGAAAGGAGGTATAACAGTTATTGAAAATGAAAAAGGAGAAACTATAACTAAACGAATCGAATCGGGATGGAGAATGTGCATTGACTATAGGAAACTAAACAAAGCAACCCGAAAAGATCATTTCCCTTTACCATTCATTGACCAGATGTTAGAACGATTAGCAAAACATTCTCATTTCTGCTATCTAGACGGTTACTCAGGCTTCTTTCAAATACCAATTCATCCTGATGACCAAGAAAAGACAACGTTCACGTGTCCTTTTGGTACCTTCGCTTATCGACGAATGCCGTTTGGCTTGTGCAAGCTCCTGCAACCTTCCAAAGGTGCATGATGGCGATATTCACCGATTTTCTCGAAAACATCATGGAGGTATTTATGGACGATTTTTCCGTATGCGGACAAAGCTTTGAAGAATGTCTTGAAAACCTAGAAAGAGTTCTAGAACGATGTGTAAAAGTAAACCTAGTACTTAATTGGGAAAAATGTCACTTTATGGTACAAGAAGGAATTGTTTTAGGACACATCATCTCAAATAGAGGAATTGAAGTAGACAAAGCCAAAATAGAGGTAATCGAAAACCTTCAACCTCCGAAAACTGTGAGAGAAGTGCGAAGCTTCTTAGGACACGCCGGTTTTTACCGACGATTCATTAAAGACTTCTCTAAAATAACTAAACCTTTGACCGGACTATTGATGAAGGATGCTGAATTCATCTTCGACAACAAATGTTTAGAAGCATTTCAAACGCTTAAACAAGCATTGATCTCCGCGCCCATAATGCAGACACCAGATTGGAATGAACCATTCGAAATAATGTGTGATGCCAGTGATTACGCCGTGGGTGCTGTTTTAGGACAACGAAAGGATAAAAAGCTTCACGTCATATATTACGCCAGTAGAACTCTAGATGAAGCACAAATGAATTACACCATAATCGAGAAAGAACTTTTAGCAGTAGTATTTGCGCTAGATAAATTTCGTTCTTACTTGGTCGGAGCCAAAATAATCATTTACACTGACCACGCCGCCATTAAGTACCTCTTAACAAAAAAGGATGCTAAACCTAGACTCCTAAGGTGGATCCTGCTGCTACAAGAGTTTGATTTGGAAATCAAAGACAAGAAAGGAACAGAAAACGTAGTAGCAGATCACCTCTCTAGACTCGAAAACCTGGAACCGGAAAGAACATCGATCAACGATGATTTCTCGTACGATAAACTTATAGCTACTTTGGAAGAAAATAAAGCTGATAAACAGGTAGAAACCACCTTAGCTATATCAGTTACACCATGGTACGCTGATCTCGTCAATTATTTAGCTGCCGGAATAGTTCCACCTACTTTATCCTACCAGCAAAAGAAACGATTCTTCTATGACATAAAACACTATTACTGGGATGACCCTTTACTTTTCAAAAGAGGCCCCGATGGTATTTTCCGTCGGTGTATACCCGAAGAAGAGGTAGAAAATATAATCCAACATTGTCACTCCGCTCCTTATGGTGGACATGCAAGTACATCCAAGACCTGCTCCAAAATCCTACAAGTCGGTTTTTATTGGCCAAATATATGGAAGGATGTTCATGCGGCTATCAAGAAATGTGATAGATGTCAACGCACAGGAAACATATCTAGACGTGACGAGATGCCACAAAAAGGCATTTTGGAAGTAGAGATTTTCAACGTGTGGGGAATAGACTTCATGGGACCTTTCCCACCTTCTTTCGGTAACAAGTACATACTCGTAGCGGTTGACTACGTATCAAAATGGATTGAAGCTATAGCTTCTCCAACAAACGACACGCGAGTAGTAACTAGACTCTTTAAGAATATAATATTTCCAAGATTTGGTGTCCCGAGAATAGCAGTCAGTGATGGTGGATCGCATTTCATATCTAAGATACTCGAAAAACTACTGTTTAAGTATGACGTAAGGCATAGAGTAGCAACACCTTACCACCCTCAAACCAGTGGGCAAGTGGAGGTGTCTAACAGAGAAATTAAACAAATATTAGAAAAAATAGTCACCACCTCAAGGAAGGACTGGTCATTGAAATTACCAGAAGCTTTATGGGCATATCGAACCGCTTACAAAACTCCCATAGGGACAACCCCATTTAAGCTTATTTATGGAAAATCTTGCCACCTCCCGGTAGAATTAGAACATAAAGCCTACTGGGCTATTAAAAATCTAAATTTAAACTATAAGGCCGCTGGTGAAAAGTGAATCCTTGATATAAACGAATTAGAGGAACTTCGACAAGACGCTTACGAAAATGCCAGAATCTACAAAGAAAGAACAAAACAATGGCATGACAAGCGCATATCAAGGAAAATCTTCAAACAAGGCGATACAGTCCTGTTATTTAACTCTAGGCTAAAGTTATTCCCGGGAAAACTACGATCTAGATGGTCAGGTCCTTTCCAAATCACCAATGTCTTTCCCAGTGGAGCGGTAGAAATTAAAGGCAAATCTATGGAACCATTTACCGTAAACGGACAACGTCTAAAACATTATCACTATGCAGAAAACAATGAAGATTCGCAAGTCTTGCACTTAGACGTAATGCCTCCAGACTTTATAGATTATATTTGATAGTTTTTATGTCGAGCTTGCGACATTAAACAAAGCGCTTAGTGGGAGACAACCCACAAATTTTTATTTTATTTCTTCTTTAATTATTCTTTTTCTTTTAAATTCTATTTAGTATTCATTCTTAATTTACTTTAACTTATAAAAAATTTCTTTCTTTCGGCATTTGGCCAAATCCTGACTAAAACTCTTGTTTTTCTTTTCTCTAGCTAACACTAACCTGATGGGGCAAATTGATCGTATGGGTATTAAATTCAGAGGGAAAGCTCAGAAACAAAAGTTTGAGGGACTAGCAGCGAGAGAGATGCTACCTAGTTTGTATGCTGATGACTGGGCAATGACTGCCCTTGGACTAAGAGAGAGTGTCATGTATTTGCTGAGTCAGATAGGGTGGGAAACCTCTCCTATCCGTAGACAATTTGTCACCTACCAGAGACTGACACTAGAATTCCTTAGCTCTCTGATCTATCTACCCAGCCATGGAAAAGGAATAAGCAGAGGTTTCATCCAGTTCAGAATGTTCAATATGGAGTATCAATTTAACATTCGAGACTTTACCAACCTTTTAGGTTTCCCTACCTCCCTTGATACATTCACAGTGAGCCAAGAAGAACTTTTTGAATATAGAGAACTTGAATATTTTTGGGGAAGCTTGACTGGAAATGACGATCCCGAGGAACATGAGTTTCTCTCTAGAGACATACATAACCCGGCCTTTCGTTACTTCCATAAGATCTTGACCCACACCCTTTTCGGGAAGAAGTCAAACAGTACCTCAGTTTCACGTGATGAACTCTTCATCATATTTTGTGCTTCCCAGAACCGTCCAGTAAACGGTGCCACTTTTATGTTGGCGAATTTTGACCACCTTATCCAAGATGAACGAGCACCAATTCGAATAGGCGGTTTAATAACCATGATTGGTAATGCTATCGGATTACGTCAACCTATGCTTGACTTAAGCCCTTTTTGTGGCATTGAGACTATGAGTATACCTTTCCTCTTCAACACTATGTTTATAGTGAACCTAGGGCCTGAAGAGTTTGAACTTATAATTAACAACCAAGTCCTTTGCCTATTCACCTTGCCTAGTCCGAGGACTAGTGTTCATAACCGCAGTAACTGGCTCTACAACCTGAATGGAACACCTTCTCCTGCTAGATCTACTGAATCCATCCAGGACTATGAGATTTGTGATGACCAGATCCCTTATGCTGAATCTGACCCTCAAACACCATCTGGCTATTATGATATTGACCCTCCTCCTCAGTCTGTCCCGACCGAAAAATCAGCAATACCCGATCCTAGACATCATATACCCGGAGATAATTATAACACCATCATTCAAGCTTTGATGTCAGAACAGGACGCCCTCAGAGAAGAGCCAGCTAATATGGGACAAGAATTTCTGGGATACATGAGCACTATGACAAATCAATTCCACGAGTTGCTAAATCGTGTTAACTCCTTTGCTCCTCCGGCCAGAGATCCCGCAAGTGGCTAGAAGTTGTTTTTCTTAGTTACTTAGTTTTAGTTTAGGCTATTCATTAGTTTTTACATTATTTTTAATATTAGTATTTGTCTCTTTTTCGCATTTTTGTTTTTGTTTTCCAATGTTATATTATGATTATTTTATGAAGCTATTGATCTATTTTACTTTATTATGGCTTATGAAATATCTAGCAATAATGCTCTCTACTGTTACTGCCTACATGACTTATTAAAGATATACATATATTATGAAATAGCATGCAAGGTAATCTAAAAATATCACAATAGCAGGATAAAATAAACTGAAGCAAAACAAAATAATAAAAATAAATTACTATAAATTATTATGAAGAACGCAAGCAGTGACGGTTGCAGCTTACCGTGTGACGAGCGTCACACACTCCATGACGGACGTCACACCAAGTGCTTGTGACGCTTGTAACGCCCCTGTCACGAGCGTGACATGTAACACCCCGATAAAATATGATAATTATTTAAATTAAGTTAATAGTATATTTATTAATTTAATTAAATAATTAGATTATTATTGGAATATTATTTGGAATTATTATTATTGGAATAATAAAGTTGGAATATATATAAGGTCCCATTTGGTAAAAAGGGTTTTTACGTGAAAGCAGAGAACACGTAACATTGGGAGAAAAGAGGAAGAGCAAGAGAGCAAGGGTTGAAGAAGGGAAAAGCTTGAAGCTAAAGGATTGTCGGATTAACTCAGGTAAGGGGGGTTTATCGTCGTTTAATGGGTATTATGGATTAACATGTGATGGGTAGTAATAAGCCGTTGAATTGACCCTAATTTGGATGATGAATGCTGAAAAATTGAGATGAATAAGTTATGTTAAACCTGTAATTGAATCTGTATTTGGGTGAGTCGTGATTTTCCAAACGTGTAGCTTTTTACGGAATCGGAATCGGAGGTCCGGAAGTCCTCCAACGGCGAGAAATGCGGAGAATTCTGCATTCTGCTTCGTGTTAGCGCAGGAACAGCTTTCTGTCTTGCGTTAACCGGTTAACCCAGGGTGTTAACCGGTTAACACTGTTATGAATTGTGAAAATATTGCTGTCTGTCTTGCGTTAACCGGTTAACCCAGGGTGTTAACCGGTTAACACTGTTGTGATTTATGAAAATTTGCTGTTCTGTTTGCGTTAACCGGTTAACCCAGGGTGTTAACCGGTTAACACTGTTGAAATGTGCCAGGAAGCGTGTTCTGTGTTGCGTTAACCGGTTAACCCAGGGCGTTAACCGGTTAACACTGTTGGAAAAGTGAAAAAATGATATTTAAATATTGTGGACATATTGGATGATTGGCCTATATTGGTGTATGATATAATAGGGATCATTTCCCGTTGTTTTGAGCGGTAGGGGTATTAGTAGAGCGTGCTAATACTGTGATTGATTATGTGGCATGATATGATTATGTGATAAATATGTGGATGATGTATGATTGTATGCATAATGCTGTGGATGTATCTATTATGTATGCAATTGCGAATGGACTGTTTATGGCTTAGAGTGTGAGCATATGTCCATTGTGGATGATTGTTGATGTTTGCATGACTAAGTGATTTAGCTTGCATATTGTGGCCTTTATGGTGGTAGCTAATTCCCATGGTGAGGAATTAGTGAGTGAGTTATTGTGGATTGTTGTTGATGTTTGCATGCTAGGTGATTTAGCGTGCATAGCATAGCCCTTGGGGTGGTAGCTAATTCCCATGGTGAGGAATTAGTGAGTGAGTCACTAGGTCTCAAATGAGTGGGACTAGTGAGCTTGGTAGCCGTATCTGGATTTGATCGGTGAGGTTGAACTATGTGTTCACGAATAGTCGGTACCGCATGCATGGAGTCTCATTGCATAATGTATGTATGGCGTATAATATGAATGGATGTATTCCAATATTATACGTGTTGTTTTGTGTTGGTGTTGAGTATGATTATGATTATGAGTTGATGTTGTCGTTGCTGAATGTGTGGTCTGATTAGGGTGATGAAATGTGTTAATTTACTTAGCATTACATGATATTTTATAATGCTTATTATATCGATTGAGGAACTCACCCTTACAACAATGTTTCAGGTAACGAGCAGTGATTGAGTAGAAGCTAGTGCTTGGAGTCTAGTGTAGTTCCTTAGTGGGTCATGCTCTGGTAGATGTAACATCGGGACGGGATGTTTTACCTTGTCTTCCTTTTGGTTGTTGAACAGTTTTACATGTAATGTGATTACATGGTTTGCATGATTGATTAGATCTCTATCCGCTGCGAATTGTGCAATGTTTTATTTTGATTAATAAATGAGCATGACAAGTTATTATGGTGAATGGTGTGAAGTGTCAAGTGTGACACCCTTAAATTGCATATCTACTCTGATTTATATTTTGTTGAATTAATTAATTATTGGGGCATTTTAGAAGGGTGTTACATGACACCGTCTGGCTATGTGCACGTTACTAACCGTTGGGACACGGCCGTTACACCATCCCACCTTTTTACCTTCCCCATTTATTCACATTTACCCACATTTATTTACTTTTCAACCACTCCCTTTCCAACTTCCAAATCCTTTCCTATAAATACCCACCATAACTTTCTTCATACACCACAAATCATTCTATAAAATACATTTCATCTTCTTACCTTCTACTTCTTTCAAACCACTTATCGATATGGCGGGCAACCAAGCTTTCGGAAATATCATCTTCCGATCCGAAGATGATAATTATCAAAGGGAGCAATTCGAGCGTTTCCAACAGCGAGGCGTCCAATCCACCAGGTACCCTGATTTAACTTGTTTACAACAATTAGGATTACTTCAAGGTATAGAATGGATGCTCCGCCTTACTGGTTTAACCTTTCTGTGCACTCACAATCAACCTACCTATCCATCCCTAACCTTAGAATTTTTAAGTTCCTATTCGTACAACACTCCCGCCGATGAAGACGAGTACTTAACCGGTACCACAACCTTCCGTTTGTTCAACACCGAGTACTCCCTATCCCAAAACCAATTGAGTACCATGCTACAGTTCCCCGTAGAAGGACAAGTCCACCCGAGAATCCCTCCGAATTCCCCGTGGCACATACACGCCTTCGACCTCTTTAGGAAAATATCCGGTGTAGAAACCAACAACTGGGATGTGCTCCTTGCTTCCCATATACATAACCCAACCATCCGGTACTTTATCTGCATCCTGCAAAACACAGTTTTTGGAAGACCGAACAACAGCAAAGTAAACGCCAAGGAATTATTCTTCCTCCAATGCGTCTTTGAAAGCGATACTCAGGTAAACGCTGCCTCCTTCCTATTTCATCACATCCGCACCCTATGTGCTAGATGTAACACCCTTTCTAAATACCCCAAAATATTTAGTTAAAATAATAACATATCAATCAGAGTAATTATGCCCCGAAGGGTGTCACACAATCATTTCACAACATTTATCAAAACATCCTGTCATGCTCATTTATTAAATCAAAATAAGACTCTTTTGCATAATTCGCAGCGGGTACAAAACATCGACATTCAAATCATGTACTACATTACATGTAAAGTTGAATCAACAACTAAATTAAAACATAGTCAACCATTCCCTCCCGATGTTACATCTACCAGAGCATGACCCACTAAGGACTACACTAGACTCCATAGCACTAGCTTCTACTCAACTCACTGCTCGTTACCTGAAAAATAGATGTAAGGGTGAGTTCCTCAATCAATATAATGAGCATTATAGAACAACATGTAATGCTAAGTAAATAACACATCAATTCACCCTAATCAGACTACACACTCAGCAACGGCAATATCCGTTCAAACATCATATTCAACAGTAATATATATAGCATCTGTATAATCTCAACCATACTCAACATCAACAACACAACACATAACACACATATAATACTGGAATACATCCATTCATATTATATGTCATACATTCATTATGAAATGAGACTCCACACATGCGGTACCGACTATTCTTGAACATACAGTTCAAGCTCACCGATCAAATCCAGATACGGCTACTAAGCTCACTAGTCTCACTCATTTGAGATCTAATGACTCACTCACCAATTCCTCACCATGGGAATTAGCTACAGCCCCGAAGGCTAGACTATGCACACTAATCATCTAGCATGCAAACATCAACAACAAACCCACCATGGTTCACTCACTAATTCCTCACCATGGGAATTAGCTACAGCCCCAAAGGCTAGAATAAGCATGCTAATCACCTAGCAATGCAACAACAACAGCAACAATTCAAGAATAGACATAAGCTCACACTCTAAGCCATAAAACAGTCTATTCACAAATGCATACATAACTGATACATTCACAGCATCATGCTTATCATCACACATCATTAATACATTTTATCACAAAAGCAGATCACATCATGCCACATAATCAAATACAGTATTAGCACATTCTACTAATGCCTATACTACTCAAAACAACGGGAAATGATCCCTGCTACATCATACATCAGCTAAGTACATCACTCAGCCTAAACAACCAAAAACTGCACAACAACAGCACAGAAAAATCACAATTCTGCCCATACGCGTATTGCCTATGCCCATACGCGTATTGCCCACGCCTGACCAAATCCATACGCGTAATGCCCACGCCCATACGCGTATGCTACGCGTATCACATTCCCATACGCGTACCAACAGAGACCAAAACACGTTCAAAACATCATCTTCCTCATCCATACGCGTATTGCCTAGTGCCATACGCGTACCAGCCATCTCATACGCGTATTGCCTAGTGCCATACGCGTATGACCAGAAACCAGAACTCTCAGATCTGCAATGACTTTCTCTGCTACGAGATCTATCAATTTTACCCTTCCACAGTCCAAATTTCACACAACATTACACATAACATCTAACACGAATCATACAATTTCGATTTCACAAATTGTTAACCTTTCTACCTCTAATTCCTACGAATTTCTCATCAATCATCACCCAAATTCGTTCATCAATAAATCACAAGTTCATCACATATATCATTCAATCAGAGGAAATTTCAATGGTTTCTCACTACCCATCACATACTATCCCATAATACCCGTTAATCGATGATAAACCCCCCTTACCTGAGTTAATCCGGCACTTCCGTTAGCTTCAAGCTTTTCCTCTTCTTTTGCTCTGCCTCTTTGCCTTTTTCCACTTTCAGCCGCTTCTCTGTTCCTTTTCACGTGAAAACCCTTTTTACCACAAATGGGACTTTTTATTATTTCAACTTATTTTATTCCAATAAAATAATAATCTAACTTCCAATTATTCAATTAAATTAATAAATAAAATATTAATTTAAATTAAATAATTATCTTATTTTAATTGGGGTGTTACAACTCTCCCCCACTAAAAGAGTTTTCGTCCTCGAAAACATACCTCAAGCGAACAACTCCGGATAAGACTCCTTCATCTGGCTCTCAAGTTCCCAAGTCACATTGCCACCTGCTGGTCCTCCCCAAGCTACCTTCACCAAGGCAATCTCTTTACCCCACAACTGCTTCAACTCTCGATCCTCGATCTTCATAGGTGATGTTTCAACAGTCAGGTTATCTCTCACCTGTACATCATCTACTTGGACTACATGCGACGGATCATGAATGTACCTCCTCAACTGAGACACATGAAAAACCTCATGCAAATTCGCAAGCGATGGCGGTAAAGCGATACGATAGGCTACCTCTCCTATCCTCTCCAAAATCTGATAAGGACCAATAAATCGAGGTGTCAACTTCTTTGACTTCAAAGCTCGACCAACACCAGTTATCGGAGTAACACGAAGAAACACATGATCTCCCTCTTGGAACTCAAGTGACTTCCTCCTCTTGTCATGATAACTCTTCTGACGACTCTGAGCAATTCTCATCTTCTCCTGAATCATCTTAATCTTTTCCGTAGTTTGTTGAACAATCTCCGGTCCAACCACAGCACTCTCACCGGACTCATACCAACATAACGGTGTCCGACATCTCCTACCATACAAAGCTTCAAACGGTGCCATACCAATGCTCGAATGAAAACTATTGTTGTAGGTAAACTCAATCAAAGGTAAGTAACAATCCCAAGCACCTCCTTTTTCCAAAACACAAGCTCTTAAAAGATCCTCTAATGACTGAATCGTCCTCTCAGTCTGACCATCAGTCTGCGGATGATATGCAGAACTCAATCTCAGCTTAGTTCCCAAAGCCCTCTGCAAACCTTCCCAGAACTTCGATGTAAATCTAGGATCTTTGTCCGAAACAATACTAGACGGAATACCATGCAAACTTACAATCTTCTCAATATACAACTCGGCTAATCTCTCTAACGGATAATCCATTCTGATCGGAATGAAATGAGCCGACTTCGTCAATCTATCAACAATTATCCATATAGCCTCAAAATTCTTACTTGTCCTCGGCAAACCAGAAACAAAATCCATACTGATACTATCCCACTTCCACTCTGGAATAGCCAACGGTTGCATTAGCCCAGACGGCTTCTGATGCTCAATCTTTGACTTCTGACAAGTCAAACAGGAATAAACAAAACTCGCAATTTCTTTCTTCATTCCCGGCCACCAAAATAACTTTTTCAAATCATGATACATCTTCGTAGCTCCAGGATGAATACTCAAACCACTACGATGTCCTTCTTCAAGAATGCTCTTCTTAAGCTCAGTAACATCCGGAATACACACCCGATTACCAAATCTCAAAACACCATTCTCATCAACTCTGAATTCACCACCTTGACCTTGATTCACTAGAGTCAGCTTATCAACCAAAAGCATATCGGATTTCTGACCCTCTCTGATCTCATCCAAAATACCATTCGTTAACTTCAACATCCCCAATTTAACACTATTGTGAGTACTCTCACACACCAAACTCAAGTCTCTAAACTGCTCAATCAAATCCAATTCCCTAACCATTAACATAGACATATGCAATGATTTCCTACTCAATGCATCAGCCACTACATTTGCTTTACCCGGATGGTAATTCAAACCAAAGTCATAATCCTTCAGAAATTCTAACCATCTCCTCTGTCTCATATTCAGCTCTTTCTGATCAAACAAATACTTTAAACTCTTATGGTCGCTGAAAACCTCAAATCTTGACCCATACAAATAGTGCCTCCACAACTTCAGAACAAACACCACAGCTGCCAACTCTAAATCGTGCGTCGGATAGTTCCTCTCATGAACTCTCAGTTGTCTCGAAGCATAAGCTATAACCTGCTTATTCTGCATCAACACACCACCTAAACCCAACAATGAAGCATCACAGTAAACCTCAAACAGTTCCGACGGACTCGGTAATATCAGAATAGGAGCAGTAGTTAACCTTCTCTTTAACTCTTGGAAACCTTCTTCACATTTTGAGTCCCAAACAAACGCTTGCCCCTTTCTAGTCAACATCGTCAACGGTAACGCCAACTTAGAAAATCCCTCAATGAACTTCCTATAATAACCTGCAAGTCCAAGAAAACTCCTTATCTCAGAAACAGACTTCGGAGCTTCCCACTTAGATACCGCTTCTATCTTAGAAGGATCAACAGCAACACCACCTCTTGAAATCACATGACCAAGAAAACTAACCTCTTCTAACCAAAATTCACATTTAGAGAGTTTAGCAAATAACTTCTTTTCTCGGAGAACTTCTAAAACCACTCTCAAATGCTCAGCATGCTCTTCTTCAGATTTCGAATACACCAAAATGTCATCAATAAACACTACCACAAACTTGTCTAGGTACGGATGGAAAATCCTATTCATATACTCCATAAATACTCCAGGCGCATTAGTCACACCAAAAGGCATTACAGAATACTCATAATGTCCATACCTTGTTCTGAAAGCAGTCTTCTGAATATCCTCAGTTTTCACACGTATCTGATGATACCCAGATCTCAAATCTATTTTGCTGAACACACTCGCACCAACTAATTGATCCATCAAATCATCAATCCTCGGCAAAGGATACCGATTCTTGATCGTCACTTTATTCAATTGCCTGTAGTCCACACACAACCTCATAGTACCTTCTTTCTTCTTAACCAACAATACTGGTGCACCCCACGGTGACACACTCGGACGAATAAATTTCTTATCCAACAGATCTTCCAACTGACTCTTCAATTCAGCTAACTCAACAGCAGACATACGGTACGGAGCCATCGATATCGGTCTAGTACCAGGTACCAAGTCAATCGAGAACTCAACTTCACGCTCTGGCGGCAATTCATTCACTTCTTCAGGAAACACATCAGGAAAATCACACACCACAGCCAGATCACAAATCACCAGTTTATCTTTAGCTTCCAAAGTCGCTAACAGCATAAACAACTCTGCCCCATCTGCTACTTCCTCATTCACCTGCCTCGCTGATAGAAACAAATCCTTTCCTTCTTCAATCTCATGGAATATCACAGTCTTATCAAAACAGTTGATAGAAACTCGGTTAAACACCAACCAGTTCATTCCCAAGATAACATCAATCTGCACTAGTGGAAGACACACAAGGTCTATCCCAAAGTCTCTACCAAAAATACTCAAAGGACAACTCAAGCAAACTGAAGTAGTAGTCACTGAACCCTTTGCAGGAGTATCAATCACCATACTACCATACATCTCAGATATCTCTAACTTAAGTTTCACAGCACAATCCAAAGATATAAAGGAATGAGTAGCACCTGTGTCAATAATAGCTACAAGAGGAAAGCCATTAATATAACACGTACCTCGGATCAAACGATCATCTGCAGAAGTCTCAGAACCTGATAAAGCAAAGACCTTGCCTCCTGACTGATTCTCTTTCTTCGGCTTAGGACACTGTGGACTGATATGACCCACTTCTCCACAGTTGAAACAAGTCACAGTCTTCAACCGACACTCTGCAGCCAAATGACCACCTTTTCCACACTTGAAACACTTCATCTCAGCACTGGTACACTCATGAACACGATGTCCAGCCCGACCACATCTGTAACACTTAACAGGAGCACTAGAGTCTCCCCCACTAGGCCTCTTCATCCCACTCTGCCGCTGGAAACCTTTGCCAGCTGCATACGGTTTTCCACGATCAATCTGATTCTTACCTTTCCTATCAACCCTTTGCTGATAGCTCTCTGCTCTAGCCTTGGAATCCTGTTCGAAAATCCTGCAACAGTCAACCAAATCAGAAAACACCCTGATCCGCTGATATCCAATCGCCTGCTTGATCTCGGGACGCAACCCGTTCTCAAACTTCACACATTTGGAAAATTCCCCAGTAGCCTCACTATAGGGAGTATAATACTTTGACAGCTCTGTGAACTTAGCAGCATACTCAGTAACAGACCGGTTACCCTGCTTCAATTCCAAGAATTCTATTTCTTTCTTTCCTCTGACATCCTCTGGAAAGTACTTCCTCAGAAATCTCTCTCTGAACACTGCCCAAGTAATCTCAGCATTTCCAGCAGATTCCAACTCAGTGCGGGTAGCAACCCACCAATCATCAGCTTCCTCTGACAGCATATGCGTACCGAACCTGACCTTCTGGTTATCGGCACACTCAGTTACTCGGAAGATTCTCTCGATCTCCTTCAACCACTTCTGAGCGCCATCTGGATCGTATGCTCCCTTAAACATTGGAGGATTGTTCTTCTGGAACTCACTCAGTTGACGAGCAGCTCCCATTCCCACAACATTCGGATTTCCTCCAAGTACTCCAGCTAGCATACCCAGAGCCTCAGCAATTGCAGCATCATCTCTACCTCTTCCAGCCATCTCTATTCTGAAAACCCAAACAAACTAAAACAATGAGTACTGATAGGTTACACAACACCTATACCGTACAGGGGAAACAGAATAATTACGACTCGACTCGACCGACTATGCTCTGATACCACTAATGTAACACCCTTTCTAAATACCCCAAAATATTTAGTTAAAATAATAACATATCAATCAGAGTAATTATGCCCCGAAGGGTGTCACACAATCATTTCACAACATTTATCAAAACATCCTGTCATGCTCATTTATTAAATCAAAATAAGACTCTTTTGCATAATTCGCAGCGGGTACAAAACATCGACATTCAAATCATGTACTACATTACATGTAAAGTTGAATCAACAACTAAATTAAAACATAGTCAACCATTCCCTCCCGATGTTACATCTACCAGAGCATGACCCACTAAGGACTACACTAGACTCCATAGCACTAGCTTCTACTCAACTCACTGCTCGTTACCTGAAAAATAGATGTAAGGGTGAGTTCCTCAATCAATATAATGAGCATTATAGAACAACATGTAATGCTAAGTAAATAACACATCAATTCACCCTAATCAGACTACACACTCAGCAACAGCAATATCCGTTCAAACATCATATTCAACAGTAATATATATAGCATCTGTATAATCTCAACCATACTCAACATCAACAACACAACACATAACACACATATAATACTGGAATACATCCATTCATATTATATGTCATACATTCATTATGAAATGAGACTCCACACATGCGGTACCGACTATTCTTGAACATACAGTTCAAGCTCACCGATCAAATCCAGATACGGCTACTAAGCTCACTAGTCTCACTCATTTGAGATCTAATGACTCACTCACCAATTCCTCACCATGGGAATTAGCTACAGCCCCGAAGGCTAGACTATGCACACTAATCATCTAGCATGCAAACATCAACAACAAACCCACCATGGTTCACTCACTAATTCCTCACCATGGGAATTAGCTACAGCCCCAAAGGCTAGAATAAGCATGCTAATCACCTAGCAATGCAACAACAACAGCAACAATTCAAGAATAGACATAAGCTCACACTCTAAGCCATAAAACAGTCTATTCACAAATGCATACATAACTGATACATTCACAGCATCATGCTTATCATCACACATCATTAATACATTTTATCACAAAAGCAGATCACATCATGCCACATAATCAAATACAGTATTAGCACATTCTACTAATGCCTATACTACTCAAAACAACGGGAAATGATCCCTGCTACATCATACATCAGCTAAGTACATCACTCAGCCTAAACAACCAAAAACTGCACAACAACAGCACAGAAAAATCACAATTCTGCCCATACGCGTATTGCCTATGCCCATACGCGTATTGCCCACGCCTGACCAAATCCATACGCGTAATGCCCACGCCCATACGCGTATGCTACGCGTATCACATTCCCATACGCGTACCAACAGAGACCAAAACACGTTCAAAACATCATCTTCCTCATCCATACGCGTATTGCCTAGTGCCATACGCGTACCAGCCATCTCATACGCGTATTGCCTAGTGCCATACGCGTATGACCAGAAACCAGAACTCTCAGATCTGCAATGGCTTTCTCTGCTACGAGATCTATCAATTTTACCCTTCCACAGTCCAAATTTCACACAACATTACACATAACATCTAACACGAATCATACAATTTCGATTTCACAAATTGTTAACCTTTCTACCTCTAATTCCTACGAATTTCTCATCAATCATCACCCAAATTCGTTCATCAATAAGTCACAAGTTCATCACATATATCATTCAATCAGAGGAAATTTCAATGGTTTCTCACTACCCATCACATACTATCCCATAATACCCGTTAATCGATGATAAACCCCCCTTACCTGAGTTAATCCGGCACTTCCGTTAGCTTCAAGCTTTTCCTCTTCTTTTGCTCTGCCTCTTTGCCTTTTTCCACTTTCAGCCGCTTCTCTGTTCCTTTTCACGTGAAAACCCTTTTTACCACAAATGGGACTTTTTATTATTTCAACTTATTTTATTCCAATAAAATAATAATCCAACTTCCAATTATTCAATTAAATTAATAAATAGGTGGATTAATAACCAACTTCCAATTATCTTATTTTAATTGGGGTGTTACACTAGAGGCCGTCAACCTTTTGTAATAGGTGGATTAATAACCACAATAGCACTTGACTTTAACCTAGGGGACCAACTCCAAAATTTAGAATCTTTACCTCCCCTATCTATGGATATAAGTTACTGTCGGTCCAGCCGTCTAATAAAAAACAGAGTAGGCGGAGGGTATTACCTTATGGTGAACAACCAGGAAGTCCCAAGCGTTGTTCTACCCAACATTGCCCTAACAGATGTCACCAATCCCAACCGCCACATCTATGATATGAATGCTCCCGAAGCCACCGAGCCTACACAAGCAAACCCGCCTTCAAACGAGTTTGCCGAAATGGAGCAGGGTGATCAAGTTCCTGCACAACAATCAGTCCCGCTCAACCCTTCCGATAATGCAGCTGGTCCATCCTCACGACGTCGTCGACGAAGAAGGCCAGCAACCAACGACGACATCATGGATGATATCGATGGTATGCAAGCACAGAATCTCGAAGTGATGCAGATGATGCGCCAGATGCAACAACAACAGGAAGTGAGGATTGCAATAACCGATCAGCGGTTCGCTCAGTTGCTCAGCAGGTTTGATGATTTGGAAGTACGTCAAAGATCACCAGGTCCAAGAACAAGAGGCGGAAGGCAGCTTTGATTTTAGTTCCCTTTTTCTTTTTGTATTTCTTTTGTTTTCTCTGAAACATTGGGGACAATGTTTCATTTAAGTGTGGGGGGGAAAACCGTGTTCTTTCAATCTTCCCTTTTTCAAGTATGTTATCTTTCCCTTTTCAATGTTATTTCCCTTTTCAATGTTATTTCCCTTTCTATTATTTATGAAAAAAAAATACTTATTATAATATAGATTTATTTTAAGTTAAGTCCCTAGTGTGAGAAATTTCTATTATCTATTCCCTCAATTTTTCATGAGCCATGACAAAAATTCAACACACTCAGTAAGTATAAAGGTTGCCTATTTCATCAAACTTGAGAAAAATTAAGACAAAAAATTATTACCGCCCCAACACTCTAAACAAACCTCAACATGTTAGATCAGAAAGGTACTTGTTATACAAGTCCCTGGACTTTTAACTTTATAGTAACCCCGAGTAGTTTATACAAGAAGTCAGCACCATTTTAATAGCAAACTACGTGGAGGGCCGATGAATATAAGTGAATGATTCCCAAAATAAAAAAATATATATCAGGAAATGCACTAACTAAGTTAGGTGATCCTTACCAGATCATTTAATCTAAAGGTTGCAAATTATACAAAAACATAATACGAAAGATCCATTAGGAGTTGGTTCAGCAGGTATCTGGTGCTGAACTTGGTAGGGCGGACTACGGTCCGATCCCCCGCAATTTGCAATGGACCAAATAACGAAGTTATCCGACTAATGTACCAGAGCTTCAAGCTAAAAAGGGGATCAGAATCACTAACCGGTCACTCCACTATGTGCGCGAAACGATAAAGGGCTTAATGTGATTTCGCTAGAATGAAAACGGGTGAAATAAGAGTGAAAGAACTAGGCTAACTATAATGGCATGACTCGAACTGGTTTGCATAAGGTGAGGTTACCTGAGGTTGTAACGGTAGTTGTTGATGTCAAGATTAAACTCAAGTTACTCCTAAACAAAATCTACTAGCAACCTAGTACGAATTGATGTGTGTTTTGAAATTTCATCTGGCAAAATTTTTAAACGATTTCTATATTGTATTTTGCTTGAGGACAAGCAAAGGTCTAAGTATGGGGGAGTTTGATAACATGAAATAATATCACATTCTAGGACTCGATTTAATTAAATTAAATTATTATTCACTTCAATTTATTTCATTTTATTCGATACTACTTGGTATTTTGCTTTCTATTTATCTCAGGTAGTTTATTTGAAGCACAAGTGAAAAAGGAAGAAAAGGAGGTGCAAAAAGAAATGAAAAGAAGCAAATTCCACCAAGCCAAGGCCCAGCCCAAAAGCACAGGCGCTGCGCCTGTGACGAGCGCCACACAAGGTGTGACGAGCGTCACGCCCTGCCTACTTGTGTTACGAGCGTAACACATGGTGTGACGGACGTCACACCATTCTCCTATATTTTTGGCTTCAGAAGCGCAACAGAGGCACGTTGAAGCCTATTGTTACGCTTGACTATTGGAACGTAAGGATTTTTACACGGAAGGCCTTTGGAAACCGTTACAAAAAGTGACCAATATAAATAGTGGCTTTTGGCAAACCCTGCAGCTCTCTCTCTCTCCGCCGTCTCTCTACTTCGTTCAATTTTTCTCTTCCAGCCGTGCAAGCATACCATTATTTTTACAGTTTTTACTTTTATTTGCAATTGTTATTTTTCCTTTCCAACAATTCCTTTAAGCACTTAATTAATTTTTCACACAATAGTTTCTACACCGGAAACTATTATGTATCTTTTACCGGATCTAACCTTACGTTAGACCCTAGGTTTTTTTTATTCCTTCACTTTTTATTTTCCTGTCCGATTGAAGAATTCAAGAACAAATCCAACCGGTCTGTGGTGGAGTGTTCAAGATTGCTATTAATTACTCAGGTTCTTTAATTATTGTTTGAATTTATATATCCTTCATTATTGTTTATTTATATTGTTTGCCTGAGATGAATTTATTTAAGCATAATGATTGTTTAGATCTATTTAGCATGTCTGGCTAATTTACTTAGGTATCGGTATGTAAAGTAAGCGGAATGAAGGAATCAAAACTAAGTCGGTTTAATTACGTTTAAAAATAAAGTCAATCTTTTTATGGTCTCAATTTACATGTTTAATAACAAAGATTTTGTACGAGAGTAAAAGACATAAAGAAGTTAAATTCAATAGAACGAGAGTTTGAGTTTTTAACTGGACATAGTAAATTGAGCATTAATTCTAAATCAGGGCGAAAGCAATTTTTAGAGTTAATTAAATTCTAATCTTTTTCAAAAAGTATTTTTAAAAGTTAAATGTGAGGACGAGAGTTAAGCATTTGAATTTAATTATATAACCTAAGTCAACAGAGCGAGAGTTTGAGACGAGGGTGTTTAAACGATTAGTGTTTTCTTAAAAAGAGTTTCTATGGATTCTGTTGTTTTCAAAAAGTGATTTTGGACTTAACCAATAAGTGACAGCTGCGTTAATATAAAGTCATAGTCTATTCAACAGAGCGAGAGTTTGAGAAAAGACTATTAATCAATAGTATTTACTGAAAAGATTTATTTTAAAAAACCCAAAGAACCAACGAAGATTTGATTCCTTAATTACGACGAACTACATACCGATATCCGCCTAATTGATATTTAATCTATATCTTATTTTAGTTTTAACTTTTCCCCCGAACAATCAAAGTATCATCCGCCTTAGCTTTACGAAGTAACCTTAGAAAACGGTATATCGATTCATAAGTCCATGTGGGATCGATATCTTTTAAAACTACGCGATAGAACTGTGCACTTGCAGTTTGTACCCCAATTTCGACTCATAAAGTCGCGATCAATACCTGATGATTAATGCGTTGCATACTGATTCCTTCCATCAATTCTTTCTTAAAACTAAATTTCTCCTAGATTTAATATTCTGCACCCGAACTTCTATTAATCATTCCCTTAGCTAAACATAGTGACGTTAGTAACACTAGTTTGACCATAGGTCCCTGTGGGATCGATATCTTTTAAAACTAAAACTGTAACACCCTTCTACCCAAACGACATATTTAAATAGATTATCAGAGTACAACATGTAGAAGAGTTTACATTTCTTACAACATAACAATTATCGCATCACAACATAAAACATATTATTTATTTTATTAAAACTTCGCAGCGGACAACAACATTAATATTATCATTCATCATATAACAATTCATAATAATGGTTCAACATTATCTCGACAAAACATCTCAGCATGTTAGTCATCATAAACAACGTAAATAATAATCAATTATCTATCGAATCCCATAACCCCGGTGTCACATGACCAGAGCATTTGACTCGACTCTGTAGAATAACTCTACACTTATTCTTCAAACCTCAACAATAGCTACTCCTCTTTATCTGCACATTGCTCATCATAGATGAACATAAACACATGCAGAAGGGGTGAGAATTACATTATTAAATAATAATATAACGACAGAAATATAAACATAAATATATTTCTCATATGCCAACACAGCTCATCATAATCATCATAATCAACATATTCATGAACATCAACAAAACAACATATCAAATGCAATGCACACACCCATGCATGACTCAACACGACTCGGTATACCCATTTTGTGACCAACTACAGGATCACCACTCCCAGATTCATCACCATAGAATCCGAGTTCCCCGCAAGGAACCAAGCCTCTCAACAAGCCCAGAGTCAACAACATCATTGGAACTCAGTCCGTTCATCACTAGGCATCGGCCTTTCATGAATGCATGCACACCAAGCATGCATCATAATCAACATAGCAACAACAACATCATATATTCATGTTATCATCATCATTAACACATTCTATCACAAAAGCATATCACATCATGCCACATAATCAAACACAGTATTATCACACTCTACTAATATCTATACCACTCAAAGCAACGGGAAATGATCCCTCGTATACCATGCATCAGCTAAGTTACCTCGCTCAGCCTAACCAACCAAAACTGCACAACAACAGCCCAGGAAAGACCACAAGTCTGCCCATACGCGTATTGCCTATGCCCATACGCGTATTACCCACGCCTGACCAAATCCATACGCGTATTGCCCATATCCATACGCGTATGCTACGCGTATCACATTCCCATACGCGTACCAACAGAGACCAAAACACGTTCAAAACATCATCTTCTTCATCCATACGCGTATTGCCTAGTGCCATACGCGTACCAGCAATCTCATACGCGTATTGCCTAGTGCCATACGCGTATGACCAGGAACCAGATTTCCAGATCTGCAATGGCTTTTTCTGCTACGAGATCTATCCAAATTCATCCTTCCACAGTCCAAATTTCACACAAAATCACTCATATCATCTAATACAAATAGTTCCCTATTCGATTTCACAAATCCTAACATCATTGCATATAATTTCTACGAATTCCTTCGATTAAAAACCCAATTTCGTTCATCCAATATTTCACCATTTTCAGCATATTATTGTTTAATAAGGTTCAGACCCCTTACCTCTTTGGATTGAAGGAAGCTCTGAGCAATCTTTGGCCTTTTCCTCTTCCTTCTCTTTCTCTTCAGCGTTTCTCCCCCCTTTCTCTGACTCTGAGGCAAAACACGTGAAAACAACCTGAGTCCTCCCTTTGGCCTCTTTTATCCAATTTCCACTTTTACCCTTCCACTCTTCATATTCCATTTATTTATTTAATTATTATTAAAATAAATAACATCTATAGTAATAATAAAAATAATCCAATAATTCAACTTTATTTAATTAAATTAATAAAATAATATTAACTCAATTAAATAATTCTCTTATTTTAATCGGGGTGTTACAACTCTCCCCCACTAAAAGAGTTTTCGTCCTCGAAAACATACCTCAAGCAAATAGAGCCGGATACGACTCCTTCATCTGATCTTCACGCTCCCAAGTCAAGCTCTCACCAGCTGGACCTCCCCAAACAACTTTCACTAGAGCAATCTTCTTACCTCTCAGGGTCTTCTCTTCTCGGTCATCTATCCGAATTGGCAACACCTCAACGGTCAAATTATCCCTCACCTGGATATCATCCTACTGAACAACATGCGAAGGATCCGCAATATATTTTCTCAACTGAGATACATGAAACACCTCATGCAGATTAGAAAGCGACGGCGGTAAAGCTATCCGATACGCCACTTCCCCAACCCTCTTCAAAATCTGATACGGACCCACAAACCTCGGAGTAAGCTTTTTAGACTTTAAAGCTCTACCCACACCTGTCGTCGGAGTAACTCTCAAGAACACATGATCTCCCTCTTGGAACTCAAGTGCCTTTCTCCTGTTATCATGATAACTCTTCTGACGACTCTGAGAAAACTTCATTTTCTCCTGAATCATCTTAACCCTTTCAGTCGTCTGCTGCACAATCTCAGGTCCGAGTACAACACCCTCACCTGATTCATACCAACACAATGGAGTTCTACACCTCCTACCATACAATGCTTCATATGGAGCCATACCGATACTAGCATGAAAACTATTATTATAAGTAAACTCCACCAACAGCAAATAACTATCCCAAGAACCACTCTGCTCCAACACACAAGCTCTCAACAAATCCTCCAAGGATTGGATAGTTCTTTCGGTCTGACCATCAGTCTGAGGATGATAAGCTGAACTCAACCTCAACTTAGTTCCCAACGCTTTCTGCAAACTTTCCCAAAATCTAGAAGTAAATCTGGGATCTCTATCAGATACAATACTGGATGGAATACCATGCAGCCTCACTATCTCCCCAATATACAACTCTGCCAACTTCTCTAAAGAGTGATTAATCCTCATCGGCAAGAAATGCGCCGACTTAGTCAATCGATCCACAATCACCCAAATAGAATCATTACCTTTCGTCGTCCTCGGCAATCCCGTCACAAAATCCATGGAAATGCTATCCCACTTCCATTCAGGAATCTTCAAAGGTTGCATCATACCTGCCGGTTTCTGATGTTCAATCTTTGACTTCTGACAAGTCAAACAGACATACACAAACTTAGCAACATCTCTTTTCATACCAGCCCACCAAAACAACTTCTTCAAATCTTGATACATTTTAGTTGCACCTGGATGGATGCTCAATCCACTCCTATGGCCCTCTTCAAGAATACTCTTTTTCAATTCAGACACCTCAGGAACACAAACTCTACCTTTAAATCGCAGGATGCCATTCTCATCAATCTCAAAATTACCACCATTACCCTGGTTAACCATAGTAATATGATCAACTAGAGCGACATCAACTTGCTGACCATTCCGAATATCTTCCAGAATTCCACTAGTCAACTTCAGCATACCCAACTTTACACTATCAGCGGAAACTTCACAACCCAAACTCATATCACGGAACTGTTCAATTAACTCAAGCTCCCGAACCATCATCATAGACATATGTAGAGACTTTCTACTCAGCGCATCTGCAACTACATTAGCCTTACCGGGATGATAACTCAATTCAAAGTCAAAATCCTTCAGTAATTCTAACCACCTTCTCTGCCTCATATTTAACTCTTTCTGATCAAACAGATACTTCAGACTCTTGTGATCACTGAACACTTCGAATCTGGAACCATACAGATAATGCCTCCACATTTTCAACACAAATACAACAGCTGCAAGTTCTTGATCATGCGTAGGATAATTCCTCTCATGAACTTTCAACTGTCTAGAAGCATAAGCTACAACTTTACCATTCTGCATCAAAACACCACCAAGACCCATCAAAGAAGCATCACAATAGACAACGAAGGACTCACCAGGAGTAGGCAAGATCAACACTGGAGCACTGGTCAACCGCCTCTTCAACTCCACAAAACTCGCTTCACAAGCTGCATCCCACACATACACTTGACCCTTCTTAGTCAACTGCGTCAACGGCAATGCCAACTTAGAGAAGCCCTCAATAAATCTGCGATAATAACCAGCTAACCCCAGAAAGCTGCGTATCTCAGTAGCAGACTTCGGAGTCTCCCACTGTAATACAGCATCAACTTTAGCCGGATCAACAGAAATCCCACCACTCGAAATCACATGGCCAAGGAAACTCACTTCCTTCAACCAGAACTCACATTTAGATAACTTCGCATATAATTTCTTTTCTCTTAACACCTGCAAAACAATTCTCAGATGTCCTGCATGCTCTTCTTCCGTCTTAGAATATATCAGTATATCATCTATGAACACCACAACAAAATCATCAAGGTACGGATGAAATATACGATTCATATATTCCATAAACACACCTGGAGCATTAGACACACCGAACGGCATCACAGTGTATTCATAATGACCATACCTCGTACGGAAAGCAGTCTTCGCAATATCATCTGCCTTCACTCGGATCTGATGATAACCCGACCGCAAATCAATCTTACTGAAAATATGAGCTCCAACCAACTGGTCCATCAAATCATCAATCCTCGGCAATGGATACCGATTCTTGATAGTCACCTTATTCAACTGCCGGTAATCGACACACAACCTCATCGTACCTTCTTTCTTCTTCACTAACAATACTGGTGCACCCCAAGGAGAAACACTTGGACGCACAAACTTCTTCTCAAGCAATTCTTCAAGTTGTTTCTTCAATTCAACTAATTCAGTTGCCGACATTCTATAAGGAGACATCGACACTGGACTCGTACCTGGTACTAAGTCAATGGCAAATTCGACTTCCCGTTCTGGAGGTAATTCACTTACATCCTCCGGAAACACATCCTGAAATTCACAGACAACAGGCAAATCTACACTCACCACTTTCTTATCCGCTTGCAGAGACGCAAATAAAGCGAATATCTGAGCTTCATCTTTCACAAAATCCCCCACCTGCTTAGCAGATAGAAATCTTGCCTCATCATTCTCTCCAACTTCAGAAAATCGCACCGTCTTCCTATAGCAGTTGATAAACACGCCATAGAATTCTAGCCAATTCATTCCCAGAATAATATCAATTTGGTGCAAGGGTAAGCACACCAAATCAACCACGAACTCTCTCTCAAAGATCGTCAAATGACAACCTCGACAGACAACAGAAGTCTTCACAGAACCATTAGCAGGAGTATCTATCACCATACTTCCGCCTAGGGACGACATAATCACACCAATCCTGGTCGCACACTCATACGAAATAAACGAATGAGTAGCACCAGTGTCAACAATAGCAAGCAATTCAACATTATTAATCAAGCAAGTACCTTTAATCAGATTATCTTCTTTAGGAGCTTCAGCCCCACTCAGAGCAAACACCCTACCAGTAGTATGAGCTGCAGTAGCCGCCTTCTTCGGTTTCGAGCACTGCGAACTGATATGGCCTTTCTCGCCACAATTAAAACATGTCGGACCAGCATCCTTACATTCCGTAACTCTATGACCAGCCTGACCGCATCGGAAACATCTCAGCACTTTCTTGGCACAGCTATCAGCACGGTGGCCTGGCTCGCCACACTTGAAACATTTACCAGCTATGGGAGATCCTCCCCCACTTGGCTTCTTCACATCTACCACTTTCTGCCTACCTTTACCATTCGGAGATGCATAAGGACTACCACGATCCTTATTCTTCTTCTCACTAAGACTCTTGTAGTGAGCAGTCCTAGCCTTGCTATCTTCATCAAATATCCTGCACTTGTTAACCAGTGTAGGAAACCTACGAATCTCCTGGTAACCAATGCCCTGTTTGATCTCGGGACGCAACCCGTTCTCAAACTTGACACACTTGGATTCCTCAGCATCAGCATTATTATAATGAGGACAATACTGCACCAGCTCCTCAAACTTCGAAGCGTAATCAGCAACAGACATGTTACCCTGCTTCAGTCCCAGAAATTCCATCTCCTTCTTACATCGCACATCAGCAGGAAAATATTTCTCCAGAAAGGCCGTCTTGAACCTTTCCCAAGTCATCTCAGCACCTGGTACTTCAATCCTCTGTCGAGTGTTATCCCACCAGTTTTCAGCCTCTTCAGATAACATATGCGTACCAAACTGCACCTTCTGTGCTTCCGTACACGTCATCACCCGGAAAATCTTCTCAATTTCCTTCAGCCAAATCTGAGCACCATCTGGATCATAGCGCCCCTTGAATGTAGGAGGGTTATTCTTCAGAAACCTTCCCAAATTCCTAAACTCGTCGACCGGCGGATTCTGCTGCGCCTGCATAGCCTGCGCCATAGCAGCCAAAGCCTCAGCAATCGCACGGTCATTTTCTCCAGCCATACTCTGCACGACACAACTACAACCGTTAAATATCGACAGTGTCATTTACACTAATCGACCAACAGGGAAAACATCACATTATGACTCGACTGGACTGACCATGCTCTGATACCACTAATGTAACACCCTTCTACCCAAACGACATATTTAAATAGATTATCAGAGTACAACATGTAGAAGAGTTTACATTTCTTACAACATAACAATTATCGCATCACAACATAAAACATATTATTTATTTTATTAAAACTTCGCAGCGGACAACAACATTAATATTATCATTCATCATATAACAATTCATAATAATGGTTCAACATTATCTCGACAAAACATCTCAGCATGTTAGTCATCATAAACAACGTAAATAATAATCAATTATCTATCGAATCCCATAACCCCGGTGTCACATGACCAGAGCATTTGACTCGACTCTGTAGAATAACTCTACACTTATTCTTCAAACCTCAACAATAGCTACTCCTCTTTATCTGCACATTGCTCATCATAGATGAACATAAACACATGCAGAAGGGGTGAGAATTACATTATTAAATAATAATATAACGACAGAAATATAAACATAAATATATTTCTCATATGCCAACACAGCTCATCATAATCATCATAATCAACATATTCATGAACATCAACAAAACAACATATCAAATGCAATGCACACACCCATGCATGACTCAACACGACTCGGTATACCCATTTTGTGACCAACTACAGGATCACCACTCCCAGATTCATCACCATAGAATCCGAGTTCCCCGCAAGGAACCAAGCCTCTCAACAAGCCCAGAGTCAACAACATCATTGGAACTCAGTCCGTTCATCACTAGGCATCGGCCTTTCATGAATGCATGCACACCAAGCATGCATCATAATCAACATAGCAACAACAACATCATATATTCATGTTATCATCATCATTAACACATTCTATCACAAAAGCATATCACATCATGCCACATAATCAAACACAGTATTATCACACTCTACTAATATCTATACCACTCAAAGCAACGGGAAATGATCCCTCGTATACCATGCATCAGCTAAGTTACCTCGCTCAGCCTAACCAACCAAAACTGCACAACAACAGCCCAGGAAAGACCACAAGTCTGCCCATACGCGTATTGCCTATGCCCATACGCGTATTACCCACGCCTGACCAAATCCATACGCGTATTGCCCATATCCATACGCGTATGCTACGCGTATCACATTCCCATACGTGTACCAACAGAGACCAAAACACGTTCAAAACATCATCTTCTTCATCCATACGCGTATTGCCTAGTGCCATACGCGTACCAGCAATCTCATACGCGTATTGCCTAGTGCCATACGCGTATGACCAGGAACCAGATTTCCAGATCTGCAATGGCTTTTTCTGCTACGAGATCTATCCAAATTCATCCTTCCACAGTCCAAATTTCACACAAAATCACTCATATCATCTAATACAAATAGTTCCCTATTCGATTTCACAAATCCTAACATCATTGCATATAATTTCTACGAATTCCTTCGATTAAAAACCCAATTTCGTTCATCCAATATTTCACCATTTTCAGCATATTATTGTTTAATAAGGTTCAGACCCCTTACCTCTTTGGATTGAAGGAAGCTCTGAGCAATCTTTGGCCTTTTCCTCTTCCTTCTCTTTCTCTTCAGCGTTTCTCCCCCCTTTCTCTGACTCTGAGGCAAAACACGTGAAAACAACCTGAGTCCTCCCTTTGGCCTCTTTTATCCAATTTCCACTTTTACCCTTCCACTCTTCATATTCCATTTATTTATTTAATTATTATTAAAATAAATAACATCTATAGTAATAATAAAAATAATCCAATAATTCAACTTTATTTAATTAAATTAATAAAATAATATTAACTCAATTAAATAATTCTCTTATTTTAATCGGGGTGTTACAAAAACGACTGGACTGTACACTTGTAGTCAAGTACCCGATAGACTATATTTTATATATAGCCAGACCAGCATCAAGTTTTTGGTGCCGTTGCTGGGGACCTGTTTTAGTCGAATAGTGCGATTCTTTCGTTGCACGGTATAGACTAAGGTAAAAATAAAAACTAATTTACTCTCCCTTATTTCCCCGATTGTATGCCAAGTACTCGCTCACAAGGCGATAACTTAGCACCACCAATCCAAGAATTAGAGTGTTTCTTATACGTAAGACGCCGAATACAAGAATATCAACAAAAGTACGATATTCTCGATATCTTCTCTCCTACTAAACTAGAAGAAAAACCAACCATGGTTGAAGAAGGACCACTGAATTGTCCTCTTAAATTCTACGCTACCCCGTCCCAACAAGAACCTCACAATAACATTGCTGCCCCCGCTATCAATCAAAACGATTTCGAGCTAAAACCCTCATTATTATCAGCCGTCCAACAACATCAATTTTCCGGAAATCCTACGGACGATCCTAATGAACACCTGACCAAGTTTGTGTAGTACGCAGACACTGTAAAGGCGAATGGTGTATCTCAAGATGCGATAAGACTGCGCCTCTTTCCTTTCTCACTAAGAGACAGAGCTTGGGCTTGGTTGCAATCCTTGCCCTCCAACTCAGTTACAACATGAGAAGAATTGAAGAACGTTTTCTTATCCCGATATTTTCCGCCAAGCAAAACTGCTATGCTGAGAGCTCAAATCAGCGGATTTCGACAAAAAGATGTAGAATCTCTCTAGGAAACGTGGGAGAGATATAAGGACATGATGAGGATATGTCCACATCACGATCTCGAAGACTGGGTGATCATTCACACATTTTACAATGGGCTTCTGTATAACACAAGACTGACAGTAGAGGCTGCCGCGGGCGGTGCACTTATGGACAAGCCATACAACGAAGCCTATCAACTCATTGAAAACATGGCCCCAAACCATTACCAATGGGGAGGTGAAAGAACTCCAGTAGAAAATTTCCAAACAAAAGGTGGAATGTACGAAATCAGTAGCCTTGACCATGTTCATGCCAAGGTAGATGCCCTTGTTAAAAAATTAGACAACTTGACCATACCACCCGAAGCCACCGTGGCTGCTGTAACTCCAAACTGTGAGTTATGTGGAAACCCTGGACACACTGCACAAGAATGTCAAATATTAGTAGGAGTCCCAATCGATCAAGTAAACTACGCACAAGGAAATCCCTATTCGAATACCTATAATCCAGGGTGGAAAATCATCCTAATTTTTCATATAAGAATAACAACGCCCTGTATGCACCTGGCCAAGCATCAGCTGTTCCGCCTGGATATCAAAAGCCAGCTAATAATGCTCCTAACATGCCTAGGAAGTCAAATCTCGAATTAATGATGGAAAGCTTCATAGCTACCCAAGCTCAAACAAACAAAGACTTCTTGAACCAAAACATACATACTAGCGAGCAACTTAAACAACTAGGGAGCAAAGTAAACGCCTTAGCCACCCACAATAAAATGCTTGAAACACAGATTTCACAAGTGGCTCAACATCAAGCATCGACAGCCGCTCCAGCTGGAACATTTCCTGGACAGCTGCAACCTAATCCAAAAGGACATGCAAATGCCATTATACTGAGGAGTGGAAAAGAAATAGACGGACCCATAGATCCAAGACTCCAAAACCCTTCCATGTACCAAAAACCAGACAAAACCTCAACTGAGCAGGTGAATGAACCAAAGTAAATAGAAGATAATACCCGAGAGGCCGAAGAGAAAGAAAAACCTTATGTGCCTCCACCTCCTTATAAACCACCTCAAAGACTCACAAGTTCTAAAACTGCGAGTCAATTTAGGAAATTTGTTGAACTTCTGAAGCAACTAAACATTACAATACCCTTTACAGAAGCCATCACACAAATGCCCTCGTATGCCAAATTTCTTAAGGAAATCCTATCCAATAATAAAAAGATTGAGGATAACGAAACAATTACACTTACTGTCGAGTGTAGCGCAATAATCCAAAATAACATGCCTCCCAAACTAAAAGACCCAGGTAGTTTTTCCATACCCTTTGTCATTGGAAAATTCGTCATAGACAAAGCACTATGCGATCTAGGAGCCAACATTAGTGTAATGCCCTTAACCATCTGTAAAAGGCTCAGTATGGGATAATTAAGACCAACCAAGATGTCTGTTCAATTAGCTGACTGCTCAATCAAATATCTTATCGGTATACTAGAGAATGTCCCCGTACATGTAGGACAATTTTACATTCCTACATACTTCATAATCATGGACATCAAGGAAGATGTCAGTACACCTATTATACTAGGAAGGTCATTCTTGGCTATCGCCGGAGCCATAATAGACGTAAAGAGAGGTAAGCTGACATTCGAAGTTGGAGAGGAAAAGGTTGAATTCATCTTGACCCAATTCTTACAAGCGCCAACTATAGACGACACTTGTTATCTACTTGATGTCATAGACGAGTGCGTGAGAGAGATGAAGATGCAAGAAACCACATACTCTGATATAATCAAAATCCAAATACCTCCAATCTTTGAAGACGATAATTGGCATGAACCATACCAAAATGAAAGTCTAAGCGAATGCTTAGCACTTACACCCAACCACATGTCATGCCCAAAGAAACCTGACTTGGAATTAAAAGCACTACCAAAGAACTTAAGATACGAATTCCTAGACACTGAACTGAAAAGACCAGTAATAGTCAATGCTAACTTGGGACAGATGGAAACTGAAAAGTTACTAGATGTCCTAAGAAAATATACAACTGCGTTAGGATATAACATCATCGATCTAAAAGGAATAAGTCCTTCTATCTGTATGCATCATATTATGCTGGAGAAAGATTGTAAAACCTCTAGAGAACACCAGAGAAGGATCAACCCAATCCTAAGTAAGGTAGTCGAGGATGAAGTAAAGAAGCTACTAGATGCTGGAATCATATACCCGATCTCCGATAGTCAATGGGTTAGCCCCGTTCATGTAGTACCCGAAAAAAAGGGTGTTACAGTCGTTAAGAACGAGAAGGGCGAATCTATAACACAAAGAGTTGTCACCGGAAGTAGAATGTGCATTGACTATAGAAAACTAAACAAAGCCACTCGGAAAGATCATTTCCCTCTACCCTTCAATGACCAAATGCTTGAACGATTGGCTAAGCATTCTCACTTCTACTATCTAGACGGTTATTCAGGATTCTTTCAAATTCCGATCCATCCTGACGACCAAGAAAAGACTACCTTCACATGCCCTTATGGTACATTCGCTTACCGACGAATGCCATTTGGATTATGCAACGCTCCCGCAACATTTCAAAGATGCATGATGGCAATCTTCGCCGATTTTATAGACGACATCATGGAAGTCTTTATGGACGACTTTTCTGTTTATGGGCAGAGTTTTGAATGATGTCTATCAAACCTTGAAATGGTACTCGAAAGATGCGTGAAAGTAAACCTCGTTTTAAACTGGGAGAAATGTCATTTCATGGTTCAACAAGGAATCGTGTTAGGTCACGTGGTATCTGATAGAGGAATTGAAGTAGACAAAGCTAAGATCGAAATCATAGAGAACCTTCAACCTCCGAAAACCGTTCGAGAAATACAAAGCTTTTTAGGACACGCCGGTTTCTACCGACGTTTTATCAAAGATTTCTCGAAAATTACCAAGCCACTTACGGGTTTATTAATGAAAGACGCTGATTTCATATTTGATGAAAAATGTTTAACAACGTTCAACCAATTGAAAACATCTTTAATCACCGCACCCATAATGCAACCACCTGACTGGAGACTACCTTTTGAAATCATGTGTGATGTGAGTGATTACGCGATAAGCGTAGTATTAGGACAAAGAAAGGATAAGAAGCTTCATGCTATTTACTATGCAAGTAGAACACTAGATCCAACTCAAATGAACTACGCCACCACTAAAAAAGAACTTCTAGCCGTCGTGTTCGCTTTAGACAAATTCCGTTCCTACCTGGTAGGGGCGAAAATTATCATTTATACCGACCATGCCGATATTAGATATCTGCTAAGTAAAAAGGATGCCAAACCATTATGCTTTTACAAGAATTTGACTTAGAGATAAAAGATAAGAAGGGTACTAAAAACGTAGTAGCAGACCACTTATCACGAATTGAAGGGAATAAACCTGAACAAATTCTAATCAATGACGATTTCCTTTACGAACGACTCATAGCCCAAATGGAAAGCGACATGTCTGAATTAACAATAAACGATACAAAAATAGAAGAATCTGTGGAAGAAATACATGTGAATGCAACTATGCCATGGTATGTTGATTTTGTCAACTACCTAGTTGTCAGAGTACTTCCACCAGACCTATCTTACCAACAAAAGAAGAAATTATTTCATAATCTAAAACAATACTACTGGGATGAACCTCTGCTTTTCAAAAGAGGTACCGACGGTATTTTCCGTCGATGTGTTCCTGAGGATGAAATAGATGATATAATTTCTCATTGCCATTCCGCTCCCTATGGAGGGCATGCAAGTACCTCAAAGACCTGCACTAAGATCCTACAATCGGGCCTCTTTTGGCCCACTCTATGGAAAGATGTCCATAACGCGGTTATAAAATGCAACTGGTGCCAACGCACTGGCAACATCTCAAGACGCGATGAAATGCCACAAACAGGAATCTTAGAAGTATAAGTCTTCGATGTATGGGGGATTGACTTCATGGGACCATTGCCAGCTTCTTTTGGTAATAAGTACATACTCGTTGCGGTCGACTATGTTTCAAAATGGATCGAGGCTGTAGCCTTTCCAACAAATGACACACGAGTAGTGATTAAGTTGTTCAAGAACATCATCTTTCCTAGATTCGGTGTGCCAAAACTAGTAGTTAGTGACGGTGGCTCCCACATCATATCGAATATCTTTGGAAAAAAAATTCTTCTGAAGTATAGAGTTCGACACCGTGTAGTAACACCTTATCACCCACAAACTAGCGGGCAAGTCCAAATCTCGAATCGAGAAATCAAAAAAATTCTAGAAAATACTGTAGGAATATCCAGAAAAGACTGGTCATCTAAACTAAATGAAGCTATATGGGCCTATAGGACAACTTACAAAATCCCAATAGGAACCACACCCTTTAAACTAGTATATGGTAAATCATGTCATCTCCCTGTGGAATTAGAACACAAAGCATATTGGGCAATTAAGACCCTAAATATAAACTATACTTCCGCAGGCGAGAAACGAATTCTGGACATTCACAAATTGGAAGAACTGAGACTGGACGCTTATGAGAATGCCAGGATATACAAAGAGCGAACCAAAAGATGGCACGACAGACGTATATCTAGGAAGGAGTTTAATGTCAACGACATAGTGCTACTATTCAATTCAAGACTTAAACTTTTTCCAGGAAAACTTAAATCTAGGTGGGTCGGCCCTTTCAAAATCACCAAAGTCCTCAAAAGCAGTGCGATAGAAATCAAAGGTTGGAATAGTGAACCTTTTATAGTAAACGGGAAGCGATTAAAACATTATCATAATATTGAAAATAAAGACTATTCAAACAGTCTCAGACTCATAGATCTTCCTACTCAACCCCAAGCCTAGTACATCCCGACGTTACTGTCGAACTTACGACATTAAACAAAGTGCTTAGTGGGAGACAACCCACCCCTTTTATTTGTTATCTTTGTTACAAACTATTTTCCTTCTTTGATTTTCTTCTTTATTTTTTACTCCCCTCTTCTTGATTCTATGCAATCATTCTTGTTGCTTCTAGTTACTAACTTAGAAATATTGGATACTGATAAACAGGAAAAATACTAACTAGTTAGTTACTTACTTTCATCATGCAACAAGTAGATACAGTTTTCAGAGGCAGAGTTCAGAGAAGACTGTATGATTATCTAGCTCGGAAGGATATGGCATTATCGATTTATTATGACGGACCTACCATGGATAAGTTAGGTATCCGAGATAGCATCCTATTTATGTTTAACCAGCTAGGGTGGGAGAATGCAACTATTAAGAGACGGTTTGTCACTTACCGTGAACTAACCTTAGAATTCCTTAGCTCCCTAGTTTACAACCCCAAGCATGGTTACAGACTTAACAAAGGGTTGATATCCTTTAGGCTGTTTAGCATGGACTTCACCTATAACCGTAGAGACCTTGCTGACCTCATAGGATTTCCTAGTGGCCCTTTCGTTTTTATTACCCGCCGGGAGGAACTAATCAATGACATTGACCTATACGACTTTTGGGGTAGCTTAACTGGAGACTCAAACCCTAATCCGAATGAGATGCACTCACAAATGATCCATAACCCTGTTATCCGCTACTTCCATAAAATACTAGCCCACACCCTGTTTGGTAAGGAAGAGAACAACACCATAGTGTCCCGCGATGAACTTTTCATCTTGCTATGTGTCGATCAAGGTCGACATGTCAATATCGTGACATTCATGATGGAGAGATTCATTCACCTTGCTAAGAACAATCGTACCCCAATAATAATAGGTGGCCTAGTAACCATGATAGCAGACGCCATCAGACTTAGACGCCCAATTTACGAGCATGTACCATTTGGAAACATCCGCCCCATGGATATCGAATTTTGCTTTAACCGTAGAATCATAGGAAACCATGGGCCGGATACTTTTAATTATCTAATCAATAACGAAGTGGTCCGACTATTTACCTTGCCTAACCATGAGAGAACGAGTGTTCACAACCGCAATAACTGGCTTTATGACTTAGATGAACACCCAATTGATCCACCTTCACCTCCCGAGACACTGCCTAAATATGAGTATATCAATGACCCTATCCATGTTGAAGAATCTGACACTGAAACACCTCCTAACTACTATAACATTGATGAATCGGAACCTCCATCATATGCTAATAATCTTGCCATGCTTCTTACCCGTCTGAATGATTTCTAAGCTGACATCACAATTGTGAAAGAAGAGATAAAGATCGTGCGCTTTGATATCTTAGGTCTGATGGATATAGCCGTCGAGCAGTTTCATCACCTGAACCAGGCTGTAGCTGCATTGGGACAGAATCGTGGCTAATTCTACTGACCACTGATTTCTCCTACTCGCATTAAACAATGGGGACACTGCTATGTTTTGTGTGGGGAGGGAGCACATTTATTTTATTGCTTTTGTTTATTGCTCCTTTTTTCGTTATTATATTACATTTAATCTATTAATTTAATAACATTGCTATTCATTTATTTATGTTTCTTTCTTCATTTATTTATTTATGCTTTTAAAAATTCAATTGCTTTGTTATCATATTATACTGTTATCATACTGTATTAAACTGCTGCAACATTTATTGAAAAATTGAAAAAAAATTGCAAACCAGCGTGTGACGACCGTCACATATAACATGACGCCTATCTCACAGACGTGACGACCGTCACAGATCTACCACGATCGTCACACGACATACAAATGACCGTTACGAACATCTGACCGTTACGCACCCGTTGCGCGTGACGACCGTCACACCCCTATGACGACCGTCACGAAATCCAGAGAGCTCGCCTATAAATGCAGGCGCTTTTCCTCTCTTCCTCCTCACCAATCACCCTACTCATACCATTCTTTTATGCATTATTCAATTCTTCACATGTTTTAAGCGAGACGCGTGTAACTCACAATATCCTTCTCACCCACCAACACCAAAAGTTCCATAAATCTCACCAATGGCCCGTCAAGAAAGAGCTACTCCCGACCTCTCAACCGTCGTATTCAGAAATGGAGAAGTCGACGAACACCAAAGAGACAACTACCTCAAGTTCTACCAACGCTCAGTTCAAGCTACGAGGTATGTTGATAATGAATGCCTGACGGAGCTAGGGCTTTTGGATGGCGTGGAATGGATGCTGACAAACTCCAGCTTGATGCAATTGTGTACCTCACCGCAACCAACCTACGAAGCGTTGACCCTAGAATTCCTGAGTTCCTACTCCTATATTACACCCCATGGCGCAACTCAGTTTCTCATCGGAGTCGTCACATTTAGAATGTTCGGCACCGAGTATTCCCTAAACCAAACTCAGATAGCGCGAATGCTTGGTTTCCGACATGGAGAAGGAGTTCATTGTTGTATCCCTGATAGATGGTTAGAGGTAGCATTTCAAGTATGGAATAACCTCACCAACATGAATGCCACGAGTTGGGATATGCTTAACGCAACATACATTCACAATCCAGCCATTAGATATTTGCACCGAGTCCTGGGGCACACAGTTTTTGGAAGAGTCAGCAATCATAAGGTAAACTCTAAGGAACTTTTCCTTCTTCATTGTGTGTTTACCGCAATTGCATTCAATGTCACTCCTTTCCTACTAGCCAACATCCAGGTTGCGTGCATGAGAGACAGCCAGGCGTTTTGTTATGGGGGAATCATCACCTCCATAGCATTAGGCCTGAATCTGGGAGATAGGTTAGTCAACTTGCCAGCCTTGCCAGCCGAGTTCCTCGACATCGACTACTGCCGCGCTTCACACCTGATCAAGGCCAGAGACGACGGGAAGTACCATCCTGTTGTCAGAAACAAGATAGTTTGAAGCATCATCATGCCCAACAGGAACCGTACAGATCCGAAAAATATGGCGAATTGGATTTTTGATCTAGATGCCCCTGAGGCAAATGAAGGAAATCCTGGTAATGGAGAAGATGAAGTCGAGGAGGAGCTTGACCGAGGCATGCCACAACCACCTCAGGAGTACGTTGCAGAGACATCCTCCCGAGGACAGCGAAAAGGTGAGCGAAGACCCGCCACCATGGAAAACATCTACGTCGAGATGCTGAGACACAACCAGAAGATAGAAGAACGCCAGACGGAAATGATACAAGCGATCCAGAAAATACAGCGGGATCAACACGATTATACAAACTGGCATGATCAGGGGATGGCAGAGCTTTCAGACCAGATGAGTGCCCTGACTTATCGCGTAGATGCCATCCAGGAGTACACTCAGCATGTGGGATTGGATCTACCCAGCGAGGGAGAGGTGAGCGTGCAATAGCAAGAGCTAGAGCATGCAGAAGCCAACAACGTAACGACGAGTAGTGACTTTTGTTTCTTTCTTTTTATTCTGTATATTGTCGCATTGAGGATAATGAATTGATTAAATGTGGGAGGAAACCCTTATCACTCCTCTACTTATTTCTATTGTTAGTATTTTCAGCCAATACAAAATATTTTGTTTGTCCTTATCAATCATTTATACATAATTTGGCATAACATAATTTTTCCTTAAGATTAAATGCATACCCTACGAGTATATAGGTTATCTTACAAAGGTTCTGTTAGGAAAACTGAGAAAGATCTAACAAGATTGATACCGTCCTGACACCTTAGATCCCTCACTTCTCCGAGATCAGTTTGAATAACCATTATACCGATACCTTAAATCTCCATTCTAGATTAACCCCTAGTAGTTTATACTAGCAGTCAGCACCGTCTCAAGCGCAAACCATGTGGAGAGCCGATGAATATAAGTGTTTGATGCCTACAAATTAAGAAATTCCTTCATACTGTTACTATCAAGAAATTGATAAACGAACCATACAAAAGGTTGCAAAGACATACAAAAAGAAGGAACAGAAACCCCAGCTGGTTGGTCTAGAGGTACCTGGTATTGGACTCGGTAGGGCGAACTACGGTTCGATCCCCCACAACCTTCAAGAAAAGGGGATATAAAAAGGGGTACCACACTAGTGTACCAGACCCCCGTGCTAAGAAAAGGATCAAAGTCACTAACCGACTACTTCACTAAGTGCGTGCGAAGGCAAAGAGCTTAATGTGATTGCGCTAGAATGAAACCGGGTGAAATAGAAACGAGAGACACTAGGTTGAGCTATAATAGCATGATTCGAACTGGCTTGTGCAAAGGAGAGATCTACGCTAATGCTTAATGCTCGTGTCGTCACTATATCTTTAGTGTTTTACTAGAATATTGGTCATCTTAACAATCCACCTGACAACCACGTACGAATGGGTAATGTATTCGCGTTTAACTTTGTTTTCAAATTTTATTTGCTTGAGGACAAACAAAGATTCAATTTTAGAGGAGTTTGATAACGCGAAAATACATCAGATATTTGCCTTGATTTACACTCAAAGATCATACCACTTTAATTAATATTCTGATTATTCCGCAAGTATTCGAGTTGTTTTTGCAGGAATTTAAATCTCCAAGCATTAATGAGCAAAATGTAGAAAAGGAAGAAAAAGAAGAAGAAACAGATGAGAAAGCACAGAAAAAAAAAACAGAATACAGAATTTGCTGATGTGACGACCGTCACAAGCTGCATGACGACCGACACGGCCCAGTCTGTGACGACCGTCACAAGCCCATGACGAGCGTCACACGACCAGATTTTACGCTTTGAAACAGTCAATCAGAGGCACCCAAACATGCCTAAATTCTCTCCGACATAATGGCTCCCCCGTGGACTCCTCATTCAACCAGTCTTCCTTAATTTTCTCAACTACCAAGACCTACCAAAGCAATATATAACGGACATAAGTTGGAAAAATTGGAAACGCTTACACTTACGCTCTGCAATTGATTTTTTTACAGCATTCTAGCTTTTTAGTTATTTTTCTTTTCAGCAACTTTGTTTCCGTTGCCTTAGTTCATTTACCATTCTTTTTAGAATTCCCGTTTTCCCTTTTCCTTCCCGTTTTCCAGTTAGCCATAGTAGTAGTTTCCTACACTGGGAACTACTACACTTTATTTAATTTAGTAAGCAATTGTATTGAAGAAGCTGAATCCTACCGGCTTGTGGAGGACTGCTCAAGTACTCCAAGATTTGTCGTACTCTTGCCAGGTTTTTATTCAATTATTATTATTATTGCCGATTTATTATTATAATTATGTTTGCTGCAATGTTAATTTGTTCATGCTCTGTGTTTGCTCTATTTAACATGTCCGGCTAAATTACCGGTATCGGTATGTAACAATTTAATTAGATGAGATTTAATAATAATGGTGAAGACTCTTTTTCTCAAACAATCTTTTAGGCTGAGGTTTTTAATTTAAATTTAATTAACTTTGTCACAAAAATGAGAAGCTATTTAATACGATTTTGCCACGAGAGTGGGAAATTAACTAAGGTGAGAACCAACAATCGCGAGAGCCTGAGGCTCGAGCTGGATAGTAAAAATTAGGCATTGAGTTTAAAAACAGCGAGATCACTTTAAAAGCAATTAGAACTTATTTATTTTCAAAAAGTAATTTTAACTTCAAATGGGACAGCAAGAGCGTACATTCTGACTTAAAGATATAGGCCGAATCAACAATCACGAGAGTGTGAGATAAAGTCTTTTAAATAAATATTTTATACTGAAAGATATTTGGCATTTAAACTATTCACCGGTGACTTATAGAATCCCTGACGATTAATGCGTTGCATACTGATTCCTTCCATCAATTCTTTCTTAAAACTAAATTTCTCCTAGATTTAATATTCTACACCCGAAATTCTATTAATCATTCCCTTAGCTAAACATAGTGACGTTAGTAACACTAGTTTGACCATAGGTCCCTGTGGGATCGATATCTTTTAAAACTAAAATGATTAGACTGTGCACTTGCAGTCAAGTACCCAATAGACTATATTTTATATATAGCCAGACCAACATCAACATTCATCGCCCATACCTCTACTAAAACCTTGGTGAATCAGTCTATATATTCTTATAGGGTTTCTCTTTTCTTTTTGTTGAATTCCATTAAGGGAAACTATTATCACAGGTTTCTGCTTTTGGATGGTGAATTATACGGTAAAAGAGCTGCAAAGTTATTTAACCACATACCTTTACTACCACATTGGTGAATCGGTCTATATATTCTCATAGGATTTCTCTTTTATTTTGTTGAATTCCCCTAAGGGAAAATATTATCATTGTCTTTCATTTTTGGGTGGTGAGTTGTGTGGTAAAAAAGTCGTAAAGTTCTTTCTACGAGTTTATGTCATTGTTAGGCAAGGCTTTGAACCACGTCATGACGACTTCTTTGAGGGTCAGAATGAATAATTTACACTTCATTCTCCCTCAAATATGGTGATAATCAAGCATAATATTCACATGTTCAATGTGTTCGTCTGGATCTCTAGTTTCATCGTAGTTATCTAAGTTTGGAGTTTTTTTAAAGGACTTACGGATCTGACTATCGAGGATGCGCTTGGAGAGTAAGTTCCTCATTCGGTTAGGAGCTTGCGTTCCTTCATCGTGTTTGTCTTTCCTTTAGGAAACAGTGGTGATTGGTTATGGTGTAGCGATCCTAAAGGAGTATGGCTATTGTCTCTTCCTTCAAAGTCTCGTGGAGGAGATTAACGGCCTAACCTAGAGATGTGGCATTGACAAGGATCAATTGTTGCATGGTTCTACAATTATTGTGTGATGCCTCTTCATGTAGGGAATAGTTTCTAGAGGGAGTGTAATCCATGTTTTCTTCAACTCGGAGGAGTATTTCGTCCAAGGACGTGAGTTTTACTAATGTACCAAGTTATAGACGTTGAGAAGTTTGTGTGCACCTTACATGCCTAGGTTGGCTTGGAGTTGTTGGAGGATCTTGAGCATGTCTTGTCCATGGATTAGAGGTTGTGATGGATGTTTTTAGAGGTTTTTATGGAACCTTGTTTTGCATGTGATATGATTTTAACAAGTACAATAATATTTTATTATGACAATTAATTGATGACAATTGATTGTCAAGCATAAGTGATTGAGCGGATAAAGATGTAAATCTAAGTATTTGAGTTTAATGGAATTAACTATCAGATTATAGCAATAAAATGGAATACAAACTCAAGTCTCATCTCAAGTGAACTCAAGCAAGTGTCTATAAAAGAAAGTATATGACAAAGTCTTGAAGTAAAAGAAAACTCTACCTTGATTAGTCTGAGTGAAAACTTTGCAAAGCATAAAAGCGTTCTCATAAAAGCGCATGGCTAAATTACACACACAAAAATATATTTTCAAACTTATTTTTCTCAAGAAAATATTTTCTAAAATGTCTTGAAGTTGTGTCAGATGAGTTGGAAGTTGTCATAATAACTTTGGGCAAAGTTTTGTCTTTGTTAATTGATTGGGATATTAACCTAATGAATTGGTTTAGTTTAAAATTTAGTCCTAAACGATTAAAATAGCATCTTAATGATGTGCAACATCTAGATATCTATTATTTACTATTTTGACCTTACAATCGATTATATTTGAAGTATCTAATAGATTGGCATTTGGTGTTAATCGATTAGCTTGTCTTAAAAAACATTAAAATAAATTCCCTTTTTGAGTCAACCTCTATCCTACAAATAGAGGTCATTTCCCTCATCTAAAATCACCCAGAATAATGTTTTGACACTTCTCTCTCTCTCTCTCTCTCTCTCTCTCTCTCTCTCTCTCTCTCTCTCTCTCTCTCTCTATATATATATATATATATATATATATATATATATATATATATATATTTCTCTCTCTCTAAAACTTTTCTTTTACTTTCTCTCATTAATATTTAGTCGAAGTGTTTCTGTGAGGAAGTTTTTTTATGAGTTAGGATAAGTTGTAATTCTGGAAGGGTATAATTGAAAAATTCACCAAGGGGATTTTTTTTTACACCTTGGTCGAATATTATCCATTTAGGGAGTTTTTAAGTTAGAATATAAACTCGTAAAAGCTTTTGGTTTGGGGATTACGTGATCAAGCCCTTGTTTATGTTTGGGATCAGCTCGTGGTAAAATCTCATAGGTTTTTGGTTAGCCCATGGTAAAACCAAGGTTAGGTTGAGGCTTATTTTGGTATTAAAATCTTTGATAAGGTTCGAGACTAGCTTAGTATTAAAATCTCTCGGTTTATTGGTTAGTCAGTGTAAAACCAAGGTTTAAGGTTTGTAAGCTCGACCCATGATAAAAGCTTGCAAAGTTTGTTTAGAAGCTTGAAGACTAACCGCCCCAAGATCCTCATGGAAATAAGACTAACCACTTCAATCTATTGTGTGGAAAGGATACTAACCGCTTCAATCTACTTTGTGGAAAGGAGACTAACTGCTTCGATTTTCCATTTGGAAGACAAGACTCAAACTACTAAATTTCTAGTATTATTGTTTGGTTGGAAGTCAACCATTTTCTTTGTATAAGGGGGTTCATGAGTATTACCTACTAAAAGTTCTCAATGTTTATTGGATACTCCCAAGATCAGTTCTTAGGGACATGACTATTATCTTCCATAAACTCTTTATTTTTCCATAGTTTATATTCTGCAATTTACTTTCCGCTACTTAATATTTAAAATATTTTCAAAATGATTTTAAACTTTTATTTCAATCCGGAATTTTTTCAAAACCATATTTTTTTGGACCACATAATTCATCCCCTCTCGTGTGTGAAGTCACATGTCCAACATTTTAACCCTACGACAACTATTGAGAAGGTTGGAAAGTTGGAAGGATTTGAAATGTGATTTATTAGAATGTCAAATGAAGTGTATTCTGAGAGTTGGAATGAGAGGAAAAGTCACCAGAATTTGATTGGTCCCTACCATTGGAATAGGTGGAGACTTTCTCGCTAGATTGGGAGTGTTGATCGTCGCAACAACGTCAATGATGTTACGTTGTGCGGTTAGCCAAATATACTTGGATGATGCCATGGTTCAAATAATACCGATCGAATGCAAGATCAAAAAGAAGATCGGTTGAAGCAGATGAATGGTGAAAAGATAGTGGTTTTCACGGGACTCAAGGGAATCAATATTCGATTCCCATAGATGACACCTATATTCTAAAGTGGAACAAGAAACATATGTGATAAGGGAGAAAGCTCTTTTGATTTGATGGCTAGAGCTTCCGGTACGTCGAAGCGGGGAGGATCTGCAAGGTTAATACTCAAATGCCAAAGTTAATGAAGTTTCTAAAATGTAGTTTGAGAGTGACAATAAAATGACACATAAAATGACACATCCTCTAGTTTATATATGATAGATGATTTAAAATTATTTTGATATCCCGACGTGTGATGCGTGGAGTTGTCCGATTAGATCTAAAAGCAAATGATACACTAGTAATTGGGATCAAATGTCTGGTCATTGGCAAGATCTCACCATTTCCTTTGTCTGTTGAATGGATACTTTAAACTGAGCCTTATAATTAATCCCTATTTTTTGACACATGTCTAACTTGGATATGTATTGTGTAAATATATTTTACTCATAATGGTCAAATTTAGAATTAGATTTCTTTTTTTTAACTACATATAGAGTAACATTTATCAAAAGTTTTTTTTTCAATAAAGAAAGATTGTATTAAAATGAGCACAAGGGATATTCAACCCTAATACAAGCTAGAAGAAAAACAAATCAAAATAAAAGGAAAAGCAACAAGAGAAAATAGAACCCAACAATAATAACTAAAAGATACAAGCCAAAGGGTTTAAGCATCAATCCTTCCAACAACGAACAAATTCCTTTGGAAGTAGCCACAAACCATTCCCAAGAGAAAGATTTTTAAGCATTCCCTTCATGAGATCCCTAAAAGCCTTTAAATGATCTACCACCAAGACATAAGTAGGCAACTTGACAAAACCAAGCCAACTCAAAACATATTGCCGAACACGAGCAACAACAGGGTAGTAAAGAAAGAGATGAAGGTGCAATTCTCCAAGGATAAAACAGAGGGGACACACTAGATTATGGGGACCGCTTATAACCCATATCTTAGAAAGCTCATCCCTAATTGAGAGTCTATTTTAAAGAACTCTCCAAGCAAAAACCTGAATATTGCTAGGCACATTTATCTCCCACAAAACCTTGAGTTCTTGCAATAAATGAATATTCGAAAATGATCCAGCAAGAGAAATATCTTCCTTCCTGTAAAAAAAAAGCTTTGATAGAAAACCCTGAAGCATTGTGCCACTAAGTAAAAGAATCAACTTTATCATGCTTGGGATGCACCTTGATAAAAGGGTTTGAAGCACCTTTAACTCAAGCCTACATGCCGCCAATAGTTGGCTAGGAGAAAACCCCATATTCCAATACTATATGGTGTTCTCCCACTTACCTAAATCACCAACTTTTGGCCTAGATTGTTGAACAAAGCCAAATAAATAAGGAAACATCAAACTCAAGAATTTGGACCCAATCCACCTATCCTTCCAGAAATCATTATCCAGACAGTTACCAAATTTGCAATATGCACTATTACCAAACCTATTGGAGTCATCCTTCCAAACACCAACAAATGCCCTAAGGTCTCTCCACCAAATAGATGACTTACTATTGTTAAAAGACCAACAGGATCAAGAAGCTTTACCTTAGTGTCCCTGTATTTTAAAGACAATAGGGAAAACCAAATTGATTATGATCAGAAATAATCCAACAAGCCCATTTGCTCAACAAAGCCAAATTAAAAGTATCACAACATTTGAACCCTAAACATTCGACTTCCTTTGATTTTCAAACATTTGACAAATAAACTCAATTAATTATCCTCTTATTTTCTTCACCAACCCACAAGAAAGGCCATTGAATTTTAATAATTTCTTGAACCATCACCTTCAGGGCTCTATAAAAAGAAAAGAAGAAAAGTGGAATAGAACTCAAAACAAAATTTAGGAGCACGAAACGACCTCCTAAAGAAACACTTTTAACTTTCAACCCTAAAATCCTGCTACAAAGCATAGCCATAATGGGATCCCAAGTTGTTCGTCTTCGAGGATTCGGACCAATAGGAAGGCCCAAGAAGATGAAAGGAAATGATTTAATTGCACATGAGAGGAAATTCGAGGCCACTTCCATGAACCCATCATCAACATTGAAACCTAAAATCTTACTTTTTTGAGAATCTCAAAACCACACAACACTAATTTTATGGACCACATATTATCCCACAAAGCCTCTCCCATAATGGAAGTGTCATCAACAAATTGAAATAAGTCAAACTAGAGGTTTTCATAATGTTTAAAAGGATGGAACTACCTTGATCTAATAGCATTTTGCATCAAACCTGTAAGACCTTCAACATAAATAATGAACAAGAAAATGTGATAAAGGATCCCCTTATTTCAAACCTCTTCTTACGTGGAAATCCAAAGTGGGACTCCCATTGCCTAAGACAGATAAAGAGCTGGAAAGAAGCACATACTTTAATCCATTTCATCCATTTACTACCAAACTTCATGCGATGTAAAACAAAGAGAACATACTCTTAGAACACTAAATCAAAAGCTTTTTCGAATTCAACTTTAAATAAGAAACATCCTTCTTATCTATATGATCATAATATACCAGTTTGTTGACCACTAAAATGCCATCCAACATATTTTTGCTAGGAAAAAAAGAAGGATGACTACTTTAAATGAGGCTCTGAATCACTCTTTTCAACCTCCTAACTAACAACTTTGAAATGATCCTATAGACATTCCCTATCAAACAAGTTGGACGAGAATTGTTAATGCCTTAAGGATTGTGGTTCTTTGGGAATAAGGCCAGAAAAGAGGATGTGATGGCCTTAGGCAAACAAGCAATCAAGAAAAATTCATTTACACAATCAAACAAATCCCCTTTGATTATCTCTCAACAAGTTCTAAAAAATCCAATGTTAAAACCGTCCGGCCACAGACTTTTGTTACTCACGGAATTCCAAATCACACCTTTAATGTCTTCTAATGTAAACGGGACCTCAAGACTAGAACTTTCTTCAAATGAGAGCTATTTCAAATTCGCACCTTCCAACCTGGGTCAACAAGAATTATGCTCTTGGAACATATCATTAAAATGATTAAATACAAGCAATTTGATACCATCCACATCTTCTATCGGATCCTCACATAACTTTAAAGGAATTAAACCATTTCTTCTGAATCTTGTCTACATGAAAGGGTGGAGATTTTTTGAATTTTGGTCGCCTTCACAAAGCCATCTACATCTTGACTTCTGAGCATTGATTCGCAAATCTGAAGGTTTTGCCAAACCAAGTTTCGAGCTTCTACTCTTTTATCAGCAACCTTAGACCAATACCTAACATTATCATTCTCTAGAGATTGATCTAGAGTATTTAAATCCTTAATTTCCTCTTTAACCCCTAAGTCCAGCTTCTCAGAGACCTCACAATTCCAAGATCTCGCCCTCATTTTCAATAATTTAAGCATCTTATTGAACACAAAAACCTTCTTACCTTGAACCTTGGTTGATTTCCAAGACTTCTCAACAACAAAAATAAATTATGGATGTTCAAATAAAGAAGAGAAGACTTTGAAGGGTTTAGGGCCCCAATTGGAGCGATGGGCCCTAATCCAGATTGAATAATGATAAAAATTTTATCTATTAGCAATAAATTATCATGTTAAGCCCCGTTTATCTATGATACCTTCAGAAAAGAGAAACTTGTCAAGTTTGCTCATAAAATTTCCCACAATGTTGATCAGGTAAATTTGCTCCCTGTATCTGGAAGATTTACCAGATCCTTTCTACACATAAACTCAAAAAATTCAACCATCTCAGAGTTGTTGATTTGATTTATAACCATTTCCCCTCTCACTAGCCCTTTTGATGGTGTTAAACTCACAAACCAAACACCAATCACCAAGAGGAAAAATACTCTAAACTTTATTAAATCGGGCACATATTCCTTTTGTTATTAATACAACAAGAAGAGTAAATGTTAACTTGTAAAAGATTGAACATTTCCACTTTAATTGCATCCGCACAAAGCCTTCACCAATAAAACTAGAAAAAACCTCGAAGAGACTAGGTTTCCACATAAGAATCATACCCCCGAATTTACCTAAAGCACGCTTAGTCATCCAATTCACTTCTTTGTTACCCCATAAGAAATAAATAGTCAAATCCTCCATATTTTGCAACTTAGTTTCTTGAAGCAAACATATATCCATCTTGCATGTTGAAATCAACTTATTAATGGATTTTCTCTTGATTGAATTTTCCGCACCCCCTGATATTATAAGAACGCAATTTCATTTAACCCCTTTGTTATTTACATCTTTCTATTTGTGCTTAACCTGATCACGTTTTTCAAGCTTTTTAATTCTAGTTACATAAGCATTATCATCATCCTCACCCCTAATACCAAACTATGAAGCTTTTGTCCATACTTTAGAAGTCATAACCTCATCTTGCTTTGCCTAAAACCTCATATTTCTCCGGATTACATCAAAATCAGAAGTGGATTCGCAACATAGAGTTGAACCACCAGAGAATCTATTCATTTAGGCCAAAGAAGAAAAAAATCGAGATGGTAGAAATGTATCTTTAGGTTTGCTAGGTTTAGGATGAAGCAATGAGGAGAAGTAAGGTGGTTTAACATAAGAAAGAGACTTAGACGATTTTGAAAGAGAGTTATATAATTATGGAAACCTCTTGAACGAATCCCCCATTTCAATAAGTTCTTGCATCTACGTATGGGTGCGGTCACCAAGGAAGGAGACTTAATAAGTCCAATAGTAACCAATTAAATGTCCATTTCACATAAATCTGGAAGTCTCTCTAACATTTTTTGATTTGGGCAAACCTTGAAAAATTGTATATAACTTAGTTTTTGACTCACAAGTTTTGCATGAAACAATAACTTAACTCATTGTGAATGGTAAAGAACAAATATATAGTAAAACAACATAATTCACAAAATCATTGATGATTTGGAGAAGATTGAAGTGAAAATTGTTAATGACAGACAATGTAAAATAATTAATCTCATAAATTAAATTCTGAAGTTAATTAATAAATAAAAGATTTATAATAACTTTGCTTATACAAATCATTATTTGTTAGTCTCTCCGTTTCACAAAGAATGATCCATTTATAATAAAAAAAATGTCAGCAAAATAAATGAATCATTTTAATTTTTAATACACTTTTTCCAATTTTACCCTTTAATTAATAATACAATTCTATTATTTTATTTTTTTTAAAATATGTATACCCTTCTTATAAGGAGGGAGTATCTATTATAATTTTAAAATAAAGTATTAACACTAATTACTATTAACTATTATCCCCGCAATTTAAAAGAAAGTTAATGACAAATCAAATATTAAAAAAACTTGTTTTTATCTTCTAATACATTTTGTAGTTAGAGGTGGCAGTTGTAATGTAGTTCAAGATAATTGCTTACTACCTCCACCAAGCAACCGAAGATATTTGTTTTAACCACCCCGTGGATGGCTCGTCTATCGTTAAATCCAATCGCTCTCCATAGATTCCGACCATGCTTTCAACCTTCTCAATCCACCGTATATCCTCGCCACCGCCACATCAAATTTCCAAAATTCCACACCATAGCCTGCCAAACAGATCCAAACCTTACCGAAAAAGATAACCCCTCGACAACACCGGTAAAAAAAACTTATTTCCAGTACTATCACATCGTTTTGTTTATTTTGATTTCATAGCTTAATTTCCTTTGAATTAATGGTTTCATTTCAGCCTCAGGAAATACGAGCTGTGGTTGAGCCTAGTAGCAGTAAAGAAGAGACGACAAGTTCAGCCGTTGATTCTGCTGAACTTCCTCAATTGCCAAATAAAGATATCAGCAGAAAAATCGCAATTGCTTCTACTTTAGCTGCGTTGGGACTTTTCGTGTTTACAAGATTGGATTTTGGTGTTTCTTTGAAGGATCTCTCTGCTGTTGCATTGCCTTACGAACAGGTTCATTAACACCCTTTTTACTGTCTCTATCTTTGCACACATAAATTTAGAAGAAGAAGCTTGAATAAACAACTTAATTAAAAGCTTAAATCATAATTTTTTATTTTTTAAGTATTTTTGTATAAGTTATTTCTGGCCTCAAAAGTGCTTATTGGGTTGGGTTGTGCCAAAACCCAACTATTAAAAATGAGGTCTTTCTACGAAAGCATGACTTGTAATTCACTTTTTAAGGGTACAAAAATGAAAAGTTACAATCTTAAATTAATAAACTAATTGTTTTAAAAGTGATTTTCTTATATCCAGTTATATGTTTCTAATCTATTCAACAAGTTTTGAAGTTCATTTGAGGTTGTTATTGTTACATTTTATCTGCTCCATATTTTCTTATAGTGTTTGTACTTTGCTTTTGGATGTTTCTTGTTACAGGCTCTTTCGAATGGGAAGCCTACTGTTGTGGAGTTTTATGCAGATTGGTGTGAGGTTTGTAGGGAATTAGCTCCTGATGTCTACAAAATAGAGCAGCAGTATAAGTAATTGCGATTATTTTTCACTTATCTCGATGGAAATTCAAATGCTCAGCATTTTGTAAAAATTTGATATGGGTTGTGGTTTTATATGTGTACTAGTTTTCAATCTTGACACTATTATTACTTCCTAAATCAGGAATCAAGTGAACTTTGTGATGTTGAATGTGGATAACACGAAATGGGAGCAAGAGCTTGACGAGTTTGGCGTGGAGGGTATTCCGCACTTTGCCTTCCTTGATAAAGAAGGGAATGAAGAGGGGAATGTAGTCGGTAGACTTCCAAGACAGTATCTGCTTGAAAATGTAGATGCGCTTGCTCGTGGTGAAGCATCGGTGCCTCATGCACGCGTTGTAGGCCAATATACAAGTGCTGAAGCAAGAAAGGTGCATCAAGTTGTTGATCCGAGAAGTCATGGTTAGATGACAACATACAATACTTTCTTTTTTCTGTTTTACAGTAAATTGTTAGATCTGTCAATGAGCAACATTTCAACAGACAAATTATGTACATTGTACAAGCCTGTTATAGATTAGGATCTAAAACAAGATATGAATGGCAATTGTTAGCTCAAATGTCTATTTTCATACAATCTATGTGCACTTAAATGCTTATAAGTTCACTACATTGCTCATTACTAAATATTAATGTGTTTGAACAATGCATATATGTTCATCCGCCAATACTAAATTCATGAAACTCTCGGTCAATCAGAAATGGCTGCTTTGGTGAAAAGCGGAAACAACATTCTTGTGCAGCTTTGATGATGATTAAGAACCAATGACTTAGAAATTTAATTGACATTTGCTGTCATGTTTACAAATTTGAGACTTGGCGAAAACACCAACAACTAAATTGAAGAATGGATAGACATGTATAATCATATAGTGTAAACTGTCAAGTGCTGCCTTTCTTAGGCATTACTTAGACTACTGATACATCAAAACTCCTCTGAATTTGCACATTTCTATCTTTAGCTGTGCTTGTTAATAAAATAATGTAGCCTAAATTTGTCGGTCTTTTCGAGTCATAATATACAATAGTAACTATTCATAGTTTACATCTTGTCTGCATAGAAAGTTTTGTATATCTATTGCTGATTATTTTTGCATACAAGCTTTCGGAAGTTGTTAGTAAGCCAGAACCTTAATCACATATAAAAACATCAATGACTGCTGAAAAAGCATAGAAAACTTCTATGTATATGCCTCAAGTATTATTCACATCGTTGGCGGCTCATGTCACCGAACGATATTTCCCAACAAGCTGTTTGTTGAAGGCGAGCTATTTCCACTCGACCACGGATTATGCACTGATACAGGGGAACTGTCTTTCACCTCCAATTCCATAGAGTGCAGCAAGTTTTCATTCTTGGGTGGAACAATCAATCCCTCACTTTCTTGTCCTACTTTATTCAACTTAATACCACTCACCGACTTCTCACTTCCATCACGAGGGGATGAACCGGCAGACCCAACCGATGAACCCAAGCATATAGCTTCCTCCATAGTTGTCCATGCTCGGCGTCTGATGTACTCCAGCTCTTCTGCCACTTCCATCATTGTCGGCCTTGTGTCACTATGAAAAGCAAGACATCTAAATGCAAGCTCAGCCACCTTATGAATGGAATATAGAGTCCAAGCATCTCTATTTGGTTCAATGAAGGGATCTACAATCTCATCTATAGAACCCCTCCTAATCCTATCAACAGCAAGTGCAGCTAAATTAATCTCACTCTGAGGTCTACCAAAATCAACCACTTTCATGGCAGTTATAATCTCTACCAAAACCACTCCAAAGCTGTACACGTCACTTTTATCAGAAAGGTGGAAGTTCTGGTGGTATTGAGGATCCACATAACCTGGAGTCCCTTGTGGAGCAGTTGAAATATGTGATGTCTCTATCATACCAAGCCTAGAAAGCCCAAAATCAGCTACTTTAGATTTGTAGTTATAATCCAGTAGTATATTACTGGATTTTATGTCTCTGTGGTAAATTGGTGGATGAATTGCAGAATGGAGATAAGCTATAGCATTAGCAGTTTCAGAAGCAATGGTGAGTCGTATCGTCCACGGAAGACCTTTACCTCTCTCTCTTTGCAAATGCTGAGACAGTGTTCCATTTGGCATATATTCATAAACAAGTATCTGCTCTCCCTCTTCAATGCAGCAACCTAGGAGGCGAACCAAATTTGGGTGACTCACCGAAGAAAGGAGCTTGATCTCATTCATTACTTGATCAACACTGTTAGTGTCTCTATGTCTTATCTTCTTGATTGCAACAAACTCATCATTGTGAAGTTTTCCAGCGTAGACTGTGCCGAAAGCCCCGGTTCCTAGTGTCTGTTTATCCGAGAAAGAATTTGTGGCCTTTTCTATATCTTTGTAAGTGTAGAGAGGCACAATAGAGTTTCCTGCAGCTTCACGTAGTAGGCGCTTTACTCTGGTATGCTTTCTCAACCAAGTAAAACGGCGCCTAGCACAGTAGCATAAAAGAATGAGGGCAGCCACGATCACAACTCCAGTTACGATCACTGTTAAATGTGAGCAATCACAGAGAATGAATCAATATTATTCTTAACGTCTTGACTGTATGTAATAGTTGGAACGATGGTGTAACAAAACATTAAGAACTACTTATTATATTCAGCGGTACGAGGAATAAAAGTAAGGTTATACCTCCGACAGCAACACCGATTTTGGTTGCACTCCCGCATCCTCCGGATGTTAGTGTTGAAGCACTGCAACTTGGAGCTGGTGATAAGACAACCATGGACAAATATTAAAAAAGAGGACACTATATACTAATTGAACAGATGAAGAAATAAAATTAATCAGCATTAGACTATTGATATTATTCTTAACCAACTGGTTCAGATGACCCAGATGTGCAATATCTAAAATGTTCTTTGTAGACCGAGTCACAAAGAACTTTTCACAATTCACTTATCACAAAAATGTTTGTTTAGTTTGGATAAAATCTCAAAATATTTTGATTAATTATTCTTCTGCAAATGTTTAATAATAAATAAACCAGATTAAATATAAAAACTATTCAAAGTCATGCAAAACTAAAAAATTGCTGCAAATAACATGGCACAGCTCAGCAAATGTTTGACATTTAGTTCTCACTATGTCTATTAGATGTTTACTTGAGAAACTGGCATGGAACTCAATTTCCTCTGTCAGCAAAGTATGAAAGTAACAAAAAATTGCTCTGTCAATTATGTATGAATGCTTAAAGTTACAAGTATTGTGGTTAATTAATATTTATATAAGATCATATCCTAAATCTTAATTCCTCTAAATCTCTGATTGTGATTCTGTGAATGTATCCTCACCTCTCTCTTTTGACCACCAATAAAACAAATAAAAATTCAAGTCAATCTTATTCTTAGCTACCATACATGTGCAGCCACTGATGTTGACTTTTTAAGGATTATTTCTTTGTTAATAAGTTCCCATTCAAAACAAAACAGCACACCATAAACAACTAATTCAAGATAACAACACTCATTTCCCATATCCTCATCCTCTTTTCCATGACAATGAATTTCATTATCAGAAGCATAAAAAATTGTATGGATAATAACATTTAAAAAAGAAACCAAGCAAAGCAAACAATTGTTGCTTTACTTTCATATTTCACTTCAAAATAAAGGAGCCTAAGAGGACCCTCAAGGCCCACAAGACCAAAACAATTAACGAAAAATTAGTTTGATGCTTGTCACAAAAAGTAAAAGTTGGCGTGGATGATTTGCAAGACCAAATTTCTCATTGAAAAAGCACATCACAATAAAAATGATTTTGACTGTTAGATAAAGATTAAGACAGCTAACTTAAACTCTCATTTCATCAAATCCACTTTAAAATACATATGAAAATATGAGTTGTTTATCTTTATCTAACAATGGCGATCACTATATTCCCAGAAGAGTAGTTCAATGGTATGAGTTGGAACATTGAAGAAGTATTGTATAAGTTATCTAGAGCTTCATCTCAGCTACTTACAAATTCTTATTTTCTAAACAAATTAACTAGTTAGAATATGCTTATGAAAAAATCAAGATCCACTAGTGCATAACTATATGATACAAGTCTCTAGTTTGCAAGCAATGAAACAAACATCCATATAAAGGAGGCCTTAACTAAACACAAGTTGACACTTTGACCAATCCAAAATGAAAATCAAGATGAAAACTAAAAGAAATCATGTTTTAAATTTGCATTTTTCATGTCAGATTTTAATAAAATGATTTTTTAGCAGACGAAATTGACTGGTCTTCTAAACAACTTGAACAGAATTGAAGTGCAGAACTTGATTGGCTGCCAAATAAAGCAGCACCAAACCAATTTGTCAAAAAGCATCATAATCACAATTTTTATGTAGCATTATGATTATTCTAAGAACAAGAATCAAAGTATCAAATAAAAGCATAACAATAAAACAAAACCCATTTCTGAAAAACACATAAAATAAGATAACTCACCTCTCCGGCAACCGGTGCCTTTGGCAAATCCATCTCCCCGGAAACCATTCAAACACTGACACCGATATCCAGAACCATTTCCTTCTAGATGCACCTCCGAACATGTAGCATTGTTAGAACAATCACAAGAACCTTGAACCCACCACCCTAATTCAACCGCTTGAAACTGCAAAGAAATCTCTTTATTCTGTTCAACAGAAACAGCTGAGAACAAATAGTTACACTTAGTTCTATTCAATTCCCCATAACTCAAAACATCAACCTCTCCGTCTTGTTGATTAAAACAGCTTATATTACTACTTTTACTATCACAGCTTTCAACTTCAATCTGATTTCCAACAAAACTCGAAGCCGGAATCACACATCCACCAAGCGAAGCAAAACAACCTTGAACTAGAAAACTATTATTCCTCGTTGGAGCAAAATTCTTGCTGAAAAGCGGTCGAATAGATTCCATACTCCGGTTGCATTTCGCAGGAAGGTAGATTAACAAACTCTTTTCAGTTACATTCTGAATCAGAAACTCACCAATTCGAGGCATGTTATCATAACAGTCCAATTTGATTCCACAACCTTCAGAGAATCCAAAAGGATATTGAACAATTTCATCTCCACAACGTTTCAAACAGTTTGTGCTATTCTGTGCACTTGCTGTGTTCGATAAAATGCTCCACAAGAAAACTGCTGTGATCATGATTACAAAGTTCATCTTGTGATGAAGAAAATTAACCTGAAAAAAAAATAAGAAATTGAGGTTGAATAAGAATTGTTGGAAGTATATTAGAAAAAAAAATCATATACGTGTAGAGATTTTCAGGTGATGGATTAAATGAGAAGTTAAAGCTTGTGAAATAAGCGGTTGGGTGGGTGGCCATCTATTACAATTAATGCTTGTTTGTTTGTTGATAGAAAAAGTTGAAAAAATTTGAAGTAATTGGAATGGTACCTTGTAGCAGTTGAAGAAGTAAATTCAGCACACAGTACGATAATGAATTCTTGATTTTTTTCTCCAAGGGAAAACTATAGTGGAAGGAAGAAGCTACATGAATGAACAAGTTGTAGTGTTTTTTTTGTGGGTAGAGAGAACCTTCGACTCGTTCACACTTGTTTAGTGGGGTTTTGTAACGGAAAATGCGTGTGTATCGACCTGTTTGTTTATTTTTCCATGTGTGAAATGGCGGAAAGGCCCCTTGTCCTGTGAGGGAATTACCTGTATGTAAGAGTGGATTTGTAGAAGTCAATAAAGGCAAATCATAAGGTGTTTGACTAAGGGGAGAGACCTAATCTGTTTATTATACTGCTAGTATTAATTTAGTAAGTTTCAATTTAATTGGATACCATATTTTCAACCAATCAATCAATATAATTTAATACTACTACATCATTTTTTTATAAATAAATTAATATTTTAAAATAATTTGTATTAAAAGTAATAGTATTAACTTAAATCTATGAGTACTAAAGAATTTACCTATTAAATAATATAAGCACTATTGGATAAAAATTTAATTTTTTATTAAATTAATCTTTATCAAGGGTAAGATAAAATAAATTTAAAAAATATAAAAATAATCATTATTATTATAAATTGTTAAATATATGATAATTTAATTATTATTGATATTTTAAATTAAATTATAAAGTGACTATATTAAGAAAGGAAGAGTAATAATTATATCTCTTTTTCAAACGGTTCACTCACAGCCACACTAATAATCACAAAGTATCTGTGCTACTTTTGCTTTTATTTTTACATTTATTCATTTCAAAAACAAAATGTTTTACATTACTTTGGGTTTCCTTTTTTAGTTAATGGGTCACTGAATTAGTTTTATATATTCAATAAAGGCAAGACATATTCAATAAAAATTTACAAGTTAGAAGTCTTGAAAATCTAACATTAAATGGATGTCATCTTAATATATATTTATTCCCCCCTCTCATATTATAAAAGCAAACTTAACATTAAATGGATATATATATATATATATATATATATATATATATATATATATATATATATATATATATATATATATATATATATATATATATATATATATATATATATATATATATATATATATATATATATATATATATATATATATATATATATATATATATAATTATTTAATTAATCTAAAAATATTAAATTTGCTTATAATATAAGACGCAGTGATTATGATTTAATATGATTTTGATGTAATTTATTTTTGTTTCAATTATATTTTTTTAAAATTTTATTTTAAATCTCAATTTCACTTTTACTAACGGTTATACCGTCATTTACATCTATCTTTTATTCAATTATTTTCTTATTTTATAAATAATTTAAATAAAAATAATAATAAACACATAAAAACTATCATTTATATTTTTATTTGTATACGGAAGTACTTGTCTAAACACTAACGGACGGGAGTGCTTATCTGGACTTATATATGAAAATAATTTGTTTTATAAGTTGATTTTGCTCATGATGAGTTAGTTTAATGCTAATAATTTAACTTAATTATAGTTTTTATATCTTTATTTTAGCTCATTTCTAGAAGAGTTATGTTATATAGCAAAATCAAGTGTTTTAAAAATCTAATCGATCAGTCGAACTTATTAAATTGAGAATCGAACGACTCATCGATCTGGTCTAATTGATGGATCAGATAAATTATTGAATCAATGAGAATCAAATAGAACCGACTAAAATCAATAAAATAAAAAAAATAAACAAGTTCAATGATTATGTTTTTTCCTGAGACAAAATAACATGTTTTTTATAATATAAAAGAAAGCAAACTCGTGTATGTCGTTGAGAGAGTTGTAAACGTTCACGTACCCTAAACTGTTTGTTGTTGTTCACTCTTAAACACAAGCTTTAGCCGTCCGCCGCCATCTTCAACATAAACTTTAGCCATCCGATGTCGTCTTCCTTGCAGTTGGGCACATGTTTTTCTGTCTCCAACACAAAAGGTTCATTTTCTATAATCTTTAGATTTGGGAGAATTAATGTGAAATTGTTATGTTTTTTTTTTATATTATCATTATGAAAACAAAGAGAGCAACGAGATTTATAGAACAAAAGAGTTTAATTAAGCATGAACTTGAGTTGCAGTTTTGATAATAAACAAAAATATTATTATACTTACCCGTTAAGTTTTAAATTGATATTTTTTAGTTGCATAAAGGACTTAATAATTGATTACACCTTCTTGTTTTCATGTGTAGCCAAAGTATGATTAGGTGCTGAAAAATCAGGTCGAAATTGTGGTGTTTGAGGCTTCAATTACTTTTGATTGTTGCTCTAAGAGAAGCTAAGGTGATTACACCAACATGAGTTATATATGTTGCTGTATGGATTATTGTACTTCTGGTTGCCCATATAATTAACAAAAATTGGGTTTAGTGACCATTCTTCAGTCAGATGGGTTCCTTCATAATAAACACACAACTTCAGCAACATCAGTCACAACCTTGACATGTTCAGCATGTGGCATGTCATAAGGCGTAAACATATTTTTCGTGATTTCGTGAATTTGAGCCAGTTAAGCAACTAGAATTATGGTCTTAATGACTTTATGAACACCAACTGGCTTCCTTGGGACTATAGTTGTGAATGCTCTAGTGACTAGTATTATACCACAATTTCGATCGGGCATTTTAAAAACTTTCATACACCTGACTTTACTTCACTTTGTATCATCTGCATAGTATGACATGCATTTTCTCACATATAATGCCTAAAATATCGACCAGAATAAATTTCTGGATCTACAGACAGACCAGTTGAATCAATTTTCAAATGTACGCAAAATTAGCGGGCGAAAAGTTTTGAATTTGAGTTTGCAAACATTAGTTTTATTAATCTAGGGTTCGTGTAGTTTAACCTAGCGTGCTCGTTTTATTTTTCGACTACTTTTTCGATCGCATTTTGAACAGCTTGAGTATGTTCAATCAGACATGTTTTACTTTAAAATTTGATCAAAACTTGTATGTTTTCGAGAAATTTATTTCACGCTGATCATTTTGGTGTAATCTATTTATTTTTTTCTAGCACTTTTATGCTCGACTTTTATTCATTTTTATTCCTTTTTTTTAAATGCCTAGAAAAAATAAATAGAGTTAAATAAGTAATTGGTTGGTTTTAATTTGCTCTATTTAAAAGGACTTAATTTCTATTAATTATTTCATTTTAACTCATTTTAATTATAGAAATACCCAAAGACAATGTGTGTTTCTTTGTGATTAATTTGAGTCATTGGATGTATTTAATCAAAGCTCACAGTCAATACACACTAAACACATGGATTACTATCCTTGATTTGCTCTCTTGACAAATTAAACAAAAGAATAATTAGAAAAGAGAAAAAAATAAAAATTGGTTTTTATTTGGCCACAAGGTAAGTTGGTGCTGAAAAAACTAGTTCCACTCATTTTTGGACCACTCACGTGGAAATGGCTCGCAAGGAAGAGGTTGGGAAAAACCTTTTTCCCCTAGAAGCAAAAACCGAACACGCATTTTCATATACCACACATTAACATCCTTCATCTTCCGAAAAAAACAAAAAAAAATGAGGTATCTCTCCACTTAAACAATAAAAAACCATTATCCCACCTCTCTCTCTTTTGAATGCGTATAAGGAAAGACATCATGAAATATCCACTGAGGGGAAGAACTTCATCGGATAATTAAAATAAAAAGAGATGTGAATATTTTTTCTTAAAGTTCTCTTTCTCAACCAGCTAATAAATATTGGTGCACAAGGTGATAAAGATGAACAATGAACAAAAAAGAGAAAAGAGAATAATAACAAATTTCCACTACTCTTGAAATGGTTACAAAAAAGTAGCATAGAAAAAATGCACACACACACACACTACAAAAAGGAATAAAAGATACAATTTGTTCTCACCACTCACTTGCTTAAATACAAGTGGGACTTTAGAAGAAATACCAAAATACCCTCTAACAAACTTTGTCTACAAGTTTATCAAAATATGAATTCATTCTAACATCATCCCTTAATTCATATACAGCTTAACCAAAACTAACAACACCAATTCTATCCCTCAAATGGAGAAATTGATCAATCTTGATCGCCTTCGTCAGAACATATGTCAGCTGCTTCCGGATGCTACAGTGCACAACTTCTAGCACTCCATTATGAACCTGATTTCTCAAAAAGTGATACTTAATCTCAATATGCTTGCTTCTCCCATGTAACACTGGGTTCTTGGCAAGATTGATTGCAGACTTGTTATCAATCATCAACTTCAGAGGCTTGTTTACCTTGATCTTCAGATCCTGTAGTAAATTCAGAAGCCACGCAGCTTGACATGCAGTAACAACACCTGCAATATATTATGCTTCACAGGTTGATAAAGCAACAACTGGTTGCTTTTTGGAACACCAAGAAATAAGACTTCCCAGAAACTTAAACAAGTATCCAGAATTACTTATTCTGTCAACTTTGTCTCCGCACAAATCATAATCTGAGTTACTCAGAAGTTCTGAGCCAGTTTCAGCACCAGAAGCGAACAAAACTTCATACTTCAGAGTTCCCTTTATATACCTCAGAATTCTTACAGCAGCTTGGTAATGAGACCACTTCGGTTTACTCATAAACCTACTCACCATTCCAACTGCATAGTAAATATCAGGTCTGGTATTACACAAATACCTTAGAGACCCTACCAACTGCTTGAACATTGTTGCATCTACATCATCACCATCAGAATTAGAATCCAATTTCTAATTTGCATCAGTAGCTGTGACATCAAATTTACAACTCAGCAGCTCAAACCTCTTCAGAAGCTCATGTTCATATTTCAGCTGATGTAAAATCATGCCTTTCTCAAAGTACATAATTTCTACCCCTATAAAATAAACCATATCTCATAAATCAGTCATCTCAAACTCATTCATCAGCCCCTTCTTGAACTTAGGCATCTCATGTTCACAACTTTCTGTTAGCAATATGTCGTCAACATACAAACACACCAGAATCATATTACCTTCAAAAGTATGTTGAACATAGACACCATACTCCATCTCACATTTCTAAAATCCATGCTTCTTGAAAAATGAATCAATTTTCAAATTCCAAGCTCTAGGGGCTTGCTTCATTCCATACAAGGCTTTGTGTAATATGTACACCCTTCCTTCCTGATTTTTTTTCTCAAATCCAGGAGGTTGTGACACATAAACCTCTTATTCTAATGGACCGTTCAAAAATGCATATTTTACGTCTAAATGCATTAGAGGCCAATTTCTGTTAGCAGTTATCGCAATCACTAGCCTGATTGTTTCATGTCTTGCTATATGCACAAACACTTCAAACTAATCTAACCCAGGTTTCTGCAGAAAACCTCTTACAACTAACCTTGCTTTGTGTTTGCTAATTGATCCACCTGGCCTTAGATTCACCTTATAAACTCATCTCATACTTATGGCTTTCTTGTTATTTGGAAGTTTTGTCAGCTTCCAAGTCTTATTTCTCGATGGCATCAAGTTCTTCTTTCATGGCCTTCAGCCAAACTTTCTGCTTGAGAGCTTCTTCCGTACTCACAGGTTCATAGTCGACTAAGATGGCATACTGAATAAATTCCCCTTCAGGATCTACTTCAGTATCTTGCAGCATGTCAAACTCTGCAAACCTTCTCGAAATGTTTATGATTCCTTGTAGCCTTTGAACTTGTTCAGAACCTTCTGATTTCGGAACAGTATCAGATGCTAGAACTCCAGAAGTACCAACTTTAGAAGCATAACCACCTTCATAATCTGGAATATTCCCAAAATCTGGACTACCACCAAAATCTGAATCACCATCAGAATCTGGATCAGAATTAGATTCTTACTCATAGTCATTTCCGCCTTCTAGTTCTGACTCACTCTCAGAATCATTTTTAGGCTCTGACTCATCTTCAGAATCATAATCAATATCTCCAGAAGTTAACTCTACATCGGAGTTGGATTAAGACTTGCTCTAATCCCATACTTTTGACTCTTTTACAACAACATCTATGATGACTTCAACCTTATTAGTGAATGGACAATAAAGATTATAAGCACATGTATTGTGATGCCCCACCAGTAACATCACCTTGCTTATATCATCCAATTTCTTTCTAGTAGCATCTGGAATGTGTTTATAACAGACATAACCAAATACCCTAAAATGACTTACATTTTTCTTATCTCCAGTCACCTCTCAAAAGGAACAATTTCCTTCAGCTTCTTGGTTGGACACCTGTTGAGCACATATGTTGCAGTGGCAACAACTTCTCCCCATAAAGTGTTAGGAAGCTTCTTCTCCTTCAGCATGTTCCTTGTCAATCAAGCAAAGTTAGGTTTCTCCTTTCAACAAGACCATTGTGTTGTGGAGTATATGGAGAAGTCATTTCATGCTCAATTCTATTCTCCTCACATAACTTCTTGAGCTCTGTAGAGTTATACTTACCTCCACCATCAGTTATGAGAATCTTCAGAGTCTGACCACTCTGTTTCTTAACCTTGATTCTGAATTTCTTAAATTCAACAAACACCTCGTGTTTGAACTTTATAAGGGATACCCATGTCATCCTTGTTAACTCATCCATAAATTACACAAAGTATTCGTTATATAAATGGTCCACACATATTTGAATGCAATACTCCCAAGGCATGATTTACTCTTTGAGCTACTTCTTATGCAAATGGCAGTCCTGGTTTCCTCCCTCTCATGCACACATTCTATGACTTTTCTAGTTTCTTAATTGCAAGAATTCCACGTACCTGTTTCTTTGAATTCAGATGCCTTAAGTTTATGAAGTCCAAATGACCAAATTTCTTGTGCCACAACTCACTTTCCCTAACAACACTTATTGTGCTAAGACACTCAGAGTCTGCAGTTTTAACATTCACCTTGAATGTTATATTCCTTCCCTGTTCTGACTCCATAATCAACTTCTGATTACAGTCATACAACTTTAAAAGATTGTCCTTCATGGTAACTAAGAATCCCTTCTCAATCAATTGACTTACACTTATCATATTTCTCTTCATATCAGGAACATACCAGACGTTTTGAATTAACGCAAATTTACCATTATTCAGAATCACTATAACATTCCCCATTCCTTCAGCATTCATATATTTATCATCAGCACATTTGATCTTAGTCCTCTTCCCAGAGTCAAAATCAACCAGCCATTTCTTATTTCCAGTAAGATGGTTTGAACAACCAGTGTCCATATACCACCAGTCTTCTAGAGACACACTATCAGAATCAGAAGCCATTAATAACACATGTTCATCATCAGAACTTCTGGCTATATTTTCTTATTCTGATTTCCTCGCCTTGTTTGACCCAACAATCTGTAACAAAGTGGTCAAACTTCTTACAACGTTAACATTGAACTTTTTTCTTGTCATACTTCTCTTTTCCCTTCTGACTTCCAGAAGTTGAAGTTTTTGACTTCTAAGACCTACCATGTCTTTTCTTGGCTTCTGACCAAGACTTCTTCTGATCTTTTTTGACAAAAGAATCGTTCAAAGCTGGATTTACCCCTCTCTCTCTCTCTCATAGGTTATTTCAATCAGACGCAACTTTTTCGTCTCTAGACTACTTTGCAGCTCTTCCATTCTCTTGGTGCTCAGGTCCTTAGAATGTTCAATTGCTACAACGGTGTAATCAAGCTGAGGAGTAAGAGATCTAAGTACCTTCTCAATGATATTTTACTCATAAAGAGTTTCTCCATACGACTTCACCTCATTTGTGATCAAAATCACTCTGAAGATGTAGTCAGGTTACCTTTTCATTATTCTTCATGCTGAGATTCTCATACTGCTTACGTATAGACTAAAGTTTCACCTTCGTCACTGATGCATCACCACCGTAGCACCACACCAGTGTGTCCCACGCAACCTTCGTCGTCGTTGAATCAACGATTTTCTCAAACACATTCACATCCACACACTGATGGATGTAGAAGAATGCCTTCTGATCCTTCTGCCTCAGATCATGCTGAGCATTTCTCTATGCATCTGTTGCATTTCTCTGGAAGTACAACATGAACGTAACCATCATTGATGAGATCAAGAACATCTTGAGCTCCAAACAACACACGCATCTGAATCATCTAACGATTCTAGTTCTTGCCATCGAACACTGGAAGATTGGTACTCAGATTACCGTTTTCATTCATCTTCAACCTTGTGCAATACACTCATATCTCACTGATCGGTCACCATTTACACATAGTTTTCATCATCCATCCAGCATTGAATCTTCAAGAATCGGTAACATTTTGCTCTTTATTTTAGTGATTTCTTAAGTTTATCGCATTTTATAAAATTCCGCTTGTTTTATGTTGCATTAGTAGTTCTTCTTTTTTTGTCGCATTTTATGCGTTTCTGTGTAGTACTGTTTGGTTTCCAGGTCCAATAACAAGTCCAAAAGGTGCGTATCGGAAGAATGGAAGGCAAAGACATCATGCAAAGCAAAAAAAGACAAAAACAGGGGGCTGACACGGCCCGTGTCAGCATGTGCAGAAAAGAGCTGGTGGAACCCAGAATCCAGGGGGCTGACACGGGTGCCCGTGTCAGCTGACACGGCCCGTGTCAGCAAGGGCTGGAGTTTGGACTTACAGTGAGTCCAACACGGGCAGCCGTGTCACCTAACACGGTCCGTGTTGGCCATTTTGCCCTGTTTGCTGATTTTTCGTGTATTGACCCCTTTGTACATCCGGAGGACAGTTTGGGTATTTCGCAATATTTTTAGTTGTTTGGCAGCTATTTAGTTTGAATTTTGGCATAGAGAAAAGGACTTTTTGGATCTTAGAAGAAAAGAGACAGAAAGAATAAGCGAGTGTGCAAGGTGTTTAGAGGAAAAGAGATCTTTAAGATCGGAAGAGATTGAAGATCAACCTTTATCAACAACAAATTGTAATGTCTCTAATTTGTAATTTACTGTCTTTGAATATTATGAGAAGCTAAACCCCTTAATGCTAGGGGGGTGTCCCTGAATTTCTACTGTATGAATACTTTTTTTATGTTTTTATGATCATCGATGTTTTTTTCATTCAAATTATTATACAACGTTCTTAATACTTTATTTTATCGGACAAATGAAATTCTGATCTCTGGTTAAGGTTTAGGTCGGACAAACCGCCTTATCGCTTGTTGTATAATAAAACTCCGGTTTAATCACTTAGGAATGAGGATCAAACCGTAGTAACCGTTAATTCTTGATCAATTACATATTTCATAACATCAATTTGAATAACTAAGGAATTAGGATTGAAATTGACTGTTAATGGTTTTCGGCTAAGGAATTAGAGAAAACAATTCTTGAGAATCAGTTTTAAATAATTACAACATAGATGTTATATGATATGGAAGAAATGTATTACAAGGCAATTCATACATCTGGCCCTAGCATGCTTTCTCATATCGGTTAAACAGTTTTTATACGCTTAATATTTTTATTTCTCGTTCTTATTATTTTTGAAAACACTCATCAAACCCCATATGATCTTTTGTTCAATTGAATTATTATAAAGATTTGTACTTATTACGCAGTCCTCGAGATCGATACTCGGGATAACTCCCATTTTATTACTACATTGGTGCAAATAGTACACTTGCTATTTTACCGACCACTCACCTAAACATAGTGTTTCCCAATCCCGTAAAATAAAGATATGTGACTCTGTTATGATTCCGAACAGAAATTCAACACGAATTCTCCGAACAAAAATCAATCACACAACGCCTCACAATTTCACTCGTGTTTCCCCAGTGGAACTGAACCAGAGCTCTAGATACCAATTATTGGTGCACAAGGTAATAAAGATGAACAATGAACAAGAGAGAGAATATAGAATAATAACAAACTTCCACTACTATTGAAATGGTTACAAAATGGTTGCATAGAAAAAATACACACATACACACACACTACAAAAGGAATAAAAGGTACAATTTGTTCTCACCACTCACTTGCTTAAATACAAGTGGGACTTTAGGATAAATACTAAAATATCCTCTAACAAACTTTGTCTACAAGTTTCTCAAAATATGAATTAATTCTAACAATAAATCGGCTTCCCCATCTTACAAAAATTGGACCCTTCTATTTCCACTTTTCCATTCTCATTTCACTAAGATTACCAAACAACAACGCCTCCAACAACCTTCACTGTTTCACTTTGCCACTAACTGTACCACCCTCTATTCACCTTCTTCATCTCTGATCCACAACCCCTCTGCCATCTAGCTCATTCATCTTCCGTCCAAACCATCAACCGACGACAAAATAACACCTATGTTACGTCAAACTGTTGTGAACATCAAACTTCAACAACTCCATCAATGTGCATCTTCGACCAGACAACTACCCAACCGCCTTTTGCAAGTCACCACTCAACCTCTGCTGGCAAAACAACTCACCTTCATCTCCATTTTTTCTAGTGAGTGAATCTTTGAATCCACTGAGACTTTCACCCTCTCCACTGTTTCGGCTTCGATAACCACAACTCGGCGACATAGTTTCAAACACAAACTCAACTAGCAGCGTCTGTATTTACGGCAAGAGTAGTGAAAAATTCAAATGTTGCTTGGTATTTGTTTTGGTTATGAGATTTACTTCGAGTTTTTTTTTTAAGTTGTAATTTGTGTTGCTATTGTGTTGAGTATCAGTAGCGTTTTAGTTTTAGTTTTTTGTTTTGAATTCTTGCTATTTTATTTTTATGTATTTAAGTTTCAAATCACTTTTGTTGCATTCTGTTAAGAATCTTTCGCTAAAATCGACTAACATACAAACATTTCCATTCATAACTATGTAGCCTTGAGTTCTCCATCACACTCGGAGATACGTAAGAGCGAGACCCTCAATCTCGTAAGGCACATTAATAAAAAACTTTTTGCGACCCTTTTCTTCTTTTCTCTTTAATATTTTACCACTCGAAAAAAACAATTAACATAGCTAACATTCAATCACAAGTTTAACTAAAAGGTTCCCGTTAAGTACACTGGATGTGAGGGGGTTAATACCTTCCCCTTGTGTAATTGACTCCCGAACCCGAATTTGGTTGTGACAACCATCTTCTTTTAAGGGTTTTATCGATATTTTCACTTTCCTTCTTGGAATAAATAAAGTTCGATGGCGACTGTTCGAATCATTTTTTTCGTGGGCGTACGATATGCTTTGCAAAGGATCGTATTTTTTGAGATGCAACTACTAGCAATTGATAAGTGCTGATAGTAATACTTTCAATCAAATTATACCTTTCTTGATTTAACTTGGATAACAATGCACTACCAGAAGATTCATCTAACATTTTACTTGAAGATATAAATAACTCATTGTAGACGGTTTCAATCTGAATGCATATGGGGATCTCATGGTGGGATTATGGAACTATGTGTTTGTAGGTATAAAATTGAAAACCCCGCTAATGATCTATCTAAAGTTTTAATGACGGAAATGATGATTAAAGTCGGTGACAATAGATTTCAGCTCCTTGGTGATGGTGACCCAACTAAAGAAACATCTCATACCCCATCAACATAAAAGACTCAAGATTAAAGTGCTTATACAATCATAGGCATCCAACAAAGAATCTTGAAGCCTCAGATAAAGTGTGAACGCTCGTCAGGTTGTGTCTTTCTATTTGAGTGACCCGTGTTTTGTAAAAGTAAGGAAGTAACTTTGAAGTATTAAGGAAACTCTAACACACACACCCAAACACCTTAAAATATATTTTTCAAATTATTTTATCTTGAAAATTATTTTCTAAACCAAGCAAAGTGATTAAAAAGTTGTCAATTTTTTTTAACTAACTAGTCAATTGGTAACTTGTGTCAATTGATTGGAAAAACCTTCATATTGAGGTGACCCTCGTATGGGAAAACATCATATATAACCATACATTTAAGAGAGACTCTAAATGGCTCGAAAACATTATTTCCCCTGTATGGAACAAATGCGGTTGCACGTGGCCAGTCCTCAACGTAGGCTGTCACATCTTCCGACCCAGTGATGCGAGTGAAGTGGGACATGATCCATCCCTGAAAATGATTCAAATAAAATAATAATAATAATAAGTGTAACAAATGAATTATGAAAATATTAGTAAAAAAAATTACCGTAACCAACATGTAGCTCTCTGTCATTTGGTTTGTCTTCCAAAGACAACTCTCACCCAACTTAAAATACAGGTAGACTAAACAGGCACTCCCATTTGTACTCATGAATCGAAGTCAGGTCAACGGAGTACTTAAGGTATAACACATTGAAATAGGTTGCAGTTTTGTCTACAAATATGGACGTGCCAATAAGGAACAAAAGGCAACACCTTAATGCGCAATGCTGATGGTACTTAACCTATATATCATTGCCCACGACATCTATGGCCCACTGTATATGTTTTTATAAAGCTTTTCCAGAAAACTAAACCTAGCATGAGCACCTCTAGTGCCATGTGCCTCCTGCGAGGCCTCATCTGGGCCAACCCCTAAATGGGTGACCATAATGTCAACCCTTTACTCTCGCTCAATCCTCCCGTGGTCTAGTAATCTTCCCATGATGGGAAGATACATGAGGCATGAGACGTCATCCAAGGTGATGGTCATCTCGCCTATAAATATGTGAAAAATATGACGTCTTTGAATGTCACCTCTAAGCAAAAGTCGCCTGTATGTCTTTGTTTATGGTCATGTAAGTAAAAAAACATAAACCGACAAACCCGAAATAGTGGATAACATCAATGAACCAAGTAGCAGTGGGATGTTCCAACTCCAAAATTTTCATGTCGTGGTTAATTGATTTTAAACAATCATGCTTTGTAAAAATAAAATATAACCATCAATATGGATGTAATTAGTTGACAACATATGTATTGCAAAAGAAAAAAATATACCTATATATGCCAAACATGCCAAGAACCATGATGTGTACAAAGAAGAAGTAAGAAGGTGTCAAATGAGCTTCATGGTTAACTCGCTAATGGGGCATTGGCTGCAGCAGCGACTTCCTCTTGAGCTTTAAGGGCTTTAGGAACTTCAGGCTCTTCTGCATCATATTCTTGAGAGGCATGAAAGAGTCGGATACGAGAATCAGACAGGTGGGAACCTCAGGGTTGTGAAGTAGATGCACCATAAAATAAGTTATCAATAACTTATGGCCTTACGGTCCTTGTTGTGGCACTCTCACGTCGCATCGATCAATGTTCTTTTCAGCCATTGCACCTGTAGTAGAAACAAAGACATATATAAACAACATGTCAGGAGAAATTCAAAAATTCCACAAAATCAACAATTTTTTTGACCGAGTCCAATCCATAAACGTATCTCCAAAAACAATACAGGCAAATCTGAATATGCATCTCAGAACAAACCTGCGATTCTCTCCCATGGCAAGACCCATTTTCTGCCTATTAGTCCCTAAAATCGTCAATGCATATTCTTCTAGCCTACTAAATTCATTTACACTACTGTGTATCGTACCTAATAACTCTAATGTAGCCTAAACAACTATCTGCAAATAAAAATAAAATAAAAAGAGATTAAATTTTGAAATACTTACCTAATCAAAATAATGAGAAGTAACTTGAATGTTTGAGATGCTGGAAAGGAGGAGGTGTTTCAATATTGCAGAGCTCCAATGAATGATGTTTGAATGAATGAATGTGATGGTTTAATGTTGCAGAGCTCAAATGTTTTGTTTTAAGAACTTTTTAAAAAATGAATAAAGAGGAAAATGTAAGGTCTGACGCGGGATAAGAAACAAAAATGGTCGAAGATGCATCTCCGAACCACCTACACATTTTTGAATAAATGGTGTTTACGAAGATGCATATTCGTGCACACGTTTTACACATACAGAGATGCATCTCCGAATTAAATTTTGACATAATAGGAGTATCTCTTCAATTTGGTATAAGAAATGGCTAAAATAGGTGTGTTCAGAGATGCATCTTCGAACGTTATGAGCATTTTGGACTTTTCATGGTGGTGTGGAATAACACTTAAGGGAGCATTTAACCTGATACCCCTCCCCCTTAAACGTGGCACCCCATTTCGTATGAATAGACAATAATGACCCTGCAAAAAAAATTCACTCATTTTTTAAATTTACAGTTGTCAGGCGCAAATTTGATTTGGGCGATATCGAAAATTTTGTTTCTTCTACCGGAAATTTCATAATCAGTACGTTTTTTTATCGCAAATTACTAAATTTTCAGTACAAATTCACCTAGAAATTCTTAGAAATTTCAGAATTCCCGGTAGTTATAAAAACTTTGTTTTTTACCGGAAATTTCAGAATTTCTGTTAGGTATAAAAAAATTTGTTTTTTAGTGAAATTTTCAAAATTTTCGATAGTTAATAATATTTTTTTCCTTCTTTTGTAGTGAAATACACAGAGAGAGAGAGAGAGAGAGAGAGAGAGAGAGAGAGAGAGAGAGAGAGAGAGAGAGAGAGAGAGAGAGAGAGAGAGAGAGAGAGAGAGAGACAACACTATTGCATGAAGAGCGACATATATAGCAGAAGACCAAGCTATGGCTACTGAGGTTGAGTCTTCCCAAATACGATTTGGACAAGTGATTCCAATCGATTCACATCAGAAACGGTTGGCTGAGTAGGGTCAGTTCCACACACGTCGTATTACTCGATACTGGCTGGTACAATCAGTTGAGCAACCCAAACATGAGGTGGAAGATGAGGTGGTTCATCCAAATATTGTTGTAATAGATGAGATGGTTGTTGATGAGTTTATTGATAAGGTGGTTGTTGATGAGGTGGTTGTTAATGAGGTGGTTGCTGAGGTGGTTGTTGAGATGGTTCATCCAGATGCTATTGTTGTTGATCTGGTCCCATCCATTACTAATGACACATAGGTTACAGCTCCTTCGACCGAGCCCTTTGTGCATACTGATGGAGGATTCGATGGATGATCATTGACCGGTTGGTGCTTGTTGAGTATCTTGACCATGTATTAATCGACAATTGCAGAGAGAGGTATATATCTTTTATGTTTAACTTTAATTTTTTTATTATTATGCCATGAAAGCTAATTGCTATTTTATTTAATTTGTTTGTTACATGATAGTCTCCCACTGAATGTCACATCACATGGGTCAAAGCTGAAGGACTTCCCAAAGATTCTGATGCCTAAGGAGGTTAAAAAAATTGTACGTGAGTCCGAGCTCATTGATTTTGCCAATTGCTCCCTCACCATACTCGACGCTCCACCACTTACTACTTTTGTTGAGAGATGGCACAAAGAGATATCTTTATTTCATCTTCCATTTGAGGAGATGACTATCACTCTGGATGATGTCTCCTCATTGTTTCATCTCCCCATTGACGACAAATCTGGACGACCCCTGTTCTTAGTTTGTCCTCATGTATGATTGTTGCACGAGATTTAGAAGTTTTTGAAAAGGTCAGAAGGAGTTTGCCTTCAACTGGGGCGCTCACCTTCGTATGTCTTAGCTTTGGCAAAGGTACAACGAACTTGTTGTGGCTGGGAGTTATGAGGTTGCCGTTAGAGTGTACATGCTACATCTAGTAGCATGTACTTTCTTTGCAGACAAGTCATATGTTTATATCAATGTCTGGTACGTGTGTCTGCTTATTTGTCTTGACGTTACCAGTTGGGCTTGGGGGTGTGCTGCGTTGACCATTATATATACAATACTTGAAGTGGTGACATTATTTGAGACCAGACAACTTGCTAGTTATTTGAGTATGTTAGAGGTATACTTGAAATTATTATTTTTTGTTGATTTCTTATTTAAATGTTACGAATAACATTTTTTAATTATTATTTGATGTGTCCGTGTTTTGATATTAGTGTTGGATATACGAGCATTTATCCACCATCTATGATAGAAGGGTGCAACATTCCCCAGTGGGGCCCCACATGCGAAGAGATAGAGGGCCATGCAGTCACATATTGATGGTGTTATTGAGTATAGAAGTATGCTCGGTGCACTGATTGTAGATGAGGTCATTTGTTCACCATACACTGATCATAAAGTCCACCGTGAGTTCGATGAGTCTTTATTATATCCAGGTTATATGCAGTGGGAGACCATGGTTGCTAGACACTTGCCTGAGAGGTGTCTGCGATAGTATGGTTATGTTCATAGCATCCCACGATAACTTCCAGAGATATCATATGCGGGCATTGATTGGTGGTTTCAGAGTAACTTTATCAGTTATGGTTGTACATGTTGAGCATACAAATGATGTTGGACCTTTTGATGTTAGGGTACTTGTCGATGAAGTGTCACCGCCTCTTACAGATGATGCTGATGACTAGTAGCGCCTCTAGATGATTCCAGTTATTATGGATAACCTCATGGATTTAGTAAACCCATATGGTGAGATTTATACTGTATCATCTCAGACTATACACATAGCCTGTGCGGGGCCTATTTAGACATCTTTTGTATATTATATATTATTTATATTATTTGTATATTACTCATACATCTTCATCATAACTTTTTATTAGATAATATTTTTGATCTCTCATTGATGCAACATCAACTAACATTTGACAATGGATTACATAACTTAAACATAACTTAAAAAATGATAATAAATAAGAAAACCTAGGCACTACCAAATGATTTTGTATGTTTTATCATCTTAATTATGTCGGTGGCGGGCCTTGAAATCTTAGCATCTAACTCAATCGGCCCCTTTGTTAACCTACGGAGAAATGATCTCCACATATCCTTCACATCTTCATCGGTCTTAAATTCAATAAGGTTGTATTTCACCATTCCGCCAGTATCAATCTAATTTTCACGAAACTCGATCTTTCTCACCTTTATATTTTCGATATCAGGCAACAATTCATTCAACTTGGACGTCAAGGCGACGAGAGATGTAATGTCATCCGGAAGTTAAAACTCTACATGAGGTGAAGCTCCATTGAAGTAAACTTCTACCTTAATCAAAAATTGAGGAAGAACACTTTTTTTAGAGATATTTTTATCAAATAACAGGTGATCCCCCTATTTATACAACTTTGCATTTAATCTCAACCACACAAAACTGTCGCTGCAATCACAATTATCCAAAACTGTTGGCAAAATCCTGAGCGTTTAAAATTTCAAACAAATAACATTATCGGAAATTTCACTTAGGTTGAAATTTTCGATATAAAAGGTAAATTTGGAATTTCCGATATCATTTGCAACTTCTTGGAAATTTCAAAACTTCGGATACATCGAAAATTTACAATACACTACCGGAAATTTAATTTGTAACAGAAATTTTTATTTTATCTACCGAAAATTTTAAAGAAAAATTTTATTCAATTTTTAATAAAAACAGTTTTGACAATTTAAAACTATGGGAGTGTCATGTATAAATGAGGATGACAAGTTAAATTTATCTCCTTTTCTTTTACTAGGATTTACCCAAAAGCCCAATGACTATTTAACGGGCTGTGTAGGTCATAAGGTCTTTTTAATTTGGGCTTTTATCCAACACTTTCTCCAATCAAGTTTAATAAAAAAAACACTTTCTACAGAGAAAAAAAACAAAACCCGTTCGATGTTGCTTAAACCCTAATTCGACGGTCTCAACTGATTCAATTTCGAAGAAGAAAACTTGAAAGAAAGAGAGATACTCGTAATCGCATCAATGTCAGACAACGATTCTGACGCCCCTGAGGAATTCACAGCTGAACAGGTTTCTTTCCTTTATTTTCAATTTTTTTGTTTCAATGAATCAAATCAAATTTAGTTTTTCATTTGTTTTGGATTAGTATGAATACCTAATCTAAGAATGCGTATTGCAGGGTATTCAACTAGACGAAGAGATTCGAAAGATTAAAAGAGAAAACACGATTAGGTATTCCTGAAGAATTCATGTGTTTACTTACTTATGAGGTTCTGTGTGTTAATTTAAGCTATTGGAAGTTAAATTGAAAAAAATATTAGAATAAAGGTGTCAACAATCTTCTGTACTGTGTTTTGTTGCAATATGAGTAACTAGGGTTGTGTTAAAATTCATCAATATTAATTTTAAGTTTGTAGGTAGCATTCGTGTTGCTATAGTATATAATGAGAAGTATCGCAGTCAAATGCTGCTGATGCAATGATATCATGAATTTTATGCATCTAGTGAATGCAACACGAGAATAAAGTAAGTGTAGTAGAGATGAGGATGCCATGGTGGATTGGTGGTAAGATGGTGCCTATAGAGAGTGTCGCGGTAGTGTCTATAGTCAAGAAGATGGTGGGAAATAGATTTAGGTGGTTTGGATATGTAGAGAGAAGATTGGTAGATTATGTAGAATGGAGGGTAGACCAGGTGGAGAGAAGGTAAACCATTAGAGGAAGGGGAAGACCTAGAAAGACTATTAAGAGAAGTTATTAAGAAAGATCTTGAGATTAATGATTTAGATAGAAACATGGTCCTTGATAGAACATTGTGACAAAAGTTGATCTATATAGCCGACCCCACTTAGTGGGATAATGCTTAGTTGTTGTTTGTTTGGTGAATGCATCTGATTGCTTGCATCTGGTTGAAACATTTTCCATGAGCATTTGTTTCATGCATCTGCTTGATTGCTTAGACGTCAACAATGTTGATTTGCTGCCTAGATCAAGCTCGGAGATTTTGTATAACACTGATAGATTGTGGGATAATCTCGGGCTTGAGTTGGGACAGAGGATGCTAACTGAATGTATTCAGATTCCATGTTTTGTAGAGATTCCGTGATTATTAATTAATTTATTGCTTAATGGTTTTTAAGAATTATGGAAAAAAACTTTGGTAAATTTGAACTAACTGAGATCTGATGAATGTATAAAATGGCTTTTCAGCTCTGCATCATCATGAGATGAGAGATAGTTTTCATGTTAGGATTAGGAATAGTTTCCTAAATTATGGACCAGTCTCAGAATAGTATGGGTGGACAAGCATTTTGTTTTTGGTCTATTGTTCTTGCAATTATCAACCGTCCTTTCATTCGCTCTCATATCAATAATCCTAGGCTAAGATATGATTGCACGGTCTTCAGGATTCATTTTGGACATTACGAACAACCATATTTATGTCTTATATGACTTTGGGTGGCAGGGTTAATACCGAAGAGAAAGAACGTCGGAGGAAATGGGCTCAAAAGATAACACCTCGACCATCCAAAGCTGCTAAAAAATCTCAAGGTGTATCAATAACTGAATCTCAGGAAGAACCAAATGATGCTGCAGAATTTCATCCCGAAAGCATTGTCCAACGAAACAAAGCTGTAGGATTTCTTCCCAAAAGCATTGTTGAAATGCTTGCAGCTCGTGAGAAGTATTGAGTGCCACTCTTTATCTCTTATCTAATTATGCATGATTCTTTCGACAAATCTCTAAGGCTATAATCTTTTTGCAGAAATATTTCCTTAACTGTCACTAAAGAGGAGAAAGATGAAACAAAGCCTACCACTTCAAAGAAGAGAAAATCCAAGGATTCGGGGTTAGGGATTTCATCCTCTCTATTTCTATAATTGTGCTTTCAAATGTTGCTTTTTATTCTATATTTTATATATTTCCTTTGTAATTCGCAGTTTTGAACCTCGTATTTTGAGCGAATTAGGTCCTCCTCCATGCTTACAGAGTGCCTTAGATTTCTTGAAAGAAAGAAAAATGGCAGTTCCGAGATCGTCTGCTGTTTTGAAGAACTCCAACCAAGCATCGCGTCTTCTTTCTAGTTCTGGGGTCATACACCAGAAATGAGGATTTTTATTTCCTTATAAATTGATAGATTATTTTGGCCAAGGTGAGGTGTTAATGTTGCAATATTTATTATTAACCTGTCAGCTTTGCTGCTTCTGTCTGTCTACTGGACTGAAAGTTGTAACGTTAAGATGTCATCAATGTTAGTTGGAGTTAATTATGCTCATGTTTTTGCCATATAAAATCCCTTACAAACCCTTGATTATTATGTTTATGTACAACAAGCAGATTAAACTTGGACAATTTAGTAATATTGTTATCATCGAGTTATTTATTGGTTATCTTAATCATTCTGAAAAAACAGTAAACGGCAAATAATTTTGAAACGGAAGGGGTATTTAAAGATTGTTCAACCTCATGAGCGGTGATAGTTGATACATAATGCGATTTTTAGTATTGCCATATTGAATATGTAAATAGAAAAATAACATTAGAAGTCATTCAGCAATAAATCAATAGGCATATTGCTCATATTTTGAAGCAGTACTGGTTGCTTGCTGATATTTAAGGTGAAGAAAAAACATCATCTTGTTGTAGCCACATCTGTTCTTGGGTTGAAGTTGAGCAGACCCGGAGACCTTCAAAAGCACTTTTGATTCTGTTTATGGACCTGTGATGACGAAGGCGTCGTAGGACTACTTCTTTGTCCAGGGTTTGAGATGAGAATTTGGACGATTTCAAGTGGAGCTCGCTTGAGACAGCATTAACTGTTGTAGAGTTCTTGTCTTCCTGGTGATCGAGGCTAACCTTCTCAGTCCCTGATTCAACTCTGGAAATCATGAAAGCCATTATTTATTCTCTGTTTTCGATTGAGCTGTGTAGAATGTTGCTAAGCTTGTGAGTGTTGAAAATTGAAAATGGCAGAGGCTAGTTGGAGTTTTCAAATATATAAGGATATGACAAACTTATAGTTCAATAATTTAGTGAAAAATATTAGGCCAGTTGTTTTTCTTTTATAGGATATATATAGGAAGCCTGTTGTTTTTCGTAAACAAAGGCTAGAAACACTAGTAACGTGAAACGGACAAAAAGTATTTAAGCGTGGCAACTGCAAAAAGGACCAATAAGATTTATGGCATTACCATTAAAACCACCAAACAGATTCCGCTTGCTGTCTAGTGGGATGTCAGATTCTGCTGTTTCTAAAATTTAAGTTTTTTTTTTAAAATTGTATGTCTTTTTTCATAAAACTCATTTTAGATTGTTTATTGTATTCATTATTTTATTATAAAAATGACTTAAACAGTATTTTGTTCATGGAAGTTGACGTGCTTTTGTTTTTCGTCTATGTATTTTTTTCTAGGATAAAATCTTTAAATGTTGAATTTTATTTTAATCCCTAAAATTAAAATCTACAGGAAAATTCACAGGTTTTTATTTTGGAGACTAAAACTAAAAAGATTTTTACATGCATGATTATTTTTAAAAAAAAATATAGGAAAGAATCAAAATTGTGTCAACTTAAATGAACCAAAAAGATTATTTGAGTCTTAAAAAACTCGACTTCTTTTTACACATACTCCTAAACAAAATATTTTTGTGTCTTGTGAAGAGCTGTTTAAAAAGATAAAAAATTTATTGTTTTAAATTAATTTAACTACTTTTTTTAATGTTGGAAATTAAATAATATTTCTAATATTAAGAAATAGATAAAATTGTGTAAATTATAGAAGAATTAAATTTATAAATTATATCATAAAGTTATGAGAAATAATGATTGAATGAAGATTAAGAAAAGAGACTAAAGTCATTGAGAATCAATTTGATTTATGCATGCAAGGTCGATTATGGAAGACATCAATCTACTACGTGTGATGGAACAATATTTTAATGGACCAATAAGATTCACATCTAATTTTTATTGACGAGGAGAAGACGTGAGTACCTAGAGAGATTTTGTGGAAAACCCTAGAGAAGAAATAGGTTAAGATTGAATATACTTGAGCTATCAAAGGTATATATGAAAGAATGTCGATTAGTGTACAAACACATGGTGGAAAAACAAATGATTTCTCCAGAATAGATTTGCATCAAGATTCGATTCCAAATTCTTATAGTTTTACCTTAATTTTGGATGTATCGAACATGTTCAAGAGTTAGCACCTAGATGCACGTTTTTTTGTGTAGATGATATAGTCCTATTTAGAGAGTCGGAAAATGATTTAAATGAGAGCTTGAAGACGAGTTTTAAAAATACATGGTTTCCGCATAAGTAGAAGTAATATGAAGTATATGGAATGTATGTACAACAAAAGAAGAAACATTTTAATATGAAGTATATGGATGTGTGATAAGAATAAACAAACTATGATTAGAAATAAAAATATCATAGAGACTCTTGGGATAACACCTATAATAGAGGAGATGGTGGAAAATAGATTTAAGTGATTTTGACATGTAAAAAGAAGACATGTGGATTCTATGGTAAGGAGGGTAGATCAAATGAATATAAGTCAAACAACTAGAGAAAGTGAGAGGAAAACCTGAAAAAAACATAAGAGAAAGTTATTAATAAAGATATTGAGATTAACGATTTAGAGAGAGACATAATTATGGATAGAATATTATTGCAAAAATTAATTCATATAACCGTGCGATAAAATTTGATTGTTGTTGTACAATATTAAGGAACCGAAGTACTTCCTAATTATAAATCCTAGACGTGCCAATATCTAATTACTTCCTAATTATAAATCATAGACGCGGCAATATCTAATTACTAATTAATTAGGGTCTTGCTAATCATACTAAAAGAATGTGATTTTTTTTCATATCTTGATATATTTATAAAAGCTTGTGAAGAAAACGCTTAAATCAAACAATTCAAAAGCAGACATGCATTTTTTGAATTTCACTTCTATTAGCTATGACATGGGTTTGGATTTGAAATTCCTTTTTTTTTCTCTTAACATGCACGTGAATGTGACTAAAGAAATACAAATTATTACTTGCACACAAAAAAAATCAAATCCAAAGGCATAATAGAATAGTCACCTTATGAATATGGTTGGTCATAAAAGGCTATTTCAAGAGTTGATTATTAGAAGTGTCCTCACACAAAATTGAACTAAGAATCTCCGGTTTACAAGACTGATCCTTTACACTAAACTATAAGAGCAATTTAAAAGGTCTGCAATCTACATCACTATATCTTTTGAATGATTTTTAAAATAGATATAAAAGTTAAATAGTTTGGCGGATACGTGATATGATTAGTTGACCTTTTTCTTCTTCTTCTTCACATTATCGGTGGATATTAACATCTTTTTTTGTATAATTTTTGCTAATATTTAGGTCAATAATTGTTAATTAATTGACCTTTTCTTCTTCTTCTTTTCAAATCAGTTAATTAATTGTTAATTTTTAGGATGGTAATAAAGTATGATATGAAAGATTGAATCTAGTTTGGATACTAGTTCTACCTTATTCAAATTCTTATGGCAGTCTTATAAAAACAGTGGGCTAAGTAAGCTGTTTCATTTACCAAGTAGGCTTGTGGATCATATCTCATTAGTATCCATTGAGTTCCGTGTAAATCACATGCTACAATATAGAGATTTTACAAAATTGTTGGGAGAATTCAATTTTTTTAAAATCTCTTGTGTTTATCGATTTTTTTCAAAGAGACCACCACATTTATGACTATTAAGTATCAATTTTTACCAAAATTTTCAGTTTGTATCAATTTTTTAGTTAAAAATTATGCAATTTTATCATATTTTTTTGCAATATCCGATAAAAACACATGTTATGCATGCATTTATACCAGATTTTTTGAGAAAAAAATGATAAATATGCATACATTTTTCTGGATTTTAATAAAAATCCAATAAAAAAACATACATTATATCGAATTTTCGGAAATAACTAGTAAAAAAGCATGCACATTAATAGGATTTTTCAAAAAAAATCTAGAAAATGTATGTTTTTTAACGGAATTTTCAAAATATTCAAAAAAATGTATGTATTTTTACTGTTTTTTCTTCAAAAAATCAGGAAATTGTCATGGATTTTTTTTCTTCTGATTTTTTCAAATAATTCGATAGGTTAAATATTGTTTTATTTTTTTAGCGAGTATCAGAGGATCAAATATCACGATTGCTTCTCGGCAGCGTAATAAAGTTGAGGTGTTGCAACGAGGGCTCGAGTGAGGGGATATGATGTCGACTTCTCGCATCTCCGGGTGGGTAGAGTATCCCCGACTGAGGCGACTGGAGGGCAAGAAGTTTCCTGCACTCCTTAGTATCTGATGTAAAGGATCTAGACTTGCTACTAGATGGAACATAAATCATGATGATGAGCTAGTTGCTGAGGATGTCCAAGAAACAGTTGAGGATGACAGACTGGTGGTGGCCGAGACAAAGATGCCCCATCCTTATGAGACAATAGAGGTGCCCCATCCTTCTGAGACAAAGGCTCCGACTACTATAGAGGCTACTCCACAGACACCTATTGAGGTGCATACTACGGATGATATAGGTGTTACTCATCCGGTTGTGACAGAGGTCACTACTCTGACTTCAATAAAGTCGTCTGTACACACATATGAAGGGTTTCACGAAGGGCTCACTGACTATTTTGTGCTCATTGGATATGCCGATCATGGGCTCACTGACTGTTTTGTGCTCATTGGATATGCCGATCATGTTGGATTCAAATTATGGCAAAGAGAGGTATGTATAAAATATGCCGATGATGTAACTTTATTTATTATTCATACGTTGAAAATAACTTATGTTTTTTACTTTGTTTTTTTTATAGTATCGACTGTCACTGAATGTGCCCACTCACGAGGGGAAGCTGAAGAATTTATAAGATGTCCTCATATTAGAGGAGGCCAAGGCGATTGTTGATGATTATGGTCTCCTTTCACTGGTGGAATGTTCGTTGACCATGATCGACGATCAACTATTGACAACCTTGATTGAGCGATGGCATAAAGATACATCTTCGTTCCATCTTCCATTTGGTGAGATGACGATTACATAAGAGAATATCTCTTCTTTGTTCCATCCTCCATTGGTAGGTAGGTTCTTCACCACTCCTCTCATTAGCCAGGAGCTTGCAAGCATGATTGTTTCACATGACTTGAGGGTTATTAAGGAGCATGTGATAAAGGAGTTTAGGTTTAATAGGGATGATCACTTTTACCTATCTTGACTGTGGGATAGGTATCCCGATCTAGTGCTTCAGGGTATGTATGAGGCAACCACTAAGGTATACATGCTACATCTTGTAGAATGTAGTATCTTAGAAGATAAGTCTCATGTATATATCAATGTAAAGTACACCTGGCTGCTTACTCGCCTTGAGCATTGCAATTGGGCATGAGGTGTGCTGCACTGACTGTTCTATATGTTGCACTTGGAGAGGTGACTGTTTTTGAGACGAGACAACTTGTCAATTATGAGTCTATTTCATGCATACAAAGTTATTTTTTCTTATTATTTTATTTCTTTTTATGAAAATTTTCCTGGTTATACGAGTATATGTTATTGTTCAATATTGGATATACCATTATTTCCCGTACATTTGTGAAATGGGGGTTATTTCTACCACATCTGGGTTCACAAGGGCCAAGAGATGGAGGGGCAGGCATGCACACTCGAGAGGTGTTGTGAAGTATAGGAAGAGGATTGGTGCGTTAACTGTAGACGATTTCATATGGACACCCTACACAGACCATAAAGTGCATCATGAGTTCGATGACACTTCATTCTTTTCTGGTTACCTGTAATGTGAGACCTTAGTGGCTAGACACTTACCAGTGAGGTGTTTGCGCCAGTTTGGATATTTCAAAGATATCCCATGACCAGTCCCTACTGTAGCGGGGTATTCGTTACCATTAGAGATATTGACTAAATCCAAGGTAAATCATACAAGTCGAGTCGCCACCGCACTTCTATTTATCCAAAGGAATGGTTAGAAAGCGAACAAAAACCTAAAAGTTTTATCGAATCAAAAACTAGTAAAAATGTCAGAGATCTGGGTAAGGGGGTTGGTTATGCAATGGGAAGGTGTTAGGCACCCAAAGCATCCTAGGTACTCCTAGGGAGCCCTTTTCACATTTATTGTAAGGTTGTTTTTTTTTTTTGTGAAAATTTATTTGTGCAAACATGATTGAAGGGATGAGAAAAGAATATACAAATTTATTTAGATTTTGTGTTTGAATGGATGAACCCATTGCCTACGTACCATCTTAAAAAAAGATTAGGATCAAAACCTCGTAGTTCGGGGTAAAAAAATTAAAAAAAAAAAGTTGGTGAATTGATTGGTCCAAAACCTTAAGGTCTTTTGTTATCAAAGGGAGAAAACTCAACCTAAAACCACATATCCACCATGTGAGGATAGCTTCAACATGCTAGTGAGGGGTTAACCCTATAATAAGCATGGAAGACTCATTGTCCATCACTAAGGATAAAGGTGAGTATTATATCTACCTCAAGGATAATTCAAACCTAATAGCTAATGGTTATAAAAAAAAGGGTTTGATTAAGAAGGTGGCCATTGAAACCACAAAAAGTATTTGAATGGGTTATATTTACCAATTAAAAGTATTTACAAAAATATGGTTAAAGTGGATTAAAAGGTTCAATTTAGAATAAGTGTTATGAAAAATAAGTTTTGAAAATCAAAAGCATAAGGCTTAGGTTTCTAATGTTGAAAACAAAAGTTATTGTTTGCACAAAAAGTTTTGGCTTGGGTTAGAATGGGGAAAAAAACAAAAAAAAAGAAGGGTTAAATTCCTAAACATACAAAGAGATAAGGGAAAAGAAAATAAAACCACATTAGGAGTTCCCCTCTTGAGATCATATTGATGATCCAAGTAGCTCCCATCCTTTGGAATAAGCAGTCACAAACAAATATCTCAAGCCATTAAGCACAGGTAATCGGAATAAACCTCCAGGTGGTATCCCACAAATAAAGTGGAACACCAGACCATCTCTACAAGAGTCATGTGAGCCCTCATAAAAAAAATTCAACAAACAGGTTAGAGAAACAAGATAGGGTAATCAAGAGTTGCCCCCAAATCAAAATGTAACCACATGAATCATGCCATTAAAATTCACAAAAAAAGCTCACAAAAAGCAACCAAGGGTAGGAGGCCTAAACCTCCTGTCAAACACATGCATCAAAAGGGTATCAAATTCACCCATAATACCTCATATATTCAGAAAATTCAAATTGAAGGCATAAAGATGATGGATATAGGGCAAACCTTATTGGAGAGATCGAATGAAATTGAATTGCACCGTTGGGTTTGCAGAGCAATCTGAGGGTTTGCCTCTGGAGGTTGCTCTGAACTCTGTCAGCTCTTCTCTCACTTTCTTTTTCCTGCCAGGGTAATAGGAATGACCTATCCTTTTGTTTCACTGAAACTCTGAATTTATAACCTGGTTTTTGTGGACCTGTGGGCTCAAATGAGAGAGGCCCAAGTCCAATATTTTTTTTTGTTATATTTTATTTATTTATTTATTTTCGTTTTTCTCATTTTTTTTCTTCTTTTTTTTTTTTAATTTTTATTTTTAGTAAACAAAAGTAAGAGAAACAATGATGTATAATTCAAGCATGCTTGGTGATCTCAAACCAATCACAAGGAGTCTCACCCAAAGGCAAAGGGAACCAAGATGCTCATGATCCTTGAGGCTATGCAAATGTAATGTTATGATGCCATGAGGGATCTTAGGGTCAAAATTGGGGTCTTATAGATGCCCCTATTTAAGGTCATTCTAGCCGGAGAAGTGAAGGTTAAAATCTTCGTCTCGACGAGGTAGAATGGGCTTAAATAATAACAAAGAGACAAATTTTGGTCCCTAAGAGACCTCATGATGCAAATGTATGTATGCAAATAGTACGAACTCTATGGGGATATGTGTCCACAAAGAAGAAAAGACATCCGGAGAAACTGACAATCCATATGAGAAATACACTCAATGGGACAGAGACTCTGGGGACTCTTATGGGGATAGGAGAGGGAATAAAATGCGTGAGCAGGTCACGACTCAACACTTGGGGAACAGAATTCCAAAGGGAAAATATCCAATGGAAAGACCCGAGCTGACTCAAAGGTGCATGTATTGGGGAATATGCCAATACAGCAAAAACTATCCACAACGGATACTTCGGATAAAAATCCGGATGAAAACAATCCACTAAGGGACTTCGCTGGGGATGCCTAAAAGGACACTCCTGGGGAAGCAGCGGGACGAGGTATTACCGGTTACTGGGTAATAAGCTCAAGGAGACATGTGATCTGATCGTCGGTATGAGGGTGAGATACAACATGCTCGGGAAGAATGAATATCTAAGATCGGTATAAGGGTGAGAGATATCAATCAACCAAATCATCTGAGGAAGACCTAAAAAGGTATATCTCAACTCAGGAAAATCTGACTCCACAGAGGACAAAAAGTCATAATAGGGAGCAGAGAGGAGGGAACACCAGGGATACCGGTTACTGGGCATATAATAGGGGACCAACCAAGGCGTGAATTGGGGAATATTCCCAAAACACTCATCATCCAAAAGAGGACTAAAAGCAAACTCGATGATAAGATGGATATTCGACTCCGTAAGGGGGGTACGAATCTTACTCGACTGGGGAAGAACAAAAGCTTCGACCAAAGAGTGCATGAGATATACTATCTATTACCGTCAGAACATAGATAGTATACTCGCATGGACGATCATCCACAACCGGTTACTGGGTTAATAAAGGATAGATCGACCGAAAAGAAAAGGCATCGGGATACCGAAACTAGGTATATAATAATGACCAATCAAGGCGTGAATTGGGGAATATTCCCAAAACACTCATCATCCAAAAAGAGGGCAAAAAGCAAACTCGATTATGGGATGGACATTCGACTCCGAAAAGGGGGTGCGAATCTTACTCAACTGGGGAAGAACAAAAGGCTTCGACCAAAGAGTGCATGAGATATACTATCTATTACCGTCAGAACATAGATAATATACTCGCATGGACGATTATCCACAACCGGTTACTGGGTTAATAAAGGATAAATCGACCGAAAAGAAAAGGCATCGGGATACCGAAACTAGGTATATAATGATGACCAATCAAGGCGTGAATTGGGGAATATTCCCAAAACACTCACCATCCAAAAAGAGGGCAAAAAGCAAACTCGATTATGGGATGGACATTCGACTCCGAAAAGGGGGTACGAATCTTACTCAACTGGGGAAGAACAAAAGACTTCGACCAACGAGTGCATGAGATATACTATCTATTACCGTCAGAACGTAGATAATATACTCGCATGGACGATTATCCACAACCGGTTACTGGGTTAATAAAGGATACATCGACCGAAAAGAAAAGGCATCGGGATACCGTAACTAGGTATATAATGATGACCAATCAAGGCGGAGGAACAATCGTTACTAACAACAACAAGATAGACGAGAGATGACCCGCTGGGGATAAATTGCGTAATTAGAGCAATTATCCAAGAGATATATCACCGGTTACTGGGTGGTATACTAAAAAATTAAGGAATGTCAATATCGAATTTTGTATAAAGATAACCAACAAGGAGGGAATTACATCTACCGGTATGAGGATAGAGAACCACAAAAGAGAGTACCCGTCATCGGTTAGGATGAACAACAATCAAGGTTTAACTCTGCACGGGGACAAAATGGGGTTTACAACTACCGGTTACTGGGTAGTAGACCACAAAAATATGACTTACAACTACCGGTATGAGGGTAGAGAACCACAGACTCCGTCGGGATAATAATTACTAATTATTGAGCGATTATTCATTTACCACGGGGAAACAGGAAAAGAGTCTCAAGAGACCGATCTAGGATCAAACTAGATAGGCACACCAAATCAAGACTTGTCCCGATGAGGATATAACTTAATGGGGAAAACCATCCCAGTATATGTGTTGGGAAGGAACAAAAACAATTGACATCCACGAGAATATGACCCGGTGGGGAATATGGAAGAAAGGATAAACGCTTTCTGCTTATGGAGCTGACTCTATATGGAGAGATCAGACACACACGTCTTCTTGGGAAAGTATATCACCAAATTGCAGGAGACAACAAACAACGATATATGGCAAAGAATGCAACATGAATACCTGAATGTTATAATTATGCATGAATATGCGTGGTTTATGTATGATGTATGCTGACAGACAGACATATCTAACACAACCAGGTCCAGGAATCAACCACCCGGTACTAAATCTTAAGAGAGAAAGCCAAGTTCACCGGGGAGTATCCAACCTGCTGGGGATCAGAGATACCAGGAAGCAAAGAACTCTGCAAGGGATGAATCATCAATCATTCCAGCTGGGGACGAGAGTTATCACAGACAAGGTCCACCATACCAACAACTCTACTGGGGAATCTATCCGAGGAGATAAAGGATTTATCAGGATCAACCACCAAATACCGCTCTTGCCCAAAGAGATCCAAGCTGCTGAGGAAGAAAGATTGCTACTCTGCTGAAGGGAAGAGAGGTGACTCTCAACAAGCAATCCACATGGTAGGATAAACCACAAGGGGTTCCGGAGGGAGGAGATACAATCATGCCAGGAATATGGACAAAAATCTTACCCTGTTGGGGATCGTACCACCCTTGGGAGAGCACTGAGGATCTCCTAAGTATCCTTTGGTCATTGTGAATGTTCACTTTGTTTAAAAAAAAATTATAAAAAATTTGATCGTTTAAAACAATGATATTTTCTTAATCAAAACATGCAAAACATTTGTTGAATAGAAATAGATAAGAGTGCCAATAATTGGATAAAAGGCTCAAATTTATTTGATAGAATGGTAGTCTGCGAATGGCAAGACTCCATAGATCTTTACAAATTTGAAATTGGTGATATATATTGGAAAAGGGCTACATTGAACATAATGACCATTTCTCCACCAGTTCTGAATCCGATGTATTTGAAGCTTTGGCTGATAATGAGCAAGGATCTCTGACGGACCACAGTTGTAGAACAAAGTCTTGTCAGGATGCAGTTACTTGCCAAATCCCTAATTTTTGCCTAGATTGCCCCAGGATGAGGTACTCAATCTAGCGGGATACATATATCATTATTATATATTTTTTGTGTCTCTAACTTTTGCCTGGACCGTCCTTTCGGGTTTTCAATCCACCGAGACGCTCATTTTTGCCTAAGTCGCCCTTTCAGGTTTTCAACTTAGCGAGCTATTCAATTTTTTTTTTATTATTATTTTTTTAGGCGAAGTATTTCTTGACTGCATCTGAATTCACAGGACGAGTGAAATCCTCCCCATCCATAGTTGTAAGTATCAAAGCACCGCCTGAAAAGGCTCTCTTAACAACATACAAACCCTCATAGTTTGGAGTCCACTTGCCCCTGGAATCAGGCGCGAAAGATAAAACTTTCTTGAGCACAAGGTCACCTTCTCGGAACACACGAGGCTTGACCTTCTTATCAAAAGCTTTCTTCATCCTCTGCTGATATAACTGACCGTGGCACATGGCAGTCAATCTCTTCTCTTCAATCAAGTTTAGCTGGTCATAACGACTCTGAACCCATTCAGCATCAGTCAACCTGGCTTCCATCAAGACCCTCATTGACGGGATCTCCACCTCTACAGGGAGTACAACCTCCGATCTTGACTTAGTGATCATATCGTCGACATATACCTCAATCTCCTTGTGCATCATATCATGAAACAAGGTGGTCATAGCTCGTTGATACGTGGCTCCGGCGTTCTTCAAACCGAAGGGCATCACTCGATAACAGAATGTTCCCCAAGGTGTGATGAATGTTGTCTTCTCCATATCCACGGGTGCCATTTTAATCTGATTATATCCGGAAAATCCATCCATAAACGAGAAGACTTTGAATTTAGCTGTATTATCTACCAACATATCAATATGTGGTAGAGGGAAATCATCTTTCGGACTAGCTTTATTCAAGTCTCTATAGTCCACACACATCCGGACTTTTCCATCTTTCTTAGTGTCATACCCCAAAAATTACCCATCATTTTTCCTAAAAAAAAAAAAAAAAACGAAAAAAAAAAATAAATAAAAAATTTAATTAATTAATTAATTAAATAATTAAAATAAATAAATAAATAAAATATAACAAATTATTTTGGACTTGGGTCTCCCTCATTCCAAGCCCATTACCCACGAAATTAGTCTATAAATACTGAAGTTTCAGTAGGGGAGTGACACTTGGAGTTACACTTGGAGTTACACTTGGAGTTTACACTGGGAGATTTACTGGAGAAAGAAGGAAGAGAAGCAAAACACTCTGAGGTTTCATTGGAACAAAACCTTGAGGAAAAAGAAAGAGAGAGAACAGAGAAGGACGGATAGAAACTTTGGCATAGGAACCCTGCCTACCCGGAGAATTCAGAGTAAAGAAACCCTGAAGGCAGCCCATCTGCACCGAAGTCATCGCCGTCCAATTCCCGCTGCCTAACTTATTCCGATACTACAAGTGGTCAATCCCTTCAACCTTGAATTGGCAAACAGGTTTGCGTATCTCTATTGTTTATACTTTCAATTGGCCATATCTACATATATAATGCATTATGATTAAATGTTGATATATAATTTGCTTTCGCATGGGAATTTAAATATGCCTGAATACCCTGAATGTTTGACCATGTTATTCCTGTGATAAAATGCCATAAAATTCAAAGTTCCTAACATGGGGCTGTTTTCAAATTCAAAATCCGTGGCCTTCGATAGGCGAGGCAGAGGCGAACGAGACAGTACCTGATTCTTCTAGTCTGTTTTTTTTTATGTTTTTATCATAGCCATGCATTATTTATCCTATCCTATTTATTGTTGTGATATTTCTCCGGTGTAATCTTCGATTGCACCCTGATTTGGTGTTCTGACATGTTTCTTTTTTTTGAGTTTCATAAAGGTTCACATATCCCAGGAAAAGGTTATTGACTAGGTATTCCACTTTATTTGTGGGATACCCTTGTGGAGTTTCACCCTAAATTAATTTTTTAATGTATTAATTTCTAATGTATTAATTTTTTAATATATTATTTTTAATAATTTTAATGTGGAGTTTCATCCTAATTATATAATTAATTGTAAAACTTTGCCTTTGAATAAGTGATCTTGGACCTCTCTTTGTTGCCTTACGATTACGATATTACGGTCATGTCCCGCGAACGTGGGGATACCCTTAGCAAAGACCCTTCGGTTAAATCATCATAAAATAAATTATAGTCCCTCGGATGTTGCCTTCGAATATACAACTTTGTCCCTCGATGACCCTCCGATGTTGCCTACGGTTAAAAGATGATAGTCCCTTCGAATGCTAAGATATCCTCGTAACTGTTGCCTTCAATGACCTATCGATGACCCTACGATGACCCTTAAACATCCAAAGGATAAAACTACTTATTTCTCAATAATAAGGACAGTTTTACCCTCATAAGGATAGGAAATGCTCATAAAGACCTTGGGTCGGTATAACTCTTAATTGTTGGCTCACAATCTAAAAACAATTTTCACACCTCACACCTTTCAAAATATCCTTAGAAAATCACCACTTGGTATATATTCATACTAGAATCATTACCGAGTTATATTTTTCTAAACAATTTCCAAAACTAAACGAGATAACTACTTTGTATATATTCATACAAGAATCATTACAAAGTTAAATTCTCTTTCCAAAAACAATTTTCCAAACAATTCACAAACACTTTTTTTCAGACAAAAATAATATAAGTGATCGAGCAATTAAGAGCCCATGGATAACCATGGATACAAAGGGTGCTAACACCTTCCCTTTGTATAATGTACCTCCCGAACCCAAAATCTAAATTAAGGTCTTTCCTGTTCTTTTCCACCTTTCCTTATTGGATAAAAGAAAAGTCGGTGGCGACTCTGGCTAACCGCGACATTGCGATAAAAAACACAAAAAGTCCAGTTCACCGTATGACACTTAGGCACGGGCACAATATTGGACATCCATTGAGGATACGTAGAAGTCACCAGAAACCCCGCATCAATTTGCTTTTGAACTTCCTCTTTGATCTTCACTGCCATATCAGGATGAGTTCTTCTGAGCTTCTGCTTTACAGGCACGCACTCAGGCTTTAAAGGTAGGAAATGTTGCACAATATAAGTATCTAGACCGGGCATGTCTTCATATGACCAGGCAAAGACATCGACATATTCTCGTAGTAACTTAATCAACCCCTTCTTAACAGATTCTTCCAGAAGTGCCCCAATCTTTACCTCTCGCACACAATCTTCAGACCCCAAGTTGATTGTTTCCAGATTCTCAAGATGCGGCTGAATGATCTTCTCTTCATGCTCAAGTAGCCGGGTGATCTCATCAGGAATCTCTTCAACATCATCTTCCTCTGCCTCAAATACAGGGAATTCAAAATTGGGAGATGGTGTTGGGTCATTATGTTCAATGGGTCTAGAAATCACCTGCATAATGATTTTTGGATATGAAAAGCTTTAGAATTCAAACAAGGCAAATCATTATGCAGATGAAAAGATTGATTTTATTCTTATTTAGGGTTTTATGTGATCACCAATTTCATGCAAAAAGCAAAAAGGGAAAATAATTGGAAAAACAAACATTTAACATGAATTTATTGAATGAAAATATCATTGTTTTTATGTTGCCAACAATGTTATCACTCCTCCTTTTGGCACGGGAGAAGGGTTTTTAAACAAAGTGATCATTACGTTGACTTATGGACAACTGTTGGAATATCCACAGCGACCCAATTGTTGCAGACCCCTCCAGGGATGATGAAATTGCCAGAATCCTCTGTATCTTCTTCTAAAATGGCAGCAGCCTCCTCATCTAGACCAGTGTGGATAAAACCTCCACTCTTGAATAAACCTTGCTTGTTGAAAGTACCAGAAGAAAAACTTATGCCAACCCGGGATTCGTTGTCTTCTAACTCAATCATTTTTCCTAAACCAGTGGTTGCACCACGCTCAATGGTCAACTTTGCATCTTTGTAGGAAGCAAATGAAGGAGTTCTCTTCTCAATAGGCTCAGCTATAGATAAAGCTTGGAAAGGAGTTCCAATTTCAACCTCAGCATCTATATAAGAGAAGGAAGACAAATGGCTAACCAGGAGAGCCCTTTCTCCCCCTACCACCACCAGTTTCTTGTTTTTCACGAATTTCAATTTCTGGTGTAGGGTAGACGTCACAGCGCCTGCCTCGTGAATCCATGATCTAAGTGATCCATCAGTCTTGAAATATTGGCTCTAGTGTAGTACCGGTGAGTCAGCTTGTCTTCAAAATAAATGAAGGACACAGAGTAAGACCACAGGGCAAGGGACCGGAAACAAAACCTGCTTATGCATATGATGCATGCGATGTTTGTGCATATGATTTGTTTTTTATTTCAAAGGAACTTTAGAGTTTTATTTGCAAATTCTGGAAATATTAAGCATTTTATCACATATGGAAATATCTCGTCAAATAATATCAGGGAAAGAAGTGCAGCATCGTCAATCATGTACAAGAGAAAAGGAAAATAATCATCTCATGGATCCCTAGAAACAATCATCTAAAGCTCAGGACACAGGAAGATAAGATGCGCGAAGCCTCTTCACCTCCCTCTCGTAGGCTGCCTCCATATCGGCCTTCTCTTTGGCGAGTCGATCATACCTCCTCTTCCAGAACTTAGAAGACTGAGGAAGTAGAGAAGTCCATACATCATCAGGGTCATCAATAACCTGATGCTCAAGAAACTCAATCAAAGCATCCTTCTCCTTAATCTGCTGAAGCAACTCTTCCCTTTCACGGATCTAAGCACGCGATCGGTCTTCATCTCTCAACTCCTCTACTCCTTGATTAGGGAGGGTTGAAGGCCCAGCCATAATCATAGATGTAGGTCTCGGATACTCGTAAGGCATGAGATATTCAGACGCCCTCTTCCTTACCCAAGCAGTATAAGGCTCCAAAGCGATGCAATTCTTAGGACCCAACTCCTTCCTTCCTTTCCTATGAATCTTGCGCCAAGCGCGGACCATCATAGCTTTCAAGCCTTGGGGATCTTTACCATCCTGAAAGAATACACCCTCTAATAGAATGTTATTGGGTTTATCCTTTAGGGGGAACCCAAGTTGCCGACGTGCCAAAACAGGATTGTAGTTAATCCCACCACATGTACCAAGAAGAGGTATATTGGAGAATTCGCCACAAGAGTCAATAATTTGCACACCATCATACACAGGGTTATACCAAGAGATATCATCATTAGTGAGAGACATAAGTCCCGTAGACCACCGTAGACATCCCTTATTCTCCTTGAAGGCGACCGTCTGCGGTAAGTGAGAAATAAACCACTTATACAACAGAGGCAAACATCACACAATAACGCCACCACCCTTTGCATTCCTCATATGCAAAGAGAAATAGGTATCGCCCAACAAAGTCGGAACGGGATTAAGAGTAGAGAAAACCCTAATAGCGTTCACATCCACAAACTTGTCGATGTTGGGGAATAATACTAGCCCATAGATGAGAAGTACAAATATGGCCTCAAAGGCGTCCTCACTCATGGTCTTCCCATATATAGTAGCTTGAGCAATGAGGAACTCCGAAGGGAGACCTTGAATTCCACCTTTGGTAGTCATATGAGCACCAACCAGAGATTCTGGGTTCGGTCCCCAGCAGAGTCGCCACTTTTCTGTAGCGGGGTATTCGTTACCATTAGAGATATTGACTAAATCCAAGGTAAATCATACAAGTCGAGTCGCCACCGCACTTCTATTTATCCAAAGGAATGGTTAGAAAGCGAACAAAAACCTAAAAGTTTTATCGAATCAAAAACTAGTAAAAATGTTAGAGATCTGGGTAAGGGGGTCGGTTATGCAATGGGAATGTGTTAGGCACCTAAAGCATCCTAGGTACTCCTAGGGAGCCCTTTTCACATTTGTTGTAAGGTTGTTTTTTTTTGTGAAAATTTATTTGTGCAAACATGATTGAAGGGATGAGAAAAGAATATACAAATTTATTTACATTTTGTGTTTGAATGGATGAACTCATTACCTACGTACCATCTTAAAAAAAGATTAGGATCAAAACCTCGTAGTTCGGGGTAAAAAAATTCAAAAAAAAAGTTGGTGAATTGATTGGTCCAAAAACCTTAAGGTCTTTTGTTATCAAAGGGAGAAAACTCAACCTAAAACCACAGATCCATCATGTTAGGATAGCTTCAACATGCTAGTGAGGGGTTAACCCTATAATAAGCATGGAAGACTCATTGTCCATCACTAAGGATAAAGGTGAGTATTATATCTACCTCAAGGATAATTCAAACCTAATAGCTAATGGTTATAAAAAAAAGGGTTTGATTAAGAAGGTGGCCATTGAAACCACAAAAAGTATTTGAATGGGTTATATTTACCAATTAAAAGTATTTACAAAAATATGGTTAAAGTGGATTAAAAGGTTCAATTCAGAATAAGTGTTATGAAAAATAAGTTTTGAAAATCAAAAGCATAAGGCTTAGGTTTCTAATGTTGAAAACAAAAGTTATTGTTTGCACAAAAAGTTTTGGCTTGGGTTAGAATGGAAAAAAAAAGGGTTAAATTCCTAAACATACAAAGAGATAAGGGAAAAGAAAATAAAACCACATTAGGAGTTCCCCTCTTGAGATCATATTGATGATCCAAGTAGCTCCCATCCTTTGGAATAAGCAGTCACAAACAAATATCTCAAGCCATTAAGCACAGGTAATCGGAGTAAACCTCCAAGTGGTATCCCACAAATAAAATGGAACACCAGGCCATCTCTACAAGAGTCATGTGAGCCCTCACAAAAAAAACTCAACAAACAGGTTAGAGAAACAAGATAGGGTAATCAAAAGTTACCCCCAAATCAAAATGTAACCACATGAATCATGCCATTAAAATTCACAAAAAAAGCTCACAAAAAGCAACCAAGGGTAGGAGGCCTAAACCTCCTGTCAAACACATGCATCAAAAGGGTATCAAATTCACCCATAATACCTCATATATTCAGAAAATTCAAATTGAAGGCATAAAGATGATGGATATAGGGCAAACCTGATTGGAGAGATCGAATGAAATTGAATTGCACCGTTGGGTTTGCAGAGCAATCTGAGGGTTTGCCTCTGGAGGTTGCTCTGAACTCTGTCAACTCTTCTCTCACTTTCTTTTTCCTGCCAGGGTAATAGGAATGGCCTATCCTTTTGTTTCACTGAAACTCTGAATTTATAACCTGGTTTTTGTGGACCTGTGGGCTCAAATGAGAGAGGCCCAAGTCCTTTTTTTTATTATTATTTTATTTTCGTTTTTTTTTATTATTATTTTTATTTTTTAGTAAACAAAAGTAAGAGAAACAATGATGTATAATTCAAGCATGCGTGGTGATCTCAAACCAATCACAAGGAGTCCCACCCAAAGGCAAAGGGAACCAAGACGCTCATGATCCTTGAGGCTATGCAAATGTAATGTTATGATGCCATGAGGGATCTTAGGGTCAAAATTGGGATCTTACACCTACTATTCCATCTGAGGGTATTGATAGCTGGTTTGTTAGTCATGTCTTAGGTTCTGCCTATGTCCTTAGAGTTCGTGTAATGGATGTTCAGTTCTCTACGGAGTGTATGGATGGGTACTTGGAATGATACCTTACTATATCACACCCTCGCATCATCCCATCTAGGAAACATGGAGATGATGCAAATTTTTTGAAATTTTTTCCATTAACAATCTGTCGAATAATGATTGGCGAAAATCAATTATAGAAATTTTAAAAGATCCAACAGGAACAACAAATCAAAAAATCACATACAATGCATTGATCTATGTTATCACTGGAAATAAATTATTTTAAAAGACTCCTAAAGGGGTTTTACTTAAATGCCTTAGTGAAAGAAAAAATGTATTTGGCAATATTCAATGACCATAGTGGGTCATGTGGTGCTCATCAAGCATGCCATAAAATTCAGTGGCTTTTTTTCCCGACAAGGTGTATATTGGCCTACTACTGAAGGATTGCATTGAGTTCGCCAAAGGATGCCAAGACCCCCAAAGACATGCATGCATTCAACATGTCCCTGCAAGTGAATTGCTTTATATTGTTATGCATTGGACATTTAGAGGTTGGGCATTAGATTTCATTGGTGATATTCGTCCTGCATCACCAAAATTGGGAAGGGCGGTTTCGAGTTAGCCAGGTGTTTTCAAGTAACGCTTACGAGGTCAAAGATTTAGGTCCTGACATTTGAATTCTAAGGATAAACGGAAGTACTTAAAAAGGTATAAGACTATCTTGCAAGAAATTCAAATAACAAGAGAGTAGTAATGTATAAAAGATAAAAATGCTAAAATGGCATTGAAATCGAAAAGCCAAATTGGCAAAGTCATTGCTACAATTGGAAGAAAAGTACATAGTAAAGGTCTTTAAGACATCAAGTCAGTTTTCATCTTCTCAAAGTGTATTATGGAAAACCTAATCCTTTTGTCTTTCATAGCATATTCATTCTTTAGTTTGTTCACCTCATTTTCCAGCGTATGAACATTTTTAGAATGCTCAATACCAGTTATGTCCTCTTCAACTAATTTATTCTCTGCAAAAGCTAATATTGAATTGTCAATTTTAGCCTTTTCCATTTTTGCTGCTCCGATCTTTTGTTGTAATTCATCATCTGCCGAGTCCAAGTCAAAATATTTGCTTCAAGAGTTGCCATCTGATTCTTGTCTTTAACTTTTATTTCCCATTCAGTGATTCAACTTTGATACTTAGTAACTAAGTCTTGTTCCTAAGACATAACCTTAGTTTGTCGGTCGAGTCTACTAGAATATTCCTTTTTAAGCTTGATAGTTTGAGCAGTTTGCTCAAGAAACAATGCAAAGTCAAGAATAAATCTAACGATGGAGTCAAACGTTTCTATGGTTTGGATCAGATCCATGTCGACAAGGTTCTTCGCCCAATTATCCTCCGATCTTCTTTAATTAAGAGTGGCATTGGAAGTGTTAGAGAAAGAAGTAGAGTATGCGCTTTCAAGAGATTTTAACTGAGACGTTGGAGTAGGAGATGATAAGGTGTGTTCTTGTTCATCTTTCTCAGACCGAGATCTAGCTGGGTCTTAAGTTTTCTCAGTAAGACTAACACTTGGGGTCTTTTTGGTGTGAACATTATCCTGAACCCCCCACGTGTCATCAGCATGGTATGGGGTCCATGGTGTGGGAGTTGTAACATCTTATTTCCCACACATAAATATACGAAAATCAGAGTATTCATCAAAACAAAAATAGGATGTCACACATTCTCAAATCCAAACGTGCATGCTATGTAACACTTTAGCATATAGTAACAACAATCAACACCTTCTCTTAGGTTGTCTTCGCATACTCACCTTCACTTAGGGTATCATCGTAGCGAAATTTCTCATCAACAAATCATGCAATCAATAAATCATTTTATTTCAAAGACTTTATAACATAAACAAAATCATAAATACAATCTCTTCAAAACCTTAAATCATTAACCATGAAAGTATACTTTAACTCCCTAGTCAACACAATAGAAGATAAATCACAAACGTTTCCCCCAGTGCTACATATCAGAGCACGTAAACTAAACACATAGAGAAAAAGAAGAAACAACCTCGTGCCATCCTCCACTCTAAGCAGCTACTCAATTACCTGCTTATTTGTACCTCGGAGAGGAGCACAAACCACCACCACAACAACAAATAGGTGAGAAATCACAATCAATAATAGCATGCATTAAATGATATTATGCATGATATTGGCCTAATACATGTTGAGAAATCACCCTCGCCATTGCGAATTACTGGATTCAATGTTTTCATATCCCAAAACATGTTATTCACAAGATTGAATATATATGCATACTTTTCTTTGGACTAGTGGATCTGATGTTAGCATAAAGAGTCCCATTGCATGGGACACTCTGTGTAGACCCAAGGATTATATGGGCCTTAACATCATTGACCTTAGGATTTAGAATAAGGTAACGATGTTGAAGTACTTGTGGAACCTCAGTGGCAGATCCGTCAGCTTGTGGGTGAAATCGATCCACACCTATTATTTGAAAAATGAAAATCTAATGACCATTCGTTGTAAAACTCATAATTCTTGGATTATGAAAACTGTCCTGAAGCAAAGAGACAATTTTCAAGGTTTCCAACATTTATGGGATCAATTACAAACTAAGGGCATGTTTAGAATGAAGGAAATGTATACCCCATTGCATGCAGATGCTCCTAAGGTTCCTTAGTGCAAACTTTTCCGTTGTAATGCAGCAAGGCCCAAGGCATTGATGACTATAATACCCCGTGTTCCATTAGGTACTCAAATCCTTGTTAGTTGAGATCAATTGAGTTCTTATATGCTCTAAATATTGTCAATTGGGATAAATATAGTAATTAGTGGACTCAGAAGGGATCAATCCTTATTAAAAGAGACTGACATTTTATTAATTAGTATAAGAAGGGAAATTTTGGTAACATTAATAATTGGTCAATTGGTTTAGTAGTAGGAAATATCAAAGGAGATATTTCCTTTCTAAACTTAATTTCCCAACCACGCATATATATATATATATATATATATATATATATATATATATATATATATATATATATATATATATATATTAAGACCCTAATTTTTACCCTAAGATCCCTCATGGCATCATGTTATTGCACAAGTGCATTGCCTCAAGGATCATAGCATGTTTGGCTCCTTAACCCTAGGGTTGGGATTTGTTTGAGTGTTTTGAGACCACCAAGCATGCTTGTATTGTATATTATTTCTTTTCTTATTTGATTACTAACCAAACACACCAAAAATATGCCACTAACTCTTTTTGTTTTGAAGCTCGAGTGATCATGTGCTCCAATGCTCCTAGGAGGCTCCTAAGCCCAATGCAATGGCTAGATGAAGAAGAGAAGAAGCATGAAAATTGTCCACAAAGATCCTAATCATAATATATATCTCCCAAGTATCTCAATTTGACAATTTGATCAAGATAACCCAAAAGGGCTTGAGGATTGTTGCCCAAAGAAACCCTAATGTCACTGTGCTTTGATTGTGCCTTGCCCATGAAGCAACCTCAACCTATGATCAAATTTAATCAAGGTAAGATATTTCATTCATCATTTTATGCATATATGAGCCTATTTGAGGATCCTCAATCATTTATTCATCAAGATTGGAAGTTTGGCCTTGAAAAGTTGACCAGTCAAGTCATCTGACTAAGCTGAGCACCATTGAGATATACATTTTGATGTGTTTTCCAAATGAAGATGACCCCAAGAGAAAAAATGTTCCTAAGAACCCTATTAACAACTTTCATGTTCATAAAAAATAAATTTGAAGCTTGGAAGGTCATCATTCATTTCAAAACATTATAGGTCATTTTGACTGAAACCCTAATTTTGGGTCAACTTACCAAGGGCATAACTTCCTTAATTTTTATGATTTTGAGGTGATACCAAATGAATTGGAAATATTGAGATGTATAATTCAAATGTTATGTTGACAAAATTTCATAATCTTAAAAGAAATACATGTGATAATACAAAACATTATAGGTCATCTTGGACCTAATTCATTGAATTTGAAAAAGTACCCAACTTCAAATGCCCATAACTTTGTCATAGAAAATTCAAATGATGAAAAATTTGATTCTAAATTGATAACCTTGAAAATATATACAACTTTGATGTTGTAGGTTTTTTCATTTTAGGATTGCATCATGAAGACAGAGGGGTTTGATTGAGCTTGTTTTTGATGAGTTTTTTCAAAGTATTTTGAACATGTTTAGTACTTGGATTTTCACAGCCAGTTTTCATAAATTTTCACATGCCAAATGAATTTTTGCCCAACATGACTTTTGTTCCTTATTTCAATGGCTTTCCAACCATTAGTCACATTACTGTTTTGGATCTACCATTTGTGAGTTTCGAAATTATCTTCATTTAGGTGCATTTTGGATATTTCATGTTATAACTTGGTATCCAAGCTGTTTCCATTTCATGTACACGTCCAAATCCTTTCCATATGAACTCAACAAGCTTTTTCACCCATCATTGGGCCTTCCACACGCCTGTACAAGCCCATGCAATGCATTTTCAATTTTCCATGCACATGAAAGAAGCGTGTGATTTGATACCTTCAGTTATAAATAGAGGTTCCCTCTCATTCATTTGGTAACCTTTTGGAGACCTGAATTGCTGCAGCATTGAAACCATAGCCATACCAAAGGAATTGTTCAAATTTTGTTCTCACTTTCGAGCTTGAAATTCAACATCATTAGCTGAGCTTTAAAGCCTAATTCCTTAGCCTTTCACTTCCACTGCATCCATAGATCAAAGAGGAGCAAGGATCTTGAAGGATTCGTGGCCTGAAGTGCTTCAATTCAGAGGTATACATTCAAACTTTTTGGATCTAGAACTCTCAATTCAATGTAGCATTCTTGTGTTTGTGTGGTTTTCTGAAGTCCTCACACTTGAGGCAAGCCATTAGTGCTTTCAATTCATCATTTCATGAGCTTGCAGTTTGAACACCATGATCTTCTCCTTCACATTTCTCTCAATATAGGAAGAGTGAGGAAGATCCAATGGTACAGTGATGATCTCCATCACACGAGCTTCATTTACATGTCCTTGTTTTCCATTTTCATTAAAACTTTTTTCTTTGCAACTGGTGGCCGGAAGTGGTTGTCTCGCCGAAGAAGATGGTGGTTTCCACCACCATCACCACATGTGCGCTCTTGTAGCCATTGGATCTGGATTCCACATTTTAATCTTGATCATTCGTTGTGTTTACTTATTTTAATACATGTTGTTACGCGTTTGACTTGGATGCATCGTGCGCCCTCACATCTGAACTATCCATGAGCGCCACGTCAATTAATAAGCTCCATCACGCGGCTGTGATTTTTTCCATTTATTCTATTTTCTTTTATTTTCAGTTAATTCATTTGATTTTCAAAAATTCATAAAAAATTCATTTGAAGTCATAAAAATATGAGACCAACTCCAAAAAAATTCTTGAAAAATCTAGTTTCATATTATGATTTTTAATTATTTTTGTGACTTCATTTGATATTTTTCATGGATTATTTGATTTTTTAATGGTTTTAATTCATTTTAAAATACTTTATGACTTTTGAAAAATCCAAAAATATTTTCATAGCATTTATGGATCATGATAAGTCAATGAAAAATGGTCTCATCAATTTCTTATTTGATTTGAGATTATTTAAGATTTTAAATCATATTATGCTATTTTTAATTGTTTTTAATTGTTTTTAAATACTTTCTGATTTCAAAATTTTGTGAGAAAATTAGTCAAAGCTTGTTTGACTATGTTGAACCTATGAGAATTTAGTTGGACTCATTGGAGTTGTTTTGAATTGAATTTGAGGTTTGACCTTATTTGTTTATTTTTTATTTGCATTTTATTTTAATTCAAAAAAATACCATTGACTCTTTGACTTGTTATCTTCATTTCTTTTCTGTTTGGTGTTGGTTGATATTGGTTTGATTCACATTTGATCAATTGGATTTGGTTGTGGTCTTATTTTCCCCTCCCTTTCATCTTCATCCCTTTCTTTCCATCAATTGCCAATGAGTTAAAGTCTTATGGTTGGTCTTGACAAATGAGAGGTTTAACCTTCTTTGATCCAAACCAAATTCAACTTGATCCATTATCAAGTGAGTTGTTTTGTGTCCAAGATAGGTTGCTTCTTGGTCTAGCAAATAACCTAAAGTCAATACAAGGCCCTTCCTCTCTTGTTTTTGGCATGCCAATTTTTTGGAGCTTGGCTTACTAGTCATGATCTCTAACTTGTGTTCTTTGCCTATATTTTTATTGACCGGCCTCAGATAGGTGTGACTACTACGTTAGTCCACTTACGATTGCTTAACATAGCGCTACATTGTCTTATGACAAACTAACATAACTTTACTAACTACTAACTTTAATTTGAGCATTTAATTTCTTGTCATTTACTTTTAATGTCATTTATTTCTTGCTCATTATTCATATTGATTTTCACTTTGCTCACTTGAGCACATATTTTATGTTTATATCATATTTCTTTTGCTTATTTGAGCCCATTATTGTATATAAATATATTGTTATCTTGTGTTTGCTTTGTGTTTGTTTTGTGTGAACCAAATGCAAAAGGAGAAAGGACTTAGAATTAGGACTTACCTATGCTTAAAGGAGTTCAAGAGCAACTAGGCCTCATGCCTTTAGAATGCAAAATTTGTTGAAGAGCAACTAGGCCCCATGCCTTTAGAATGCTAAAATTCAAAATTGATTTCAAAGGACTTCTCCTCCAAACTTATTCTTTGTCCATTCCCCTTATTGTGTTGTGAACTTTTTGATGTTTGCTCTTGTGTGATAGGGATCCCATCTTGAGATTGTGAAAAGAGGGTCATTGTCATGAGTAGCCAAGTTAAGAGCCAAGCCAAGTGGAGATCCTAGGATCTTGAATCCAAAATGTTTGATTACTTGTTTGTGTGATAAGTCCAAAGGAAAGGAGAATCTTGAGTCATCTCTATGACTCCAAGAAAAGGAACTCCAAGGGTTTATCTTTCCTCTCTTATCTTTGTTTGCCTTAGGACTAGCCCTTCTCTTCTTCTCCCCGCTCTAACCAAGCTAAAATCATTTTCAAAACTTTGACTTTGTTTCAAATTAGAAACCTAGGCCTTAGGCCTTTGACTTTTCAAAACCATTTTCATAAATACTCATTGTAAATAAACTTTAATCCAACTTTGACCTCATTTTGTAAATAACTTTAACTTGTAAATATAACTCATTTCAAGTTGTTTTTGTGGTTCCAATGGCCACTTGTTAAAACCTTTTCAAAAACATTAGCCATGGGTTTGAGTTATCATAGTGGTTGATGTAAATCTCACCTCATCCTTAGTGATTGGATTATAAGTCTTCCATGCTTATTATAGGGTTAACCCCTCACTAGTATGTTGGAGCTTTCCTCATATGGTGGATTGTTGGTTTAGGTTGAGTTTTCTCCCTTTGATAACAAAATACCTTAAGGCTTTTGATCAAATAAATTCACCAATCTTTTAAGATTTTTACCCCGAACTACGAGGTTTTGATCCTTCTTTGTGATGATACGTAGGCAATGGGTTCATCCATTCAAACAACAAAATTTGTAAATATAATCTATTCTCTTCTCACCCCCTCAATCTTTTGTACAAATATTTTCACAAATACCAACCTACAACACATATTTGCAAAAAGGGTTCCTTAGAGTACTAAAGATGTTTTGGGTGCGTAAAACCTTCCCATTTCATAACCAACCCCCTTACCTAGATCTCTGACATTTTTATTAGTTTTTGATTTGAAAAACTTCCTACTTGGCTTTTGTTCGCTTTTTAGCCTTTCCTTTGGACAAATAAAAGTGCGGTGGCGACTCGAATTGTATGTTGACTTTTGGTTTAGTCAATAAACCTGAAAGTAACGAAAACCCCGCTACAGAAAAGTGGTGACTCTGCTGGGGACAATCTCTTCTCTAGTGGGTTTAGCCTACTTTTTGCTTGTGTGTTGTATGTTTATATTTATTTGTGACATATTTTTGTGCAAATTTGGGATGAATGTATTGTTTGTAATGTATGAATTGCTTGATATATTAATTGCTTGTATGCTTGGTGATTTCTTGTGCGATGAGTTCTATACCCGAACTCGAGTGCACTTATGATAGGAGAATGGCATAGTCTTGTTGACTTGTGTGGAGTTATTCCTTAACAAGTTAACTTGCAAGTCCATTCACTTGGTGGAGGTCTTATTGGGATTAATAATGTCACACGAGTAGTCGTGGTTAGGCATTACACTTTCCAATAGGAACCTTAGAAGCCAAAGACCTTAGATACCTAGCCCATCTTGGCCTATTTTAGGACGTAGTGCGAAGGTCGTTCAAGTGTAAGACTTGAGGCAATTGTTACGCGATACTACACTCATAAGAGTTCCTCTTGAGAATATTTTTGGAGGACGAGTAGTTGTTTTATCCGATAATATCCGAAAGATGGGATGATGACTATGGAAACTTTTTTAGAACATGATTGTCAGGTTTAAACTGTAGTACACTCCCATTGGGTGGTTCTTAACCGAGACTCCATGCTCATGACTTACAACAAACCCTTGATTCGCGGTCGATCCGTTCTCGTATATCCTCAATATCAATGGAACTTGGGTGTTGATAAAGTGTAAACCATAATCCACCAAAATGGATGATTGATATTGACGATGACTTGAGGCATCCCGTGACCCTTCTATGGTGTGACTTGCTTGATCCTTGAGTGTATAGTTAAAAAAAAACCTTCCTAATGGTTTGGAGTCGACTCCAAACATGTATAAGTCGACTCTAACTGTTGTTTTTACCTAAAAACTAGTTTTATTTTACGTATTTTGAAAGTCTTTTACTGTTATAAAACCATCCAAACACTTCTTAACACAAAAACCACTTATTTCAAACACCTATTTTCTCATATTAAAACCCCGCTCTTATTAAGCACTAATTATACCAATTAACATACCACTTCAATCACCAGTTCATCAAATCACATCTCTAAAACCTTCCCTATTTTAAAAATGATGGAAAACACACATACATACACAATACACAATTTCAAACATCAATTCATACGAAATTCACTTCAATATAATCGAGAGAATATCACTCCTCAAGAACACACTCATAAATTATCACAATCATCATCCATATTGGAGGTCAATGACTCCTCTAGCCCATCCCTCATGCATAAGCCCTTATTGAAGGTTATTATCCCCTTTACCTTAGATTTCTCTAGAAAAACTCTTCAAAGCTCTTTCAATGGATGCTCTTCCTACGCTTTATCCCTTGCCTCTTCCTCTTTCCACCAATTCTTTTTTTACGTAGAAAACTCTCCCAACCCTTACTCACCTTTTTATTAGTAAAATAAATCCCTCTATTAGAGACTTACAACATTACCCTCACTTATTTCCCTATTCACCAAAATGCTCTTATCATTTCTAATTTTATTTTAATAAAAATACTACTAGTACTCTTTATTTTCTATTATTATATTTTCTCACTTTAATTAAATAATTAAATTAAAATACCATTATTTAATTATTAAAAATGTACTATAATAATTCTAGCCCACTTCTATCAATCTCCAATCACTCTTTACACTACCACCTCAAGGTCACACACCCCTAACACTCATATTAAATCAATTATCACACATAATAATTAACTTAAATAATAATCATTCAAATAATTCGATAAATCAAGAATTATGGTGTTATAGAAGCCCTCTCAATTGCATCAGTCAATTGGTAGTCAGGATTAAGATCTTCAGGTTGAGGCAAAATTTGTTCAGGGCTTTGTTTGTTTTCCCCTTCAGATATAGGTCCAACTAGTTTATCTTTAGCCATTTTCATGGAGGGGTCCATATTTTCTTCGACCATTGGCTTTTGCTACTCAACAACTGTCTCCCCGCCTGGATTGTCAAATGTTGGTTGACCTGATAGGGAGCTTTGTATAGGAGTCAACCAATGGATGCTTGAAATAACATTGGATAATGATGGATTACAAGGGTTATCTTGGGACACCCAAAGTTCGACATTGAGGGGATGCTCCTATAAGGAAGATTCGAATAAGTATGGGGAGGGTAAGTAGGAATTTGAACAAAAATGAATGGAAATCTAAAAGAATACCTCAATGACCTCAAAACTAGGACTTGGGTTAACACTCTCTGGGCTTTTGCTAGACTGAGATGGCTTTGTCTGTTCTTTTTTCTTTCTGATTAGATGATGGTGTCCCTCTTCTCCATGCCATTCATCATCAATGGTAATGATATTTTCTTTTCTGAATTTCTGGGAGCTTCCCTCAGAAGTGTGCTTCCTTGCTTTCCTTTTCTTTCCAGCGTGGTGAGGTTCAAAAGTTTTAGCAAGAGCTTTGCCCTTATTCTCTTCTTCCCTTATAATATCCATGTTGGTTTTATATACGGGAGGGACATGATGAGTCTAAACCGAGCTTTCGTCACTCCTAACAATATATACCATCCATTTGCTTCCTTCCCGGGGTGTTCATAATTGTTAGTATGACAAAGGATAATAGGAAAAAATGAAATATAAAAATAGTAAGTCAAACCTGTGCCCCTTCTTGGTTGGGAACTTCACTCTCTTTATTCTTCTTAACCTTCATTATAGCATGTGAGGCATAGGTAGATGTGTTTCCTCTATTTCGACCCTGGAAGATAAGAGTAAAGAAGACTAAGTTTTGCAGAAAAATGTTCATACTTTTGACATAATAAAGGTATAGAAATTTATAGGTTGGAAATAGGGGAAGTTTAGAAAAATAAAATTTTAAATCAAAGTTATACCTATCTTCTACATAGGGAGGAATTTTCAAGTTTGGAAGTTTTTATGTAACTTTATGTTTTAAAGTATTTAGCGTGCCATAAATGGTTCGACGAATATCACAAGAATTATATACAATTTCAAAATAACGCTAGAAGGCTTGAATTTCCTTGATGTGCATACCTTTGTTTTTCTTCACCTGATTCTGCATAATTGAGAATGCATTTGTTATGCATTGAGCCATAACTTATGGATCAGTCACACCTCGATAGTAGGCGCATCACCAATCTTCGAATTCTCTTGTACAATGGAAAAAATGTGAGAATTTGAAAGGATTAAGGTGTAGATGTTTTTTATTGAAAAAGTTTAAACACTTTTGGAGCTATTCTTCATCTAGCTCATCAACATGAACAAATATCAGTTCTTCTTTTAAAATAAGGAATTTTGGAAAGAATTGGCTAAAGTCAAATTGCATGGCTACCTAGTTTGGATAATAAGAAGCCGCCCTAATACATGATCGGGAAGAACATACTTTGGTCGAAAAGATGGAGGGTTGAAAGAATTTCATTCAAATGGCATAAATTTCTCTTTGCTCCTCAGGCGAAAAGGTTGTGAATGGTTTTCTTAACCAGTTCGGTTCATGGCTTCGACTGGGTAAGTGCACCATGTTTGAAAGGAATGTTTTGCAGTTGTAGAGCATGAAAAAGCAGGTTTTGAAGGCTTCCTTTGATGCAAAGTTTCCATCATATGGCGTAATCTTGGTAAGCCTTTAACCTTTGATTCTTCTGTCTGGGCCAGGTGAGGCATTAACCTTGAGGGAAGGATCAAAGGTGGCATTAAGCCACAACTGTAAAATCCATATGGGGCATGAGATTAGGAAGTTTTCATCCAGATCTACTCGTGCCTTGAGGTCACGGGAGGCAATCGCCAAAGACTCATATAAGCTGCATAAGATTAGCTTGCTGAGATAAATGTTTCTCCTTTCGTGAAACTGAGTAACAATAGGGATAAGTTTCTTGGACACTTGAATGAAGTTGGAGCAAAAAACATAGTGAGATAGCCAACAAGTAAGGAAAGTTATGTGTTCCTGGGTGTTCACATTGTTAGTCGAGGCATAATGGTATTTAATAAAAGTAATATAACTAGGGTTAGAAAAGGTGAAATTAGGTTTGGTTTTGTTCATCAGGGTGGGATCGAAGATTTCCCCAGTTGGCCGAAGGCCAACTATTGATGCCATATTAAATAGCGTGAGAGTGATCATTCCATACGGTAAGTGAAATATGTTGGTAGAAGATTCCCAAAAGAAGATAGAGGCAACCAACATGTGGGAGTTATATTTAGGGCCAACTCTTGAGAGTTATATCAAGTCAAAAATACCCTGATCTTGCCATATAGTCTCCTTCTTTTGCTGAACCTTATCTAGCCACTTGATGTAGGAAACATTGTTGGTCGAAAGTGGCAAACAAAACACACGGTTCCTCATGCAGATGAGATCAAAAGGCCCGACCTTGAACACCAAAGGTTCACGTGAGGAAAAACTAGGGAATAAATTTTCCAGGTTCAGGGTTTTCTTATTTAGTCTAGGCAAAGGACCCATGAAAGCATGGGTAGTACATGTTGGTGTAAGCTCTAGAGGCCAATACTTTTGGTACTTGTATCGAATTATTTATTAATAATAAAAGGCTTTTTTCTTTATTATGTTTATTTAATAAAGTCCCTAGAATAACTAGTCTGTTTAATGTATCAAGTGTGACTTAATAATGAGATCTCATTAAACATAAGGACATTATTCTTAAAGTATCCGTAGTCGAGCTTTATTGTGAAGTGGGATAACATTAAAGCATTAAGACTACTATGTATATAGACTGATGATCACATCTCATGGATCATGGATAAGGAGTTATCAAGTCTTAAACATAGGTATGAATATTAGGAATAATATTTATACTGGATTGACCCGCTATGAGAATACTATATAAAATTTTATGCAAAGTGTCATAAGTTATTCTTATGGTGATATTGGTGAATATCACCCTTCGACCTGAAACCACTATGGACCCTAGATATAGAGTCGAGTGTTTTATTTCTGATAAAACATTGTCCGTAATTGGATGACCATAAAGACAGTTGATGGGTACTCCACGAAGAATGCTAAGGGACATGAGTGACCTAGATGGAATTTGCCCATCATACGTAATAGGATAAGTGTCTAAGGGCCCAATATTGAACTGGACAAGGATGACACAGTTTATGCCTTGTGTTCAAAAAATATAGACATAAGGGAAAAGGGTAATTGAACACACAAGTATTATCACAAAAGGATTTGTCATATCACATGACATTTTCGTGTCTTGGGTAGCAGTGATGTGTTGCTAGATACTACTCACTATTTATTATGTTAAATACGTGATTTAATATAATTGTCAATGTCGTGAAAACCTACAAGGTCACACACAAAAGGACAAATTGATGAGAGATAGAGTAAATAAGGAACACCGTAAGGTACGATGCACTTAAGTGAATTGTAGAACATCGTAAGGTACGATGCACTTAAGTAGAATACGAAATATGGTAAGGTACCACGCGCTTAAGTGATTTTTGGTATATCATAAGATATGAGCCACATACACATAAATGCGCTTTTTAGCTTGCAGCCTACACAAGTGGTTCTATAAATAGAACCCTTGTGCAGAAGCATTTGATTAGATGAAATTTCATTTCTCTCTCTCTCTCTCTCACTCAAAGCCTTCATTCGTAGCAGCTAGCACTAAGACTGAAGGAATCCGTTCGTATGGACTAAGTAGAGGCCTTGTCACCATTCAATGTTCGTGATCATCCTTAGATCTGCATCAAAGGTTTCAATCGCCACAAGAGGTAACAATTTCTATCACTGATCATGCCCATTCGTAAGGATCACTAAAAGGAGAAAATTTTAATTTCCGTTGCGTTTCGGATCATAATTCTCCTTCAGTACCTGCAAGGGAGTAGAGGATTAATACATGAGAAAAACAAATGATAATATTTTCCTCTTGCATGGGAGACTTTGGGACGTAGTAGCAATCATCTATGAGAATAATACCTTGTATTTTAGCAGCAGAAGGAACTTGTGGTGCACTCTTAGTAAGAGAACTGGAAGTCATTGTTGATCCTTGAGATATTTTGAGAAAAAAAGATTTTCTTTGAGAAAAATGAGGGCAAAAGTTGTAGGGAATTCAAAGAGATTTCTAGGGTTCTGAGAAAGAAGATGGTGGAAAAAGGAAAAGAAATGCTGAAGAGGCATATATATAGCCACAAAGAGGATTTTTTTTCCAGTTTCTCTCTAAAAAATTGGACAAGTGGCGTTTTGAAATGAACATGTGGCATTTAATTTTAGGAAAAAAATTAAATTAAATAATTATTTTTAATATCATTTAATTTCATAACCCATAATTTTCCTATGAAATCAGAGTGACGATGACAATCTACACACACGTCTTTGACATGACGATTTGGTGAAAAATAGTCATGATGATTATGATGTATGCAAATTATCTTGAACTGTTACTAAAAACGCCACCTTTCTTTCATATGATACATATGACTGAAAGTGACATTTTTTGGGGACATCTGTTATCATGGAAATGTAAGATAATGGAAATCGTGTCCTTCTCATTGATCTAAATAGAATATATATGCATCAATGTGTAACATTTGGTCAACTATCTAATTATGATACAACATAATTATAGGAAACTAATTATGACTAATTATAACAAAATATTCTATTCTATCACACCCCCGCAGTCGAAGCGGGAGGTTCACGGACGCTTAGACTAGTCTGAAAATCATCAAAGAGAATGCTAGGAAGTCCTTTGGAGAAGATGTATGTGATCTGATGTCTTAAGGGAACATGAAGGATGCGAGTCTGACCACGAGCTACCTTTTACCGAACAAAATGAGTGTCCATCTCAATATGCTTAGTGCGCTGATGCTGCACAGGATTACCAGATAGATAGATGGCACTAACATTGTCACAATACACCAAAGTGGCCTGAGGAATAGGAAAATGGAGTTCCATGAGAAGATTGCGAATCCAACACGATTCAGAGACAACATTGGCAACTCCCCTATATTCGACTTCAACACTGGAACGGGAGAGAGTTGGCTGCCTTTTTGGAAGACCAAGAAATAAGGTTGTCACCTAGAAAAACACAGTAACCAGATATAGAACGTCTGGTGTTAGGACATCCACCCCAATCAACATCAGTGTAGGAGATAAGCTTTGTAATAGGAGATGGGGATAAGTGTAGTCCAAAATGTAAGGTGCCCTAAACATAGCACAAAGTACGCTTAAGAGAAAGCATGTGATCCGTGCGAGGGGCATGCATGTGAAGATAAACTTGTTGAACAACATATGATATATCAGGTCGAGTGAAGGTGAGATACTGTAGGGTCCCTGCAAGACTCCGATACAATGAGGGATCCTCATAAGAAGTGCCGGAAGAGGTGCTGAGTTTCTGCTTGATGTCAACAGGAGTGGCTGATAGTTTACAGGACGCCATGCCAATATGTTCAATGATATCTGATGCATAAGTGTTTTGACTGAGAAATATGCCATCAGGATGACGAGATACTGAAATACCAAAAAGTAAATCAGAGGGCCCAAATCCTTCATTACAAACTCAGATGCTAGGAGTGGCATAATTGATTGGTGAAGGACCTGAGTGGAGGTGATGAGGATGATGTCATCTACATACAGCAAAATGTAGGCCATGTCTAAACCTTGTCGATATATGAAGAGGGATTGGTTTGATGTGCTATGGAGAAAGCCAATGGTGGCGACATAGTCAGCAAAACATTGGTACCATGCCCTAGGCGCTTGCTTGAGACCATACAATGACTTTTTCAACCGACATACATAATCTGGATGATGAAGGTCGCGAAAACCCAATGGCTGATGCATGTAAACACTATCATGAAGATCACCATGTAAAAAGGCATTCTGGACATCCAGTTGATGAATGGGCCATGATTTGGAGAAAGCAATGGTAAGCATTGTTCGAATGGTAGCGAGTTTCACCATGGGGCTAAAAGTCTCATCACAATCCACACTTGTAAGATTAGCATCGCAAGCCTTATAACGCTCAAAGGAGCCATCAGGATTTTTCTTATGCCTAAAAATCCACATACATCGAATAAGATTAACATCACAAGGACGAGGAACTAAATCCCACGTCTTATTTCGAATAAGAGCATCAAATTCAGACTGCATTGTGGATTTCCAATTCGGGTCTGATAAGGCTAGTTTGGGGTTTTTAGGTATGGGAGAGATGGTGTGATTAGAGTGACAGATTGATAAGTTAAATATCATGCAGGGTTTGACAATGCCTTTCATGCTTCGGGTGGTGATGTTTCGTGGAGGTGGAGGTGGAGGTGATTGAATTGATGGTGGTGATGGAGAGTTTATTGTAATGGGTGTGTTGATCGAAGAGGTGGGAGATGATGATTGTTGGTTTATTGAGGGTAGTGGTTGGTCAATTGGGATTGTGGGCGTTGGTTGGTTATGTGCAACAGGTGGTGAAATTTTATTTTGCCACTGATGTATAAGGTGGGGGTGAAGGTCATCATCTAGGAATTGATAAGAGTGAGGTGAAGGGGAGTGTATCTTAGTGAAGGGAAATTGAGTTTTCATCAAAGATAACATGCCTCAAAATTATTAATTTTATATTAGACAAATCAAAACACTTATAACCTCTATGATTCGGCGGATAACCCAAGAAGACACACAGAGTAGAGTGGGGTTGTAACTTATGAATGGTAGATGACGGGAATAATGGATAACATAGACGACCAAAGACTCTGAGATGTGTGTAGGTGGGATCACGATGATACATGAGTTGTGTTGGTGATTGATTATGAAGTGTTTTATAGGGAATAATATTTATAATGTAAGTTGACATGTGGAGAGCATGATGCCAAAACGAGGCGGGAACAGAAGAATGAGCTAGCATAGTGTATATCATATTATTGATAGTTCTTATTTTGCGTTCCGTTTTCCCATTTTGTGAGGATGTGTGGGGATAAGAGAAACGAAAAACTAGACCATGATCAGTGCAATATTTTTGAAAAAGCTCATTATTATATTCACCGCCATTGTCACATTGAAATGTTTTGACTTTTTGCAAAAATTGAGTTTGAATGAGTTGAGTAAGTGACTTGAACGTTTCAAACACATGAAATTTTCTGCTAATAGGAAAAGTCCACAAGAAGTTTGTAAAATCATCTAAGAATAGTACATAATATTTATGACCAGCAGAACTTAAAATTAGAGACATCCATAAATCACTATGTAAAATGTCAAAAGGAATCAAAGTCGTAGTTTGAGAACCAAAAAATGGCAATTTAACTTGTTTGCCTAAAACACAATAGTCATAAACGACAGAAGAATTAAAAGGTTCACAATATATGAACTTATTTTTGCGAAGGGAATTCAAAACAGACACACCAGGATGACCAAGACGACTAGATAAAACTGGGAGGAGTGGTAACTAGATAAAGATCTCCACGACTGTCACATCTGAGAAAGGTGATCCCCGTCTGAAAATCAGAGACAGTCAAACCAAAAGGATCAAAGGAAACATAAATATTGTTGTCAGTGGTGAGTCGTCTCACAAGAATTAAATTTTTAATAATTTTCAGGGCATGCAGAACATGGTTAAGGTGAAGTGGTTGGTGAGATGTGGTTATTTGTGTGTGTCCGGTGCCGTGAATTGGAATTCCATGGCCACTGCCTACAATGAATTTTTGATTTGAATTACTTAATGGAAAATAAGACGAGAGATTACCTTGTGATGCACTTGTGTGAGATATTGCGTCTGTGTCCATGTACCACTGATTGTCAGGAGTGTGGAGTGACATGGTGTGCATTACGGTCTCAATGTCTGTCGGTATCTGAGATGAGGTAGAGGTTTCATACACCTGAGGACGTTGTCCTAGAATGTATGATTGCTTAGGAGGACCGGCATGGCGTGTCCACTAAGAGGTGGGATACGGACACGGTGGCATAGTCCATGGTGGTGGAGTCCAACCCCATGGTTGCCAGGTTGGGTATTATTGTTGTTGTTGCCAAGGAGGAGAGGACCAAGGTGAGGGAGCGTTGGGAGCTCCAGACTGAGGTGCACTACGGTTACCACGTCCCCTCCACGACCCTGGTTGCCATGGGAGCGAGAACGGTTGCCGGAGCGGTGGTTGCCACGCTGAGAGGTGTCTTCAGTAGGTTTCGACTGAGTGGTGTGCATAGCAGCATGAGAGCCTTTGTTTGCACTTTTAGCCATACCAGCTTCTTCCAAAGTGAGCATGGAACGAGCCTGATAGAATTCAGAAAGAGGGTTGCTCTGGCGAATCAAAGTAGCAACACTGCAGTAAGCTTCTGGGAGACCAGAGATCAGCTGAAGGACCGGACGATGATTGTTGACAAGGGAGCCGACATTTCTCAACTAATCAGAAAGCATTTTAGGATGCTGACAGTAAGCTGAGACATTGACAAAAATCCTCCATACGAGTGTTAGAAAACTCTTGCTCAAGAGTGACAGCTCGAGCATTTTGGTTGTCCTGAAAAATATCTTCCAAGCGATTCCATGCTTCCATTGCAGTGGAGTTGGGCTCTAGAATAGTGGTCAGCAAATCGGTAGAAATAGTGGAATAAATCCACTGAAGAATGGTGGCATCAAGAGTGGACCATTGTTCATGGTTGGTGTCGGTAATAGCTGGTGGCTCTTTTCCGATAGATGGAACGATGTGATGCAAGACTCGATGTGAGTGAGCATGGATGCGGAAAAGCTCGGCCCAGGTACCATATTAATCTTTTTCCATCTCAAGAATAATAGGAATGTGGTTCCTAATATTGGAGACGGCAAGAGCGAGTTGAAACTCCAATTTGGAACCTCGAAATGTGGTGTTCTCTGGGCTGGCCGAAATCACCAGTATCGGCGGATTTATGGGTATCGGCGTCACTGTGTTCTGAATGGTATGATTCAGACATGGCTGCAGGTGCGACGGCGGCGGCGTAAACAGAGGTGAAAGACGAGAGAATATGGTGGTTCTCGTGTTCGACGACGGCGGTACAGAGTACGTTAGTTCTGTTGCGGCGGCAGACTTCAAGGAAGGAGAAGAAGCATGCGGCGACGGACTGTAATGAGGGAGAAGAAGAAACGCATTTCTGCGTTTGCTTTTTTTATTATTATTTTAGAGAGAGAGGGATAAATTAGGATTGATACCATGTAAGATAATGGAAATCGTGTCCTTCTCATTGATCTGAATATATATATATACACATCAATATGTAACATTTGGTCAACTATCTAATTAAGATACAACATAATTATAGGAAACTAATTATGACTAATTATAACTGTTAATACCTTAGGATTGGCATTAATTTTGTAAAACAAATAATGTAATCATCTCTGTTGTTTTAATATGTTGGGTTGAAGAAGTTCAACATCTGGACCAACATGTCATGTATGTGAGCAAATTCTTTACTTTGAATAAGTTTTGAATGATAGCAAATTGTGTGATCATTGCCCAATTGTTGGTTGTGCATTATTTTACATGATTCATTTGTGTTTTTAGCCCACACTATTGTTTCATGTCTATACATAAAGATCCACATTGATACATCTCTTAAAAGAACTCATAAAAACTATTTTGTGTTAGTATGTATCAATACATGTTCATATGCATCGATCCATAAATTTGTTGTAAACCACAAAACGCTTTTGCTTCAGTATGTATCGATCCATACGAGTCATGTATCGGTACATGGCCAGTTAAAATGCTCTATGTATCGATCCATACGAGTCTTGCATCAATACATGCGTAGTTAAAATGCTCTATGTATCGATACATACGAGCTTTGCATCGATACATGCATACATTAATTCTCTAAAATAAATCAAAGTTACAGTATGTATCGATGCATAACCTTTTGTATCAATACATAAGTCTGTTTTGTCTACTAACAGTTTTTGTTTTTCATATATAGGAAGTATTGTGACAGCAGTGACAAAATGTACGAATTCAGAAGAGAAAAACAGTTGTACACAAGATCAAAGGAGTGTGTAGCAGCAATTGTTTTTGAGCAGTTAGAAACCTGAAAGAGACTTCATCTTCTTCATCTTCTCAATCACTTTTCTTCAAGAACATCAACACATAATCATTCTTGTTCTTTGGATTAAAGGATCAACGAGATAACGTTCAGTGGAACGATCAAGGATCTAGCTGAGGTGTTCAGTGGAACGATCGAGGATCTAGCTGAGTTGAAGGTTGAAGGGGGTTTCGAGGAAAAACCAGACGGTTTGTCCTTCAAGAACTGGAGTGTTCTTGCAGGTTTGTTAGTCACGTTTGCAGAACAGATTCAGCCGCAGCGTAGGGTTTGGAAATTGGGTGATTTCGCAAACAGGTCATGGAACCGGTGAATTGTTTGCAATTTCTTGCAGGAAATTCTTGATCGAGCTCAGATCAAGTGGAGGTTTTATACAAGAAGAAGTTCTTGGGATTTAGAATTCTGTCTGTGTATTGTAACCTTGTATCAACGAATTCGGCATTATTGATAATTACAGTTCTCAATTTTAGTTGAAATTGAGAGGGAGACGTACCCACACGCGAGGACGACGTGGGGAACTTCCTTACCAAATCTCTGCGTATCGTATTCTTTCCTTATCTCTCTTTACGTTTTCAATAGGTTTGTGATTTCATTTGGCGTGTTGTGACTGCACTTTTCGTGATACAATAGTGGCAAGAAAACTTCTTTAACTAAACTCCACCATTGTTCATCATTGATCACATACACACCAATTGTTTGACAAAACTGTTAGCTGAGTTTTATTCATTGGAAATAGAATTTAGTGATAAGTGCATTTGACTTAGTTAGATTCTGGTGTTAATTATCTTTATTGTTCTAATTCAAATCCAGCAATAAATTCGCGTGTCCGGTTTTCCAGTAGCGGTTCAGAATAGACGGAATTCGATTCGGGACTGTAATTTTCCGCTAAGTTTTAATAACTCTGATAAAATCTTTAAATCCGTTTATTTTAAAGAGGTGATCTATTCACCCCCCCCCCCTCTCGATCACTAGCCACACCGTCTAACAATGTACGATGTCACGACATCATGCCTGTGACATCGTACATGTGTAGAAAACTGAATTAATTAATTCAGTATATATTCTGGGATTAGTGAGGATATTTGGTGAATATCCTAACTTCCTTGTGGAGGTCTTAAAGACTCAATCAGAATATATAGGCTCTAAATATGGAGATATATATGGAGAGATTTTAGGAACTAAAAGATTGAAGACCTTATTTGTAGCAGAAATTTTCTGCTGACTTTGTAATAGCAAAGAAGAAGTTTGCTGCGATTTCTGAAGGCCCAAATCCAGTTGGGTGATTAGGTTATAAATAGCATATTGTAACCTAGTTTTTGTAAGCCTCTTAGAATGAAAAATTAGGGGTGTGTGTGAGGTAAACTTCCCAACCTGTGGGAAGGTTACCATATGTTTCTCAGTGTTCAAAGCTGAGAGTATTTGTAACTCAAAGCCTGTAGGCAAGAGTTGTTATGGTCTTGAACGAAGCTGTGAAGCAAGTTCAAGTTGTTTAACATTACATTGTTTTTGTAGTGATAGGAATGGAAACTGGAGGTTTCTATCTAGGAGTTCCTAGGTATAGATTGCATTGGGTAGGGATTAAGTGAAGAGTTGTAAACGGGGGAGTTTAACTCTGAATTAATACTGCTGATAGTGGATCTTCTTCCTGGCTTGGTATGCCCCCAGAGTAGGTGATGTTGCACCGAACTGGGTTAACAATTTCCTGTGTTTGTTTTCCTTTTGCATGTTATAATCCTGTCTGCCTTAACTTAGCTTGTATTTCAGTCTGCTTATCAAGATAATATCAGACCTGGTACATAGCCTTCTGATTGAATGTCAATCAGAATGTTTTGACATTCATCATTAACAGCACATACTGAATAATAGGCAAGTTGGTTTTTCTGCTTCAGTTCAGTATTTCAGTCTGGTCTCAAAGAGGATAACAGACCTGCCCAAAGGATCATTGTCAAACTGTCAAACTGGATGCCTTGACAGTTAGTCATGTATGTTGATACTGAAGTAGATACTGGTTAGTCTTTTACAGTACAACAAATTTAGCACAAACTGTTTTTCAGGAACATAACTGAATCAGCATGAGGTATATGTTCTGACTGTCAAACGGAATGTCGTGACATTCATTCCTGACAGCATGTGCTAAATTGTAGGATGGTTAGTTTTTCTGTTTCAACATTGTTTCAGGCTATTCTTCAGGAATCCAACAGCTGAGCTAAAATCCAGGAAACTAACAATTGTACTACATTAAATGAACCTAACAAATAGCATATTTGTTAGCACCCTACTAAGTGGAAATTAGATTAACTTGTTTAACCTTTATTTTAGGAAATACAAGTACAAGGCCAGCAGACTGGAATAATGTAACAGATGATGTTCAAATCACAATTGAGACATCTTGCTGATTACTGTGTAGGAAAACAATAGAAGTTAGTGCTATGGTTGATTTCTGCTGAGTCTTTCTACCAGATGCACAGAACTAGGTGTTCCTCCATTCTAGGGTGATATAGAAGCAGATGTCGTGACATCTGTGAACGTGAGCATCTTGGTACAGGGTTTAATTTGTATAATTGTCTTGCTGTATTAGTTACAATGTTAGATCAGATGTCATGATTTGGAGTAGAACATCTGAACTCTGACTACGCCAGAATTTCAAATAGTATCAGAGCAGGCATCCTGTTCTGTTTCTGGATGAGATTCATGGGTGATACTTTCTGGTATCTTGCAAGGAGTTATGTCAGTACTGATGTTGGAACCTGTGGAAGGTTCTATGATTTCCCTGAATGGTTCCTTGAAGTAGGTGGATGGACTATTCATGACAGGAACTGTGTGCACCTGCCTCTAGAGATTGGCAATTGGCCCTTGTGTGGGACAACTGTGCTAGTATTGAATCATATTCAAACTTGGTATGTTCCTGGAGGCTGATCTGGTGAAGTGTGTGTTCATAGGTTGAGTTGTATTGTGATTTCCGCTGCATAATACCTGGCAAAACTCAAACTCTGATGTAGTTTCCCTTCATGTGGATGAAAGGCTGCTGTATTCAAGATTTCATCATAACCTACTAAAGATGTCAAAGATACTTGAGTCTCCTCAAGTCCACTCATCATGACGTTCTCACTTCAGGATGGTAAGAATCACCTAATCACTGATTCTTTCACTCTCTTGGATAGTGTATATGAAGACCTTGAAGATTTTCAAGGAGGGTTTGTTCCAAGGAGGTGGAACTAATGTTCTATGTGATGTTAGAACATGTTGTTCAACAAGTATGCAACTACTGGTTGAAGAGCAGATGTTTTTAGGTGTCAAACAAAGGGATATTTTTGTTTGGAACCTACTCCTGACCTGGAAGAGGAGACATCTGTGTGTGCTAAGTTGATAAGGGCAGAGTCAACTGTGTGTATGCTCAAGAAGGTCACTTTTAGAAATCTGTTCTCTAGAAGTGGAGCTGGTTGAGATGTGACACTGTGCAATTGCCTGCTATTTGCCTTATTCCTGTAACTTGATCAGGGTTGGATAGTTATTCCCTGAAGTACTATGTTGTGCTGGAAGACAACTCCCCTGGATGATAGAAGTCAATAATGGGGTAACCTGACTGCTATTCCATTTAAGAGGATTGGGACCATGAATCTTGTTATTCAAACACCACGATCAGAAGTGGCAGTTCTTTCAAGGAGTGAGAATATGAAGATTCAGAGGTTGGTTGAGGTAGTATGCTCTGGAAATGCATATCTACTCTGGACTGGTGTTGTTGTCGTTCACTAGTACTTATGGTCAGCTGGGGTCTGATTGGTGTAATTGGAGTAAGTATAGGTATAACTCATAGAGTTAGTTGCCACTGGTAGGGGTGGTGTATGTCATGTTGAGACATTTGTGTAAAATGCATGGATATTGGTGTGGAGTTTCCATGATTGTTAATTTGAGGGGGAGTTTTGGTTAACATCCTCACGTTTGGTCAGCCTAGGGTCTGGTTGGCTGTTGACCTGTGTCACATGGGTTCTGGTTGTTGTGTGACACTTTTGCAAGGAAGGATTCATCTCTCTCATTCCTAAGGGTGAATCTAATTTGGAAAGATTCTCAAAACTATTGAGGTGCTTGCAAGCAGAAGATGTTGACACAAGAAGAGTATTTTCAAAGTATTCTTATGGTGGAAGTATCTGAAAGGATAATTGGAAAGGATTTAAGATCAATGTCTACTTGTGCCAAGTACAAGTATTTAATTGATTATCCTTGGAGCTCCAGATAACTGATGTTCTTAAAGATGTTGGAACATCTCATCTTCAAGATCCTGTGCAGAATCACAGGAAGGATAGTACATTGGTTTATGATCTATCTCTTTGGTGGCAGCAAGAGCATATGATCTCTGAAAAGGTTTCCTGGCAAGAAACATGTTCAGCCTTGGTGTGTACAAGAAGAAGAAGACATCATAGTCTTGATGATGGTTACTTGGATCAGTTTATTTCTGATCTAGGTAAGGAAGTGCATTGGCTAATGCACACTGTGGAGTTAAGAACAAGTGGCAACATTCTTGACATCATGGAAACAACCTGGCTTTAGGAAGTGGAATCCTTGGTATAGCTGAAGGGGTAGTTTCTAACTGGTCCTTCTGAAGACTCATGCATCAGAGTGTCTGATGTCTTTGGAGAAGAAGCATGAATTCATCAAGGTGTGAGCTTGGATGACTTAACTGTAAACCTGCAGGATGAAGGTTGTTTACTCAAACTTGGTTCCACAATCAAGTCTATGAGAGCGTTGAACTCTTGTTCTGTGTAGGGAGGAAGTCTTTCAAGTGGCAGAAGAAGGAGCTGAATTCAACAGCTAGATGTTAAAACACAATGTTGTGACATTTGGTTCAACATCAGAATCTTAGTTGGTGAAGTAGCACATCAACTTAAGATAGAAGGGTCTACAGAGTTGTAGATTGGGTACTTCAAAAAGATCGTTCTCATTTCAGTTCTTAAGAGGTGCTGGATGGAGAAGATGTTACATGTTCATGTCTTAGAGAATCTAAGTTTTGTTTAACATGTAGCTTGAAGTTCAAGTCTCACTTGGAAGGTCAGAATATCTTTGGGAGAAGTCTGATAAACTTGGAGAGGTCAAAAGTGGAATTTGACTTTTTCATATGAGGATTCATGAAGGAGGTAATCAACCAGTGGCTTTTGGTCTATCTCAGAAGTGAGTTCGAAGAATCAAGAGAATCAACATATGGCAGCTGATTATTCTTGAGGAAAGTCTGAGACAAACTACTTTTGAGCAGAAAAGTAGTAAGTTGAAGGCAAAAGGAGGTGTTTTCTATTCATCTCTTGGAGCTTGTGGTAGGAGTTCTGAGCTATCTATGGAAGATTATCTCTTGTAATGGGATGAGAATGTATATGTCCCAATTTGTGTCTGGTTTCTTTTGGATCAAGCTGGTGACTCAGTGATATCTGAAGATTATCAGATGGTGTTCTGTGTTATGTTGTGAAGGATGTCCTAACTAATGTTAGAACATTTTGTGAAGTGGTTTTCTGTTCTGGTTAGAAGAGAGATTGACACAGAGTGTGGATGTGTTCAGCCAAGAGGGTTGAACAGAGGGTGTGCTCTTGAAGACATGAAGATGTGTCTTATGTTTTCCATACATCAAGTGGTCTGGGTTCTCTTTGAATCAGGAAGTATGTGAAGGTCCAACTTTGGGGTGTTGGATATGTTCATGTGTGACCTCCAAGTTTCAAGAGGAGAGTTGGTTGTTCATGACAGGGGGAGTTCTGTCGTTGCGCTGCAAGCAATCATCAAGCTTGTGGTCTATGAGTTCTCAGATAACAAGGTATGACACCTTGTTAGTTATTGGGATGATGTGGTGTGTATCAAGGCTGAGTGAGCAGAAGAATGTCTGACCGGATGTCATGACATTGCCTTGGACAATATTGTTATTTCCTTCTGAAACTTACAGTCATATGAGGAAATATGAATGTGATGTGTATAGTCATGATATATTAGGATAAGCCTGAGTGTTACAGTTGTGTGGTACAGGGGGAGTAACCATCTACTGTTGTTTGTGATTTTGGATGTAGTGGTGCCAGATGTCTAGCTACTACTGGAGGTACGAAAGTGGTCTTAGGAAATGATGATAGGAAGAATACAGGCAAAAGCCGCATTGAATGTTAAGACATCGCGTGCAACGTGTCTGACTGCATATATGGAATAGTCTCCATGCACTGGAACTGTTATTTCGGAAAAGAAACAGTCAAGAGCTATAAAAGGTATTCAAAGATAGTCTGAGATTTTGTTGGTGATTCTCTGACTGTTTCTCAGCAAATATTAATGAATCTTGACCAAGCATTTATTCCTACCGTTAATTCCTAAGCACGGTCTGGACTATTTAAAGGATGTAACAACACTCCTCTTCTCACAAGAGAAACACTCCATTCCCTCTAAACCATGGGGTATGTTAAGGTTTGGGCAAACTGCGCCTGGATCTGGTTTTGTGAAGGGTTCATTTACAAATGTTTAGCTAAAAAGGGGGAGAGAAATATTGTCCTGAGAATGTACCAGAAGCAAGCAAAATGTGGTAGCAAGCAGAAGTTGGCTTTAGGCACCAAAGTCACTAACTGTGTATATCACTTGTGTCTTGTGATCTGAGTTAAGAGGACAGTTGTGTCTTGTGATCTGAGTTACATTATCTATGTACTCAACATTACATATTCTTCAGGAAACTCTACTATTGAGGGGAAGGATTTTGATGCAACTGATTCTTGTACCTCTACTTCCTCATGTACACCAACTTTGGTGTTTGTGGTGGTGGAGATAATGACAGAGGCTTATTTGTTTTAGCTAAAATTTGCCAAAGGGGGAGATTGTTAATACCTTAGGATTGGCATTAATTTTGTAAAACAAATAATGTAATCATCTCTGTTGTTTTAATATGTTGGGTTGAAGAAGTTCAACATCTGGACCAACATGTCATGTACGATGTCACGACATCATGCCTGTGACATCGTACATGTGTAGAAAACTGAATTAATTAATTCAGTATATATTCTGGGATTAGTGAGGATATTTGGTGAATATCCTAACTTCCTTGTGGAGGTCTTAAAGACTCAATCAGAATATATAGGCTCTAAATATGGAGATATATATGGAGAGATTTTAGGAACTAAAAGATTGAAGACCTTATTTGTAGCAGAAATTTTCTGCTGACTTTGTAATAGCAAAGAAGAAGTTTGCTGCGATTTCTGAAGGCCCAAATCCAGTTGGGTGATTAGGTTATAAATAGCATATTGTAACCTAGTTTTTGTAAGCCTCTTAGAATGAAAAATTAGGGGTGTGTGTGAGGTAAACTTCCCAACCTGTGGGAAGGTTACCATGTGTTTCTCAGTGTTCAAAGCTGAGAGTATTTGTAACTCAAAGCCTGTAGGCAAGAGTTGTTATGGTCTTGAACGAAGCTGTGAAGCAAGTTCAAGTTGTTTAACATTACATTGTTTTTGTAGTGATAGGAATGGAAACTGGAGGTTTCTATCTAGGAGTTCCTAGGTATAGATTGCATTGGGTAGGGATTAAGTGAAGAGTTGTAAACGGGGGAGTTTAACTCTGAATTAATACTGCTGATAGTGGATCTTCTTCCTGGCTTGGTATGCCCCCAGAGTAGGTGATGTTGCACCGAACTGGGTTAACAATTTCCTGTGTTTGTTTTCCTTTTGCATGTTATAATCCTGTCTGCCTTAACTTAGCTTGTATTTCAGTCTGCTTATCAAGATAATATCAGACCTGGTACATAGCCTTCTGATTGAATGTCAATCAGAATGTTTTGACATTCATCATTAACAGCACATACTGAATAATAGGCAAGTTGGTTTTTCTGCTTCAGTTCAGTATTTCAGTCTGGTCTCAAAGAGGATAACAGACCTGCCCAAAGGATCATTGTCAAACTGTCAAACTGGATGCCTTGACAGTTAGTCATGTATGTTGATACTGAAGTAGATACTGGTTAGTCTTTTACAGTACAACAAATTTAGCACAGACTGTTTTTCAGGAACATAACTGAATCAGCATGAGGTATATGTTCTGACTGTCAAACGGAATGTCGTGACATTCATTCTTGACAGCATGTGCTAAATTGTAGGATGGTTAGTTTTTCTGTTTCAGCATTGTTTCAGGCTATTCTTCAGGAATCCAACAGCTGAGCTAAAATCCAGGAAACTAACAACTGTACTACATTAAATGAACCTAACAAATAGCCTATTTGTTAGCACCCTACTAAGTGGAAATTAGATTAACTTGTTTAACCTTTATTTTAGGAAATACAAGTAGAAGGCCAGCAGACTGGAATAATGTAACAGATGATGTTCAAATCACTATTGAGACATCTTGCTGATTACTGTGTAGGAAAAAAAACAGAAGTTAGTGCTATGGTTGATTTTTGCTAAGTCTTTCTACCAGATGCACAGAACTAGGTGTTCCTCCATTCTAGGGTGATATAGAAGCAGATGTCGTGACATCTGTGAACGTGAGCATCTTAGTACAGGGTTTAATTTGTATAACTGTCTTGCTGTATTAGTTACAATGTTAGATCAGATGTCATGATTTGGAGTAGAACATCTGAACTCTGACTACGCCATAATTTCAATAACAAAATATTCTATTCTATCAGGAAATTCTAGCTGAAGAAACCAACAAAAAATAGGTATAACCATGTTGGAAAATGGTAAGTATTAAGAGCTTCAAACATAACTTCAACATATTAACTATGTCGACTAAGATGGTTCGACTCACTTATCAAATGAGTTGAGACATAGAGTATTTTAATGCCCATGTAGAATTATTTGGAAGAGTCCCAAAAACAGATCCACAAGATTAGAATCACCCTCTCTTTGAAACATGTCTAAAATGTCGATGGGATTTGCACAAATTAACACTTTGACATGTTCACCAGATGCTGGAAACTTAAGATATTCTTGAGTCCAAAGATTAGGTGATGTGAAGATGTCTTAATAACATTATAGGATTCGACCAAAGATTCTCGACAGAGGCAACTAAGAAGTTCAAAAGAGTTATCAACACCGTTATTAGCATATTGGGTGGTTTTCAACAGTTTCAACATGGAAGAGTGCCTAGATGCGAGATTAGAGCGTTGAAGACCATGTAATGAGATACATGTCAAATCTTATAGAAATAGTCATTGTCGACTATATATATATATATATATATATATATATATATATATATATATATATATATATATATATATATATATATATATATATATATATATATATATATATATATATATATATATATATATATTCAATCTCATTGTTGGGATCAAGGTCGCAAATATCATATATTCTCTATAGAACTGAAGTATCCAAGTCACATAGAGAAACAATTTGTGAAATAATATATGATTCAATATTCACTCTTTAAATTCTTCAAATATTTTTAATTAAAGCATTTTACTTTAATGAATATTGTCACGTTTTTGTTCATTATCTTCATCCAAAGCTTATTGTTGTTAGAAATTACATTCAGTTTGTCAATGTTCAAACATTTAAGATTCAATTACACACATTTTTTGCTGCACAATTCTACACAAATTGTCCTTGAGATTTTTTCGAGTTTAATGTTTTAAGTGAACCAAACTCGTGATTGTTTACTAAAAGTACCAGTAAACACTCACCCATTAGGTAACCCGTACTTTATAACCAAGTATCATGTGGAAATAGTCGCCCCTAACACATTGATGGTAGGTTTGCCTAGAATGGTGTTATAGGGTGATAAAACGTCCACTATGAGGTAATTGACTTCAATCTCCTTGGAGTGTGATCCCACAATGCATGTTGTTTTGAGGGCTACGTGACCCCTTACTTGCACTTGTTCGCCTGATAAGCCTACTAACAATCCCTATAATGCCTTGTTGTTGTTGGGATATAGCTGGAGTTTTTGGAAAGAATCCCATAATAGGATGTCAACTAAGCTTCTGGTGTCTATCAAGATTCGTTTGATATCCCAGTTGTTGTGTTGTATAGTGATGACCATGTGGTCATTATCATAAGGGGAGATTCTAATGGCATCACTGCTAGAAAAATGATGTTGGCCCTTGATTCTCCCTTCTCAGCTTTGGAGAGTCCCAAGGATGCCACATTTGCGACCAATACTTGCCTGCCATATTTCCTCCTCCGATGAAACCTCCGACTATGGTGTTAACCACAAAGAGTGGAGCTTTGTTGGCCATCTTTAAGGGAAGGTGATATGAATGGTAATGACGAAGGTGTGACCCATGTTAGTTTTATCGGAGACACGCGGTTGACACCACTGTACTTGTCAAAAAGTACATGATTGTGTGGTATCGGGGTGATTAGAGGCCTTGGTATTTTCGAGGGGTTTAGGGTTTACCCATGGCGGTAAGACGCCCTATTTGATGGTGTTTATGGTTATGGAGAGAGCAAGCTCACGTGAGGTGAGAAGTTTTGTGATTTTTATCGTATAAATCACGAGTTGTCCTCTCATATGGTAGGAGTTAGGTATTTATAGATGCCCTTGGGCCTAGGATTTCCTTGGAAATGATAATCGCTCACCTAGTCAGTAGTGGATCGTTGATTCTCTATTTCTTAGGAAGACGTGAGATAGTCTACTGATCTTGACTTCTCTCTAACCGAGGAACATCTTTTCCCATATTTCTCACGATTGGATGAGTAGGACACACTTAAGGTGACATAGTATCTAATGGCACGCGACAGATGGGCGCCCTTGGGGGTTGCGGTTCTCTCGCCTTTAATATGTCATTTACAAATATATCATTAGGTTACATGGTGTTTTTATATCCCTAAACCTATTTAAAATAGACATAATTTTCAATTAGAGAGACTTAATGTCAAAGTGTAATAATGTGGAAAGTGGAACGGGAAGGAAAAAAAACAAAATGCAGAAAATTCAATGGATGTTAGGGCCATTACGACCTGACCGTAATGCTCTTAACCTTGTGTTGTGAAATGCCAATTTTGGAAAGTTTGCCTCTAGGGCCATTACGACCGTAATGACCATCAGGATCAAGTCGTAATGTCGTAATTCTCATTGTGGATTGAAATGCTATTGGAAGAGTTGAATGTTAGTGAAGTATGAAGATCAAATTGTTAGTTGACAACATACAACTATTGATCTAGCAAATTAGATCATGAAACACAGTAGAAACAAACATATAAAAAGAAAATATCATTTTCTAAAAGATCAAATTGAAAATGAGAAGTTAAAAATTGAATATTGCAGATACAAATTGCAAATATTATAATCGATCCATTGAAAAAAAATCTCAAAGATTGATGTGAATGAGAAGACCGGGTTATGTGAATGAGTATTGGCAATTTAATTTAGCTATAGTGACCGTTTGATTTTGTTGCTAAATTCATGTATCTCTTTATGCTTATTGACTTGTGTGTCAACCTATACAAACAATAAACTTATTAGCATTTTATTGATATTTTTCAAATTGAACATGAGACCACTAATATAACGTGAATATTTTGTTGCATAGATTACAAGAAACAACCATTACCTCAAAAAGAAAAGAAAAAGAGGCGTCAATATTAGTTAATTGACCAAATCAATTACGTTGACTGATTCCACATCTAAAATCACACAATCCTAGTTTAGACATCACCTAATCCTAACCCAACATGACATGGCATAACACAATTAGCCATAACAAACAACAATTGCATGCAAAACAAACAATCTTGTCATTCATTCCCAACACCAAACCATTATTCTCTATCCTTTCTGTAAAACAACCAAAACCTTTTCATGAGAGGAACTAAGTAATCAATATTAACCATAACAATGACAGGCTCATCAAAAAATGGAAGCTCTCACACTAGAAGATACGGAAAATTAAAAAAAAGCGACGAGGAATTCGACGGTTACAACTCCGAGAATCATCCAAGAAAAAACAGCCCCGTAATCACCATCGACGCTCCCCATTTGGATCCTCTTATGGCAGCTGATAACTCTCCATACGATGCTACTCTCTCGCCATTATCGAAATCACCTTGGTCCTCTCATCTCAACGAAGACGCTTCATCTTCCAGCGAAGAAGCTCTTGTTGGTTCATTAGTCCGCGAGGAAGGTCACATATACTCCCTCGCGGCAACTAAGGATTTATTATACACCGGTTCCGACAGCAAAAACATTCGTGTTTGGAAGAATCAAAAGGAATTCGCAGGGTTTAAATCAAACAGCGGTTTAGTTAAAGCAATTGTTATCGCCGGTGAGAAAATTCTCACCGGTCATCAAGACGGAAGAATCCGTGTTTGGAAAGTCTCCGGGAAGAACGAACGGATTCACAGAAGAATCGCAACATTGCCGACGCTAAGAAATTATATAAAATGTTCGATGAAACCAAGTAACTACGTGGAAGTTAAAAAACATCGTAACATGTTGTGGATTAAACACTATGATGCAATTTCGTGTCTAAGTTTAACGGAAGATCATAACTTAATTTACTCAGCTTCGTGGGATAAAACGTTTAAAGTTTGGCGTTCTTCGAATTACAAATGTTTGGAATCAGTGACGGCTCACGACGACGCTGTTAACGCGCTTGTCGTCGGATTCGACGTTTTGGTTTTCACCGGATCAGCCGACGGTACAGTTAAAATGTGGCGACGCGAAATGCAAGGGAAGGCGACGAAGCATTTTTTTTCACAGACGTTGTTGAAACAAGAATGTGCGGTAACAGCTTTAGCGTTGAATTCGGAAGGGACATTTTTATACGCAGGTTCTTCGGATGGTATGGTTAATTATTGGGTGAGGGAAACAAATTTGGAACACGATGGAGTTTTGAGGGGTCATAAATTGGCGGTTTTATGTTTAACGACGGCTGGGAGTTTGGTATTCAGTGGTTCTGCGGACATGGCGATTTGTGTGTGGAAAAGATCGATGAGTAATGAACATGTTTGTATGTCGGTGTTGTCGGGACATAGCGGACCGGTGAAGTGTCTCGCCGCCGAGAAGGATCCAGATGCAATGTTGAATGAGAGAAGATGGATTTTGTACAGTGGGAGTTTGGATAAGTCTGTTAAGGTTTGGAAGGTTAATGAGTGTGGGGCTTCTGGACAACAAAATAATCACCCGCAGCTACCTCGTCTTAGTGTTAGCGGCGAGTTTCCTAGAGTGACGTCGTTAAGGAAAATGGGGTCGCGAAGATACTAACATTTTTGTTCATGTTGTTGTTGCTACAATTTGTGTTGTTGCTATTGGTATTATACTTGTTATCAAATTTAATGTAGATTGGTTAGTAGTTCAATTTCTATTGTTACACTTTGTGTTGTTATCACATCTCCAACTTCAATTTGATCAAATGTTCTGAAAATGCAAAATTAGAAATACATATCATATAACAAGCAATTAAGTTCAATTACACAAACATGAATACAAGAGATGAAGATTGATCTATGCGAGACTTATCTTATATTTTTAGCTTGATTTATAATGTGATGGTTATTATTAGTTTAAATAAATAATAGTTGTTTTAGACTTTAGTGTTAATTTAGGTAAAGGCAATTAGGGTGCTTTATCTATTAGATTTCTCTTGTTTTCTATAGTTTGCATGATTAAGTGTTGAACTGCTTTAGGGTGCCACAATATCTATTGAAGCACTTATCAAATGAGAAAATTTTAAGATGGCGGAGTGTTCTATGGTGACGTGCAATAATATTGTTAAAGTCAATTTAAATAAGGATTTATAATTTTTATTTTTATGATAATAAATAAGAAAATAATTTTATTTTCGAATGTGTATTACATATGTGAAAAGTCATTTGAAACACCGAAGAAATTAATACTTTGATATAAGTATTTAGAAGAAAGTTTAAGAGTTTCCTCATACATCTTTTAATATTTTGATATAAGTATTAGTTGAGAATTTTCCTAATTGTGAGAAAAACCCAACTTTTTCTCAAGTAGATAGTGAAGACGTTCGATAGAGGTTGTCAGGTTAAAATGTCGAAGCTGCATTTAAAAGATTCAGTGAAAATTCTGGAAGAGAAGGAGTGGGGGTCTTTGACACACCAAGGTTGTGTCGAAATCGGCATTGACGAAGATCTTCCAAGGCGGGAGATTCAAAGTTCAAACATCTCACATAATCATATTTTGGCTCCATTATGGAAGGCGTGGTAGCAAGTGAGGAGAATTGGGCATGCGATGAAGACGCAATGACAATAGAGAGTAACGTGTGGTCGCGACAGTTATGTTATTTAGCACTATATATAGCAGTTCTAATGATAGGATTCATGGTGCTGACTTGTATACAAAAAAATCACTGAAACTCAGAAGTATCCATGTTACATAGTGAAAATGAGTTCTCAAGGAAAAATGTATGAGTTCAGTTACCAATTTACTTTTCATTAAAGCTTTTACCTTTTCTTTTGTCAAGTTCTTTATTACCCTTTACATTTTCCTAGACCCTTTTAAATACTGGCCCTTTACCTTTCGATGCACTTTACTTCTCTTTACGGTTTTTATGCAAGTTAAATCATGTAGACTTCTTTACGGTCCATTTTCCTCAAATCTTTTGTCACAATTACCTAGATTTTGACTTGGTCGAAATCACTAATATTTGTCAAACGTTACATCACTTTTATAAATATTGCAAAGAAACAAAGTAATTAGCACATGTCTCGGGATTCACTGGTTGATCCCTCGAGTCACTTTTTTACACTAAAAAATAGACCAACGCTTATTTACCAATTTTCACGGTAAACAAATTGGCACGCCCAGTGGGACGGTGCTAACTATCTTTTATAACTTTTGAATTTTTTTTGGCAAGTTTTCACTTTTTGTAGTTTGTTGGTACTTTATGCGCATAGTGTTGTTATTTACTCTTGTTGATGTATGCACTTAAGGAGCGGCAAATCGTTGCCAAAAATGACACGTCCACCAACGAATATAAGTGCTTCCAACACACCACAAAATGTTACACCACCAAAAACTAGTGGGGGATCTATCCTTACCCCGGTAGAAAATGTGGCGACAACCGGTGGCATAACTGCTACTACAGGATTGACAAGTGAAACGTCAATTGTTGCGTCGTAGGGGGTCATTCCCCTGCAACAACCCAGCGTCCCTATACCAACTCCCTTGGGAGGCATTGGAAGTGGAGATCCAAGATCACCATTCCAAACAAGATTTACAATATCTCCATTAGGAAGAGAGATGTCATACAATATGTTTGCGTCGACGATGATGGGCCTAAATAGTAATCAACCGTCATATTCGGATATCGCAACGCCTAGGTGATTAGCGTCTAATAGCCATCATGCTTCTACGTCGAACGCAAGCGGAGTTGTTAGGCCAGGGGAATCAATTATATTCCTCATGATTCACCATCATTAAATTCGACATCCATGATGGCCATGAGGCAGCAAATGGATGAGAGTAACCATGAGTTAGTAAATACTCTAACCCAACAAATGGGAACAATATCGAACCCTTTAATTACCAATACTAACCAAAGTTACAAAGCGTTGGTAAACCAGATGGGTCGAATAGCTGATTTCTTCGGTGCCCCTCAAGTCCAGACGCGACCAACGCCCTAGGTGTCGGATGCTAGGCAAGTCGAAACACCTGAAATAGGAACGACCTAGAATCTAGGGCAACCCTTAGGGTTCCGACAAGTAGAGCCAAATAGGAACAAAGAAGAGTACATAGCGCAACACAATCCTAGGCCCATTATAGTGAAGAGGAATCATGACGTTGACCATGTACTAAGAAATGTCCAGCGAAATAATATCGTAGGACAAAATGATATATCGTTATCGAAGCGATTATGGCACAAACAGGTTCAACATGGGTTTACATAGACCCATTTTCGTATCCTCATTACCGGAGTTAAATCGGCAAATTGAGTTGCCTAGGGGATGGAAAGTCCCTAAATTCACCAAGTTCTCTAGGGAGACCAATGAGTCCACAATAGAACATGTCGCCAAATATCAAAGTGAGGCGGGCGACATATCAAATAATTAAAGCTTGAAAATGAAATATTTTCCCTCATCGCTAACAAAGAATGTGTTCACGTGGTTTACGATGCTACCTCCAAATTCCATACATACTTGGAATCAATTGGAAACAAAATTTCATGAACAGTTTTACATGGGTCAATCAAAGATAAGTTTGAAAGAGTTGGCCAGTGTAAAAATAAAGGTTCCTGAATCTATATACGAATACCTCAATAGGTTTAGATTGCTCAAGGCGAGGTGTTTCACCCAAGTCCCAGAGCATGAATTGGTCGAAATGACCATGGGTGGCTGATGTCTTAGATGAAGTGGCTGACCAAAAGCCACTATGATACTACGTCATGGATAATGGCATGGTCAAATAGAGGACAACAATGTTTGAAAAACTTGACCTAGGAATGACATACCATCTGAAATCCTTGTTCATTTGGGTGAAAATTGATGGAACCCCTATCAGCAAAGTTTTCATCGACGGAGGAGCGGCAGTGAATTTGATGTCGTATTCATGGCTTGGGAAGATTGGAAAAAGTGATGATGATTTACAACAACACAACATGGTGCTATCCAACTATTAAGGGAAGACTCTAAATATCATGGGAGTCATCCAACTCGAATTATCTGTAGGGTCGACAACTAGGTTGATGTTGTTTATGGTTATACCTTCCAAGGCCAACTATAATATGCTCATAGGAAGGGAGTGGATACATGGAATCAACACAGTGTGAAGGTGTGAAAACACAAGCAATGGAGGAGATTGAATTGGGTTTTAAAAACAAAAGTTGTTTACCAACTCAAGAACACCACTCAAATGTTAATAACAAAGAGATAAAAACACAAGTATTTTTATCCTGGTTCGCTTGAAACTCAAAGCTACTCCAATCCACATGCCAAGGTGATTTCGCCTTATACACAAGAACTTAATCCACTACAATCAATTGATTACAATAATCACAAAGAATAACTTTTTTGTCTTTTCAAGGATCCGACTGTACTCTAGTATCCTTAAGGAATCACAAAGAACAACTTTCTTTGTCTTCTCAAGGATCCGATTATACCCTAGTCTTCTTAAGGAAAATCAAACAAACAGTTTGAATAAGATTTTGTGTGTTACGAGTTGCTTATACACAAACAGATTTTACACAAATGAAATATAAACACTTATACAAAAACTGTGTACAAAAATGATATATTTTCACAAAGAAATAGACTTGTCAAGTTGTTGTAACATTTCTCACAGCTTCATCATTTCTTCAAGTCTCCAAGTCCCACTTATATAGCATAAGAAAAGAGACCGTTAGAGAGCAAAATAGGGATACCAAATAGAGAGGGTTGTCCACTGTTGGATTGGTGAAAGTAGTGACGCATAGTATCTTCCTTCACCCACAATTTCAATGGCAGGTGTGATGTATAATATCATCATTTTCCCACAATATCAGGTAGTGGAAGGAATATTTGATTTTGTACCATGTATTATTTGATCATGTATCTTCTAATTCATTGACTTATGATGAAAGTTGATGAAGCATGAAATGAAGAAACACATAGTTGGATTTAGAAACTTCAGAATCTTCAGTCAGAACCTTGACAGCGTCAGCAGTCTGGCTTGAGATCTTCAGTATCTTCAGAATCTTCAGTTATAACCTTGATAACCTTAATGTCTTGCTTGAGATCTTCATAATCTTCAACTAAGTAACAAAACTTCAGAAGCTTGCCATTCTTCAGAAGCTTGATGATCAGAGTCACGTCTAGAAGCATAAACCGAGATAATGTTGCAGCAGCAACATATCGTCTCCTTGAAAACTTCTTAGGACTGAATCAACACAGAAGCAGAAAGATCATTATAGTAGCAACTTGAACATATTTTATAATTTCTCATGATTAGCGCAAAAGCGGAATTGGAACATAATATTAAAAAATGATGACGTTGCACATCATAAACTCAGAATCAGAACTGGTTGTTAAAGCTACACAATAACAAACCATTAGGGTACCAAAATTATTCTCACACAAATACAACATTGTTATCATCAAAACTCAAGGTATAGATGCAGAACCAAATCTTATTCTAACATAATGTCACCGCCTTTGCATCAATGAATATCCATTTGGAGACCAGATGGAGTTGTCGAAAATGTTGAAGCAGATCAAGGTTATTATCTGGAAAATGCTAGCCAAGTCAGACGAAATGACTTTGAGAGTAACTTGGCTAAAATACCTCTCTATTACCCTGTGTATGATACCCATATACCAAGAAAGGGTGTGAAATATTCGTTAAACCTTCATCCAAACCATTGTTTCTTGTTGTCGCACCTCGAAAAATGGGGATAGGACTTCAAAGCGAAGCGCGATCGCACGCTCGCAATGATTGACTGAACAGAGTCGCCACCGAACTTTATTTATTCCTAAAAAGGAAAAGGGAAATATCGATAAAACCCAAGACAAAGAAAGGATAAGATATGGTCATCGCAACCAATATCAGGGTTCGGGAGTCGATTACGCAAGGGGAAGGTATTAGCACCCCTCACGTCCGTTGTACTCAACGGGAACCATTAGGTCAGTTGTGTGCGTTAATGTTAGTTGAAATATTAGGCTTTTCAAGTTATTAAGTGGGAAAGAAAGAAAGAAGAGAGAAGAAATGTTTTTGGATTTTTTTAACGAAGGACTAAACCTAAGTTTTTTATTAGTGGGCCTGACAAGATTTACGAGTCCTGCTCCTACGTATCTCAAAAGAGAAATCAAGGCTTACGTAGTTCTGGGTAGAAAAATGTTTGTTTGTTGGTCGATTTTAGCGAAATCTATACTGTATTAATCAACGAAAACATTGTTTTACCCAAAACAGATGAGGAGTGGACGCATACCACACATCGAACGGATTTATAAATCTACATTTGGAAAAGCGTCATTTATCTCTACTCAACAATCGTGGCCGAAACATTGTTTTGTATCACTTAAGACAATGTATTTTCCATTTATGAAAAAGGTTTTTGATTAGTCGCACGACGGCGAGAAAAGAGTTTGATTGGTTGGATGTATTTTGAGTGATGGCGAGAACTTGGATGATCGAGATATACATCTCGAATCCTAGCCTCAGGAGTGCACGGTATACACCATGTTCCATTTCCATCTTTATTGAAAAAATATTAAGGTAGGAATTAGGTATTTTGAAGTTTGAAAGACGAGTACTTGTGACTTACAAGCTCTTACAGCTTGGGTCTAATACTCGGGACTACGTCTAGACATTCCACCCAGGCAGTCTGTTTCTTTCCAATATTGCTAAGAAAATGATTCGGATATTTATGAATGTTTTGGAGGGAAGACGAATATTTATGGCTTGCAAGCTCTTACAGCTTGAGCCTAATATTCGGGATTACGACTGGACATTCCATCCAGGTAACCTTTTTCTTCCAACTTTTATTTAGAAAATGATTTTGAGTATTGGAGTATTAAAGAGAAGACGAATATTAACGGCTTGCAAACTCTTACAGCTTGAGCCTAATATTCGGGATTACGATTGGACATTCCATCCAGGTAACCTTTTTCTTCCAACTTTTATTTAAAAAATGATTTGAATATTAAATTAAAACAATTAAAGTACCGAGGTTTGAAATTATTGAAAGTTAAGTTGATGTTGCTTAAGAGCTCATTGTAAGAAGGCCCAAGAGTAAGCCATAGGACCGAAAACCGACCAAAATCGAAAGCCAACCGAATTTAGCTATAAACTCACTTAGAGTGGATTCATGTAGGAATCACTCTATAAGAAGCCGAGCAACCAAATATGTGCGTCTAAGATGATTTCTAAAAGCTAAATAGGATTTAAGCTTCAAAATTGCAACGCAATGGGAAGAAAAGAAAAATGCAACATCACCACACACATACAATTCATTTATAAATCAAAGCTTAAAAAAATTGAAATAAAAAAATTGGCAACACAACCACAAACTATTTACAAAATTTAACGAAATTATTTACAACATGATCTGAACATGGATATAGATTACTTAATTAAAATGACTAAACATATAAAAAAAATCAAATATCTACTAAAAAACAATTAAATAATTAACCAACTAATTAAACAAAAAAATCAATTAAATAAATAATTAATAATTAGAAATTATCACTAAAAAAACTAAATAAAACTAGGGAGTACATACATATATTGAGGTTCTATTGAATATGAGCAAAATGGGCCTAAAGCCCAAAACCAAACCCTAATGACAAATGAAAACAAACAAAAAATAACAACATAAATAAATAAATAATAAAATCAAAAAAATTCTCGTGAGAGAGGTGGCAGCACCCATGTGGTAATACATCATCTTGTCTAAAAATTAGAATTATCCATTAAACAACTTACACTTGGCATGGCCTTTTTTTAAAAAATAAAACAAAGAAAATGAGTGATACTGTATGACAACCTTTCTTGATTCACTCTCTTGCATCATTTTTTATAAAAAAAAAAAAACACTCACCTATACATCAACATGTGGCATAAAGATAATGATAAATAAAAGAAGACCTCCAACTTTTTCCTCACTTAGGCACTTTAAATTGTAACAGAAACAAACATTTTTTTTTAACTCAAGCTCTCTCTCATGTACTCTTAAAGCTCCACTTTTCTTTCATCCAAATTCATATATTTTTTATAATATAAAACAAAACTACAATGAAAACATTAATTCTATTAATAAAAACCAAAAACAACAATAACAAAATAAATAATAATAATAATAATAATAATAATAATAATAATAATAATAATAATAATATATAATAATAGTAATAATAATAATAAATATATAATGAATAAAAGAAAATGATTATGGAGAGAGTTTTTTACATGGTGGTTGAAGGTTGTTGTGGTGAGAAAGGTTAATGGTAAGTGTGATGTATGGTTGTTGTGGAGAGTGTTGTATGGTGTGAAGGAGAAGAAGTTTAGTGAGTGAAATGATGATTATGTGGAGAAAAAGTGAGTCATGTTTTGTGTATGGAGAGAAGGATATATTGTTGATGGAAATGTGAGAGATATGAAGTGGTAGATAAAAGAGAGGGTTTTGTGTGTAGTAGCAGTAGAGATATAGAATGAAATGTGGTTTGTGTAGAAAAAGATGAAGGTGTTAGTGTATGAGGAATAATGAAAGGGATTTGGAGATGGATGTAAGTTTGTAGCTATAAAGAGATTTGGAGATGGATTTGTAGATATGAAGAGAGCTTCAAATGAAGAAAATGGTTGTTCAGTGAAAAAATAGGAGAACCTCAACGTGTAACATTTTTTTCAATTTTATATTTTTTTTTGCTGAAACTTTGAAATGAGAGTCAAAAGGTATAGGTAGTAGAGTCGTCGCTTCTTGGTGAGCAATTGGTCTAGGTTCCTCTCCAATGCCAAGTGTAGCTATATATATATGGTGACTAGTAGGGTTTTTCTAATTTTTAAAATGCCAACAATGCCCTTTTGATGTTCTTAAAGTGTAAAATAAATTTGAAATAAGTTAAATTAAATAAAATCATATTAGTTTAAATAATCAAAATTAATTCGAAACAAAAAAAATAGAAAATTCTATTTATTTATTTCGAATATTTTGACAAAGAGATAAAAATAAAATGTCTCAAAATGAGTAAAGGTCGAGCGCAAAAGTGCTCGAAAAATTAAAATGAATGCACCAAAATGATCAGTGCGAAATAAACTTATCGAAAAAATACAGCGTTTCTTTTAATTTTGAAATAAATTTTGACCGGTTAAAAAGGCTCGAGCTGATCAAAAAGTGGCCGAAAAATTAGTTAAAAAATAAATCGAGCGCACCAGATTAAACTACGCGAAACGTAGATTAATAAAATTGATGTCTAGAAGCTTGATTTTGAAATTTCTCGTCCACTGATTTGACGCACATCCGTTGATTAATTCAACCGGTTTGTCTGTAGATCCAAAAAAATTATTTCGACTGATATTTTAGGCACTATGCGGTATGTAATGCATGGTATGATATGTAGACATGCAATAGCTATGATTAATGTGTTGAATCAGCGATTCAGGGTCAAAATTGGGGTATGACAGTTGCCCCTATTTAAGTATCTTCAACTAGAGAATATGAAACAGGACACTCTTCATATGATCATAGTGGGAGATAGTTAAATACTAAGAAGACCCGGATTTTGATCCTGAAATACAAATGATAGGATATGATATAAGATGAATGCCTAAATGAATGACTCTTTTTATTTGATTTGCTAGGGATATGGTGGACCCTTAACAGGAGATGCCACTAGACAGACCAATCTGTGGGGAATGCTGATGACCCACAGGAAGACAGACAAATGGTAAAAAACAACTTTGTTGGGGAAAACAAACCTGCTGGAGAATCAGACACACACTGGGGAGTACTCAAAGTGAAATTTGATAAACAACATTCAGAGTACAAGAGATTTCGGTAGTAAGTTCACATATGACTTACTAGACCCGAATAAGAAAGAAAATGTCACAACAGGTTCAGATATGACCTGGAAATACTGGAATAAAACACAACAACAGGTTCATATATGACCTGACAATGCTGGGGAATATCAAGAAGTTTTGACAGTAGGTTCAGATATGACCTAACAAACTCAGAAAAAAAAACAAGAAGAGTGTATCAATAGGTTCATATATGATTTGGTAATACTGGAATGAAAGCTCATCAGCAGGTTCATATATGACTTGACAACACTGAAACAATCATAGAGAAAGACTCTTCAGAATAGGTTCATATATGACCTGACACTGGAACAAGGGTTCAACAACAGGTTCATATATGACCTGAATGGTATTGAACAAACAGAGAAAAGATCTTCAGAACAAGTTCATATATGACCTGACACCGGAATAAAGCTCAACAACAGGTTCATATATGACCTGAATAGTATTGAACAAACAGAGAAAAAATCTTCAGAACAGGTTCATGTATGACCTGACACTGGAATAAAGCTCAACAACAGGTTCATATATGACCTGAATAGTATTGAACAAACAGAGAAAAAAATCTTCAGAACAGGTTCATGTATGACCTGACACTGGAATAAAAGCTCAACAACAAGTTCATACATGACCTGAATAGTATTGAACAACAGGGAAAAACTCTTCAGAACAGGTTCATATATGACCTGAGACTGGAATAAAAGCTCAACAACAGGTTCATACATGACCTGAATAGTATTGAACAACAGGGAAAAACTCTTCAGAACAGGTTCATATATGACCTGACACTGGAATAAAAGCTCAACAACAGGTTCATACATGACCTGAATAGTATTGAACAAAAGGGAAAAACTCTTCAGAACAGGTTCATATATGACCTGACACTGGAATAAGGTTCAACAGCAACGGGTTCACACATGACCTGACAATACTGGAATAAAGGCTCAACAGCAACGGGTTCATACATGACCTGACAATGCTGGAGAATATCAAGAAGTTCTGACAGCAGGTTCATACATGACCTAACAAACTCAGAAAAATCAAAAAGAGTATATCAACAGGTTCATACATGACCTGATGACAAACTGAATACTTTGAGAAAATTTCCAGAACAAGTTCATACATGACTTGACAACAATGGAACAAAAGATTCAGTCACAGGTTCATACATGACCTGGTAATACTGGAATAAGAGCTCAAAAAACAGGTTCATACATGACCTGGAATAATATTGAACAACAGGGAAAAACTCTTCAGAACAGGTTCATATATAACCTGACACTGGAATAAAAGCTCAACAATAGGTTCATACATGACCTGAATAGTATTGAACAACAGGGAAAAACTCTTCAGAACAAGTTCATATATGACCTGACACTGGAATAAAAGCTCAACAACAGGTTCATACATGACCTGAATAGTATTGAACAACAGAGAAAAACTCTTCAGAACAGGTTCATATATGACCTGACACTGGAATAAAAGCTCAACAACAGGTTCATACATGACCTGAATAGTATTGAACAACAGGGAAAAACTCTTCAGAACAGGTTCATATATGACCTGACACTGGAATAAAAGCTCAACAACAGGTTCATACATGACCTGAATAGTATTGAACAACAGGGAAAAACTCTTCAGAACAGGTTCATATATGACCTGACACTGGAATAAAAGCTCAACAACAGGTTCATACATGACCTGAATAGTATTGAACAACAGGGAAAAACTCTTCAGAACAGGTTCATATATGACCTGACACTGGGATAAAAGCTCAACAACAGGTTCATACATGACCTGAATAGTATTGAACAACAGGGAAAAACTCTTCAGAACAGGTTCATATATGACCTGACACTGGAATAAAAGCTCAACAACAGGTTCATACATGACCTGAATAGTATTGAACAACAGAGAAAAACTCTTCAGAACAGGTTCATATATGACCTGACACTGGAATAAAAGCTCAACAACAGGTTCATACATGACCTGAAAATAGTATTGAAAAACATATAAAGGGACATCATTGGAGTTTTCTAACACGAAAAACCTCCAAGCTTCTGGAAATTCCTCAAGATGATAAGTCATACATGACTTTCACGGAACCATCAGGAAAGATAGGGTAATTAAACTCTCTGTACGTGCCAACAACAATTGGACTTTTAACCGTAAGTAATGGACTACAACCAACTTTTAACGGAGTTTGCCAACAACAATTGGACTTTTGACTGTAAGCAATGGATTACAACCAGCTTTTAACAGATTGGTGCCAACAACAATTGGACTTTGACTGTAAGCAATGGATTACAACCAGCTTTCAACAGATTGGTGCCAACAACAATTGGACTTTGAAATGAGTTCTAGTAACAACTGAGCTTGGAATAATGCCTAGTAACAACTGATTTTTTTTTAGGAGACACCAATGAGTCTTGAAATAATTCCAGGGAATGGCATAGGGGTTCTGGAAGTTCGTCAGAACAAAAGTGACATGTCTGGGAATTCATCAGAGAGTAAAAGAAACAAATTCTGGAAATGCATCAGAATTATAAGTGATATTCCGGAAATATAACAGAATACAAACACATCAGAGGATACATCAAGGAGATTCTGGAAATACATCAGAATACAAACACATCAGAGAACACCTCAGATAGATGGGGAAACATCTGGAAATACATCAGACAAGTTGTGGAAATACATCAATAAACCAAGAGTAATCCGGAAATTCATCGGATAATCCAAAAAGAAAATGAACCTTAGTGGAAAATTTTCTAATAGGTGCCAACTGGGTTGGATTTGAAAATGACTGCAAAAACCGGATGATGGTTTAAGGGCACCAAAGACAAACTGGAATTAGAGGTCAAAGGATATAGGATCAACAACAAGACCTGGTTCAATGCAAAATGAGCACGAAGTACATTTCGGCCATGCATGATTTGAATTCTTTTATGCATGATATATGAATGATCATGATATGAGAATGCTGACAATAGGCAGACTGGGAGTTTGTAGAGGTTTTTTTTACGGAGATCATGATTCCTCAACACCGAGAACTCAACCAAATATTTTATGATAAATGTTATCAAAGGAGAATTTTATCCAGCTTGACAGCCACAACTTAGCCAATGGGATCCTTTTGGAGGATTAATGAATCGTGCTAGCATAATTTTCGGGCACTCGTCTTAAACTCAATAGTTGTTGACGTGTGGCAGAATTCATTTGAGCAATTTGAAAGCATGAAGGGGGTCTGCCCCTTTGTGGCTCATCTTGTCCCAGACTGTTGGGTCTTTGGAAATGTTCACCTTGAAAGTGAGTTTGGAAACAACTTGCCATGAGACTACCTCGAGATGGCTTGCCCCAAGTGTTTGAAACTTGTAATGGTCTGAACTTGACTAACCAAATGTTGGAATGGTAGACTCTTGGTTGACTTTCCTTTGGATAGTTGGACTCATTGAGCTCTGAGGTGGCTTGCCCCAGTCTGAGTCTTGAAGCAAATTACTCTTGGCGAGATGACCCTTAGGGTGATTAGCTCGAATTAACTGATGCTCAAAGTGATTTCCCCTGTTTGGACTTCTTTCACTTTATCAATTTCCCCAACTGCATATTGTTGGAATTTCTTTGACGCTAAGTGTTGACTCGCAAATAAGATTGTGCATTCAAAAAATGGTAATTTTAATGCAATGCTTATGCAAAAATTTGAACTCAAAGTTTATTGATATGAATGGGTGAAATACAGTGAACGAGTCATTGATAAGAACACAATGGTGATCAAGTCGTTCACAGTATGCAAGTTGGTGCCATCACATGATTAACAAAAATCGTTTGGAGTCAGGTTAACATAACCTTGTTATAGTATGCTTTCAAAATAAACCCTGCCTCAATTAGGTCTTTTAAGGGTTGTAACGTGGTCTGGTTCACATTTTTTTTTTTGAAACAAAAGGACATAAGGCTCAAAATTTATTTTTACCCACCCCTTCTTCTTGATGATCTCCAGTTCCTACGTTCAGTTAATTCGATACACGCATCCGACTTCCAAGATGGTTCGAAGGTGTGATGAGGGTTCAAGACGAGTTTTCTTGAAATGGCAGTCACCTTATTTTGTTTTTGTCGAGGATTTTATGACGTTTTTTGATTGATTTATTTTATCCCTAATTTTGCCTGGACCGCTTTTTTTGAAGCTTTCGGTCCATCGGGATGCCCTAACTTTTGCCTAAGTCATTTCGTGGTATTTGATTTAGCGGGCTTTTTATTTTATTTTTTAAGGGTATTGACTGCCACATTATTGGTGGATAAGGATCAACCAACACTAATTTTAGCTTTTCTTAACTTCTTCGACACTCCAACATGTGCGCGAAGGATAACATGTGGTTGAACCTAATTTGAGGGTGTTCGTATGGACGATTTTTTGAAAGATCGAATGCATGATCAAACTATCTGAACACAACTACCCTGCCCCAGGTTAAGATTAAGGGTTTTAGATCCGAAATAAACACCAACTTCTAGGCTCAAAGTGGTTGTCTAGGGATTAACTCCTTATCACTCCAGTGTTTGGGGATTTGAAACAATGCCTTACATCATCGACAAGGTTTACTCAAAAGCATACCACAACAATTTCAGGTGTTTCATTTTCATCATCCTCCCTCCAATCTTTGTTAACACAACGGTTTGATAAACAAAAATGAATGAGAGGAGTATTTTTGTTTTTGTTTTTTAACATAAATGAAAAACGAGTGAATACGAATAGATTGATTCAAAAGATGCATAAACATTTCATTAATCTTACCAATTCAAATAAAACAACAATGTTTAAAAGCAAATAACAACCAACATGCAAAGAAACTACAAAAGAAGTGTTGAAACAACCAAATGATTGTCAGCTTTAGGGAATTGACTCCTTCAAACTTGAAGGTTGGGATCAACAAGCTTTTTGACATTGGCATGATGATCTTCAAATTCTTTTCCTTCAATCTCATCGTTGAACGCAACCTTCTTGAATCCACTACTCACTTCTCCTTTTCTTTCATTGGTATGGGTCGTGACATTGGAAATCCAAGGCGGTATCTCAATGCTCTTACTAGGAAACAATGATAGCTCATTAGCCACATCCCTGACATCTTCCTTGTGGTACAAAACCTTGAGGGGTCTCAAGGGTCCTTTCCCTTTCTCATTACCTGGCTCAGAAATCAAGGTATATGTACCTGAGCCTTCCTCCTTGAGTGTTGGTGACCTTATGTCAATCAATCCTTGCAGCTTGAGCTTAAAACTCTTGCATTCCTCGATGGAGTGCCTCATTGTCCCAGTATGGTATTCGCACTTGACCTTCGGATGATCTTCTTCAAAGATTAAGCTCTTTTTGTTAATCAACCCTCGCACCAAGGCTTTCAACGCTAAGCAAGAATCCAGGTCATGTCCCAATGCTCCTTTATGGAATTCACATGTTGCATTTGGATTGTACCATGGCAGGTATGGTGACACAGGTGCGAGAGCTCGAGGGGTCACCAAAGCATTTTGGATCAGTTGCGGGTAGAGCTTGCTATATGGCACCGGAATCGAGTCATTGTGATCCTTGTTCCCCTTATTCTGATTCTGATTTTTGTTCTGAACCTGGCTTTGGTGACTTTGAGGAGCAATAGCCAGAGGATGTTGATGATGACGTCTTGAGGGAGGTCCATATACTGGTAAATGAGGAGTTGCCACATAGAATTTCTCTTGACTTGGGGTAACACCAGATGGATGTGGCGTAGTAGCTCTCTTTGTTGCAGCAGCGTATATTGGGTGACCCTCTTTTCCCAACAAGACTTGCAGGGTTTCCAAGACCCATCTCATTTGGCTCTTCAAAAGGTTAAGTTCCTCCTTCAATACTTCTTGACTTTTTCTTAGCTCGTCCATCATCTCCTGAGACATGGTTCTTTGTTCTAAACGCGTGTTGAGAATCACTTTGCTTCACGGACAAAAGATGGATGAGTTTTTTTTGGTATTTTGTCTGGAAAATGACATGCATTATGATGCGATGCAAATGCAATGGAATGCGAATGAATGCAATGCAAGCCATGCACATTTGTTTTTTTCATACACGGGTTCAAAAGTCTGAGGTACTGACGAATCTGATTGTTTTCCAAGAATAGGTTCTCACCAGGTATGGTCTAAGGTTTTTGAAAAAGTTCCTAGAGCCATAGATCCATTAGACTGTTTGTTACCTGCGGCAACTTACTTGCCGGGCATCAACTCCATCTAAAGAATCTACTCTAAGTGAGGTTCTCGCATCGATCCAACGAGAAATACATCTCGCAGACCCACACTACGCAACCATCTTTCCTAGTTGGGCAAAGAACTAAGGTTCTACAAATGGTTCTCAGAGTCATGGATCCTAAAGAAAATATCGAAGCTTACGGCAACTTACTTGCCGAGCGACAACATCCTCTCAAGAATCTACTCTAAGTAAGGTTCTCGTACCGACCCAACGAGAAATACATCTCGCGGACCCGCACTACTCAACCTCCTCCTATCTTATGTTTTTACTCGAGACTCGGGTACAAAGTCTTTCCCACAAGGTTTGCAATCAGAGTATCCAAGTACCAAACCATAATCGAACCAATACAACAGATTCATATCAATATGACAATAGAGATAGTAAAAACAATAAAGAAAAGCCACATAGGTAAACAAACAAAGGCACACAAACGACCTAACTAGGCTTGACTCACTTAGGAGTGGGTTTCTCGATCCCCAGCAGAGTCGCCATCTGTCGCACCTCGAAAAATGGGGATAGGACTTCAAAGCGAAGCGCGATCGCACGCTCGCAATGATTGACTGAACAGAGTCGCCACCGAACTTTATTTATTCCTAAAAAGGAAAAGGGAAATATCGATAAAACCCAAGACAAAGAAAGGATAAGATATGGTCATCGCAACCAATATCAGGGTTCGGGAGTCGATTACGCAAGGGGAAGGTATTAGCACCCCTCACGTCCGTTGTACTCAACGGGAACCATTAGGTCAGTTGTGTGCGTTAATGTTAGTTGAAATATTAGGCTTTTCAAGTTATTAAGTGGGAAAGAAAGAAAGAAGAGAGAAGAAATGTTTTTGGATTTTTTTAACGAAGGACTAAACCTAAGTTTTTTATTAGTGGGCCTGACAAGATTTACGAATCCTGCTCCTACGTATCTCAAAAGAGAAATCAAGGCTTACGTAGTTCTGGGTAGAAAAATGTTTGTTTGTTGGTCGATTTTAGCGAAATCTATACTGTATTAATCAACGAAAACATTGTTTTACCCAAAACAGATGAGGAGTGGACGCATACCACACATCGAACGGATTTATAAATCTACATTTGGAAAAGCGTCATTTATCTCTACTCAACAATCGTGGCCGAAACATTGTTTTGTATCACTTAAGACAATGTATTTTCCATTTATGAAAAAGGTTTTTGATTAGTCGCACGACGGCGAGAAAAGAGTTTGATTGGTTGGATGTATTTTGAGTGATGGCGAGAACTTGGATGATCGAGATATACATCTCGAATCCTAGCCTCAGGAGTGCACGGTATACACCATGTTCCATTTCCATCTTTATTGAAAAAATATTAAGGTAGGAATTAGGTATTTTGAAGTTTGAAAGACGAGTACTTGTGACTTACAAGCTCTTACAGCTTGGGTCTAATACTCGGGACTACGTCTGGACATTCCACCCAGGCAGTCTGTTTCTTTCCAATATTGCTAAGAAAATGATTCGGATATTTATGAATGTTTTGGAGGGAAGACGAATATTTATGGCTTGCAAGCTCTTACAGCTTGAGCCTAATATTCGGGATTACGACTGGACATTCCATCCAGGTAACCTTTTTCTTCCAACTTTTATTTAGAAAATGATTTTGAGTATTGGAGTATTAAAGAGAAGACGAATATTAACGGCTTGCAAGCTCTTACAGCTTGAGCCTAATATTCGGGATTACGACTGAACATTCCATCCAGGTAACCTTTTTCTTCCAACTTTTATTTAGAAAATGATTTGAATATTAAATTAAAACAATTAAAGTACCGAGGTTTGAAATTATTGAAAGTTAAGTTGATGTTGCTTAAGAGCTCATTGTAAGAAGGCCCAAGAGTAAGCCATAGGACCGGAAACCGACCTAAATCGAAAGCCAACCGAATTTAGCTATAAACTCACTTAGAGTGGATTCATGTAGGAATCACTCTATAAGAAGCCGAGCAACCAAATATATGCGTCTAAGATGATTTCTAAAAGCTAAATAGGATTTAAGCTTCAAAATTGCAACGCAATGGAAAGAAAAGAAAAATGCAACATCACCACACACATACAATTCATTTATAAATAAAAGCTTAAAAAAATTGAAATAAAAAAATTGACAACACAACCACAAACTATTTACAAAATTTAACGAAATTATTTACAACATGATCTGAACATGGATATAGATTACTTAATTAAAATGACTAAACATATAAAAAAAATCAAATATCTACTAAAAAACAATTAAATAATTAACCAACTAATTAAACAAAAAAATCAATTAAATAAATAATTAATAATTAGAAATTATCACTAAAAAAACTAAATAAAACTACGGAGTACATACATATATTGAGGTTCTATTGAATATGAGCAAAATGGGCCTAAAGCCCAAAACCAAACCCTAATGACAAATGAAAACAAACGAAAAATAACAACATAAATAAATAAATAATAAAATCAAAAAAATTCTCGTGAGAGAGGTGGCAGCACCCATGTGGTAATACATCATCTTGTCTAAAAATTAGAATTATCCACTAAACAACTTACACTTGGCATGGCCTTTTTTAAAAAAATAAAACAAAGAAAATGAGTGATACTGTATGACAACCTTTCTTGATTCACTCTCTTGGACCATTTTTTTAAAAAAAAAAAAAAACACTCACCTATACATCAACATGTGGCATAAAGATAATGATAAATAAAAGAAGACCTCCAACTTTTTCCTCACTTAGGCACTTTAAATTGTAACAGAAACAAACATTTTTTTTAACTCAAGCTCTCTCTCATGTACTCTTAAAGCTCCACTTTTCTTTCATCCAAATTCATATATTTTTTATAATATAAAACAAAACTACAATGAAAACATTAATTCTATTAATAAAAACCAAAAACAACAATAACAAAATAAATAATAATAATAATAATAATAATAATAATAATAATAATATATAATAATAGTAATAATAATAATAAATATATAATGAATAAAAGAAAATGATTATGGAGAGAGTTTTTTACATGGTGGTTGAAGGTTGTTGTGGTGAGAAAGGTTAATGGTAAGTGTGATGTATGGTTGTTGTGGAGAGTGTTGTATGGTGTGAAGGAGAAGAAGTTTAGTGAGTGAAATGATGATTATGTGGAGAAAAAGTGAGTCATGTTTTGTGTATGGAGAGAAGGATATATTGTTGATGGAAATGTGAGAGATATGAAGTGGTAGATAAAAGAGAGGGTTTTGTGTGTAGTAGCAGTAGAGATATAGAATGAAATATGGTTTGTGTAGAAAAAGATGAAGGTGTTAGTGTATGAGGAATAATGAAAGGGATTTGGAGATGGATGTAAGTTTGTAGCTATAAAGAGATTTGGAGATGGATTTGTAGATATGAAGAGAGCTTCAAATGAAGAAAATGGTTGTTCAGTGAAAAAATAGGAGAACCTCAACGTGTAACATTTTTTTCAATTTTATATTTTTTTTTGCTGAAACTTTGAAATGAGAGGCAAAAGGTATAGGCAGTAGAGGCGCCGCTTCTTGGTGAGCAATTGGTCTAGGTTCCTCTCCAATGCCAAGTGTAGCTATATATATGGTGACTAGTAGGGTTTTTCTAATTTTTAAAATGCCAACAATGCCCTTTTGATGTTCTTAAAGTGTAAAATAAATTTGAAATAAGTTAAATTAAATAAAATCATATTAGTTTAAATAATCAAAATTAATTCGAAACAAAAAAAATAGAAAATTCTATTTATTTATTTCGAATATTTTGACAAAGAGATAAAAATAAAATGTCTCAAAATGAGTAAAGGTCGGGCGCAAAAGTGCTCAAAAAATTAAAATGAATGCACCAAAATGATCAGTGCGAAATAAACTTATCGAAAAAATACAGCGTTTCTTTTAATTTTGAAATAAATTTTGACCGGTTAAACAGGCTCGAGCTGATCAAAAAGTGGCCGAAAAATTAGTTAAAAAATAAATCGAGCGCACCAGATTAAACTACGCGAAACGTAGATTAATAAAATTGATGTCTAGAAGCTTGATTTTGAAATTTCTCGTCCACTGATTTGACGCACATTCGTTGATTAATTCAACCGGTTTGTCTGTAGATCCGAAAAAATTATTTCGACTGATATTTTAGGCACTATGCGGTATGTAATGCATGGTATGATATGTAGACATGCAATAGCTATGATTAATGTGTTGAATCAGCGATTCAGGGTCAAAATTGGGGTATGACACTTGTGGGATCAGAAGGATCCTGGTGAAGGTGCAGAGGGGGATATTCCATCAACAGGGTGGACAATGGTTGATGAGCCCAATGACTAAGCCAAGTACCATGGCCAAAATTTCGACCTATATGGCTGAAAATAAATTACAAGCGGCCTTTGAGGTTGAGTTCTGTGAAAACATGGCACCAGAGGTCATGGGATTTTTGAAGCATGAAACTTCTGGCGTTGGCCCAATAAGCCAAGAAACAGCTTCAGAAAGCCGAAGGCTCGATTGCATCTATGATGATGAGCCTTTGTGGTTCTAAAAGGACCTGGCAATTTTTATTGTGAAGATGCATGCGCAAGATCCTCCGGAAGAGGTCGATCTCAAAGACGGGGGAATCAAGAGGCCTACCTATGTCAGTACTAAAATCGAAGACAATTTGAAGAAAGATGTTGTCGAACTGTTGAAAGAGTTTAAGGATTGCTTCGCATGGGATTATGACGAAATGCTAGGACTGAGTCGAGGTATAGTGAAACATCGTCTACCAATACGACCAAGAAACAAGTCAGTCAAGCAATAGCCTAAAAGGTTCTCTCCAAATATCATGTCTAAGATAAAATAAGAAATCAAAAGGTTGCTCAAGAGCAAGTTTATTCGAACGGCCAGGTATGTCGAATGGTTAGCTAATATCTTTCTTGTCATAAAAAAGAATGGAACTTTTAGAGTTTGCATTGACTTTAGGGATTTGAATAGTGTTACACCTAAGGATGAATATCATATGCCAGTGGCAGAAATGTTGGTTGATTATGCTGCAAGCATGAATACTTCAGTTTGCTAGATGGGTATTCAGGGTACAACCAGATCTTCATAGCTGAAGAGGATGTACCAAAAACTTCCTTTCGATGCCCCGATGCATTAGGAACATATGAGTGGGTTTTAATGCCTTTTGGATTGAAAAATGTCTGGGCAACCTACCAAAGAGCCATGAATTCGATATTTCATGACTTCATAGACACGTTTATGCAAGTCTACTGATAACACTGAAATACACTGCGTATTTGGCTTAGATTGCACATGATTATTATAGTTTTATTGTCATTTTCTTGTGTTATGCTTATCTTTTGTCTTGTTTTTAGGTACATTGCCTAAATAAAGCCTTTCATGGAAAAAGGAAGCGAAAAGAGCAAAAACCAGAGATTTTCAGTGGAAAATACACACATGGCATTCCACATGGAGTTGGCCATGTGGGTAGCCATGATGTGTAGGCTTTCACCTATGTTTCAACGATCACAAGACCACGTCTTACTCACTTTGTGCACATGGCGGACGCCATGCCTAGATGGTGGGCACCATCTTCCCAATTCGCGCCCAGTCAAGGGCGGTTGCTAGGAAAAGGCCATGACTAGAGATTTTCTCTCCACACGAATTTTGAAAGTGTTATGTAACCTCCGAGGCATTATTACACTATAAATAGGATTTAGGTTTTTAGTTATAGGTATCCAAGTCTAGTTGCAGCATAGGCCATAAAATCACATTGTTAAAGCAATAATTCTTAACATCAGAGGATTATTGCATCATTGTTGTAATCAGGTTTAGAGCACCGTATAGTAGAAGTTAATCTTGTCGTCATTTTACTTTCAAGTCAGATTTATTTCAAGTTTGTATCAGATTCAAGTCTCCGATTTGGAGCAGGTTTTTAATTCAATTCGCATTACTATTATTTTATTTCTCACACCGTCTTTAATTTGTTTATTTCTCGCTTCGCCTTTAATTTATTTATTTCTCGTTTCTCCTTTAATTTATTTATTTCTCGCTTCACCTTTAATTTGTTTATTTCTCGCACTGTCTCTAATTTGTTTATTTTCCGCACTGCCTTGAACATATCATTCTGGTGGTTCACTTTCAAAACCATTTGCGCAGTTAACACTTTATTTCCCTAAATGACTTATTCCATAAATCAATTATATGCTATGTTGTTTAACGTAACCATGTTCAGTTAAATCCTTAGAGATGGAATGTGAGGACCTTCATTTCGACGGTACTTCACATGTTGTATATGTAGGAATGCTTTAGGGGCTATTTTCATTTTGATACAAGTTTTCTGTGTTTAATTTGATCGGTTACTACAAAAGTAGATCCATGACTAAGTCGGGTAAGATCGAAAGTCGTCTGACATCTAAGACAAAACTTGGTTAGTTTTTAATTGATAAAAACAACGAAAGCGCTTTGTTAAATTAATTATGAGATTTTAATATTATTAGTAAATGATTTTAAAACTATTTTCGGACGTGTTTATAGGTTTAGGATCCGGTTGGCCGAGCATATATCGGAAACCCTTTTATGTTAAAAGTTTCCAATCAAAAGCACTTTTCAACTGAGCCTTATAGCTACTTATATAAAAAAGGACTTTTTCACTTTAACACAATACACGACCGGTGCAGTGTGAGCCGCTGGTATAGATTAAAGGTTAGGTCCGGTTCCGATTACGCTAACACGACGATTCCTTTTTAATTAACTCTTTTTCAAGAAAGAAAATATTGCCCCATAAGTAATTCTATTTAGAAACAATAGGAGTATTGTTTAATCGATGTGAATTACATTCAAATACCATTTTCTCTAAATTTAATCTTCACTATTTTTAATTCATGTGCACTTTATACATCTGTTTGATCAGTCTTAGATAAACATCGTAACGATGGTAATCGATAGATTGACATTGGTCTCTGTGGGATCGATACTCTTTTATTTTACTTTGACGTATTCCGTATACTTGCGGAAAGCATGCATCATCTACATCGATGATATAGTAATTAAATCCTCAACAGGAAATGGCCACCTTGGCCATCGTCGATGGTCCTTTGAAAGGATGAGGAAATATGTATTAAAAATGAAACCATTAAAATGTGCTTTTTGTGTTCAAGCAAGTGACTTCTTGAGCTTTGTCGTTCACAAAAAAGGAATCAAAATCAACGAGAAAAAGACAAAATCCATCTTAGAAATCAAACCCCTTTCAACGAAGAAGCAATTTCAGTCATTATTGGGAAATATCAACTTCTTAAGAAGATTCATCTCAAATCTAAGTTGTGAGACTCAGACGTTCTCTAATTACTTAGACTCAAGAAGAAAGACGAATTCAGATGGGATGTCAAAAACCAGAAGGCTTTCGACGAAATCAAAGCATATTTGATAAAGCATATCATCCTGTTACCACCAATAAGGAGCAAATCTATGAAGTTGTACATATCTGCATCAAGTTCTACAATTGGAAGTATGTTAACCCAGGAGGATGAAAATGGCGTCGAAAGAGTCGTGTATTACCTTAGTAGGGTTTTAAATTACGCAGAGACTAGATATAATGACATAGATAATTTGTGTTTATGTTTATATTTCTCATGCACAACGCTAAATCATTATATCAAACCTGTCGATGTACAAGTATTTTCTCACTACGATATAATCAAACACATGTTATTGAAACCTATATTGCATAGTCGAATAGGAAAGTGGGCATTAGACCTTACTGAGTATTCTTTAACATATTGTCCTCTAAAACATGTTAAGGGGAAACTTATCACAGACTTTATTATCCACCACTCTGTGGTCGAAGCAAATCAAAATTATGTCGCGACAAAGCTCTGAAAATTATATTTCGACAGATCCCGCCATAAAAGTAGCACAAAAGCGGGAATCCTTATAATTTCTCTAGAAGATATTCCCACTAAGTGTTTGTGTAAAATCAAAGGAGAGTGTTCGAATAATGAGGCTAAGTATGAAGCCATAATAACAGGAATCCAAACGTTACTAGACTTAGGGGCAAGAGACGTCGAAATTAAAGGAGATTTAGAGCTTTTCATCAAGTAGTTGAGAAAAGAGTACAAATGCGTTAGAGAGCACCTTATGATGTATTTTGTCATGGAAAACTCTTTGCTAAAACATTTCGACAACGTACCCCGTATAGAAAATGAGGAAGCTAATGAGTTGGCTCAGATTGCGTCAGGGTACAAATTGTCTAAGGAGACCTTAGAAGAGTTGGTTGAAGTTAAAGAAAAGTTAGCCTCCAATGAAGACCCAATAGAGACATCTTCAATGTCAAAACTTTGGGGGGCGGAGGAGATAGAGCTTGGAGAAAGTTTTCAAATTTTTGGCCATTGACTCCATGTTGAGTAATGATTGGCGAAAGTCCGTTGTCGAATATCTGCTAAATCCTACAGAGACGTCAAAATGGAAGATAAAGTATAGAGCGTTAAGTTATGTAGTGATAAGGAATGAGCTTTTCAAGAAAACATCCGAGGGAGTTTTGCTTAAGTGCCTTGGAAAAAGTGAGGCATGCCTAGAAATTTTGGAGGTTCATAGAGGATCATGTGGTTCCTATCAAACAGGCCAAAAAATGAAATGGCTGATATTTCGTCTTGGAATCTATTGGCCGACTATGCTGAAGGATTGCATAGATTTCTCCAAAGGATGTCAATAATGCCAAAAGCACTCAGCGATCTAACATGTCCTCGCAAGCGAATTGCACTTCATAGTCAAGTCATGGCCTTTTAGAGGGTGGGCCTTAGACGTAATAGGCGAGATTAAACCCTCATCGTTGAAAGGTCATAGATATATCTTGGTGGGAATAGACTATTTCACGAAGTGGATCGATGTTATACCCCTATCTAATATCGACCAAGATGATGTGATAACTTTTATCCAGCATCATATCATATACAGATTTGGAATAACTGAAATGATAACTACGTATCAATGGTCAATATTCACAGGTCGAAAGGTGACGGAGTTCGCCGCAAAAATGGGATTCAGGTTGTTAACCTCGACGCCATATTACACCCAGGAAAATGGCCAGGTCAAAGCGGCAAATAAGATAATCATTAGCTTGATAAAAAACATGTAGTTCAAAAGCCAAAGAATTGGCATAAAACATCAGACTAGGTGTTATGGGCTTGTCGAAATTCTCCAAAGGAGTCAACCAATTCGACACCTTTCAGACTTACTTATGGCTACGACGTCGTCCTTCCTTTAGAAATTCATCTTCAGTTAGTAAGAATTCAAGACACTTTGAAATACCCACAAAATATTATTCGGGTATGATGTTGGACGAATTGACTGATATATATGAACAAAGGTTAGTAGCCTTAGATGTTTTGGTGAGGCAAAAGGAAATTGTGGCTAAAAATTATAACAAGTTAAGGCAAATAACTTTTTCATTGGAGACTTGGCATGGAAAGTAATCATGCCCATGGACAAAAAGGATATGTCTTTAGGCCAATGGTCCCCTAATTGGGAAGGACCGTTCAGAGTGATACGAGTTTTTTTTCAAATAATGCTTATGAAATTAAAGAGTTGACCCCCAAGGGTCGAATCTTGAGAATAAGCGGTAAGTATTTAAATAGATACAAGCCTATATTATAGGAAATTCACATAAGCGAAGAATGAAATTATAAGATCCATAAATTAGGCATAAGTTAGCCTATAAAAGGAAAGGTACATAAATTAAACATTGTCAAAAGTGGTACACATCACCACATCAATTAAATGATAACAAAATAATAAAGATGACAAAAGTTATTTTCAAAAAAGGAAAGAGGCTAAGAGTCTTGAATACTGAGTCTTCATTGCAGTTAAGCATCAATCAGTCTGAGAGATTTCTGCCTTAATAACAACAATTTCTTTATCTAAAGATAAAACTCATTCATGGTGTTCAATCCCCCTGATAATCTCTACGGTGATTTGCTCTTTGGTAATCAGCCCCACTGCCATTTTGCTTTGTTTTGCATAATAGATTTTCTTTTGCAAAGTTGCAATTTCCTTTTCCCATTGGAGGATGTTTGCGTCTAGCTCATCATGTCTTTGGTTTCTCTTTTCAAGCTCTCCCACCAGCTCCTCTGGCCTGTACTTGGAAGTTTAGGACTTCGCCGGGGACATCTAGTTTTTTCAGCAATAGTCGAATGGTGTTACCAAAAGTAGGATCCTCTTCAAGCTCATGGATAATATACCAAGTGAGTAACATGTTTTTTAGCTATTGGAGGGTGTCTTGAAAGGTCATCGTCGAGGTCATACCTACAAAAGTCGTTGAGGAACTTGATTGCATTTCAAATAAACACTTGTGGGCCTTCACTATGAGTTGCAAGTAGACGGAAGGATCAGTCTTCTTCAAGGCTTGTAGCTCTTAGACTGAAAGGGTGGGGAGCATTTGGGTGTCAGGAGCAAGATTAGTCTTCTCGATAGGGGAAACCCTTGGGTTAGGTGGTTGATTATCAGTTTGAGGGTCGGCTTGGACAACGTCGTCATCATCCTCACTTTCAGTTGTGTCATCCTCAATAAAGACCTCTCCAACACCTTTCTCGACCATGTCCTTATCTTCGACATTATCACCCCTAGGAGGTGAATGAGATGGAGATTCATCAAAAGGTTTGTCGGGCTCTTCACTTCCAGGTAGGGGTAGAAAAACGGGCCGCCCGCCCCGTCCCGCCTAAAGCCCACCAAAAAATAAGTGGGTCGGGCATGCCCGCCAAGTTGAAATGGGCATGAAAATCTAGCCCGCCCCGCCAAGGTGGCGGGTTGGCGGGCGAAGGACTTGCCCACCTTTTTTAAAGAAATTAAAAGGCTATTTTTTTTACATTTCAATAAGAAAACATCAAACCAACAATTAGAAAGTATAAATGGCAAAAGACTAAAACCATCAAAGTATTACCCTTCAATCAAAAGTAGAACCTTCAACAAGTATTTACCTAAAATAGAAGTAGAATCATCAATAAGTATTAACTTTCAAGTTTCAACCAACCAAAATAAATGTTTAAGTTAAACCATCAAGCAACCATTAACTTTTAATCATCAAGCAACCAAAGTTTAAGTTCAACCAACCAAAACCATAATAAGTATTAAGTACAACATCAAAGTTTAAGTTTAACCAACCAAAACCATAATAGCATTGCCTAACAAAATAAGAGTGAAACATTCTAAAAATAAATTTTAATCATCAAGGTCAAGAATATTAGATGCACGCTTAAAACAAGTTGAACCTTCTTTTTCATCTTCATTGTCATCATCATTTCCATCTACATTATAAAATAATGAAATAAATTAAATGGTTAGAAAAAATATTAAAAAATAGTAGATAACTATATTCATACTAAAAATAATTACCATCATCAAAGGCATGCAACCAATTGCAAGAACAAAACAATGCTTCAATATTTTTAGACAATAGTCAATTTCTATACTTGTTAAGCACTCTAGAACCAATACTAAAGGAAGATTCGGATGCAACAGTGGTAATAGGAATGCTTAACAAGTCTCGAGCCATTACTGAAAGTTCTGGAAATTTATGTCTAGTGTTCTTCCACCATTGTAGTACATCTAAATTGAATAATAACATAAAGTTAAATGAAACCAATTATTAAATCATGATTCATATTATTTGTAAGAAACCAATTAGTAAATCTTGAATAAAAAACTTACATCAAATAGGCTTGACTCAGTTGACATAGTTGAAGAGGTAGTAGGAGGAATACTTGAAGCATTTGAAGAAGAAATAAAGTATTCTGCAAACAACTTGTACAATTTCAGCTTTATGTTTTCCAACTTCAATTCCCAATTTAGTGGATCAATCATTTTATAACAATATCCCAATGAGTACAACTTTATTCTTGGATCTAAGACAACCCCACACGCAAGAACAACACTATATTCATCCCAATACTTCTCAAATTTCAAAATCATGCTTTCAGCCATTTTTTAATAATTTCATCTACATCTTTTTAATTGTCTATCAAAAGACGTTAAATTTTCCAAATTTGCAAGGAGTACAAATTGGAAGTGGGATAGCTTGTTCCGGACATCAAAGTGGTAATTTCATAAAATGGCAACAAGACCCTACTCATTTTTTCAAGTCTCACCCACTCTTCTTTTGAAGGATTACTTGTATAATTTGTATCGTAACAATGAAGATTTTCAAATGCACGTTGATATTTAAGAGCACTTTTAAGCATCAAATATGTTGAATTCCATCTTGTAGGCACATCTGTAACCAACCCACTTGATATATCAATATTGCCAACCATATTAATGCATTGCTTAAATTTTACCATCCAACTATCTGAACCTTCCACCGACGCGCAATCTTGTTCCACAGTTAGGTCCAAATCTACATCATGACTCTCATCAATTGGAGCTAAAAAATCCATATCAAAACTAAGTCCTAAAACACAATAAACACAAAATTAAATATTAAAAACCCACTTATTGAAGCTAATATATTATTTTAAAGTGTAAGCATAGAATGAGTCATTAAATGTATCATGCATCATAGACATTATAATACAAGCAGTAAAATTGTTTATCATAGAATGTATAAATTATGAGTAAAGTTGTTTTTGCCATCTTTATTTTGATTTAATTGAAAGATCAAGTAATATCACTATGATTATTATTTCTTAAATAAGTTTATGCATAATAATAGAGCATAGATGCAGTACCATTTTAAATAAGTTTAAAGTTTAATATCAATTAGTTATAAGGAATTAATTTCATTTAATAGTAATACTATCGATATAAATTACATTATGTTATGTATAATAATACAGTAGTATTCTCCCCTGTTATGCAATGATCATTTATAAATTAAAATATTATTTATTTATTATATAGTACTATATATTAATGATAAAAAAAATTTAAGAGATAATAATTATTATATATATATATATATATATATATATATATATATATATATATATATATATATATATATATATATATATATATATATATATATATATATATATTGACTCTCTTATTTTTATAAAATAAAATTTTAGAATCAATTTTGTAATATACTATTAAAGCTGAAATTGTCTATTACTATATGCAATTTGTGGAATAGGCAATATATGTAATAAAAAAGAATATATTTTAATAGACAATGTATGTAATAGACAATCAATTATAGTAATAGACAATGTATATAATATATAATGTATGAAAGAAGAACCTGGAGTGGAGGTTGAAAGAGATTCACCGTTAACAAGACGACGACAATGTGAAAAGGATTTATGCAACACTATTGATGTTGTGAGAGAAATTTAGGTCTTTCGCTCATTTGTAGTTTTTTTAATGGATATTATTATTTGGCCATATGCCTTTTTTTTCAAAATGGGTCATGTACATTTTCTAGGTAGTTTTTTTCAACTTTTTTTAACGGGCTAGCGGGCCAACCCCGCCCCATTATGTATGTGAAGTCATGGCTCCTTGATGATTTTGATGATTACAACATCTCTCAACAATTCTCATGTGAAAAGATCAAAAAGATGTCAAAGACTTGAAGTGAATTGAAGTGGATTAAAGATTCAAGTGAAGTATATCATTTCAAAGGATCAAGTATCATCTTTGGTATATCTAAAACTTTCACTAATATGATATACAAATGTTCAAATATTTATTCCATGATATCTTGGTCCATATAGAAAATTAGGATGTATTGCATTTCATTTTTCACATTCTGCCAAATTCTATTTTTCAAAACTGGGCTTCAGTAACCGGTTACCCACTGGGTAGTAACCGGTTACCACTGCTATTTTTCAAATATTTTTTGGACGTTGGAAGCAAGTAACCGGTTACCCACCGAGCAGTAACCGGTTACCGCTGACAAATTTTGGCAAATTGGTGCATTTCTTCATTCAAATGTTTTCTTTGCATTTCTTTGAATCATGGCATCTTTTCATTCATCATACTCTTTTAAAAAGGTGTTTGTAGCAATATATAAACATCATTATTCATTTTTTATGACCACCTCCTTTTGCAAACACTTTCAATAAAATCACTCTTATAAAAACTCAGATTTTTATCAAGTGTCCAAAAATTTTCTTAAAGTATTCTTTGCATTAAACCTTCATATACTTTGAAAAGAATACATATCATTTGGTTTGAACACTTGTATACTACATTGAGTGAATTATTTATCCAAGGAGAAGATCAATCAAGAGAAGATTGATAGTACTACACTTTATTCAAATCATCAAAGAAGATTTATTTCTGTTTGACTTGTGATCCAGGATTGTTGGACACAAGGGTTGGTGTTGAAGAGGATTGTTCTTCATACACTTGATTACCTATAGGTTAGATAGTAAGCATCACCATTGGTGTGAGTAGGCTGTACAATAATTCTAACTATAGTGAAATCTCTTTCGAGTCGAAAGGGGAGTGGAGTACCTTCGGAGTGTGAAGGGAACCACTATAAATTCTGGTGTCTCTTTTACTTTCCGCAATTTATTTTTTAGCACTTAAACGAAAAATAACCAAGAACCGGAAACAAGATCGAAGAAATTTTTACCACCTAATTCACCCCCCCTCTTAGGCGCATTTACAACTTACAATGTATTCTGCCCGCGAATATTTTTGTTTTGGCGGGGTGGGAGAAACGGGTAGGTGGGCTCAAAATTCCAACCCAGCCCGCCATTTTTTGGTGGGCGCGCGGGACGGCCCAACGGGCCTCGACCCGTTTTGCCACCCCTACTTCCAGGTGTGTAATCTGAAATGATAATGTCATTGGTGGTGAACGTTGTCGCAGTTGAATCTTGAACAGTTGGGTTCATCACATAAATCTCTTTATGAGGTTCCATAGTTGGTCGACCTCACTAGTAGATTCGACTACCACAACTAGAGAATTGGTCGATATATGAACGGTTTGGACTTAGGGTTCAAAAGGAAGTTGATGCAGAACCAAGAAAGTCTTATTAGGCACTGGATAGTTGAAAGAGGTAAAATGCAAAAGAATATATATATATATATATATATATATATATATATATATATATATATATATATATATATATATATATAAGAGCTTACCTTGGAAGTTTCAACGCCAGGGCTAGAATCAACCCCTTCATGGGCAACTTCAGGGGCAGTTTCAGGGACACCCCAAGAGCTTCTTTAGAGGTACCTGTGTCGAGTTGAGGAGTTTCAACATGGTTTTATTGCCTTTCTTGGAGGTAGATGGTTGGGGTTTCTTGGCCTTATCAACCATAATAGCCTTAATGGTATAAACAACTTTTCTGACTATTTTGGCCTTCTTTTTTACGGGCAGTCGGTCGGGTGATGCATCACTTTCGGGTTGGTCGTCACCAGCTTCTTCTAAAGTGACGATCTAGGGTGTTAAGGTGCCAATAGCTTTGCTCGACGGTTTGCTAACCTAAAAAAGTAGAGTAATGAGTTAGATATAAGACAATCATAAGCACAAAGGAAGTATTAAGTAAATAAGTTACCTTGGGGTCTTCAATGGAGGTTGAAGCCCCAACTGTTTACTTCTTGTCTTCCTAAGCGATAACATCCAGAGTAATTTCCCTAGCTCTTTTCTTGTGATCGACAACTAGAAAATAGAAAGAGTATATCAAAGTCATGTTTGAAACTGGTGGAAAATAAATAAAGGAATAAAGAGTCCAACACTTTTCGTACCATCAACCATCGGTTCTAGAGCCTTGACATGCTCTTCATCGACATGAAGGTATCCTTTGAAATTGTACAGCTAACACTTTTACGAGACCACTCTATGTGAAAGTTTTCTTTCCTTTTAAAAAAGTGTCGACCCACAGACAAACCACAAAGGCATTGAAGGTGTGAAGGCAGGAGCCAATTCTCTAATGGGTTAAGAAGGAAACTTAGGAAGATGAAATTCTAAGGCGAATTTGTATCTTTCTTGAGGCCGCCACAAAGTAGTTGGAAATTTTAGAGAAGGGAGCTTCTCTTTGAGTTTACGTTTTAAAGTTACTACAACATGATAAATTGTCCCGTGAAGATTATTTGGAAGGTACACAGTTTCAAATTATTTCTAGAAAGCTTGGATTTCTTTTATATGCGTAGATCTACCTTTTTCGAATTGGTGCTGCAAGACAAAAATAACTTTCATTAGTTATTGATCCAGAGTTGAAACTGATGTGAAGGATTTGTAATACTGTTTCCACCAAGTGTCAAATCGGTAGTGGAATAAAAAGATGGTTGGAAAGAAAGGGGGTCAACATTGCGACTTTCGCAGCTTGTCATTTTTTCCTTGCAACTCCATCAGCTTCAGGAAAATCGACATACCACAGACATATGTCAGCTTTCTTGCTATAAAAAGGTTTTGGTATCATCTGGCTTAAGCCAAATTGTCGAGCTACGAGGTTAGGATGATATCCAAATAGTCTCATCTTGTCTTTCGATCGCTCTAACCTTGTGGAAATAAATTTTCGAGTGAGAAAGCCTTCCCAAATGGCTTATGTCAGCAGTAGTAGCAGGGTTTGGATCTGGAAAATTCCTTTTAAACCAGTCAAGACCGTATTCTCTAGCGATAAAGGGAGCCATGTCGAGGGTGAAGTTACGACAATTAGAAAGCATCAACAAAGCCCTCTGCTTCCCGTAGATGGAATAGGCAGGAGGTTCTAACAAAACCATATTCGCTAGTCGAACACACTCGACACGTCTATCCTGAATGGCATGGTCATTATTGTGAGGAAGTTTGACACTCAGAGTTTGTTCAGACGTGGCATTTAGACATATTTGTAGAAGCTAGAATGGTCCAGAAAGTACAAGGAGTGGGTGGTTGTCGACGTCTTTTAGTTTATATGCGGCTTCCCCTAAGGATTTGTATAAGGACGCAAGCAATAATTGGCCCAAAAACATGTCCCTCCCTTCGTGGATTTGGTTGGCTAGCATAATGAATCGTTTTTCCACCTTGATAAACTTACAACATAACCCATATCGTGTCATCCATAGTGCAAGAAAAATAATACGTTCCTTGTCAGAGACCACTGTCGTTTTGGTGTCGTGGTAATCATTGATGAAGTTCTTAAAACTATCCCTATTATCGTTAAACCTATAGTATCTTCGTCACACTCATTAGGGTTAAAGATCCCACCAGTTGGACAAAGTTCAGTGATGGAAGCGACATCAAAGACGGTCGGGGTAAGCATGCCACATGGAAATTGGAAGGTATTTGTGGTACACTTCTAGAAATAGAGGGAAGCCACTAAGAGTTCTGGATCTTGGGGGATACCTCCTTTCGACAACATTAGGAGGTCATACATACCTTTTTCTTTCCAAAATCCGCCTTTTGCAAGCTCGATTTTAGAAAGCCAGTCATAGTATTTAGAGAGTGGCATAGGGCCAGTACGGAATACCCGAGAGTTTTTCACCATATACTATAAGGAAATGGGTGTTTGTATTTTCAACCTAGGGGCCATACAGTGGTAGGAGGGGAAAAACCTTTGAGTCTATCAGCATCCTCTACGGACTTGAGTGATAACCCCGAAAAGGCATGTATTGTCCCATCAAGAGAGAAATGGATCATTACCTGAGATTTGTATATTCTTATTTTCTCCTCTTCTAATGGTGGTTCCAGAATATATTTGTGTCCATTAGCAACAGTGGGTGATGGTTGTTCATAATCTGGGTCAATGGCTTTTCTTTGAGCTCTGGTTCTGGTGGTTGGTGCCATTGTGTTTAAGGAAGATAGTTGAAAGATTCTTTCACCGTGTTGAAGAAGAAAAGTATCAAGTTTTCTGAAAGAAGAAAAGTGAGAATGTAAGTGATGGCGAAATGCCATTTATATAGAAAGAGTATAGGGGACTCTTTATTTACCGGTGACAAATGGCGCCAAGTAGTGGGCCACGTGGAGAGTGGTGAGTAGAGAGTTGGAGTATTGGTAGTAAGATGTGATGTCAGTCTCCCTAGGAAATAGTAGGAAATGAAGGAAATGGATGGCCACACGTCCCAAGGTGACAGTTTTTCAGAAAGGCCATGATGTGGCTGACGTCATTGCATCAGCCGACACAGTTGATGTCGAGAAGAACAAGAAACATTGTTATCCTTTTTCTTTTTTGGTCAAAACGTTGTTTCTAGGGGGAAATTTGTTAGATGGGAATTTTCCTAAATGTGGGAAAACCCCCCAACTTTTTCTCAAGTAGATAGTGAAAACGTTCGACAGAGATTGTTAGGTTAAAATGTCGAAGCCGCATTTAAAAGACTCTGTGAAAATTCTGGAAGAGAAGGAGTAGGGGTCTTCGACACACCAAGGTTGCATCGAAATTGGCAGCAGCGAAGATCTTCCAAGGCGGGAGATTTAAAGTTCAAACATCTCACATAACCGTATTTTGGCTTCATTATGGAAGACGTGACAACAAGTGAGAAGAATCGGGCATGCGATAAAGACATGGTGACAAGAGAGAGTAACATGTGGCCACGAGGATTATGTTATTTATCACTATATATAGCAGTTCTAATGATAGGATTGAAAGTGCTGACTTGTATATAAAAAACCACTAAAACTCAGAAGTATCCATGTTACATAGTGAAAATGAGTTTTCAAGGTAAAATGTATGAGTTTAGTTACCAATTTAATTTTCAGTAAAACTTTTACCTTTTTTTTTTGTCAAGTCCTTTATTTCCCTTTACATTTTCCTGCACCCTTTTAAATACCAACCCTTTACCTTTTGACGCCTTTTACTTTTCTTTACAGTTTTTATGCAAGTTAAATTTTGTCGATTTCTTTTTAGTCCTTTTTCCTCAAACCTTTTGTCATAATTATCCAGATTTTGGCTTCGTCGAAATCAGTAACGTTTTTCAAACGATACATCACTTTTACAAATATTTCAAAGAAAGAAAGTAATTAGCACATGTCCCGGGATTCACTAGTTGATCCCCCCGAGTCACTTTTTTGCAATAAAAAATAGACCAACGTGTGTTTACCAATTTTCACGGTAAATAATAAGCACTTAGAATTTTTTTTTGATTTTAATCATTTAAGTGAACTAAAACTTGTGATTTATTTTATTAAAAATATCGTTAAACAAATTGACATGTCTAGTATGACCCTTTTGTGCAAGAAATTTATGTTTTTGCAAAAAAAATGTTTTGTGCTTTCATTGTCTATTCTATTCTTCATACATGAAATGTTTTCAATGTCGATGTAATTATGCGTTTGATGTGTGGTATTTTTACTCTAAGAGTGAGTTAAAAAGACTTTCTCCAAATCTTAATAATTTATTTTCATTTAGTTTAACGATTTTAATTGATTATTTAATTTAATTGTTTTTGGAAATATTTTTCTATGTAAATGATCAATTAAAATCCTTAGATTAAAAAAAACGAGATTTAAGATTTGAAGTAATTAAGTCTTTAAACTTACTATTGGAGTAAACATATCTCTTGTATGTATCTTTATTGGAAGATGAACAAAACTTTAGTAAACATTTGTTCAACATATTAAGTATAAAGAATTAGTCAAAACTTTGTGGGGGCACCAAGCCACACATAATTATACATGAGTACACCCTGCTTCGGGAAACTTATGGTTTTCGCCCATCCCCGATGAGTTTTAGGGGATTGCTAGAGGCATCCTATGAATTACTACTACACTCTATCGTGCCACAAAAAATACCTGAGTGCATCGCACGCTCGAAGATACAACAGAGTCGTTACCGAACTTTATTTATTTCAAAGGAAAGAGAAAATATCGATAAAACTTAGAGGGAAGAGAAAAAGGGTAAGAAAGTCGGTTATGCAAGGGGAATGTATTACCACCCCTCACATCTGTTGACTCAACATGGACCATTTTGATTATTCTATGTGTGGATGTGTGTTATTATCCAAAGGTTACTTGCAAATGATAATGGATAAAATAAGTTTATTAATTAATATGCTCGCCAAGGATTCAGACCCTTGTGCCTACGTATTCTCATAGTACAATGAGAAAATCAGAGCTCCGTAGTTCATGGTAGAAAATACGGATCTGTTGGTTGGTTTTAGTGGACAATATTAACGTTCACTTTGTAGTAGTTAAATGTTGCTTGTATGCTCGCGCATGGGATACTTAAGCGTTATTTGTATTGCGATAGACCGGAAGTAACATGTCCTTTGTGAAAAGGTTTTTAATGCCCTAAGGCAAAAAATTGAGTTTGATGGGGTGTGATTGATTTTAGTTTTAAAAAGTGTGTCTTGATTTGAATTGCACTAAAATCTATGAATGAAGGCGAATACTTTGAATAACTGGGGCCTACGTCCCATATTCAAAGATACTCATAATAAGGATATGAATAATCCCTCTCATTCTTCTCTGTCTCTTAAGGCTCATGGAAATGAGAGAGAGACTCCGCTAACTTCTCAACACGGTCTTGTTCGCTATTCAACTCCTTCTTGCAATCCTTCAACTGGTCTTGAAGTTCTTTGAGTTGGGCCCTGTAGCTTATCTCCATCTTGCTAGCCTGATATTGAGTCTCAGTGAGTTGTTTCTTCTTGGCAGAGAGGCCATCGTAGGTTCCTTCCAGGGTTTCACCCACTTTCCTTCTCTTATTTTGTTCTACCTGAGCATCTTCAATCGCTTTGAGCATTCACTCCCTCTTCTGGTTGAAGTTAAACTTCAAGTTTTCCTTCTCTAGTGTGACTTTACTAAGGTCAAATCGGAGATCAATATTCTCCTTCTCCAATAACTTGATAGTCTGCTTGAGTTTGTCCATTTTAGAGGCAGAAACGACAAGAGGTCCAGGAGACTTGAGACTCATAGAAGGTTCCCCAGGATACGGTAACTTGACAATCTTAACTCTTGATCTAACATGGTTTGTATATGGCTCCAAGGCAATGCATATATGTTTACCAAACTCCTTCTTCTCAATATGATGGATCTTTCCCCATGCACGGTGTAACACCATAAATTCCCCCCCATGTAAATTTAAAATATTTATCATAGTAAAACAATTCAACATGCAATTTAGGATGCTACACTACATCATACAATCAACCTGCTCAATCGAAATGACATGTAACACTTGACAATTATAAAAATAGTAGTAATAACTACATGTCTGAATGTTAACTTTTAATAAATAGCAGCGGAACAACAATAACAAACAGTTAACTTACATATCCAACATCAATATAACATGTCATTATAAGAAATATTAAAACATAACGAAAGACATAGCTTTCCAAATTCCCCGGTGTTACATATCAGAGAAGATGCCGAAAATAAAATAAAACGGAAGACTTCATCTTCCACTCACATCTGAACTCCTACTGTGGATTATCTGCATGTTACCCACTTGGAGGCAACATTCAAACAGAAGGGGTGAGACATCATAATTATATAAAGGAAAACATGATAATAAGTAAGCATCATATTTAGGCATGGCAACAGGACGGGTCAGGGACAGTTTTTACCTCCCCTAAACCCAAATCTGAATCCCCAAATAATCTCTGGTCCCCACCCCAAACCCAAACGAGGATGGAGAATTAAAACCCAAACCTGTTCCATACGGGTTTCAGTTGGGTTCGAGTATCCCCGCCCCGCCACCATTCATTTAGTGAAATCAATTTTTTAATAGAAATGTTTATTTTTCCCAAAATAAAATTACATTACAAATAATAAAATAAAACAATCTAAAAAAATTCATACATACTTTTCAAATATTTTAAATAATAAATTCAAATTAAAATATCAAAATATTGACCATATATTTAATATTCTAAATTATCACAAATAAATAATAATGTACATAATGAAATAATGGGGCGGGTTCAGGGATGGGTTTGGGGTGGGTACTAGTGTCCCCATTACCCGACCCGTCCCCATATTTTATAATCAGGGAAAACCCAAACTCAATCAAATTGGATTTTCCCCGTCAACTTCGGGGAGGGTTCGAATGGATACTCGCGGGTACGAGTTATGTTGTCATGCCTAATCATATTATCACATGCACGTCACCCATTCCATATATGACTCCACATAATCCATACAATAACTATCCAAACATAATAGCAATATCACAACTATCCATACGGAACAACAACACAACAACTATCTGAACATGATAACAACATAACAACCATCTAACATAACAACAACATAAAAACCATCCAACATAATAACAACATAATCAACCATCCAAAATAATAACAAATGCAACCAATGTACAATGCAAGGAGACTCAACAACTCGACTCAATGCATGTGGTACCAATATGTAAACACTCAGGTTCATTGCTTCAATCCTCACCTCCTAGGCTCAAAGCCACCAGTCCATTACCATCACCTCTAATAACGACTCACTGATTCCATCACCTCCAAAATCAGCTACCGGCCTAATCCACACAATGAGATTTGAGGCTCACCAACAACTGACCATTTATCCAACAACATGAATGCATGCAACATATTATACATGCAACAACAACATTATGCATAATGACCCACCACCATAGTCAATGTACACCGCCAATACTGACCATCATGCATCAAACACATGTTATACAACTCAACAACATCAACATACAATATAACAAGCAACAACAATGCGTTTAAGGTTATGTCACCCACCACATAAATATTACAATGCATTTCCACACTATCATATAACAAAATATTCAGTTTCAGATACTGAAACCAATTTTAAATGAAAGTACACACTCTCATCTTTCTGACACTTCAAATGACACTCGAATTGGACACTCGGGACAAAAGTTATGATCAAAACCGTGTTGGAACCCAAATCTGCCTGGCTGCGACGAGTAAACGTCACAGGCATGACGCCCGCCACCAGGGGCTTCGTGGCGTCCGTCATGGGTTCATGGCGTTTGCCATGGACCATCAAAATGCAGATTTTTGTTTTTCACCATTGGAGGCCTTTCGGACCTCTGATTTCGATTCCGTAAAAACCTCTGATCTTAGAATTCGACATACTATAATTATTCAATGTTTAAAACAGAAAATTCATATTATATCATAGATTATCATAAAAAAACCATTCATTCTCATCTATTCATATGTACCCCGAACCTTCCAACAACAACAATTGCAACAATTCATCATTCCAACATCAGTCACAACATCATCATACGACAGACACACAATTCAACAAGTAATTGATCAATTCAACAATTACCAATTATCACAATGATCATGAATATAGAGAAAAAGAGCACAAAACCTACATGGCATAATCTACCAAACATCATCATGTTAACTCTTAGATAATCAGAACCCCACCCTTACCTTAGAGTTCCTAGCAATTGATTTTTTGACCTTCAATAATGGTGAATTCTCCTCTTGAGCACTAGCCCCTTCTTCTCCCTTTTTCAATTTCTTCTGTTTTCTCTCTTTCTCTCGCACTATCCCCATTTCTATTTTTTGTAACTGTTATTATTATTACTAATCCCACTAAATAGAATAAAAACAAATAATAATACCTTTAATTATTTTATTAACTTATTATTATTATCACTAATTTCAACTTATTAAATAATAATAATAACCCACTCAATTGACTAATAAATTAATATTGAACTAATATTAACTAATTAGCTAAATAATAACTAATATAATTAATTAGTTTTACTCACCATACCACCATTTCTACACTTTTGCTCACACACTCCCTAATACTTTAATTTATATAATTCTAAGGTAACTACCCCACGCTAAGGGTAACACAACACATTAAAACACCAATCAACACAACACAACCACAACTATCACATAATTAAATCACGAAAAAATAATTTAAATAAATCGGGACGTTACAACTCTCCCCCACTTAGAACATTTTTGTCCTAAAAAATTACCTGATGCGAACAACTCTAGATACGATTCTCGCATCCTGCTTTCCAACTCCCAAGTCATATTTCCTTCGGTAATACCTCCCCACGCTACCTTCACGAGAGCAATCTCTTTGCCTCTCAACTATTTTAGTTCTCGATCATATCCTTATAGGCAGAGCCTCAACTATAAGGTTATCCCTCACCTGGATATCATTCATCAGAATCACATGCGACGGATCCGAAACATACTTCCAAAGTTGTGAAACATGGAATACATCATGTAGATTTGACAAATTTGGTGGCAACACCACTCTATAAGAAACAAGTCCAACTCACCCGGATATTTGATACAGACCAATAAATCGAGGAGTAACTTCCTCGACTTCAAAGCATATCCTACACCGATCACCAGAGTGACTCTCAATAATATATGGTCTCCATCTTGAAACTCAAGATCCTTTCTCCTCTTATCATGGTAGCTTTTCTGCATACTTTATGAAGCTTTCATCTTCTCTCGAATCAACTTCACATTCTCAGTAGTCTATTGCATAATCTCAGGTTCAAGCACTACACTCTCACCAGATTCATGCCAATACAAAAGGTGTATGGCACATTGGACCATACAAGGCTTCAAAAGGTGTCATTCCAATACTAGAATTGAAATTGTTATTATACATGAACTCAATCAACGATAAATGACTATCCCAAGCACCTCCTTTCTCGAGAACACAAGCTCTCAACAAGTCCTCTAATGACTGAATGGTCCTCTCTGTCTGACCATTGGTATGCGAATGATAAGCTGAACTCAACCTCAGCTTCGAACCCAAACCTTCCTGCAAACTCTTCCAAAATCTAAAAGTGAACCTCTAATCTCTATCTGACACAATACTCAACAGAACTCCATGCAACTTCACAATCAAACAGATATATATCTCTACCAACTTCTGCATCGAAAAACTGATGTAAATCAAAATAAAACCATAGTTGTGTATAAAACTCAATTAGAAGGAAAAGTGGGATGGAAACTAGTCGAGTGTATAAAAAAAATTCTTTAACGAAAATTAATTCTAGTTAAACAAACATTGATGTTCGTACCTATATCTTGGTTATAAAAAATCATATAATACCTACTAATTGTGTTATTACTATTTATTTTAAATCTGTAGAAGAAAGTTCGTCACTTAAAGTGAGTTCCCATCTCTTCCTAATTTTGGTTTCATTCACAACCAATAATATATTGATTAATTAATTATCTTACACCTTTGATACATAGTATTACACACTTAATCCAAATATGCTACTATATTGAAACCTATTTACAAGATTTGTTTGCATTATATATGGTTGTGTTACACTCACATACACCATTAAATCCCAAGAGTGACAAACAGAAAACTCCAATGAAGGAAAGAATCACACGCAAGACAGTGATGAAAAACTCATGTCGATTCTAAAGGTCGAATCAGAATCCAGTAACGTGCTCGTAACATAGCATATTGGAAAGGGAAAAAACGTAACAAAGTAAAAAAAAAAAAACACAAAACAACAAACTGATTTAAATAACTAATTTCAATATAGAAAGAAAAAAAACAAAAGAGAATATAAAAATTCTAACATTCATTAATTCATTCATCATTGAAACATGTCAAATTAATAGAGTCCTTTTTGTTCGTGGGGTATAATTTGCACCAAAACCTGGGCCACCCCACCCACCCATTCTTAACTGAAAAGGAAATTAGACGAGAAAGTGCTTTATATAAAATGTACAAGAGACGTATAGAAAAAGGAAAAAAATAGTTAAAAAAGTAGCATATGAAATATTGTAACAAAAAAAAATATAAATTAAAATATTAAAGTGAGAAATTAATAACTTAATAGAGATTAAAAAACAAAATTGGATAGGATAGGATGCCAACTTGAACTACGCGAAAGGACAAAAAAAGTGGTGACCAGCTTCAAACCCCACATTCGCCAAACAAAAAGCACAAAGATTCCACAATTCCCGTGTTCTCCTTTCTTTTTCACTTCTCTTCCACTGTTGTTAAAAAAATAGTACTCCTACTTCACTATATTTGTTACTTCTACAGAGATTACTTAAATTAGTAATTATAAATCAAATATTTATCAAAATAAATTATTATTATTGGTAAGGTATTACTTAAAATTACCTTTTTGTTTCTTTTTTCTTTCTTTACAACACTACACAATTCATTTCCCACACTACACTCTGAACCTATCTATAACTATCTATTATTCTTTACATATATACCAAATTCTTTTCGCAAATTGCAATAATCTTTTACCATAAAACAAAATTTCATTTCTTTTTTTTCTTCTTTCTTTCTTTCATGGTTTTTATTGTTATTGCATTTCCTAATTTAGCTTTGGATTAGGGCTACACAACCATGTCGCCGGCGCCGGAATATTCCTTTGCCGTTGAGTATGATGGACCTCCATTAGGTTACGATCTTCCCCGAGCAGTTCCAATTACCGTCGACGACATTCCGGTGGCAGCTGTTGTTTCTCAGGTTCCTCTCTCTGAAACTCTCTCTTTACCGGTTGTGCAGCCTCTATTACCACCGCACCACCATACTGTGAAAGAGCTTAGACCATTAAGCTCCGAATCTAGGGTTTCGAAAGAGCTTGAATTAGCGTTAGAGAGAACAGTTTCTCCTACTTCTGTTATTGCCTTCGATCGCCGAGCTTCTCAGAGTAATGTTTGTGAGCTTTCCGGTGAGTTAAGCAGCTCCGGGCCGTTTGATTTCTCGAACGGCAATGGAGTCTCCGGCGAGTTTTCAGATGTTGGTGATTCTTCGAGGTTGCTTGAAGAATCAAGCTCGAGTGAGTTACCGAGTGGAGTTAGTAGGAGCACTAGAACTAGAAGCTCTAGTACTTTGGAGTTTAGTGCGTTGAGGGTTTCGAATGATGATGAGAAAGGGAGTTTTGATTTTAACGAGTTAAACCAGCAAGGTTGGGGTTCAGCTGAGTCAGTGTTGAGTTTAGAGTATCCATCAACTCGGGTTTCTTCTTTGAAAGCGGAGGATTGTGATGCTAAACGTCTTCCTGCTGTTACTTTCAATGTGGACTCTGATGACGATGATGATGCTTTGCATGATGAATTTGATGTTGAGGAAACTGTGACTAGACCTGTTAAAAGGGAGCCTCTAACAAAGGGAAAGAAAGGGTCTTGTTATAGATGTTTTAAGGGGAGTAGGTTCACTGATAAGGAGGTTTGTTTGGTTTGTGATGCAAAGTATTGTAGTAATTGTGTGCTTAGAGCAATGGGGTCTATGCCTGAAGGTAGAAAATGTGTTACTTGCATTGGATTTTCTATAGACGAATCCAATAGAGCGAATTTAGGGAAATGCTCTAGGATGCTTAGGCGATTGCTTAGTCAGTTGGAGGTTAGACAGATAATGAAAGCTGAGAAGTTTTGTGAAGTAAATCAGCTTCCACCCGAATACATTTGTGTGAATGGGAAGCCACTTTCATATGAAGAACTCGTTACCTTGCAGAACTGTCCAAATCCTCCAAAGAAGCTTAAGCCAGGAAACTATTGGTATGATAAAGTGTCTGGATTTTGGGGGAAGGTATATATTTATTAGTATATGTATGATTTCTCTCCGTACATTTGTGATTTGAGCGCTGTTTGGTTTTTTATGTTTAATTATGGATGCTGGTTTTGGTTTGTGATTTCACAGGAAGGACAGAAGCCTTCCAGTATAATTAGTGCTCATCTGAATGTTGGAAGTCCCATTCAGCCAGATGCTAGCAATGGAAACACACAGGTTTTCGTAAATGGTCGAGAAATAACAAAAGTGGAGCTTCGGATGTTGCAGGTTGAAAATTGAATATAGACACAAATAATTTTGAAACACTCTTTCTTAATAACTATATATTTTGTTTGTTTTAAAACAAAATTGTTGAAGGAATCATGTTTTGGTTGTGCAGTTGGCAGGAGTTCAGTGTGCAGGCAACCCACATTTTTGGGTCAATGAGGATGGTTCCTATCAAGAAGAGGGACAGAAGAATACACGAGGGTATATTTGGGGAAAGGTAACTTTTTCTATGAAATGTATTTGTCTCTTATTTTCTTCTAGCCCAATGTTATTTGCTACATACTATTTTATTTCACTTGCTAGGCTGGAACCAAGCTTGTATGTGCATTCCTGTCCCTGCCAGTTCCCTCTAAATCTTCAAATTCTCTTGGAGAACAACACTCCAATATGGCCAGCAGATCAATTCCTGACTACCTCGAGCATGGAATTGTTCAGAAGCTTCTCTTGGTTGGTTGCAGTGGCTCTGGAACCAGCACTATTTTTAAGCAGGTGATTTTTCAATTGAGCAATTAAGCCTGAGAGTCAAGTTATGTGTCATAATTTCTTTTGGATATTTTTCAAAATATAGTATGTAATGTAAACATGAGTTATCAAATTTGTTCTTAATTTAGAAAACTTAAACCTTTGTAAAAAAAAAACTAGAAAACTTTAATATGAGAAACCTAAGCCTAGATAGTCATAATATATTGCAGACACAGCAGTAGCATCTATTTTACAAAAGGTTATGTATATGTTAATAATTTTCCCCTCTAGTCGAATATATAAGAAGTAAATTAAAGTACAAAGACCAAGGAACCACCTTTAGGGTAGTTAATGCTACCTTCAAGGAAATTCAATAATTATTTAATTAATACGCTGAAAAATAGCAAGGAGAAAAAGACTAATTTTCTTTTATAAATAAAACCGGAGGGAGTATGGTACTCTTCTTTCTCTAGCTGAAATGAAGGTGGTTAAACCACTATGATACTCTCTTTTCTGTCATCTAGTATTTCCTTGTTCGGAGAAAAGCAAATCTGGTGTAAAGGACAAGTGGACAGCTAACATCATAGTTTGGCGTAGTATCTGATTATACATGTGTACTTTGACGAATTCATAGTATTGCAAATAATTGGCGTATTCATAGTATTGCAAATATTTGTGGCAGGCCAAGATTCTCTATAAAAGCATTCCCTTTTCAGAAGATGAGCATGAAAATATATTATTGACCATTCAGACCAATGTTTATACTTACCTTGGCATACTCCTTGAGGGCCGCGAGCGTTTTGAGGATGAAATATTGGCAGATTTAAAGGAAAGACAAACTTCCGTGCTTGATACAACAGGTAAAATTGTGTTGTCTCTTTCTGAAATTTTCTTAATATTATTCTTGTTGTTTTTGACTCAATACCAAGCTATTTTCCTTTTAAAACACCATTTATTCACCATCTAGTTGTCAAATGCCAGTCCAAACAGTTTCTGGTATGTTTACACGTTTATAGCATGCTAGCATGTATATTTAAGGCATCGCCGAGTTGCTGTAGTTCATAGTTCTGTATTGACGTCTATCTCTTCATAGTTGGCACAATATAAGCAGCTCATTCATAATGCTTAGGGTTCAATAGAATTGCAATTTATCTTATTTCTGACCAGTGTCTCCTGTGGGCTGTGTTAAAATATCTCATATTTCTATGGGAAATTCTCTTATCAAAATGGAAATTACCGATATGAAATACTAGTATGTATTATTTTGGACAGCATGATTCATATTTCATATAGTCTCTTGTGAAATGTATTGGTATGTTGAAAATCTGAGATGCTTTTCAGATCATTTTATTTGTCCTGTGCATTAACTCAGGTTGCATAATCTCTATGTTTATCTCTGATTGTTATAGATTTATTAATCTATGTGTCATGTTTAAAGTTTCTTTTGTAATTAGATATCTTTATCTTCATTAGATCTTGAAATATTATAAATATTGTACTTCCAAACACTTTAGGTACTGCATGATAGTGTAAAATAGTAGGATCTCCCCATATTTTATTGAATAAGGGATAGACACTTCTCTATGAGTCAAGTAGGATTCAAATTTTATGTGTCCATTTACTTCAAGAGATTGTCGGTTATGATTATGATTTAATACAGGAACCAGTCCTAACCCTGACAAGACAATATATTCCATTGGTCCAAGGCTGAAAGCATTCTCTGATTGGTTGCTAAAAACTATGGCATCGGGCAAACTGGACGCTATCTTTCCTGCCGCTACTCGTGAATATGCACCATTGATCGAGGAATTGTGGAATGATGCTGCCATTAAGGCCACATACGAAAGAAAAAGTGAATTGGAAATGCTTCCTAGTGTTGCCAGTTATTTCTTAGAGCGGGTAAGACACTCTTTGATTTCTATTGATTCATATATGTTCTTTCATCAAGTTTTTTTTGATAAGTTCTTTCATCAAATTAATTGTAATAGCAGGGTTAGTATCTTTGACATCTTGTGTTGTTAATAGACGATGTATCTAACAAGACAAATTTTGTTTAGGCTGTCAAAATATTAAGGACAGATTATGAGCCCTCGGATTTAGATATCCTGTATGCTGAAGGAGTTACTTCATCAAATGGGTTGGCTTGTGTGGAGTTTTCATTTCCCCAATCAGCTCCCGAGGAAACTGTGGACACTACTGATCAATATGATTCTTTGGCTAGGTAGGTGTAAATATCCCGTGCTTATTTCAACCACAAATTTATTTATGCCTGTTGTTATATCTCATAATGGGTTGTGGTCCTGATTAACCCAATTGCTGTTATAATTGTTTTTCTACTTGGAAAATAACACTGGTAAAACTGCCAATAGGATGGGTATGTAAATGCAAGTGTACATCAGGATTATGGTAGAATTGTAGCAAGGAGCTTATGAAATTGATGAAAAATATTTTTCTACCACTATTCAAATGCTTTTGTTGAGCCCTGGTTGTATCTGTCCTCCCTATAATATATTTAAGAAAAACAATGGATCTTTTTTCGAGTTACATGAATATTTAAGAAAAACAATGGATCTTTTTTTGAGTTACATGGATATGGATGTGTTGTCCCAAATGTAGTTTTTCTAATTTAATATTTTAACTCAATTTTTATATTCACCGGATAGAAGGGCAGTTATTATACTGGAATGGCTATCCAAGTATTTTTAGAATCAGGTTCAGTGTGTAAAAGCTAAACTATATTTCTCATAAGAAAGATGCATTTCTCAAAAGCATGTCTAAATAATGTCTGAAGTATCCAATAATGTTGCTGATTTTCATACAATTTGACCTGGAAGCAAATTTAGGTATTTCGTACCACACTGGCCCGTGTTCGGATATTGTCTGAAGTATCCAATAACTTGTTTCTTATAACTATTTGGAGTTTAAAAAGATATTGTTTCAATTGCTATTGAATATTTCTGATGATTTATTACTTTTTGGTTGGTTAGCAGGTATCAACTAATTAGAGTGCATTCAAGGGGGCTAGGAGAAAATTGCAAGTGGCTAGAGATGTTTGAGGATGTTGAAATGGTCATCTTCTGTGTTTCCTTGAGTGACTATGATCAGTTTTCTGTTGATGGAAATGGTTATCTCACTAACAAGATGATATTGAGCATGAAGTTTTTTGAAACCATTGTCACACATCCAACTTTTGAGCAAATGGAATTCCTGTTGATATTGAACAAATTTGATCTTTTTGAGGAGAAAGTCGAACAAGTTCCTTTGACCAAGTGTGATTGGTTCTCTGATTTTCATCCAATAACTAGCCGTAATCGCACCAACAGCAATAGTAACAGCATTAATAGTAACCCCTCCCTTGGTCAGCTTGCTTCCCATTACATAGCGGTTAAGTTTAAAAGGCTTTATTCATCGGTTACGGGACGAAAGTTGTATGTTTCTGTGGTGAAAGGGTTGGAACCAGATAGTGTTGATGCATCCCTTAAATATGCCAAGGAAATTTTGAAGTGGAGTGAAGAGAAGCAAAACTTTAACTCAAGTGAGTACTCAATGTATAGCACTGAGGCGAGTTCATTATCTCATTGATTGCTAGTTCAGGCATGAGTTAGGAGTCATACTTGTGTATGACTTGAATTCTGTCCTTGTACATATATTGCTAACTAGGAGTAACAGATAATGTAACTTCTACAAGCTATCAACTTGTAAGATGCACTAGGCACGGGTAGGTAAGATTTCATGTGGTTAGGGAATGCTGGTGAGTCAGCCAGCACATGCCACAGTTCACGCTGTAATGTTCAAATTCATATTTTTTTACATGGTAAAGTTATATCTTGATGTTTGAATTTGTATATCAGTGTTGGCCGGTCCTTATGCTTTGGTTGCAAACCGACATTTGTATGTAGTACATATCATTTGATGTTTCAGGTTTAATCATACTTTGGTTTTATCTTGTTTGAGGATGGCATAAAATACATGAAAAATTTTCACCCACTCATTTTTGGTGAGAGTGTAGACATGCAAGATAGATTGTAAGATCGATGAATGCGAGGAAAAAGCAGAGAATTAACACAATACTGAAGATTGTACCAGATATGAACTATTATTAATACATCATGATTCATAGCTATTACCTCCATTAAATGTCTTGCAGCAACCTCAAAAGTGTTGCCTTATTTAGAGAAAAACAAGCCTAATATAATGAGTTGTGATTCTCTCCATTTAATGGATATTTTCATTTAGAATCTAGTCTTCATAAAGGTTGGCATCTAGATGCGGTGTTAGAACAACTTCAAGTGGGGTTGCTTTTAAATTTGTGAGTCCAGGGCTTTCTGTCATGTCTACAGCTTGATTTGAGGGAGAAGCAACATTGAATGAGTGTAGCAGTCTAGCCAAAGTCAAATGCACCACTCTCAAAGCCAATGAGGCTCCTGGGCATGCTCTCCTTCCAGAACCAAAAGGTACAAGCTCATGGTTCTGACTTCTGATGTCAACATCTTTGTGGCCTGTCAAAAACCTCTCAGGCTTGAAATCATGAGGATCAGTCCAAACACGACCGTCTCGATGGATCTTCCAAGCATTCACCATCAACTGTGTACCAGCAGGAATGTGGTAGCCACATGAAAAAGTGCAGTCATTCATTGCTGCGTGCAAGGTGATAATTGGACTAGGTGGGTAGAGTCGCAATGTTTCCTTGACAATGGCTTGGAGGTATAATAAGTCCTTTATGTCAGATTCTTCCACCTTCCTGTCCTTCCCAATATGAGTGTTCAACTCATCCTGTGCCTTTTTAAGTTCCATTTGATGATTGAGCAGTAGGGATAGTGCCCATGTTAGAGTCACCATAGTGGTGTCACTTCCTGCTAAAATCAGATTCTGCCAATACATACTCAAAAGTTAATTGCCAAATTGAAAAGCTAATATATGACAAAAGAAGCATGTTGTACTGAATCAGAATATGACAAAAAAACATATTTTATTTAGAAGTTGAGAGGGTAACATGTTTTAATACAATAAAATCCTAAGTTAATGTGAATATTAGGATTAACGGTGACTTTTAATTGAATCTAACCTGTTTGGTTTGGCGTTTCTGCTTCTAATAATATGAACAGGTTTGGCGTTTCTGCTTCTAATAATATTTAAATCAACAATGACTTTTAAGTGAATTAGAGAATGCTTCTATGATTTTAATAAAAATTACTCAAAACTACACTTGAGTTTCAATAAATAGGCTATGACTTCAATAAAAGCTACACTTGAGTTTCAACAAATAGACTGTTTGGTTTGGCGTTGCAGCAAGGCTAATAATATTTGGATCAACGGTGACTTTTAATTGAATCACGAAGTGCTTATACGACTTTGACAAAAGGTACAAAGTTACACTTGAGTTTCAACAAATAGACTATTTGGTTTGGTATTTCAACACATCTAATAATATTTGGATCGAGTGACTTTTAATTGAATCACAAAATTACACTTGAACGTCTAATAATATTTGAATCAACATTGACTTTTAATTGAATCACGAAGTGCTTGTGCTTCTACGACTTCGACAAAAGCTACAAAGTTACACTTGAATGTCTAATAATATTTGAATCAACAGTGACTTTTAATTGAATCACGAAGTGCTTCTACGACTATGACAAAAGCTACATAGTTACACTTAAGGTAGCTTCTGTGTAAATGTGGAAACCTTTTGCAATTCTATAAAATTCAACGCTAAATCAAACATAGCAAAAATTTCGATGACTTTTAACTTAATCACGGTGTAGACTTCAACAAATACTACACAAAATTATACTTGAATTCTAACAAAATTAATGTCTTTTAATTGAATCATCAGTGTAGTGACTTTTATCTTAATCACGGTGTAGACTTCAACAAATGTAACACAAAATTATACTTGAGTTCTAATAAAATTAGTGTCTTTTAATTGAATCAACGGTGTAGTGTACCACCACGACTTGAACAAAAGTTACACAAAGTCACACTTGAGTTTCAACAAAATCACGGTATTACGCAAAGCTATATTTGAGTTTCAACAAAATCGCGGTGTCACCATGACTTCAACAAAAACTACACAAAGTTACACTTGAGTTTTATCAAAATCATACTCGAGTTTCAACAAAATCTCAGTGTCACCGTGACTTCAACTAAAGCTACACTTGTCTTTAATCAAAATCATATTTGAGTTTCAACAAAATCTCTTCAACAAAAACTACACTTGAGTTTAATCAAAATCACAATGTCACCGTTATTTAATCAAACCCACATCCAATCTAATTCATGGTGTCACTTTTGATTTACTCAAACTCACATCCAATCCAAACATAAAATATGCATTTTATGGTTAATGTTGAATGTGATGATTTGAATTGCATGAAAGGAATTACTCTTACCCCTTTGTTATTTATAATCAAGTACTAAATCCTTGATTATTGGGATAAAACCAACAAACATAATCATAAAGATATTTACTCAACAAACTATAAGCTAAATCTAATACATACCTTAACTAAAGTTTACTAAATTTTAAGATTATTGCAAATGTAGTCTTTAAAAGAGAAGATAGCTGAAAACATACCAAGCAAGTAGCCTTGATGACTGTATCTGAATCATAACCACAAATCTCAGAATCCTTCAAAACATTCAACATAACATCCATGAAATCATGTTCTTCCTTTCCAACATCACCCAAACCTCTTTTCCTTTTATGTTCCTCCAACCACCCTTCAGCCAAACTATCCAATTTCTTCGCAGTTCTCTTCATAGCCTTCTCATAACCATTAACATCTAACCAACCCAGAAATGGAATTGCATCAGACATCACAAACACACCAAACAAACACACCCAATCTCTCATAGCTTCCTTATACTTCCTACCTTCACCTTCACCACCTCCATAATATGGCTTCCCTCCCATCATTTTCAAAGCAATATTATGCGTCAAATCGCCAAACCACTCCTTCATATCAACCAACATCCCTCCTCTCGGACAACCCTTTACTGTCCATAACCTATAAAGCTCTCTCACTGCAGCATCTATCTCAGATACTCTCGTGTTCTTCAACAGTTCGAGTCGGTTATTCGAAAGAAGCTCTACTGTAGCTAACTTCCTCATCTCGCGCCAATAAGGACCATAAGGAGTGAAACCAAACATGGCATAGTTGTATCCCATTAACTTGGAGGCTGCAACAAAGGGTCTAGTGGAGAATGTTTTGTCATGAAGAGTGAAACATTCTTTCGCCATTTCACTGCTACTTAGTACAAGAACATTGTATGAACCAAGTTTGATTGTGAAAATTGGTCCATGTTTGTCAGCCATCATTCCAAGTGTTTTGTGTGTAAGTTTCTTAGCTCCAAAGAGGTGCAAATGACCTAAAATAGGCCATGCACCTTCAGCTTGAGGTGCAGTGCAGTTCTTTGTATGTGTTTTCTTTATGTGATAAATTAAGGCTCCAATTAACAGGGTGAGAATAGTTGAAATGAGAGTGTTGAAGATGAAATCATCCATGGCCATTGCGATTTGTTTCTTACAATAGAGGGTTTTATAATGAATAAGGAATTGAAATGTGTCAAAGTTGCACTGTAGGGTTAGTAAAATTTCAGAAATGTAGTTTTAAGAAATGAGTGGATGTAAAAACAGCTTTCTAAATTTAAACGTGTTGCACAATTACACCATAAAAACAAAACTCACCCTTTATTTCATAAAACATTGCATTAATATATATATTTTTTAATATGTTAATGGTATACATCACAATTAATTTGTTTGATAAAACTTCACAAAATGTTCATTTTTATATATTTTATTAATATATCAAATAATTTTATATATATATATATATATATATATATATATATATATATATATATATATATATATATATATATATATATATATATATATATATATATATATATATATATATATATATATATATATATATATATATATATATATATATATATATATATATATATATCAAATAATTAATTTGTTTGATAAAACTTCATAAATGTTAAATTTTTATATATTTTTTTAATATATCAAATAATTTTAAATATACATATTTATTAATATATCAAATAATTTTATATGTGTGTCTTATCTCTTAATAGTAATATTATTTTGTATCTATAATATCATGTTTTTAATCGAGTCTTTTTTTTTTTATAGTTTTTTTATATTATTTTAAGTCTTTTTTAATCTTTAGTTGATTGATTTTTTTTTACATTTAATATATATTTTTTACAAACATAATATCTATGTCTTTTCCTTATATTTTTAAATTATCTAAATTTATTTTTTATCATCTTTTTTATTATAAATGTGTTTGATTTATGAAAAAAGAGAGATACTATTTTCATACTCTTTATTTGATTCAAAAATTTATCATAGGACTTAATCGGGAATGGACATCTATATAAATTTCCGTCCTCATAAGTTATAGAGATTAATTGTCAGGATAAAAACTTTTACACCGTCGATCCATCACCATCACCCGTTTGTATTACTTTATAGATTTTTAAAATAAAAGTCAAACTTTTTTTAATATTCAACGTCTATAATTAAGTGATTGTGTAAAACCCTTTTACACTGATAGTGTATTTCAATTAATCTATAAATTATATAACAATTATTTATCTAAAACACAAATTAAAAAAAATTAAAATACTTTTCTTTAATGTATTTTTACTCTCTCTTTGACACAAGCGCAGATATAAACACACACTAATTGTAATAAAAAAGTGTTTTAAAATGAAAAGTAATGTTACTTGTATCCTTGGATCGAAAACCCACAAATAAAAAATTCTTATTAAAAAAAGCAATACCATAAATGGATGATACATTCAATTCTATTCTTAATTACTTTTCATCTTTCTCAACATTTGTCAATATATACTATTGTATAATTTTTTTTTCTCTTTTATTTATTCTTTTCAAGTGTTAATTGAGTCCCTCACTGTAAGATTAAGAGAATATTAGTTAATATTTCTCTAATATCAATAAAATATGATAAAAAATATTATTCAATACATTGATCATCAAATACACTAAAATATAAAAAAATTGTAAAAATATTATCCAATACATTGATCATCAAACATACTAAAATATAAAAAAGAATAAATGTACTGTCTGTGCAATCAAATACTTCTTATTTTACAAATCAAACACTTATTATAGTTGTTACTTCAACTATTTTTAATAATTTGATTTCTAATCTTATCTCATATATATTTTTAATATAATTTAAGCAAAATACACTATAGTTATTGATTAATAATATAAAATTAACCATTAATACATCAACTCTTTTCTTATTATTGTTATACAGATTGCGAAATTGCGAAAAAAAAGTTTGAAATCATCTGCTCTCTTTTTCAATATCTCTTTATTTTTATTATTTTCAATTAATACATTATTAAAAGTACTAAGAAATATAATAAAATAAAAATTGAAGATATATATATATATATATATATATATATATATATATATATATATATATATATATATATATATATATATATATATATATATATATATATATATATATATATATAAAATAAAGAGATCGATATCCAACTTAATAGATTATATGTAGATAATGATTTGGTCTACAAACTCACTCTCAACTTAAGTATTGCCACAAAATCCTTATCCTTTACTATGTATGTTTACCACTTATCTTTACTATTTATATAAAGTCTTGATTGTAATTCTAACCTTTTGTTTAGAATAAATAAAACGTTTCTCTCGTGTAACAGAAAAATGGAAACTATAAACGAAGGGGAAAAAGTGAGGAATATGGACAGGTCTGTTTAAGAGAATTTGAAAATCATTTATTAAGTTTTAATTATAGTTATAAAATTATCTAAGTTAAACACAGTTTTCATCATTTATTTTTAGCTGACTCAATAAATTAGTGTTAATCGATGAACAAAAATTCCCAACAAATCACTCTCTATTGAGTGATTTATAAAAATTGAGCTCGTGTCAAAATTACACATAACTTCGGAACGATTAATTCCACTTTTAGTTAAAGCATATATATATATATATATATATATATATATATATATATATATATATATATATATATATATATATATATATATATATATATCAAAGATTGATAATCATATTTTTTCCCATGATATTACTAGACTTATTCGCATTAATGTCATTAGCCACTTGTTGAGAATAAACATTAATATCAATTGCTATAAATCTCAATCTTGTCACAAGTCTTAAGCCTTTATAAACTCCGCTATACAAACACCAATTTTCTTCGCATATCCTCCTAGTCAATGTTTTAAAAATTGGACCGGTCATCAAACCGATGAGGACAATAGGCAACTTCTTCATTGGTTGAACCATCGAGTCACAGGTCAAACCGCATGGCTAAACCAAATTAAATCGGCTAATTCGATTAAATAAATCGGTTTCTATAATAAAACTATATAGTTATTAAACCGATCGAACTAGATGACCCAGTCTCTAAAACAAATCACAAGACCTACAAATTTTTAAAATTTTAAAATATCATAATTTTATAAGTTCATTCTTTAAATTCAAATTCTAAACATACTCATCACACACAACAAAATACAAATTAAAATAAATTTTGAACAAAATTTAATTGGAACATAAACTGAATAACAAAATAATTGATTGTGTCTAATAAATTTAATTCAAATTAGGGAAATTTCTTCCAAAAAAGTTTTGAACAAAGTTTATTTATATTTAAATTTAAATTTTAAAAAAATATATAAAAAAGCAGCGTCGTTTTTTCTTAGAAAAATAAGCATTCAATCCGTCTGTTTGTCAAAACCGCTGGTCAGGTTGGTGACCCCCCTATTTTGTCTCTAGCTCCATCAGCTTAACCCATCTCATAGGAGGTTTAATTTTTGAAGATGTATCAAGTGTAACCGGTTACACCATTTCTGATAACCGATTACACATTTGAAAATTTCAATTTTTGAGTATTGCTTCAAGTGTAACTGGTTACACCATTTCTAATAACCGCTTACCTCTGAAGCAGTGACAGTGGTTCACTCATTTTGTTATCTAAACGAATTTTTGAATGCTATTATCAACCATAACATCTTTTCATGCATACACACACTTTAAGAGATGTGTTAAGGCACTATATATACATTGCATTTCAGAATTTGAAACTCGTTACTCTCTCATTTTCAAAGCAAGCGCCTCATGACTTAATATTTTGTTTGAAACTTACTGCATACATTTTCATTCATCTCTAAAAGTTTCAACATTATAATCATTGAGCACTTGTATTACATATTGTAAATTGTTTACTTGATAGAGAAGACAAATTCTATGAATTGATATACATTATTATACAACTTCAAACACTTGTAGAAATTCAGATTGTTGTGATTTCCTTGTTGTCCAGGATTTTTGGAAGCAAGAGAGTGAATAAGGGAGGACTGTTCTCTTGTTTCACTTTGTAAAGATCATAAGGGAATTGTCCTTAAGGATTGCGTTGCTTATGTTAGAAGATTATAGGATAGGTCTTGGTGGAAGACTTGTACATAGATCTTACATAGTGGAAAATCTCTCACAAAGAGAGAGGGGACTGGAGTACTCTCGGAGTGTGAGGGAAACCAGGATATATCGTTGTGCCATTTACTTTATGCATTTGTTTTTCAACATATTTACTTTCATATTATTTCTGAAAAATAACAAAATCAATGCTAACACTTCAAATTGAGAAAAGTCCAATAAGTCTAATTCACCCCTGTCATACCCCAAAATTTGCCCGCTAATATTACAAGGCATTTTTCAAGGCACTCCAACTTATTGTTCAAGACATTGACCTTAAAGGAGCAAAGACCCAGCTCACAAATGGCCCAATCCAGAAAAAGACTCAAACTGGCATGCTCGCTAGGCGAGCAACTCCTTCGCCTAGCGAACCCTTCGCTATGCCACTCGCCTAGCGAAGCTTGCGAATGCCAGAAAATTCTGGGCTTCATTCTGAGCCCATTAGGTCACAACAAACCATTATAAATACCAACATTTCAGTCAGACAGAAGGGGACGAACCGGAACCCTAACAATCAAACCTTGGAGGCTAACCAAGAGAATTCAGAGCAACCCTAAAGGAAACCCTGAAGGAAACTCATCTGCACAAAGTTTACCTCCGCCCAACTCAATCCGATACCAAAAGTGACCTGTCAATTCAACGTTGCAATTCAATTGCGAACAGGTTTGCGCATCACTACTGTTTTATGCTTCCAATCTGTAATCTCTAAATACATAATGCATCATGATTGAATTTCTGGATATGTAATTAGAGTTTGCATGTGAGTTTAAATGTGCCTGAATATCCTGAATGTTTGACCATGTTATTTCTGTAATTGAACGCCATAGGGCGTGCAGCATGCTGAGATCGTACTGTTCTGAAATTCAAAACCCGCAGCCGCTCGCTAGCACATCGCTAAGCGAGCATGTAGCGAGTATTCGCTAAGCCTTCGCTAGGCGAGGCAGAGGCGAACGTGACAGTCGCTAATATTTTGGCTGTTCTGTTCTATGCTTATCTGATCTGTTCTATTTTAATCATGCGTTATTTTGCCTGACATTCCTACTGCTGTGTTTCTTTTGCGGTGTAATCCTCGATTGCACCCCCATTTGGTATTCTGACCTGTTTGCTGAATATTGTAAGGACTCACATACTCCCGAAGAGGGTAGCTTGCTAGGTATCCCACTTTATTTGTGGGATACCCTTGTGGAGATTCGTCCTAATTACTTAATTGATTTTAATGTGGAGATTCATCCTAATTACTTAATTGATTATAACGTGGACCTAATTACCTAATTGATTACAACTAACTAATTGATTATAAAATATTGCCTTTGAATATGTGATCTTGAACCTCTCTTTGTTACCTCACGATATTACGGTATTATGGTCATGTCCCGCGAATATGGGGATACACTTAGCAAAGACCCTTCGGTTAAATCATCATGTCCCTATAAAATAAATCATAGTCCCTCGGATGTTGCCTGCGAATATTGCCCCTCGATGACCCTTCGTTGTAGCCTACGGTTAAATGATGATCGTCCCTTCGAATGCTAAGGTATCCTTACAAATGTTGCCTTTAATGGCCAATCGATGACCCTACGATGACCCTTTTGCATCCAAAGGATAAAACTACTTACTTCTCAATAGTAAGGACAGTTTTACCCCCATAAGGATAGGAAATACTTACAAAGACCTCGGGTAGGTATAACCCTTAATTGTTTACTCACAAATTGAAATACTTTTCACACCTCACACCTTTTCAAAATATCTTTTAGAAGGTCACCACTTGGTATACATTCGTACTAGAATCATTACCGAGTTATATTTTTTCTAAACAACTTTCAAAACTAAACGAGATAACCACTTTGTATACATTCGTACAAGAATCATTACAAAGTTAAACTCTCTTTTCAAAACATTTTTTAAGCAATTCACAAACACTTTTTTTCAGACAAATATAAGTGATCAAGCAATTAAGAGCCCATGGATAACCATGGATACAAAGGGTGCTAACACCTTCCCTTTGTATAATGTACCTCCCGAACCCAAAATCTAATTAAGGTCTTTCCTGTTCTTTTCCACCTTTCCTTATTGGATGAAAGAAAAGTCGGTGGCGACTCTTGCTATCCGCGACATTTGCTTTCCAAAGCAAAACACACAAAGTCAGTTCACCGTATGACAGAACTGGCGACTCTGCTGGGGAGTATTAAAGAGAGGTTACCTTAAAAACAAGATCACTTATTTAAATTGTCTGATTTACTTTTGAGGGGTTGCTTGGGTATTTTACGCTTGAGTGAAAGATCCTACACCCGGATCTAGTGTACCTTAGGTAAGTAGCAAAAGATCATCACGACTATCCGGCGTATACTGGAATGGTCAAAATGATGGCTACGGTTAATGTGACACTTTGGATGTCCTGATGTTCCTCATGTTTACTTGAGGAAAAATTTGGCTTCCGCGTGGTGTCATCAAAGCATTAACCAGACCTTTAGAACCCTAATTGACTCATCCTAGCCATTAGAAAGTAGTGAGATAACTGACTTCGGTTCCGACTGGGGTTGGTTGAGACTCGATACTACACTCTTTGAGATTGGACTTTGGGGAAGCTTGGGTCAACCACTTGGTGTTGCACTGAAGTGGACTTAAGGAAAGGTCAATGATTTGAGATCCTTCTAGAACCCGGTTACTATTCTAGGACAGGTTGAACCAACCAAACTTCAGTGGGGAGGGTACTTACCTATGGAACTCATGCAAGCCTTAAAACCTAGGAATGATTGTTGTGTGACTTGTTTGTGCTTGTTGTTTACTTAACATCATAACATCATAACATCATAACATCATAACATCATGGCATTGTACTAACCATTTCAAGGACTTAAGGATTTAACTTTGCTCTGAAACAGGGCTATGGCTTCCAGAAAGACCATTCGGATCAATTTTGTAGCAATCTTTCCTCAACTAAAGGATTTAGTGTCAGAACTTCCTGATCAGACTCAGTTCATCAAGAAACATGGTCATCTCCTCAATTTGGTTACCACTGATTTCAAAGAAGATATGATGAGAGTTCTATTCCAGTTCTTCGATCCTAAACATCATTGCTTCACCTTCCCAGATTATCAGTTGGTACCCACATTAGAAGAATTCTCCAGGATGCTTGGGATACCTATCCTTGATCAAACACCTTTCAGTGGTTTAGAAAAGATTCTGAAGTCTGAAGAAGTTGTCGCGGCTTTACACATGACAAAGTCCGATATTGAAACCAATTGGGTAACAAGAAGTGGAGTTAAGGGTTTACTTGCCAAGTTTCTGATAAATAAGGCCCGAGAATTCTTAAAGGTTATGAATGTCCATGCTTTCGAAGACGTTCTAGCATTACTAATCTATGGTTTGGTGTTATTTCCTAACCCAGACCAATTCGTAGATAGGAATGCTATTAAGATATTTCTCACTCATAACCCTGTGCCTACCTTGCTTGGAGACATTTTGCATTCCCTTCACACCCGTACTATGAAAAGGCAAGGGACTCTCATGTGCTGCATACCTTTATTGTCTAGGTGGTTTATTTCGCACCTTCCTCAATCAGTCTTGAAGAATGAGCAGAATTTGAAATGGTCTCAAAGGATAATGTCACTCTCCCATTCAGACATCCGTTGGTGCCCTCATCTCGAAGGAAATGTTATCATCATCGACCGTTGTGGAGAATTCTCTAACATACCACTCATGGGGATAAGAGGAGGTATTACTTATAACCCAACTTTAGCCCTACGCCGGTTTGGTTATGCTCGAAGAGATGGTCCACATGAAATGATTATCCGGGGCACTGTGTTTGACTATGACAACGATTCCCAAGGTCTCCGTCAAAGATTTGTACGAGCCTGGGGCATGGTGAAAAGAAGCACTTTAGGACAGAAAAACTCTATTCCTATGGAACCTTATCTCAGATGGGTACGTGCCAGAGCTCGTGAACTTGTCATGCCATACCTTGCAGTCGGACCGCTGATTGTTGAACCAAAAGTTGAAGGAGGTACTCCTCAGATCATTCCTTATCCAGATATGCCTACCGATGTGGAAGAATTAAAGAGATCCTGGATCCAGTTGAGAGAGGAAAGGGATACTTTTGAGACTCAGTTCGTTGCAGAAAGGAAGAAAGTATTAGAGCTCACCAGCCAGCTTAATGAGGAACGAAGACTCAATGCATATCTTCGCCCAAAAAGAAGCCGTCCCTGGGGGATTTGAGCTTTCATTGTATTTTTATTATTTCCTTTTGTAATGAACATTGATTAAAGAAATTATTAATAAAAGTTTCCCTCTTTTTGGTGGTTTACGCAAAGTTAAATTCCAGGAGTCCTTGAAACATTTCATACATTGCATAGCATAACATAACATTGCATAACAGGTATCCTAAAAGATCAGTATTCTCATGGCCTTCCTTCTAAACAGAAAAATGGCTCTCGAACAAACTGTCAAAGATCTCCAGGCTCAGAATGCCCAATTCCAGGAGATGATGCTGAGCTTATCCAAGGGGCAGGAAGAACTGAAGGCTCTCTTGCTCGAGAAGAAGAAAGACAAGGAACCTGTGAGTTACATCAATCCGGGAAGAAGGCTTAAAGGGCAGGCTGCAGGAGTCAAGATTAGACTTCCGAAAGATCAAGAAGAGGAGACAGAGAATGATTCAGAAGAGGAGAATGTTGATCTCTTTAACCATGAGGACGTTGATGAAGATTATGAGGATGAACAGTACTCTCCAAGAGATGGCAAGTACAAGTTGCTGGAAGAACGTATGCTAGCTATGGAGGGTCAGAAGGCGCCCGACCTGGATTTCGAAAGCTTAGGTTTGGTCTCTGATGTGGTCATTCCTCGCAAATTCAAGATCCCCACTTTCACTAAGTACGATGGTGCGTCTTGTCCTCAGATGCATCTGAGAGCTTATGTGAGAAAGATTCAGCCGTATACCACTGATAGGAAGCTATGGATCCATTTCTTCCAAGAGAGTCTATCTGGCACACAATTGGAATGGTATTATCAGCTTGAGAGCTCTAACATCCGCACCTAGACTGATTTGGCAACAGCTTTCTACAAGCACTACCAGTATAATTCTGAATTGGCGCCTACTCGGCTACAATTGCAGAATATGACTATGGGATCCAAAGAAAGCTTCAAAGAGTATGCTCAAAAATGGAGAGATTTGGCTGGCAGAGTCAAACCCCCCATGACTGATCGAGAATTAGTGGACATGTTCATGAGTACATTGACTGGCCCATTCTACAGCCATCTACTGGGAAGTTCTTCATCGGGTTTCACTGACCTGATATTGACAGGTGAACGTGTTGAAAGCGGTATTCGAAGTGGAAAGATACAGGCGACTACCTCTGCAAGCACCAAAAGGTCCTACCAGGGGAGGAACGAATCAAATGCTGTGTACGGTCAAAAGGGTCGTAACAAGAAAAATCGTGACCATACCATTGGAGCAGTTACGATTGCAGCACCGCCATCTCAAAACTTCCAGCACAGACAAGACAGGCCAAGAAGGCAGTTTACCAAGATCAATATGACTTTAGCACAGGCACTGCAGGGTATGCTAAAAGCAAATTTGATTACCCTCAGAGATCCTCCTACGAATCCCAACACTACTTCTTCTCGTTATAATCCCAATGCCAGGTGTGCATATCACTCCGATGGCCCCGGGCATGATACAAACGATTGTTGGTCGTTGAAGAATAAGATTCAGGATATGATCGACGTTGGTGAAATTGAATTTGATCCTCCAGAGACTCCTAATGTCATCACTGCACCTATGCCTAACCATGACAAGACTGTTGATGCTGTTGATGACAATTCTCACATTTCTAATGTAGCTGATTTAACATCTCCTCTCCTGATCATCAAGAAGAATTTATTGCAAGCTGGTTTATTTCCAGGTTGTGCTGAAAATTGCGATCTCTGTGTACTCCAACCTAATGATTGCTTGAAGTTGAGAAATGGTATTCAACGGTTGATGGATGATCGTACAATTCTCTTCGAAAAGGTTCCTAAGGTGGAAAACCCTGTTGAAGAAATATCTATGATTGCTAGGTCCAAAGTTCCAGTGAAGATTACCGCTACTAGAGTGCCCGTGAAGATTACTGCTGAGCCCAAGGTAGCTCCCCTAATTATTACTGCACCTGGCCCAATACCGTATTCCTCAAGCAAAGCCATTCCATGGAATTATGGAGGTGATGTCTACATCCATGGCGTAAAGCAAGTTGGTAATTCTGCTAATCCTAATGATATTGTTGGGACTAGTAAAGTTACTCGAAGTGGAAGGATCTTCTCTCCAGAAATCTCACCTCCCGCCCCTGAAACTCGAGGAAAGGAACCAGTGATCAACCCTTCTCAGTCGAAGACACCGGTAGAAGTTACTACTGAAGATGTTGCCAAGCAGGAAGTGGAGGAAATGCTGAAAATCATCCGTAAGAGTGATTTTGATGTGGTAGAACAGCTGGGGCATACTCCATCTAAGATCTCGATGTTATCCTTGTTATTATCTTCTGAATCTCATGCCAAAGCGTTGATAAAATTCCTGAAGACTGCTCATGTACCTCAGGAGACATCTGTCGATCAGTTCTAAAACTATGTGGCCAATTTGACTGTTGACAATGGCCTAGGCTTTTCCGATGCTGACCTGACACCAGCAGGAAAGAATCACAATAGAGCTCTGCATATCTCCATTGAGTGTGAGGGGATCACCTTATCTCACGTATTGATCGACAACGGCTCTTCTTTGAATGTGCTGCCGAAAGCTGTGCTCGATAAACTTGACTGTAAAGGCATTGAACTGAAACCTAGTAACGCTGTGGTGCGTGCTTACGATGGTGCGAAGAGCGTTGTCCACGGTGAAGTGGTCCTCCCTATCAAGATAGGACCTCAAGTCTTCAACACTATCTTTCACGTAATGAACATTCGTCTTGCCTATTCCTGCTTGCTGGGACGCCCTTGGATTCATGGGGCAAGTGCTGTAGCATCGTCTCTCCATCAAAAGTTGAGGTACCCAATAGAGGGTAAGATTGTCACTGTGTGTGGAGAAGAAGAGTATATTGTCAGTAGTGTGCAGGCCTTCAGATACGTCGAGATGGACGGCGAATTTTTTGAGACTCCCACTCAGTCATTTGAAATGGTTCACCCGTCCAGTCCTGTCCTTAAGCCAACTCCCCTTGTGCCCAAGGTTATTCGTGATCCTCCTGCCATGATTTCTCTAAAAGATGCTCAAGCCGTGGTTGAAAATGGTGGTCGTACTGGTTGGGGTCAACTGATCAACGTACCATACAAGTCCGACAAGTCTGGTCTGGGATTTAACTCTGAAAAGATGGTCAAAGATCAAATTAATGCTGTAGAAGATGCTGATAGCGATTGCGACCTGGATAGCTGGATTTTCCCAACAATTGGTGACATACTCAATAATTGGAAGGCTGAAGACACTATCCTGATTTCCTTTAGTCAGGAATCCATACCCACTCTGGATCCTGTTGATAATAGTTCTACTACTGTTCATTATGACTTTGAAAATCCGATCTACCAAGCCGAGGATGGAAGTGAGGAAGATTGTGAAGTCCCTGGAGAACTTGCCAGACTGTTACTGCAAGAAGAAAAGACCATACGACCGCATGAAGAGTCAATTGAAATTATAAACCTGGGTACTGAAGTGGACAAGAAAGAAGTCAAAATAGGAGCAGGCTTGGAAGACAGTGTCAAAGGAAGATTGATTCAGATGTTGCATGACTACATGGAGATTTTTGCTTGGTCTTATGAAGACATGCCAGGACTGGATACTGATATAGTAGTGCATCGTTTGCCAATGAAGGAAGATTGTCATCCTGTTAAGCAAAAGGTTCGTCGCATGCGTCCTGAAATGTCCGAGAAAATCAAAGCCGAGGTTATGAAACAATTTGATGCAGGTTTTCTGGCTGTTACTTCTTATCCTCAATGGGTTGCTAATGTGGTACCAGTGCCAAAGAAGGATGGTAAGGTGCGAATGTATGTAGATTACAAATATTTGAATAAAGCGAGTCCCAAGGATGACTTTCCACTTCCGCACATTGATGTTCTGGTAGATAACACCGCTCAACACAAGGTATTCTCATTCATGGATGGATTCTCGGGTTATAATCAGATTAAGATGGCACCTGAAGACATGGAGAAAACTACATTCGTGACGCAATGGGGCACTTTCTGTTACAAAGTAATGCCATTCGGTTTAAAGAATGCAGGGGCAACATACCAGCGTGCTATGATGGTTTTGTTCCATGATATGATTCATCATGAAATAGAAGTATATGTGGATGACATGATAGCCAGATCTCATACTGAAGAAGAACATCTCGATCATTTGTACAAATTGTTTGAGAGGTTGAAGAAATATAAGCTGAGATTGAACCCGAACAGATGCACCTTTGGAGTAAGATCCGGTAAACTCTTGGGATTTATTGTCAGTGGTAAAGGAATTGAGGTTGACCCGGCTAAGGTGAGAGCTATTCAAGAAATGCCAGTGCCCCGTACAGATAAGGAAGTCAGAGGTTTCTTGGGACGTTTGAATTACATCGCCCGGTTTATCTCCCATTTAACTGCTACCTGCAAACCCATCTTCAAACTACTGAGGAAAAATCAAGAGATGATATGGAATGACAAATGTCAAGAAGCTTTTGACAAAATCAAGAAGTATCTCCAGGAACCTCCGATCCTGACACCACCAGTTGAAGGAAGACCTCTAATCATGTATTTGACCGTGTTAGAAAATTCAATGGGGTGCGTGTTGGGGCAACATGACGAGTCTGGTCGAAAAGAGCATGCCATATACTACCTTAGCAAAAAGTTTACCGACTGTGAAACAAGATACTCACTGCTCGAGAGAACTTGCTGTGCTTTGGCCTGGGCTGCTCGCCGACTAAGACAGTATATGTTGAATCATACCACTTTGTTGATTTCTAAGATGGATCCCATCAAATACATATTTGAGAAACCTGCCCTCTCCGGAAGAATAGCGAGATGGCAGATGATTTTAACAGAGTACGATATCCAGTATACTACCCAGAAAGCAATCAAAGGAAGCGTGTTAGCCGATCATTTGGCTCATCAAGCAGTGGATGATTACCAATCTATGAATTTTGAGTTCCCAGATGAGGATGTCATGCTTGTTACTGATTATGAAGAACCTGGACCGGATGAAGGACCCGAACCGGGATCCCGATGGACTATGGTTTTTGATGGATCTTCTAATGCATTGGGCAATGGTGTTGGTGTTGTAATCATTTCCCCCAAGGGTTGTCATACGCCTTTCACTGCTAGACTATGTTTCGATTGTACCAATAATATGGCTGAGTATGAAGCATGTATTTTGGGACTCAGAGCTGCTATAGATCTGAGAATGAAGTTTTTGAGTGTGTACGGAGACTCAGCTTTGGTAATCAGTCAGATCAAAGGAGCATGGGACACTAAACATCCGAATCTCATCCCTTATCGAGAGCGGGTGTTGACATTGATCCCATACTTTGAAGAGATTACATTCGAACATATTCCACGAGAGGAGAATCAGTTGGCAGACGCCTTGGCCACCATGTCATCTATGTTCAGAGTCAGATGGGACAATGAAGCTCCCAGGATCACCATTGAACGACTAGATGAACCAGCATATTGTTATGAACTTAACGCTGCTGAAGTAGAAGAGAAACCTTGGTTCCACGAAGTAAAAAGATATTTAGAAGCTCAGGAATACCCTGAAGGGGCGTCCATCAATGACAGAAAATTCCTGAGGAAGTTCTCCGCTAAATTCTTTTTGAGTAATGGAGTATTATACAAACGTAATCATGATTCGACTTTGCTTCGCTGTGTGGATAAAAAGGAAGCAGAAAAGATTATGGAAGACATGCATGACAGTATTTTTGGGACTCACTCTAGTGGACATACAATGGCCAAGAAGATTCTGAGATCAGGGTATTATTGGTCTACCATGGAAGCTGATTGCCACCATCACTCCAGAACTTGTCACAAGTGCCAGATCTATGCGGATAAGGTACATGTGCCTCCTGCTCCTTTAAACGTGTTGACAGCCCCTTGGCCTTTTGCAATGTGGGGCATTGATATGATTGGAGAAATTAAACCTACTGCTTCCAACGGACATCGTTTCATTCTGGTTGCTATTGATTACTTTACAAAGTGGGTAGAGGCAGCCTCATTTGCTTCTGTCACCAAGAATGTGGTGGCACGGTTCATCAAGAATAGTCTTATTTGTCGATATGGCGTCCCTGAAAGAGTTATCACTGACAATGGCACCAATTTGAACAACAAAATGATTACTGAACTCTGCACGCAGTTCAAAATAAAACACCATAACTCTTTTCCATACCGGCCAAAGATGAATGGCACCGTAGAAGCTGCTAATAAGAATATTAAAAAGATTATACAAAAGATGACAGTAACGTACAAAGACTGGCATGAGATGTTACCATTTGCTCTTCATGGTTATCGCACTTCAGTACGCACTTCGACAGGGGCAACTCCTTTCTCTTTAGTCTACGGAATGGAAGCCGTCTTACCGGTGGAAGTTCAGATTCCCTCTCTAAGAATCATGAAAGAGAAAGGTTTAGACGAGGATGAATGGATTCAGACTCGACTCGATCAGATAAATTTGATTGATGAAAAGAGACTTGCGGCTGTTTGTCATGGGCAGATATATCAGAAGCGCATGACCCAGGCATTTAACAAAAAGGTCAAAAGACAGGTGTATCAAGTCGGCGACTTGGTGATCAAGCGTATCATTCTACCACCAAGTGATCCCAGGGGGCAAATGGACTCCCACATACGAAGGGCCATTTGTAGTTAAGAACGTATTCTCTGGTGGAGCCATGATACTTGCTACAATGGATGGCGAAGACTTCCCACATCCCGTGAACGCAGACATAGTCAAAAAATACTACGCATAAAAGAGACCCGCTAGGTCGACGTACCTAGGAAAAAGTAAGGGCGTCCCGGCGAACCAAAAGGGTTCAGGCAAAAATTAGGGATAAACATATAAAAATGTACACCCGGCAAGTCGAAAACCTGAAAAGGCGGCTTGGGCAAAAAGGGGTATCCTGGTGGACTGAAAACCTGAAAAGGCGGTCCAGGCAAAAATTAGGGATTAAAAGCGTATGACTATGTCCCGTTCTCAGACAGCTTCATCCAAGTTCAAGGGACTGAACAAGCCAATCACTTCTATCCGACAGCAGGAGATGAGATGCTTGAAGACATAATGACAGTAGCAGAATTAAAATTGATAGGACTTTTCCTTCATAGCTTTTTCTTTATGTTCTCGACAATTTCCTCTTACTAGGATTTCTGTCTCTTTGTACACAAATTGCCTGTTTATAGGCCCTCTTTCAAACTCAATACAATTTTATTTCCAAAAAGATGCTTTTGTTTTACTTTTTCTGTTTTGTTTGCGTAAACGTCCATTGATTTAATTTGAATTAATATGTGCATTTGAATATGATCGATGTTTGTCAAAAATACATGCATAAAACGGAAATAGCAATTACAAAAGACTTCAGGATCGAGGAGAAGGTCTAACCATGCGTTCCAATGAATCCGGTTGCTAATTCCATTCCCCAAAACAAAACAGCTATTTCCCAGAAGAGGTTGGCATCGCTAGACAGACGGATCATCCCCTCCATGCCCCAGCCAGACTCTGTTGAATATCTCTACCACCAGACAGAAATCAAGTATCCCCAGCTAAGAAAGGGTCATCAATACAAGCATCTCCAACCAGAAGATGGGGATTTATTTTCCCCAGGGAGTCGCCAGGAAAAACTTTTCAGAGGCATAATTCATTCATTACATCATTTCACAGCATACGCATGCATACATTGTTCGCATTCATTTTCATAAGCATAAAACATCTCATGCATCATGACATAGCGTGAAGCTAACTTTATTTTTCAGGTTAATTATCCTCCTGATACAGTCAAAACAGAGGTCCATCCAGACGGACATCTTTATCAATTACATTCAAGATTCAACTACATCTCTCAGATACAATCCATATGAGCAATCCACTCTGGCAAGCACTCTGATATCCGCCCAATGGTGGCATCTTTAAGCCCACCCCAGATATTCATTGCACATACAACATATACAAATACTATAAGATATAGCCTAGCGAATGGTTCATTCTGATTCAGCTTAACATACGACTCTTTCAACTCAGATACGATCTAACATACGATCCATTCTGACCTTCAACTACTCCAATACGGTCTAATGTACGACCCAGTTGGACCTTCAAATCCTCAGATGCTGCCCAGCGTACGGTACATCCCGGGGTATAGTCTAGCGTACGACTACTTTCTTCTTCAGATACAGCCTAACGTACGACTCATTCTGCAACTCCAATACGGTCTAACGTACGACCCATTTGGATCTTCAACTCAGATACGACCTAGCGTACGATCCATTCTGATTCTACCTTCGTCAGATATAGCCTAACGAACGGCTCGTTCCGCAACTTAGATACGATCTAGCGTACGATCCATTCTGATCTTCCCTCCCCAGCGAAGTCATCCGCCTAATGAACAACTCACTCTGCTATTCAGATACGGTCTAGCGTATGATCCATTCTGATCCCTTATCCCCAACAGCGTATAACACACTCTGACTCCCCAGCGAAGTCGACAATGGAGGACTCACGATACGGTCTAGCGAATGACCCGGTATGACACCCATGTCTTCAGATATCGTCTAATGTACGACACACTCCGAAGCTCTCATCATCAAACTTCCTGGATGGCATCTTTAAGCCCATCTCCATCAAGACTAACTTTTAATTAACAAGTGCAAATTTTTGGGGCATTCTAAGTGTTCAATAATCTTCCACCTCCAAACCACGAATGGCATACATAGCATTCTAACTCTCTCGGTTTAAGAATATTGAACAGGGGCAGCTGTCATACCCCAAAATTTGCCCGCTAATATTACAAGGCATTTTTCAAGGCACTCCAACTTATTGTTCAAGACATTGACCTTAAAGGAGCAAAGACCCAGCTCACAAATGGCCCAATCCAGAAAAAGACTCAAACTGGCATGCTCGCTAGGCGAGCAACTCCTTCGCCTAGCGAACCCTTCGCTATGCCACTCGCCTAGCGAAGCTTGCGAATGCCAGAAAATTCTGGGCTTCATTCTGAGCCCATTAGGTCACAACAAACCATTATAAATACCAACATTTCAGTCAGACAGAAGGGGACGAACCGGAACCCTAGCAATCAAACCTTGGAGGCTAACCAAGAGAATTCAGAGCAACCCTAAAGGAAACCCTGAAGGCAACTCATCTGCACAAAGTTTACCTCCGCCCAACTCAATCCGATACCAAAAGTGACATGCCAATTCAACGTTGCAATTCAA